>NC_073247.2:54242500-54867500 GCF_029281585.2 Gorilla gorilla gorilla
ACTATCTGACTAAATATAAGAATCTTAAATACCAGCTTTTCTCTTAGAAATTTAACCTTTGCAAACAATTTAGGAGCAAGCTTATCATCACTTCATCTTTTTAAAAAGCTAATGACACTTGAATTTAACATGCAGTATCAATTATAATCTCACAACCAAATGGTAATTTGGCACTTTCAGAAGCAGTCCCTATGTCCCCATGACAGGCCCCTCGGATGAATAATCATAGCACAGCACACACAAATAATGGTAGACTAATATTTGATGTTATGAAATTATAAAAATATTGCATCTCTCTTCTGAGAAGTTTACTTGGAAAAGGTTTCGTAAAAGTGATGACAATCTCAATTACGAGTAGACACCCAAATTATTTTAAATACTTAGAAATCAGTGATGTACAACATGATTAGCATTCTGCACTTTTAGTTTTTTGCCAAGAAAATGGCCCAAGTTAGACGCTGTAGGAGACTGGGAAATACACAGTGGCAGTAACACAGAAGTGCCCTCTTTACAGTGTCTTAAGGGCAGTTAGAGGAGCCAGAATACAAAGGGAGGGGTAAAATCAAAATCACCACCTGCCTCATGCTTGGCTTTGTCAATCTGTTTCACACTCTTCATATCAAAATTTGATATTTAACAAAACTTTTTTAAAAAATTAAAATGCAAAGTTAATAGTCTTGAAAATACTACATAAGGGCTCTTTCCCAGTTTAAAGTTATGAAAAGAGAGAGAGGGAATCATGTTAACCAAAATTGACAATGAAATTCACTATACCTCAAAGAATCCCTATTGTAATCCTGGTAAACTATATAGGCATTCCCTTGGGACTGTTCTTTTTTTTTTTATGTTGTTGTTGTCATTTTTGTTTGTTTGTGTTTGTTTTTGTTTTGTTTTGTTTTGTTTTGTTTTGTTTTGTTGAGACGAAGTCTCACTCTGTCACCCAGGCTGGAGTGCAGTGGCACAATCTCGGCTCACTGCAACCTCTGCCTCCTGAGTTCAAGTGATTCTCCTGCCTCAGCCTCCCCAAGTAGCTGGGATTACATGCAAGCACCACTACGCCCGGCTAAGTTTTGTACTTTTTGTGGAGATGGGGTTTCACCATGTTGGCCAGCCTGGTCTCGAACACCTGACCTCAGGTGATCTGCCTGCCTCGGCCTCCCAAAGTGCTGGGATTATAAAAGCCAAGAATATGCAAACATCCCTCATCACCTCTATCACTCTGACAAAGCAATGGTTTTATGAGAAAATTCTAAAAACTACCAAGTCACCTTCTCATCAAATAACTGGAATTCTCTGATTTCTCTGAAGAGAATACTTTCTAGTTATTTAACACAAACACACACCAAAAAGATCTGAGGTAAGGAGATAAATATCACCAATTTGACATCAAATTCATAAAAGAAAAGTGGTTTTTGTAGGTAGAATTTAGATGTTAATTGTTGAACTTTTCAACACAGAGTAGCAAGGAGACCCTGAACAGTAAAGCCATCACTGAAAACAGCTAACATTTTGAGCACTGACCGTGTGCCAGCTGCTATTCTATGTGTTTTAAGAACTTATTTATCCTCCCAATAACTATGAGGCAGGCAGATGTAGAAAATGAAGCATAGAGAGGCCAAGTAATGTGCACAAGGGTCACACAGCTAGCAAGTAGCAGAGCCAGTATTCAAATTCAGGCAATCTGACTCCAGATAACAAGCACGCCAGCAGCCTTCATCATATTTCACAGTGAAACATTGCAAATCTTCCCTTTAACATCACGGATCATACAAGCATCAGGGCCACTGCTAGCACATTCATGCATGCCTTCATGTATATTGCAAGAAGGCACACACTCCTGGCTAGTAAATTTCCAAAACATGTCCTTCATTCAGGTGAATGCAGCTCACAAGGTGCATGAAAACGGCTTGGCTGGCAGAGTGGGGGACTGCATTACATCCCCCTTCTACTTCATCAGCCGAATGCCCTTGGGCAGGGCACCACCTGAACAGCTTATGCTGTGGCCTTGAAGCTCAGAAAACTTTTATTTCCTGAACAATAAGAATTTAATTGTCTATTCTTTGTCTCGTCAATGCTAGTACACAGTTGGCACTTAAATGTTTGTTGAATGAATTTATTTAATACCCTTCTACAGGGGTGACATTTGATTACTGAGTAAATAAATAATTAAATGGCTGTAGTGATCAGTGTCTGTATAAGTATTTTAAATACAGTATAAGAAACTAAAATACTTAAGACATGCTGAAACTGATTTCCTCTGGTCATCCAGAAGTGGTAACATAAACTTTTGACTTTTTCAAAGGGAAAGAAAGACAGCCAGCCAACAGTAATAACCACCTTACATTTGTACAGCATTGCACAGTTTCCAGCACTCACACGCATTCAATCCTTAACAATAATGCCGTGAATCTGGCATTGTTACTCCTATTTTTCGGATTAGTAAAAGGAGGTTCGAAGAGATTCAAGGGTTTGCTCACAGTTATACACCTAGCAATGGCAGAGCTAGGTCTGAAACCTGGTTCTGTTTCTTTGTCTTAATGGGTGTTGCCTCAGCCTTATTACCTCCTATAACATACAGAGATCCATGTTGCTAAAACAAAATTCTTGAAACAGGCAGAGTTTTAAAATCGGAATTATTAAATTAACTTTCTTGGAAAGAATATGTTGATAAAAATCACCTGGAGTCTATCAATGTCCAAAGCCTTGGGACTGTATCATTAGAGGAATATTTGCAGGCATGTGGAACAATGCAGCATTCTCCAGGGCAGCTCTACTGAACTACATATTAGGAAGTGTTTTGGCCAAATAGTTCCTCCTCCTTAAGTTCAAACTGGCTTGTCTTCCAGAGAATGCACCAGTCACAATTTTGGGGAAAATCTAAACAACACATGACATAAACCAAATATTGCAATGTGTACCATTATTTTGATCATTGAGAAGCAATGTTTAGAATGATGTTATTCACGTCTTGTCCCACAAAATGAAAAAAAAAGAAAATAGACTCCAAGCCTTCTCGGAAACATGATAACCTTTGCTCTCTTTCCTCTAAGACAATCAAAATATATAACATGAAAACAAATGGCAATAGCTTGTAAAATAATGGAGACCTTTACTGAAGCCTCAGGCCGTGGGATGATTTATGCTCTTGAAAAAGATAAAAAACATCAAGCTTTCATAAGTTGCCATAGAAACCTTTCTCCAGATGCAGCCACTTTGAGATACTAGAATGAGATTGCCTTCCAAGGTCTTTCAGAATATGTCTAAAACCATAAAAATTGTCTCTTCATCACAGTTTATATGCAAATGATTGCATTTTCTAAAATGTCAGCAATCATAATGAGTCTTGTTTAATAACCAAGCTTTTGTCTCTACCCTTTGTTGTTTGAAAGGAGTTGACTATCTTTTATGTATTGTAATCGTGGAAGACAAAATTTGTTTTTGCTTTATCTCAACATAGTCTCCCATGAATAAAGGAATCAAACCCAGAAATTACAGCTTTGTCTTTCTCGGGTTTGTGTGCTATATTATTCATTATAAAAACTGTTAAATAAAACTAAGCTTTTAATTTACCTGCCTCAAATCCTTCTGGGAATTAGAGGAAGTGTGTATGAATAAATAAACATACTCTCAAGAAAAATTTTTTTAAGTATAGAAGATAATTATATGATGCCATGATCATTTCCTTTTTTATTTTTAATTTTTATGGGTACATAGTAGGTGGATGTATTTATGGGGCACATGAAATATTCTGACACAGGCATACAATGTGTAATAATCACATTGAGGTAAATGGGGTATCCATTTCCTTAAGCAATTGTACTCCCTCAGTTATTCTAAAATGCCATGATCATTTCTTTGATGGGGATCTGAGGATGAAATATTTCACTACTATGATAGTAGCCCTCCTACGGATTACCAACACAATTTTTAGAATCACAAGCATCTTTAAGGAAGAATATAAAACTGAAGAGCTACCATTTCTGCTTTGGGTCACCCCCTCCCCAGATCCCATTTTGTGATGGGTGTTACAAATGTCATGAAGAGGGTTAGAAGTCTGCTATAGAGTATGCTGACTACCTCTCCAGGAAAACATCCCCTTTCACCAAAAAGGAGAAGACAGATTAGGAAATCTGGAAAAAGAGGACATGTGGGAGGTGCCAAGGAAAAGAAGTCTGAGTGTGATGTAATCAGTGATTGGAAGAAATAAAATTACAAAGGAGTCATTCAGTGATGCCAGAGCCTGGCCCTGCTTCCATCTTCTAGGAGCCTAGTGAGTCTGCCCCAACAAGAACCTGTGAAACAAAGACTAAGGTAGTCAGCAGTGTGCAAGGACCAGAACCAAATGAAAACACCACCTGGTCAAGAAGAAGGCAGGACTTTGCCCTTCAGTAGAAAAAGCTTTATGCCCAAAAGGCCACCTCCTGGCTGCATAACCTCAGACAAGAGTCCTCACCTTTCTGGGACTCACTTTCCCCATCTATAAAATAAGGTGATTAAATTAGGCCCCTTCCAGTCTGTGATCAACCCAAATGAGACAGGGTGGCAATGTCACATAAACTGAGATTTCATTACAGAGGTAGTATCTTTATGACCCCAAAGCATCTAGCCCAAAGTCTGCCCTGTGGAGCTTAAAATTTGGGTGTCATCAATAGATGTGAATAAAAATATGTGTTTTTTTGTGTTCATATACGATAAGGAAATGCTGATTTAAACAAAGCTGTTTAGGGATAGATGTGCTAAGATAATTAGGGATGAAATGTCATGATGTCTGTAACTTACTTTGAAATGCATCAAAAATCAAGAGAGATTGATAGATGGAGAGAGGGATAAATAGTTGGATATACTGGAATAAAGCAAATATAGCAAAAACATTAATTGTGGAGTCTAGTTGGTTGGTATATGAGTGTTGACTGTATAATTCTTTGAAAAATTTCATAATAAGAGAATTCTGGAAAAAAGTTAAACTGGTTTCTATTCTGCTGGACTTGTTCAGAGCCCCAAGTTAATGTATCACATAATTCCATAAAGATACTATATACCATTTATATAATTTCTTAGTCTTTAATAACCTATTGGGCAACAGGGGACAAAAGTGATTCTCTTGAGGGCAGAAAATTCTCCTTATATTTTTTCAAAAACATACCTAAAGCAACTGGTCAATTTGGTCAATGTGGCTAAAACTGGTGGTGGGTTCCTTAGAGTGATATCCAAAACACGATGTGCCTCTAGAAAAGAACAAAGCCTAACAGAAGAGGCACCATGAAGGCAAGGAAGAGGGTAACTACAGATATTTGGAAAGGGAGCTTCCTGGGGAGGTCAGAAGTGCATTTGGTACAGCCAAGTTACAGAAAAGTAGAAAATGATGGGCCAGGCACGGTGGCTCACGCCTGTAATCCCAGCACTTTAGGAGGCCGAGGCGGGCGGATCACGATGTGAAACCCCATCTCTACTAAAAATACAAAAAATTAGCCAGGCGTGGTGGCAAGCGCCTGTGGTCCCAGCTGCTCGGGAGGCTGAGGTAGGAGAATGGCGTGAACCCGGGAGGCGGAGGTTGCAATGAGCCGAGATGGCACCACTGCATTCCAGCCTGGGCGACAGAGCGAGAGTCCGTCTCAAAAAAAAAAAAAAAAAAAAAAAAAAAAAAAGGAAAACGATGAAATGAGAAGGAAAAGGACAGGGAAAGTTCCCCTGTTTTTTTCCTGGCCATGCAGTCTGGCAGGATCACCCAGGAAAAGGTACACCAAAGACAGGCCTGGGGGCAATGCCCTCAGCTAGAGCAAGGAGGAAGGGAAAGTGTGCTGCCACCTCTGAGGAGCTGGAAGATGGCCAGATGAGTAAATTTGGGTAGCATGGTGTTGCGAAATGAATTGAGTATGCCTCAAAATTCATATGTTGAAGTTCCAACCCCCTAGAACCTCAGAATGTGACCTTATATGGAGATAGTCTTTACAGAGGTAATCAAGTTAAAATGAGGTCAGTACTGTGGGCCCTAGACCAACCTCACTGGTGTCCTTGTAAAAGGAGGAAATTTGGAAACAGAGACATGCACATAGGGAGAACTCCATGCAAAGATGAAGGCAGAGATAGAGTGATGCCTCTATAAGCCAAGAGGCACTAAAGATCGCCAGCAAACCACCAGACACTGAGGGAGAGGCATGGCACAGGTTCTCCCTCACAGCCCCTAGAAGGAACCAACTCTGCAAACACTTTGATCTTGGGCTTCCAGCCTCCAGAACCATATGACAATACATTTCTGTTGTCATAAGCCACCCAGGGTGTGGAATTTTGTCACAGCAGCCCTAGCCAACTAATATACATGGGAAATGTTATCTTGTGTACTAACTAACTTCATTGTTAATTAAACTTATTTGGGCTTATTTGGGGATAACATGGTGATGAAAACCCTGGGTAGCCACTCCAGACTGGTTTTTCTTATGTTGTCAGTAGTGCTGAGAAGTTGGGAGAGGGTAAGAGAGCAGAGAGGGAGTTCCTAGCAGAAGCACTATTTCGAGTGACCTGTTGGAACTGGGGAATGGGGCATTAGCCCAAACAGATGTTAAGTAAGCAGTTGGGTGAGCCTCATAGTGACAAAGCTTAATAATCTCAGTTCTAACCCAAATGCCCATCAATGATAGATTGGATAAAGAACATGTGGCACATATACACCATGGAATACTGTGCAGCCATAAAAACAATGAGTTAATGTCCTTTGCAGGAACGTGGATGAAGCTGGAAGCCATCATTCTCAGCAAACTAACACAGGAACAGAAAAACAAACACCACATGTTCTTATTCATAAGTGGGAGTTGAACAAGGAGAACACATGGACACAGGGAGGGAAACATCACACACTGGGGCCTGTAAGCGGGTGGGGGAAATGGGAGGGAGAGCTTCAGGACAAATACCTAATGCATGCAAGGCTTAAAACCTAGATGACAGGTTGATAGGTGCAGCAAGCCACCATGGCATATGTATACCTATGTAACAAACCTGCATGTTCTGCACATGCATCCCAGAACTTAAAGTAAAATAAAATAAAATCTAAGTTCCAGCTTTGGAGCTGTAAGCAACACAATAAAGGAGAGGCCTTTCTCCATTCAACACAGAGCAGTAAATAATAATGAGGGGATGTGAATAATCTAGAACTTAAGTGAGAAATAAAGCTTCCTGAACTTTGCATCAAAAAATTAGCCATTGCCAAGATTATACAAGTCCTATGCTTCATACAAATTCTGTAGAATTTTTAAAGTGTACAATGTTTAAGTCTCATTAAACTCTACTTTAAAATTCAATGATTGTCAATGACATTTATGTAACTATTCAACTCACCGAGACATTTTCTGGCTTCAGAGCCTCATTGTCTTTCTCAGTGTCAAGGAAAAGTTTTGGCAAGTCCAGGCACAAGAAGTTCCATCCTGCCAGCTCAGATGCTCCAGGTCTCTGGGCACCCAGACCAGGTAGGATGAAACATGGTGGCAGGTCAAGACTGTGAACTTGACCAGAATAGGTTATTGAGAAACATGTGTGTGGGAAAATCCTTTCCTTAAGACCTTAATAGCAACTTTCAAACAGAAGTCACAAGTGGTAGAAGAATCAGTTCTGGCATTAAAAACATTGGCTTCAATAATCACAAGCCAAGCAGATTCTTCTTCTTTTCTTAAAGTCTAACCCAAAAGACTCATATTAAAACTGTACAGTCCCATCCTAACAGTGTATAGACTTTGACCCACATAGGAGGGCACAGACTCATGCTCAGTGTCTAGCATATACGTGTGTGTGTGTGTGTGTGTGTAGGTGTGTATGTGCACTGAAGCTGTGAGCAACATACATAACCAGGGGCATTATCCAGGGCTAAAGGTATCATTGAAACAGCAATGCACAAGGTAAAACTGCTTCTTCATCTGTCACTGGGGATTCAGTGGCACCCTTCCTGCTAAAATAGAGAGACAACATAAAGGTATTACAATACATAACTGTAGTTAGAGAACAAAAACAAGGACTCTTGGAAGTCATAACACAACAACCAGACTCCTAGAGAATTTTATTTTATTGACTCAATTAGAATGGGCCTTGCATACAGAATTTGAAACAGATAAACAAATGCAATGAGAAAAGGCAAAGGTATGGCTCTCTTGGCAAACACCATTAAGGCAAGTGACCTGTGGGAAGGAGCAGGAAGGGATAGGGGAACAGGTATGTTTTCTTGGAAGCTGCTTTCATAAGCAGATGGCCTCTGTCCCAGTGCTTTGGAGCTAATTCTCCCTGCTTTAGTCTACAGTCGGTGTCTCTGGCAGCAGCCTAAATCTAAAGAGACAAAACATGTCTTCCATCACCATGGAGAAACAGCAGCCCCCCCAGCATTCAGGAATTTGCCCTTGAAAAAGCAAAAATAAAAAATAAATATAAAACAAAAAAAACCCCAAAACTCTACATGATTTTTTAAGCAGCGTTCAACTTTTTTTTTCTTTGGAGATGGAGTCTTGCTCTGTCTCCCAGGCTGGAGTGCAGTGACACCATCTCAGCTCACTGCAATCTCCGTCTCCTGGGTTCAAGCAATTCTCCTGCCTCAACCTCCTGAGTAGCTGGGATTACAGGGACACGCCACCATGACCAGCTAATTTTTGTATTTTTAGTAGAGACAGGGTTTTGCCACGTTGGCCAGGCTGATCTCGAACTCCTGACCTCTGGCGATCCGCCTGCCTTGGCCTCCCAAAGTGCTGGGATTACAGGCATGAGCCACCACACCTGGCCCCTCAACTATTTTAATTCTGATAAAAGACCCTGCTGAAATCCTAGTGTTTTAAAAATTCAATTATAGTATATTTTACCTTCTGCTTATATCTATAGTTGACGCTTGAACAACACAAGGGTTAGGGAAACCAACCACCTGTATAGTCAAAAATCCATGTATAACTTTTGGCTCTCCCAAAACTCAATTACTGATAGCCTACCGTTAGTCTTACTGATAACATAGGCAGTCCATTAACACATACTTTGTATGATATATGTATTATATACTGCATTCTTACAATAAAGTAAGCTAGAGGAAAGAAAATGTTACTAAGGAAATCACAGGGAAGCGAAAATATATTTATTATATATATAGATATATATATCTATAAATATATATATATAGAGAGAGAGAGAGAGAGAGAGAGAGGGATGGAGTTTCGCTCTTGTTGCCCAGGCTGGAGTGCAATGGCGCAATCTCAGCTCACCGCAACCTCTACCTCCCGGGTTCAAGCCATTCTCCTGTCTCAGCCTCCCAAGTAGCTGGAATTACAGGCATGCACCACCATGCCTGGCTAATTTTGTATTTTTAGTAGAGATGGGGTTTCTTCATGTTGGTCAGGCTGGTCTCGAACTCCCGGCCTCAGGTCATCTGCCCACCTCAACCTCCCAAAGTGCTGAGATGACAGGCATGAGCCACTGCTCCTGGCCACAAACTACCTATTCTGTGATCATCTCCACATAAAATTAAATCTTGCAGCAAGGCTAACATCCCCAAAGCACTTTCCTGGAGTCCTGCGGTCCATCCCACCCTGGCCTCTGCCTTCCTGAGAAAGGAAAGACCCTGCCAATATGGCTGCAAAGAATTTCCTCCCCAATTTCTTGCTGCTCTGAAAACAACTTCCACCTTCCACCTCCCGAGTGCTAGCTTCAGGAAGTTACGTTGCCTGGACTTGTCTCGGAGTCAGAGATATTGAGGTTCTGGCAAGATTTCGTCTTCATTTTTCATTCTAAGTTAGGACTTGGAAACCCAAAAGTCCCAGGGAGCTGAGTAGAGTAGTAGGTAAAGTGTGAGATGGGCAAGTGTAAAACAATAGCCAAGAGCAAGGGCTTTGGAGAGCTGAATAAAAACACTAAAATCAAATTTTAAAACACTGGCGAGCCAGCCCCAACTTGTGAGAGATTTGGTCCATGGGCTACCAATTTAGAACCTCTGATCTAAGCTACCATCTAGGCCTCATTCCATTAACAGGAATGTGGCTTCAGCAAAGACAGACACCATTTTCCTGAGCCCTCGCAGATTCAAGTCAGCTGGCTGCATGGCTCCAAAGATGGAGGCTCTTCCCATTCCCCAACAGGGCTTTCTGTCAACCCACTGAGGAAATTCCTCCTTCCTGTATGTGAAGCATATTTACAATGTAGGGCTCACTGACAAACCTGAACCAATACATGATCAAATCCTACTCATTTTCCCAGGTTTCCTTCTGCCTTATCACTTGGGCCCAGTCATTGGGCTAGGAGCTCAAACCTAAATCCTGGGCTTCATGCTTCAGTCTTTCAGGTTCCATATCCCATCTTACCCATAATACCCTGCAATACCTAGCAAGACCTGCCCTCTGCCAATCTCTCTAGCCTTCTTTCCTTCTGCTCCACATCCTATACTCTGGCAACACTGAACTCCTTTCCCCTCATTGTTGTTCTTCTCACACTCTGCACTGTTTAGTGTTTCCATGCCTTCGTTCTGCTGAGATTTCATGTAATTCCACCTCATCCCCCAAAATCAGTTCAAGTGTCACCTCCTCGAGAGAATTTGCCCTAACCAGGCCCCAGGGTGTGTTAGGACTCCCTAGTGTGGATTTTCCACAGCAGTAAATACTTTATCCCTTACTAGATCACCCATAAGAAGGAGGATACCATGGCAGGCTAGGAGAAGGCAGACTGAGGCAGAGTTTGCATCTAAATGCACAAGAATCTTTGGGGAGCTCCATAATTTTGAACTTTTCACTCAGATTATTTTTGGAAAGAGGCTTTTCCTGTTATTTCATACCAACAGATTGGAGATAGGTTGAAACCCTTCCATGTCTGGCCAAAACCCAGCTCGTAGTTTGATAAAACGATTTAACAAAAGCCAAAACAAGCTGGCAATGTTTGTGAAGACAAGGCCTCAAATGGAACTCAGATGAAATTACTTATACCTTCATTAGGTTCAATCCCTTTGAGATAATTTACACTTAAAAAAAGAATCATTCTAGATAGATCTCAGTGAGACACCCTGAATGCAGTTGTCAGGGTCAAGTATCAGAAGAAGACCTGGCATACAAAAATTACCACTAGTGCAAAGATTTAGAGAAAAACAAAATACCTATTGCTGATTGGGCAAATTATTACAGGGGTGCCTGTGGCTGAGATCTAGTTTCCCCATTCACTTTAGGATATTTGCTCAGTCGCCCCAAATCAAAAACAAATCCAGGTGTTTTTTTTCTATCGATAACATTTTTATCATAAACCTGGAGCAATCTGAGCAGTATCTTTTGCTTAATCATCATCAGAAAGAATACTTTAACATCTCTTCTCTGAAATTAAGGCCACCGTATTTGACAGATGCCTTCCTACAATTAAATGAATCATATTTTTGAACAATAGTTTTTAATTTTCCACTGTACAAAATGGCTGCTTTATATCTTTTCTTCTTAAACTTCCTACATGACACCATCCCACCTCCATCCCTCTTCAGCTGATGATCATGCCTCATTTTTATGGAGAAAGTAAAAGAACTTGTTCATCTTTCCATAATCAACCCACCTATACACACACCTTCACCTTTGCCTGTATGTGAAGTTTTACCTCCTATGACTTAAATGAAGTGTTATTTCTTTAAGGAAGCCAATCCTCCATACAGTTTTTAGATTCCATCCCTATCAGGGCTTCGATCCTCTAATCATATATTTTCTCTCCTACATCATCAATTTCTTCTTCTGTCCTGGATCATTACCATGAGCACATGAGCATGTTCTGGTATCTTCCATCTTCAAAAAATATGTGGTCGAATACCTCCCTCTCCCTTTGAATCCCTTCATAGCACTTCTTCAAATAATAATCTATACACATTGCATCTATTTCCCCATCTCTATTTCCCCAACTCACTCCAGTCAGACTTTCATCTCTACTATTTCACTGAGACTGCTCTTGTCAAAAATGTCAGTGATTTTCATATTGCCAAATCTGGTGGGCACACCTTTGTCCTTAAATGACTTGTTCTCTTAGCAGTATTTGGTCATGCCTTCCCTCTTGACTCACTGTCTTCACTTGTTTCTGAGCCACAGGCTTTCATGGGTTTCTTCTCTAACTCATTGCTCCTTCTTAAATGCCTTTGCTGGATTCTTCTCTTCCCAACCTCTAAACGTTGGAGAGTCCCAGGACTCCACTTTTGAGCCTCTTCTTTTTTCAGTTATTCACAGGTGATCTCAACCAGTTCCATAGCCTTGAAACTTCAGACTTGATATGTAAACTGCCTACTTAATTGTGCCTTCCTCTATGTAATAATCATGTCCAATATAACATGTCCCAAGCAGAGCTTTTAAGTTTCCTTTCCCAAATCAGTTCCTCTCTAGTCATTTCCATCTCAGTAATGTTACCACAATTCATCCAGTTTTTCAGGCCAAAATCCAGGAATTGTCCTTGATTCTTTTTCTTCCTGACCACTCTGGCCTGCAGTCAATACATCAGCAAGTCAGTGTCACCTGAATACAACCATTTCTCAGCACTCTTCCTAATACCTTCTTGATCTAAGACAATATTGTCTTTTTTTGGGACTACTGCAAAAGCCTGCAACTCCTTCAATTCTTGCCTTTCTAAGATTTCAAATTACACATCTCAGGGTATCTTTCAAAACAAAATCCAACTCATGACACTTCTGTATTTCAAATCTTCTAATGACTTCCATTGCAAACAGGAGTCCCACCCTGTAACTTACCTTACAGGGCCCCATATGACCTCACTCTTGCTTAGTTGTCTTTCCTACCACCCCTTGCTCATTCTACTACAGCCACATTGTTTTTCTTTCTGTTCCTTGAAAATGCAAGGGTTGTTCCCACCTTAGGGGATTTACAGTAACTGTTCCCACATTCTGTAATGCTCACCTCCCTGATAGTTACATGTTCAGGATCGCAGATCTCAGTTTGAATGTTCTAAGGAAGAGGTATTTCCTGACTCTGCTTCATTACTGCATCCTATTTTACTTTTCATCGATTAACTTATCACTAGCAGTACTTTGTAGGTAGCTAAGTATTTATTTTGTTGGTCCATTTGGTAATTTATTATGTGACTGCCCCTCCACCAAGTAGACAATAAGCTCTGTGAAAGCAGAGATCTTGCGTGTGTTATTTCCTGCTTTATCCCTAGCACCCGGGAGAATATCTGGCATGTAGCCATCCTCAACAAATATTTGTTGCTGGCAGGAAAGAATTCAGACGAGTCAATTAATTCACCTCAGAAGGATGAAGAGCAACTCATTTTGCAAAGAACTAACTCCAGTGCGTCCATCAGAATGCATTCCTACTCAAAACCTGATGTATCAAAAATGTATTTTAATGTCAAGGTGACCGTTTGATCACAGGTATCCTCCAAAATTTTTAGTCCCAAATTTTCTGTTCCAAATGTTTCTTTAACTACAAATTTAGTACAAAATTTTGTCAAGGAAAAAATTTAAAGTACCAGTGCAGAAGGGTAGTTTTCCACCTGGACAAGGATTCAAAACAGACCCCCAAATATCAATAGCATAATGTCAGCTCCATAGCTTATCTGCCTCATGTCTAAAGTCTACAGTCTCCTTTCATCAGTAACACCATTTTGGGCACTTGTCAGAAAACTAAAACGCTTCCCCTGCTGAATGTCATGTAAGCACCTGAAATTTTAAAGAGTTATTTTAAGGGCTTTGTTAATTATTAATTCCTCTGGGGTATTTAAATTCTAGGCCTGCACTGTTAGATTATTGAAAAGAAAGATACCTATTCAGTGCTGTACTAGCTACTTACAGAAATTTCTTACATTTTAAACGTATTTTAGCATTATGCTCCAGCTGAAACGTGTGTGTGTGTGTGTGTGTGTGTGTGTGTGTGTGTGTGTGTGTGTGTCTATTTTTAAGTACTTTGAACAAACTCTCTGTACTCTCAAGTTTTGGGCATGGTCCAAAATTGTCAAATGAGTCAGCAACCCAAGTTGAAAGGTAAAGCCTCCTGTAACAGGAACGGCAAATTCCATCATGTTGAAGGGAGGTATAATCCAGACCTGAGAAACCTGTACTACTTTACAAATTCCTCCTGAACAAAGAAGTAAATCCTTTGCCAACTCAAAATGGCAATGTCACCCCTTACACCCACAGTTGCAAAATTACAACATTTTATATGTCTTTAGTGACAAAATTTTAAACCCAGAAAATTATGCAATGATATGTTCTTCTGTGCTTCTTTGTCCCTCTGGATTTGTGTTTGATTCTATGAGTCTTTATTTCCTTTACCCTGTATTGTATTTTTGTGGGGTTCTCCATGTATATTCTTAGTGCTATGTCTTACTATGTCCATCTGTTATCTCATGCTTCCCCAATTCCTTGTCTCTCTTAACTGACCCAAATTCAAAGCCAATAAACATTTATTTACTTTCACATTTGTTAACTCAGCTGAAAATATAGAGATTTGGGAGTCATCTTAGGAAAAGTGAGTTTTGAATCCACTGAGTTTCACTAAAGGCTTGTGAAAGCAGTAGAATTACATCACAAATTTTACATACACTAATACCACACAGAAAATATGTTCAAGGAAGTCTACTTATTGGATTAGGCCACTTTAATTGCAGTATCAGGACTCACCCTGTGGCTATTGGCCATACACCTGGGTGTGAAATCTGTACACTGGAAGTAGTTGGGACACTCACTGAATACATGCACCGGAAGGGCATAAAGGCTCTTAAAGGCAGAGAATGCAACTCAAGAGCTTGGCTAAAACATTTCTTTTATGAGTTACCTACCCAGTTCAGAAACATAAACATAAACAAATACTGGTTCATTCAGAAAGAAGAATGGATTCCACCCCATATTCTAACCACAAGTCAAAAAAATTAAATAAAAATAACCTCCCCAGAAAATATAATTGAATAAGAGATACAAGAAAAATATTTGACTTTGCCAGCAATTAAAAATGAAAAATAACCATTTTTCACCTCCCAAGTTAGAATACCACATTCACTCTCAATTTGAAAAAGATTGATAAAGCAAAGGATGCTATTAAGTGATCCCAACAGTGTGATAAAACAAAGCTGGCTGGAAGAGTAATTGGTAAAGTACTTGAGAAAAACAATTTGGCAGTATCTGTCAAAAACATTAAACTGTCCATATTTTAAAATCAGGAATTATTACCTTATGAGTCAATCCTAAGGAAGAATACCAAATATGGGAAAAAGTAATTATTTCTGAATATCTTTAGTGCACTGTCATTTATAATAACAACACACACACATAATACATAACGTCCAATAGTCTGGTATTAGTTAAGTAAGTTTTGGTATGCCTTATTTGATGTTACTTAAATTACGTTCATAAAGACTGTAATAATATGGAAAATGCTTATGTTAGAAAATCAGGTGAAAAGATACAAAATCGTGTCTATACTATGACTGCAAACATAAATGTGTGGTACACATGTGCGCACACACACATAGCCAATGAATATATTTTTAAGAGGCTGGAAAAAATATATACCCAAAGTTAAGAGTGGTTGTCTTTAAATGGTAGGTCTTTAAAATGAACTTATAAAAATAATTATAATTCACCCAGAGTTAGTCAAAAAACCCCTATTTAGTCATGATACTACATGGGCAATTTCATTTACTGGACTATTTCCTGAATTATCTTTACAACTGATCAACTTTCTTTATAAATTTATACTTTTGAGATCCCTAAATTAAGCACTTAGTCACATAATTGCAAACTTCTCTATAAATCACAGTCCACCTTCCTTGATATTGCTACTAACCTTCTCTATTTCAGAAAAATAATGGGTACAAGTAAACTGATAGAAATGCCATCTCAAAGGTCAACTACTTGGTATTTTATGAAATTTACTTCAATTACAAGCTAATGATCAGATTGGGAGATGGAGAGAAAGATGCATATTATTTTTTCAAGGCTAAGGAGCTATTTCTTTTAATTGCTGTTTTAACACCACCAATACATCTCTATTAGATTACAGTGTAAATCTTGGAATTTAATAATATTGTTTATATTATGCTTTTTAAACTGATGCATACAACATAATTATTGTTCATCAATTAAGGAACTGAACTTGACATCACTATCTGTAACTCTAGGCTAAGGAAAATACTTACTACACGTTAAACATAATGTTGAAATATATGTATATATAAATATATTCATGTAAGTAAACACATTTCATATATGCACACATTAAATATATACGTATTTTCTCTAGTTGGAGTTTTCATGTGAAGCATTTTGTTTATTTTATAAACATATAAATATATATACAATACATACATACATTATCTGTATACGTATATATGATATTACTTACCAAATGCTTACTGTTTAGGATGATTGTTTTGGATAATCATTTTCTTAGTGATAAATGTTTTAGCTTCATTGGTCTTGTGAGACACATTTATGAATGTGTCTTAATTTCCATTTAGTTTGCATTTCATTCCTGGAAGCTTACCTTGTTTCACATTATTTTCCAGGAATACCTACAATCCAGGAAACAATCACCTCAAACAATAGATGGATAAACTTTGATGAGTGGATTTATTCCTGCCAATATGATATCTTATTTGGGCTTTGGGATTAACCACATAGAGGAGGTTTAGGTTTGATTTCAACACTCAAGATGGCCCAGAGTCAGCTTTTAAAGGACGGGAAGGGTATGGCTTGGCATGGTACATGGATGCTCTACTTAATGTTTGGAACTGGGTCAGAACTAGCCAGAACTGGGTCAGCCTCAGGACAGCATCTTACCTAAAGAAGCTGAACAGGCTAAGAGTTTTTCCCAAAGGATCTCTCCCAGCACCAACCATCTCAGAAAAGCATATGAGAGACACAGGCAACCCAGTAATCCAGGCATCTCTACCCTCTATCCAGGAGGCAGCACAAAATGATGGCTTTGTAGGTGTACCTGCACTATGTGACATTCAGTAAATCACTGCAGATCATACTTTAAAATCTTAAGAGGGTGATCCTCAAAAGGTTAAACAAAGAGTTACCTTATGATCTAGCAGTTTCGCTCCCGGGTATATACTGAAGAGAAATAAAAATATCTCCACACAAAAACTTGTACAAGAATGTTCATAGCAGCACTATTCATAATAACCAAAAAGTGGAAACAACCCAAATGTCCATCAACTAATTAAAAGATAAACAAATTATAGCACACGCATATTATAGAATATTATTTGGCCTTAAAAAGGAATGAAATATTGATACATGCTACAACATGGATGAACCTTGAAGACATGATGCTAAATGAAAGAAGCCAGACACAGAAGGTCACACAGTGTTTGATTCCATTTGTATAAAATGTTCATAATTGGCAAACATCTCGAGACAGAAAGTAGATTAATGGTTGTAAGGAGCTGAGGGACTGACGGTGGTGATGGGGAATGAGGAATGACTGCTAAGGGATGTGGAGTTTTCTTTTAGGGGAATAAAAATGTTCAAAAATTACATTGGGGTGATGATCATAAGACCCTGTGATTCCATGAAAATCCACTGAATTGTACATTTGAAATGGGTGAATTGTATGTGAATAATATCTCAACAAAGCTATTATTTAAAAATCTTATGAAGATAAAAATTTTAGAACTCAATAAGATTGATTATTGTCATTACTTTTTCAAGTGATTCAGAGGTTTTCATGAAAAATGTTGTAGCAGGTATTGTCGATGTTATACCCATATTCCCTCCTCATTCACTTCTACGAACAACCATTGTTTATTTGAACTACAGTGACTGACTCTTTGCCCAAAAGCTTTTTTTTTTTTTTTTTCTGGCTGCAGGCACTAAGGTAGTTCACACAGGTCTGTCAGACAAGAGGAAGGACCCCTAAAAGTGAATTTTAAAATATATTTGGAAGAATGATCAAAAGTTACCTAGGTCAGGGGTGGGAGGGAGGAGAACTAGGAAGACTACACGTGACAGAAGCAGGTACAAAGGCCAGAGGTTGCAGATTATTCGAGAACTTCAAAGTGGATCAGTGTAGCTACAGGCCCTAGGAAGAGTCACAGGAAACAAGGCATCCGAAGTAGGCCGAGTTCAGGTCTGCAGTGTTTCTGGGCCATAACCATCATTTCAGACTTTATCCTTGGGGTAATGGAGGGCCATGGAAAGATCTGAAGCAGCAGAGTAAACCTCATGAGATTTACATTTTAGAAAAATTGCCCTTCCAGGAGAAACGTGTGAAAGGAAATACACCAGGCTGTTAACACAGGTCACCTCAGGAGGGCAGGAATGAGGTGACGGTCGACAAATATTTAGCTTTGTCTTTGAACAACTTTGTTTGCTTCACTTCTGACAATAAATATGTTTTGTGACTAAAAAATATCCAATCTGCTTTTTCCCCATTCACAAGTTGTACTTCCTTTATTGTAAGAATGAACTAGAAGGATGAACCTTGAGGATATTATGCTAAGTGAAATAAGTCGGACACAAAAGGACACATTCTGTATGATTCCACTCATATAAGAACTGAGAGCAGTCAAATGCATAGAGACAGAAAGTAGAATGATGGTTGCCAGGGGTTGGGGAAGAAGGGAATGGGGAGTTATTGCTTAATGCGTACAGAGTTTCTGTTTGAGAAGATGCAACGGTTCTGGAGACAGATGGTGGTGATAGTTGTGCAACAATGTGAATGTACTTAATGCCACTAAACTGTACACCTAAAACAGTTAATACAGTAAATTGTATGTTAGGTATATTTTACCATAATAGAAAAACAGAATGGACTGGAGAAGGGCTAGATCGAATGATGGGACACAAATGAGCAGACTCTGGGAACTACAGTGGTCCACGTGAGGAACACGAGATCCAGAAGGGGCATGGAGACAGTTAAGTGGTTACCACTGTGGGCAACTGTGGGGAAATCTGGGAGACAGTGTGGAACACACTTTAGCTATCCTAAGAGATGAGGAAGATGGGTTACTTATCCATCAAATCATGTTAGTCATAGACTCATGGCTGCTTTTCAGGGGGCATTAGCCCCACCCGCACTGCTCACCTGCCTGGGTTTGAGCCAAGAGGAGCTCCAGTGGCCAGAGAAAGCCTGCAGGCAAAAACTTGCATCAGACAGAGGCCTTAAGTTCATGTGTATGAAAATAAGTGCCAAGGAGATTTGGTGGGATCCCTGCAATGTCTGCTACAAATGTCAAGACTCTTGGCTGGAAACCTGGCCAGAATATGGTTCCACTTCCTGAAACCAGAAACATTGGTGGCCAAAGAAGAAGGAGCAGGCAAAGGAAGGGAGCTGGCAAAGGAGACTGGTGGAGCACTAGTGATTTAGGAGGGAAGCAGGAAATTGTGCTATCATGAGAGTGATGAGAAGTGACGTTTTAGAATGCCCAGTTAATACATAGCCCAAGAAACTAGAAATTCTTTTCTTAGATCATGGAAAGTATTTTAGAAAACAGTATTAGTTAAATAACAGTTTATAGGCTTTAAACACCCCATACTGCACTGTACTACAAAATTCAAATGTCAAAGATGGAAAAAACAATATTCAACTAGACAACAGTATGAGATAAGTGTTTCCACTCCTCATCTCTTTCTTTCCTTTCACTTAATGTGTGAATTATACAAACCAATATACCGTACAGACCACCTTATAGGAACGCTGTATTTGTTGAGGAAAAAATTAACATTCCTTTTCTTATCATGCGTACAAGAATTATATGTAACCAAAGTCCTTTAGAAATACCAGGCAGATATTGCTGTTATTATATTTTGCACATGTATTTTGTTTGTTCTTCACATACAGCTATAATTACAAAATTGAATAAGCTCCCATTTAAAAAATCACTTGCAGATTTCGTTTTTTACCTGTCATTGAGATCTTCATTGCATTTTAAAAATATTGAAAAATGATGCTAAAATTTATATATAGGATGTATATATATATAAAAGCTGGTTTAAATTCTAAGTGCTAATATTTCTTTTTTAAAATCCCTTTTTTTCCTAAGAAAAAGTATTCAAACATCTTTACACATAAACATATATTCAATGGAATTTTAAAATTCACTAATGCCTTTAATTTTAAAGATTAATTTTAAATGTATTCTGAAGCAACCTTTAAACCTACAGACTCCTTTCAAAGGAATTTATCTATGGGGAAGGAAGCCAGATTTTATAAAATATCTGTTTGGTGAAATATATTTTTAAAAGAACACAATAGGAGAAAAGAAATGCTTTCCTATTTTCATCAGCTTCTGCTAGTTTTCTGATCACAAACTAAAACCCAGAAATAAAGCAAGTGCACACCCCAAATGATTTTTCTTCTACATGCAAAATGCTTTTACCTTTCCTACTTACTGTCATCTCAACCTCTTTGTATTTTTCCCCATTTCTCAGACCTGTCCACTGGAAGCTCAATACTGTGGACTGGCCAACTGATTTATCTACAGAAAACTCATTTCCCCCTTGGACACATTCTCTATGAAATCAGAGAGAAAGGAACAAGGGGAGAGAAGCAGGACACGGGTGGTATATTTTGGATGTTCTGCCTTTTATCAACTAGGACCATGTGATTTCCTTTCAGACACTGACGGTTCCTGTGTGCAGCCCAATTTCTGATAACATAAAAGGCAAGTATGATATTTTACTTATACCCCTTATAAGGCCAGGAATATCATACCACCCATGAATAAAACTAAAAAAGCTAGCAGAGGACAGAGACTTGGAAAGCAAAGCCAAAGTGATCTTAGCATCCATTCTAACTTTGTCCAAAGGTAAAGCTCTTTCACGGCACCGAGAGGCTTCTTTCATTTAAAAAGTACATTTTTGTGCATGCACCAAAAATAAATAAGCACAGAAAATGTAATTTCACATCAATTCTTGTGTGTGTGTGTGTGTGTGTGTGTGTGTGTGTGTGTGTGTGTGAATGTGTTGAACTGGAACCTGATTATTCATTCCTAGCACTTAGCACACAGGAGGCATTCAGTTAATGTTTTCTAAATGATAGCCTCGTAGCAGACAGACGGGGATAGAATGGCATGTTGCCAGCAAAGATTTCGGGTAGATAGTAAATATATGAGGCTGAATCACAGGGTTGAAAACTAGCCCGCAATTTCCTTTTACAGACCCTTCCATAAACAATGTGCTTTTTCTTTTTCAATCAGAGAACAGAATTCTCAAAGTGCTAATGGTATCATAACACTAATGGTCTAGCTGCATAAAGTGTAGTTTGATGGGGTATGGGAAGGACAAGATCTCTCTCTCTCTCTATTATAATTTGTTTTGGAATAGAACAAAGTGCTGCTCCCACTGGACTTTAAATAACGCTAAATTTTGTACAACCTCTGACTTTTTTCTATGCTTTTCTGATCATCTTCAAGAAAATGAGCTGGGAGATAAAGCCTGCCTATGTCTCCCAACTGCTTTGCATTGCTGTAGTTTGAGCACCTTGCTTTGGTTCCCCTCCCCAGCCTGCTGTACATCACTCACATAGCAAATCAGCAGTTGAGGGGTTAGCTTCCCCAGTGACCTGCATGCAATTTCAACAGAGACCTGCTTAGAATCTTTAGGACCCCAAAGTGTATGATTCCTGCCTTTCTCAATAAAACAGAGGGACTTTTCTGTCAATCTCTAAACTTAGATTAAATGGACAGTTGTCTCTTCTGCCCTGTTGTAAAACCAATAGCAGATTAGTAAATATAAAATAAAATGAAAGAAAATCATTTTTCTGACTCTTACATCATTTTTTGAATCACATAGAAAATTAAATCTCTGGATATGCTGATTCAAAATGTTGCAACTCATTTAAAAAATGGTTATTTCCAAGTAGCACATATCAAAAGGTTGATCGTCAAAACCCTACAGAACACCCCCTCACAATCATGATTTCCTATCTTTCTAGTTCACCTGCTCAAATTGCTCTAATATAAATGTTCTTTAATGACACAAAGACCTCCAATCTATTAACATCTCCATTTGAATCTATGGACCAGCTTGCTCCCTCACAACTTCCCTTTCTCCCTTATCCATCAAGAACTCCATTGTCCATTTTTTTTATAATCACTTTCAGCATTTTCAACACCCTGCGAGAAATCCTACAGGAAGCTGCATAAAATGGTAATAGGATAAGGGAAAGAATAGAGGTATGTGCCAACAGCACTATTTTTCCAAGAACCCAGAATCTGAGTTGGATCCAAAATGGTGGCTTGGAATAGATGGACAGCGTCCAACCTTCTGTATCCAGTCTTCACAGATTAGGGGTGTTTCATAATTTCTCTCTTGGCTGTACTGCCACGGATTCCTCCAGTAAAAGAAGGAATCCATATTTCGAGCACTTCCAGATCGGAGGCTCTAAATTTCAGCTCTGAATCAGCACACAGAGTGGTAAGAGAATGGGATTCCCCAGAGAGTGTTTGGGCCAGCATAGTGATCAACCTCTACCTTTCACCCTTACTTTGGGGGCTCTCAGGGGACCAAAGAGTGATTATCCAGAACTGATGAGGCTAAGCACCGTCTCCAGGCCCTACGACCTCTTGCATCCTTGGTGGAGGCCATTAAAGAACATGGGCGGTGGCTCACGCCTGTAATCCCAGCTCTTTGGGAGGCTGAGGCAGGCGGATCATGAGGTCAGGAGATCGAGACCATCCTGGCTAACATGGTGAAACTGCATCTCTACTAAAAATACAAAAAATTAGCCAGGCATGGTGGTGGGCGCCTGTAGTCCCAGCTACTTGGGAGGCTGAGGCAGGAGAATGGCGTGAACCCGGGAGGCGGAGCTTGCAGTGAGCCAAGATCTCACCACTGCACTCCAACCCGGGCAACTGAGTGAGACTCCACCTCAAACAAAAAAAAAAAAAAAAAAAGAGAAAGAAAAAGAAAAGAAAAGAACATGGGAAAGGTCATGACCTTTAACTGCTTCTCCCTCCAACTGTCTGAAACTTCACGATTAGAACATCTTGTGACACACTGAGCAAAAATGCTGTTCAGTCATCCTCTGTCTAGCTTAGGGTCCCCTGGTAAGCAGCCTCTGAGATGGGTTTGCATATAGAAGCTTTATCGGGGTTCAACATGTATAAAGAAAGGAAGCAGGATTGGGCAAAGGAAGGAGTTGAACTGAGAGATGCAATCACAACAGAGAAATCAATCAGTCCTACAGTGAGCTCTCAGGCTAATGTGGCCCTTCAGAGTTGTCCTGGATTGAAGCAAGAGGGTACGAAGGCCTGGGTTAGTCAGCTCCCTTCAGTCAAGGGTGACTTTCAGAGAGGGACTTGGCTGTGAGCCAGCAGCAGCCAACACTCTCAGCAGGTCCTGAAGGTAGTGGGACAGCCTACTATAACATCCACTATACAAAGAGTGAAAGTGAAATTTCAACACTCTATGTATATTAGAATATAGATTTAAGTTCCAACTACTTAAAGCTATATTTCAAGGAAGAACATTTGAATTTGCTGGTTATCTCTCCAGTAAATTCCATTGCCAAATCCTCCTTCAGGGCCTCTGAGGCCCTTGAGGTGAAGCTGCTATCCTCCTCTTCTCTGTCTCATCTGATCCAGATAAGCATGTCTTTCTCAGCACCCACCACCCCTCAGAACATTCACCTGTACATGTCTGCCTCCTTCTGCTTGGTGTACCCCTGAAAGATGGGCACATGTATCACCCATCTGTGTATTCCCACACCTAGCCCAATGTTTGGTAAATAGGGCTCTCGATAAGGGTTTACTGACTGACTGAATGAATCAACGAATGAACAAATTTCTTTTTCTCCTCTGCAGAAACAATGACATAGGGAAATACATTTGATGAAACGAGGACAACTCTTTTAGTGCACGCCTTTATGTGTATTTATCATCGGTGCTTAACAAGGGCTGTTTGATTTCCACTAACTGGCACAGCATAAAAGGGCTATTCTGAAACAGTCGACTATATCTTATGGGTTTCCTAAATAAACTAAACTCTATCACAGGATTTGAATGCAAAATACAGAGGAAATTAAAATGTAAAACACGAAACAGCTGTTTGATCAGCTGTTACAATAGGCTGTGAACAAAGGCTATACTCATGTGTTATCTAGATGGGTAAAAATAATTAATCATAGAAAATGGTTTGTTACAGGGCTATTTTCTTTTCTGCACAGAAACACAACAGTTATCTAATTAATGATGGCAAACTTCTGGAAGCACAGGCTAGATGGTACCCCATAAATTTAAAAGTACTATAAAAGTATATGTTCCCAGTAGATAATGGTAGGCATAAGGTCGTAATTGCAAAAAACAGCTTTCCTGCATGTTACAGAGAGCAAAATTTACTTGTCACCACTAAAATGTTACAAAACTGAAGATATTTTTAATTTCTAGTGCCTACAACTTCATTAAATTACGACTACAAACTGGTGAAGAATCTTGATTATCTCTGTACTGTCTGGGGAAAGGTTGGGTGGGGAGGAAATGTTGGTTTCCTATTGAAATGGCTAAGAAGTCCATTATTACAATTCCATCATAAGGTAAATTGGTAAAACTTTCTTGGGCGACAATTTTGCTATAATTATTAAATGCCTTAAAAGGATTTCTAACATTTATCTCTGGAAATTTCCTAAAGAAACAATCAGAATTATGTACAACAATTTAGGTTCATAACAGCTTTGTTGAAAATAGCAGAAAGTTTGAAAAAACACAAATGTTCAGCAATAGGAGATTGATTCAACAAGTTGTGATACAATCATATGAACTAATGTTATAAAATCATGAAAAAACATTTAAGACATAGGTAAACATTCATAACATGTTGGTATTTATTTTTAAAGGGGATACAAATAAGTACAGTAAATACAACATAAAGTTTGCATAAAGAAAATATAGGTGGCAATAGTAACAGTGGTAAATATTTTATGGAGTTCAATTATGGATGATTTTCATTTTCTTTTTGCCATTTTCTATAATTTACAGATTTTCACAATAAATGTGTATTATTTCTGCATTCATGCTATTAAAAAAGATACTCGCACCTCTCTAAAAAATGTCCTCAAACTGTAGATCATCAAGATGGAATGTGATTGCATCTTTCATTTCTATCAGTGGCCTTTCTTCTTACCAAATGTTTGAAGTAATTTTGGTTATTAACTAATTTGGTTATTAATTCTTAACTTTATCCTTCTGAAAAAAGATGCTTTGCTGGATAACAAAAGCTCTTCCAATGAGCTTGTTTCTTTAATGTAGAAAACTGGAAAATAACCCAAAGAAATGAGATATAACTAAAGACATAATTATCAATACACAATTTAATACACACACACAACTGGGATCACAGGAATAAAACGTAGCCCAACTTCAAAATATGAAGTAAGGATTCCAAATTCAATTAAAAGAATCATTAAAAATGTTGGAGAGGTTAAGCAAAAGAGACAATTATTTAGGCTAGAAGGAGAGCAAATAAAACTAAGTATCTAGTAGGACATCTTCATCATTGTATAATTCTGATAAATGTTATTGAAGAGGAGAGTAGAATTAAAAAAGGCCTAGCTAAGAGATGCCTAACATAAGATCAAGAGCTCAAATTTCAGATATGAAGTGGAAATTAGATAGTATATGACATTTAAGATGCCATTAAATGGAGACTATGGTAAGATGACTAACATTTGAAAGGTCAGACCTACCTGAAGATGTTTTCTGATGGTGCCCCTCTCTCACAAAACAAAAGGTTTAAATGACATTTTTGTTTGTTTTTGTTTGCTTGTTTGTTTTTGAGACGGAGTCTCTCTCTGTTGCCAGGCTGGAGTGCAGTGGTGCCATCTCGGCTCACTGCAACCTCCGCCTCCCTGGTTCAAGCGATTCTCCTGCCTCAGCCTCCCGAGTAGCTGGGACTACAGGCGCCCACCACCACGCCCGGCTAAATTTTGTATTTTTAGTAGAGACAGGGTTTCTTCATGTTGGCCAGGATGGTCTCGATCTCTTGACCTCGTGATCCGCCTGCCTTGGCCTCCCAAAGTGCTGGGATTACAGGTGTGAGCCACTGCACACGGCTGACAGTTTTTATATAACAAATAAGATGAACTATTCATTTTGTGTTTGAGATTGCCAGAGATACACGTTTTATCATTTAGTAAACTGGGTCACAGCCCTTGGGAAGAAAATCTCTGTTTTTAGTTTTTTAAAGAAGAAAAAATGTAAATACAGTAAAGTCCTTCAATCCCAATGATAAAACTTTGGAGGGAAGTTTGCAAAAATAAAATATAGGTGGCAATAGTAACAGTGGTAAATGTTTTATGGAGTGCCTACAACTTCATTAAATTACAACTAATTATTGTTTGTGATACTTCTTTTCTGGATAGGCTGCCAGCAAGACAGTGAAGAAAGCCAAGTGCAACTTTGGACACCTCCTTCTACTCATTCTTCCCTTCTTTCTATCCCCATTTCTCTTGAAACCTCCCTTGGGCATTCAGAATAACCCAATACATTATAATCAGCTGATCACCTCTCAATCCTTTCCTGAATTTCTATCCATGTTTTGGCTTCCCTGGTTATCAGGCACACGACCATCCACCCTATCTTTATAGTATAAACTGTCAATGGCTCCCTATTTCTTACCACAGGAAAACCTAACTTTTCACTTTGTTTTTCAATCGCTCATTTTTGGATCCTGCCCCCCTCCTACTAACTTTCCTTCCCATGTCTCCCCTTCCTTTTATTCTAGACAAGCTGGACTTTCTACTGTCCTGTAAATATAAAGATCACCTGCTAACTGAAGTCTCTGGCCCTATGATTTAAATGATTCTTCTCATCTTTAAAGCCTCTCTCTTCTCTACCCTCCCAAACCTGGACTGTTCTTCAGAATCTGTTAAATTCTACTCCCTTAATGAGACCTTCTCCAACTCCTGGGGTCTTTAATGATTCTTCTAACTTAGTCCTTGGGTCCCACAGTTCAGAATTCAATTATACATTAGTTTAATTGTTCCTTATTGCATGTATGTGCTGGTCTTGTGTCTCCATCTGCATTTTAAGTTTCCTGAGGCTGGGAACTTAGTCTTACTCTTTTTCTATACCTTCCTTCAGTAAATAAATGCATGCTGACTTAGGAAACATTGCTAACAGGGACTTGGCTTTCTGTATCTTTATTTACTGAGTTAACAGAGGAGGCCGAAGATGGATCCATTTTGTGAGCATGAAAACAGAAAGTAGAAATAGTGCATTCAAAGTATTAGTGATTCTAACCTCTCACCCAGCACCATTTGATCAGGCTGTCCTTCTGTTTGCATTTTCTCCTAAGGCTGAGGGCTCATCCTCCAGGACAATAATTTTATTCAAAAGAAGGGGCTGTGAGGTCTGGAGTCAGCCCTTTGCACTCTCTAAATGTGCTTTTTCTTGGATGCAAAACCAGGCGATCTTAACTAGTAGGTAAAACTCTAAAGATGCTTCCATCTTCAGTCACCAATGATTCTATTAAACCAAAGTATTTTTTAGCTTGGTCTTCTAAGTTTGTTCCTTGAATATTCAAAATCAGGAAGGAATTTTATACCATTATGGCCTCCTCTTAGGGGAACTAACAACTTTTATGCAGACACACTACTAATAAGTTAAGCCCAGCGAATGAGATTCTTGCAAAAGCACAATGGTACACATTTAACCTGAGCAAATTTCCAGAGCATTCTCTTGTGGGGCTGAAAACACTCGTTCTTCAGACACATATTACACCTGAACGTGGCCCCTCAATTTGGCTCACTTTTGCACCCTTCAAGGGTATTCGATCTTGCATGATTCCAGGGTGCCCTCAATTGAGTACTGCCCAGTGACTTGTACAAATAACAAAGTTAACATTTATTGAGAATTCTAGGAGTTAGCCCAGGAACACTCACCCACTTTTCAAGTACCAAGAAAAATTGAAGAAACTTGGCTGAAGAAGTACCAAGACAAATTGAAGAGACAAGCTCTTTGAAAGAGCTTTTGATATCTAGCAGGGCATCTTTTGCAGAAGGATAAATTGAAGAATTAATAACCACATTTATTTATTTATTTATTGAGACAGAGTCTTACTCTATCTCCCAGGCTGGAGTGCAGTGGCACAATCTCGGCTCACTGTAACCTCTGCCTCCCGGGTTCAAGTGATTCTCCTGCCTCAGCCTCCCAAGTAGCTTGGGACTGGAGGCATGCGCCACCACGCCTGGCTAATTTTTGTATTTTTAGTAGAGACAGAGTTTCACCATGTTGTTTAGGCTGGTGTTGAACTCCTGACCTCAAGCAATCCACCCACCTTGGCCTCCCAAAGTGCTGAGATTACAGGTGTGAGCCACCACGCCTGGCCAATAACCACACTTATTAATAACAAAAATTCCCTCAAATATTTTTAAGAAGAAAAGCCACTGATATAAATGAAAGATGCAGTCACATTCCATCATGGTGATTTATACTTTGAGGAATTTTTTGGAGAGGGAAGAGTATGGTGTTTCTGGAAACATGAGTTGCAGAAATAATACATATTTGTTGTGAAAATCTGTAAATTACAGAAAATGGAAAAAAAATGAAAATCATCCGTAATTGAACTCCACAAAAAATCTAACCTGTTACTATTGCCACCCCTATTGCCCAAGCTCCACATTTAGGGGAACAGATGGGATTTGAACCCAAGTCCCAGGCCTCCAATGCCCTTGTGTTTAACAGCTGTGTTATCTTCCTTCCTCTTCGTATACAAATGTTTTGCATTTATAGTTTCTGACATATTTATCTCTTAAAATACATATTAAAATAATTAGAGTTAAAGCCTTTTGTTTAAATTAAGCTGCTGACTTTCTCACATCATCTGTGTTAGTAAATCATATACAAGCCAAGAAAACAGGGCTTGGAAGCAGAATCTCTGTTACAGGCTAATGTTCCCCGAGTGTGCATGCACGCGTGTGTGTGTGAGTGTGTGTCAGTGCATTCACATGCACAGCCACAAACCACTTCCTCAACCCAAAGTTTGACAGTGAGGAAGCTGGCACACTGGCACTTCAGACCACTAGTTGCTAGCGGACATTTTGTCAGCCTGATGAACAATAATCATCAATATCTATTGTGTGTCTGCCAAATGCCAAGCCACATTCCAAGCACTCTACATGTCTTTTCTCCTTTAATTCTCTCAGCCACTTTGTGAAATAGATACCATTATTATCCCCATTTCCAAATGAGAAAAGTAAGGCATGGGAAGGTTAACTAACTATTTTGCCCAAGGTGGCACAGCTAGTTAGTGGTGGAACCAGGGTAGACACCATGCTCTTAACCCCTATGCTCCACCACTGCCCCTGAATGTATGGCAGGGAGCCTAGACCTCAATACCCAGTCAGAGGAGAAGAAAATTGTGACCATTGTCAATGCCAAGCCAAGCCTTAAACCTGCCCTGGTGACTTCTGGGGACACATGGGGGCCTAGAAATTGTGACTCTAGTGGCAACTGGCTCTACTCACACAGCCCACCAACCGGCCCCATCACTGTGTCCCAGGGGTGTTAGAATCAAGCAGAAAGAACAAGGCTTTGTCATTCTTAACCTTCACAGAGCTTTTGTCATTCTAATCAAGCTCCTAACACCTTGCACAGCATGTAGATAACGCTTGATATGCTACCTTTTTATCATTTATTATTAAATAAATAATATCATTTGTTATTAATGCATTTATCTTCTATTGTAGTTAAGACAGGAATCAAATGGCTGAAATGAAGACCAGATCAGAATTGGAATAATAGCCAGGTTGAGGTGAGGCTGAAGTACAGATCTAAGACTTCCAGAATTTCTCCTGATGCGGAACCCAGTGGGTCTCAGAGCCCAAAGTGAGCCTGAGTTCCTCAGGCCCCTTGCGGGGGGATAAAGGAATGGGCTGAGCCAGGATGAGGCTGAAGTCAGGCAAGTCTCTCCTGATGCCCACATGTATACATGGCGTCCTGTTGCCACCTTATCTATGCTGCACATCCAGAAAAATTATTGGTTGGTGAAAAGAAGTGATTACATAGAAATGCCTGTTTTTCCTCCCTTAGATTGAAAAACTCTACAAGACAAACAAGGATATATTTCCAAAAAGGTAGAGTAAGGCACCTATAAGCCAAAGCCGAGTGATCACTGTTTATGGTCCTACATGTGCATTCTTTCCAATCCTTGAAACAAGCCGGCCAGGAAGGCATTATGAGTCTCATTTTAAAGATGAGGCAGCTGAAATACAGGGAGGTTATGTACCTTTTAAGGTTCCATATAGGTAAGCATAGGAAATGAGATTCATAACTAGCGTGTTTGACACTAAGCCTATTCTCCCCGTCCCGGTCTTTTTTTATAGGCAGTCTTTGTCTGTGGCCCACACTGGAGTATAATGGCAGGATCATAGCTCACTGCAGCCTCGAACTCCTGGACTCAAGTGATCCTCCCACTTCAGCCTCCAGAGTAGCTGGGACTACAGGTGCACTCCTCTATACCCAGCCTTTTTTTGTGTGTGCGTGTGTGTGTGTGTGTGTGTGTGTGTGTGTGTGTGTGTGTGTGTGTAGAGACCATGTCTCATTACATTGCCAGGGCTGGTCTCGAACTCCTGGGCTCAAGCAGTCCTCCCGTCTCAACCTTCCAAGTTAAATCCTATGTTCTTTTAATATTGCTGTATTACCTCTGTGTATTCTTTCCTTGACTAGGATATACAAATTTTCAGGCATATCTATATAATTATTATTTTTTAGGACATTCAAGTGGGTTATAGGAGCCCAGGGAAGTTCTCCGTTTTTCTTCACCAAAGGTGAGAAAGAGGCTTTGCCATTAACATATGGGCCACATCTGCCCACCACACACCTCAACTCATGACCCCTTGTGAGCCATCTCTGACATTCCCTGCCAAAGCCAGTACCACTAGCCTGCAGCCAGGCTTGCTATCCCTGCCACAAAGATCACCTGCCAGGTGTTGGTTACAATTTGGAAGTCTGGTTCCAACACTTCTAGGGATCTCAAACAAGTGCCTGCCACCCTCAAATGACCAAATCTCCTCTCCTAAGTCTGGCCAAAACTTTCTTGTTTCTGCTTCAAGTTGCCTTTTTTAGTTTTTATTTTGGGGACTGAACAAGAACTATTCCAGAATTGCAAAAGATAGTTTCCATGGTTCCACCCACCCAAACACTAAAACTGAGAGACGCGGGACAGATGCAACGTGCTGCTGTCCAGTTCCATGTGGGAGATGTCATTGCTCTGCCAAGTCTCAGGAGATGATCTGCCCCTTGGGTAAAAGAGATTTCAGTGAATACTCATTTATAAACCATACACATTTCTAAAAAATTAGTCTACAACTATCTTGGAACTTTTAAAACATCAAAAAAGAAAGTTATGTATTAACCAGCTATCCTCCCAATACGTCTCTGTTTATCCCAAAGGGAGTGATTAAAATTTGCTGACAGCTTTAAAAATTATCAGGGAATTGCCAGAATGTCCCAAGTTTAATAATTAACAAAGCTTATAACACAGAGTCAAATCCAGAGACTTTTAAACATAAATCATTGTGTTGGTCACCTACTAATTCGAAAATTCTACACACTACACTCTTGATTTTGGCCATTTCATCTACTAAAACCTCTATCGTACACATTTGTAACCACAATTTCATTCCAACTGCTAGATTTCTCTCCCTGGGTGTCCTCCCAGAACGTCCAACTCTAGACGTCCTATCTTTTCCCAAAACCTTCTTTCCCTCTTCTTCATGTCCCTCTTTTTGCTAATATCACCATCAGACGTGACACACGCCATTTGATGCATGGCACTCTGTGAATAAAAAATAATCAGTGCTATTCATTGATCACAGAAAGAGCTAAACCTTTCTGATATACAAGGCTCCCCATAATTCATCCCAACTGACTTTTCTAGCTTTCTCTCCCACCAGACCCCTCTGGCAACTCTCCGCAATGAAGTTCTTAAGTTATCCTACACGTTAGCATGTTCTTTCACATATTTGTGGTTTTATACAAGCTGCTCTTTAGTTTAAAAATGCTTTCTTCATCTAGTCCCCTGGTGAATTCATATTCATTCCTTAAGACATAGTTCAGATGTCACCAACTCTGTGAGTTCTTCTGAGATTTTCTCAGACAGAGTTTGATGTTCTCTCCAATCACCTTCCCTAGAACTTTTTATATGCACTATTAAAGCACCTATCATATACCAAAGAGTAGTAATTATTCTTGACTGTCTTCCACATCAGCTTGTGAGGGCCCCAGGAACAACGGCCCTGTATAAATCATCTTTTATTCCTTTTGGAACAAAATGTAGAACAGGAAGTAAATGTTCATTGAATGAATGAATAATGAATCAATGAATGGACCCCTCCTATGGCACGCACCACCTTCTACCTTGTATTGTCTGAGTATCCCATCACCCTTCTTGAATTGACAAGTCTTCCGGGGCAAGAACAACGTGATCCATTTTTGAATCCCCTACACAGCCTCCCTCAATTCCTATTGTCTGAATAAATGGGTAAAACTCTTGAGGGGCTTGTGCCATATTTCAGACTCTGCAAAGCTATTTTACTCACATTGTTTCACTTGCCCTGTAATCCAGCAGTGACTAACTGGTGTTATCCCCATGTAGCAGATGAAGCAATTGAGTAAGACTGGGCCTTGGAAGGCTGCTTTCTTGGTTCTTAGAACAATGCCTATTCCATGGAATGTTCTTGAGAAAAGTCAGATCTACTCATCAGTACCTTGTTTTGATCAGAGTTCGGGAGGATGAATGCAGAGGTTTCACCAGTGCTTGCAAAAATAGTTAAACCCTTATCTACCTTTTCCAGATGAGTCTAACATGAGTAATGTGATTGAACCTGAAGGTGTGGAGTATGAATCAGAAAGGGACAAATCATGAAGGGAAAATAGAAAAATCTGAACCCATTGGGCATACTTTAGTGAGAAAATGACTTCGGGGGCCTGAAAAGAGAAACTTCAGCTTCCGTAAGATGGGGTGCTATGCAAGGCAGCATCAAGAGGCACTTAGTAATATTTTCTAAAACACCTAAGTAGGTATGCTTTTAAGTCCAAGCTCCTCTAGGAGAGAAGATGTCAAAAATACTGAAAGAAAACTGAATTTATACACAGCCTTGGCCAACCTCAGCATGTTGTGATTACGCATCTATGTACCTGCAACACCAGGCACAGGGCCTGGCATGGGCGAGCTCACCAGAGCCTGCTAGACAGATGTGGTAGCCTGAGATCCCACCCAAAGGGGAGAAAGGCTGGAGCAGAGGCAGGAGGACGGGACCATGGTCAGCACCAAACATCCAGTGCCTTGGTTTTTTCTCCAGCCACAGGAGAGTCAGAACAACTCTGCCCTGCCCTCCTGGCAGGGAGCAAGGCCAACCCCTACTTCCCAAAGGCCACTTGAGAACTCCTTAAGGCAAGTCTTAGACAATGCATTCACGGGTCTGGAGGTGTCCTAATTACTGCTCAAGTACTAGGCAGCGTTAGGAGGTGGGCCAAAGCATGCCCAGGGGGCCATTAAACAGGCTGTGCTGAGAGCATCATTGATTCTCATTGACCCTATCCCATAGGATCTGCTTGATCCTCCACAGAGGGTAAGTTCCCCCACTACCCCCATCCCTTCTTCTGGCTTCTATTTTTCGGTGCCCTTGGTATGTACACAGCCCCGTGTGGCTGAGGGGGTAGTGTCTGTCCCCATCCTTGCCAAATATGGGCTAGGCCAGAGAGCAAAGCTGCAGCTTGGCCACCCTGCGCTAGGAGTGGGGTGGGGTGGAGTGGGGGTGCGAGAGGCATAAGAGGAAAACAGGCATTTGCCAAAAAGACACTGCAGCCTCAAGTTACATCCGTGACAATCACAAAACCTCAAAGAATCAGGAAGGCCTGGAAAGTCTTTGGCAATCGATTGGCCAGGCTCCAACCTCTTCTGTTCAAGGTCGTTTTCCCGATGCCAGGACAACAATACGATGTGGTGCATGCTTGCTCTAAGTGAGGGTGCGGAGTGTCCAGGTCAAGTTGGAGCAAATGACTGACCTTTGTGCCACCTCCCCACCCCTTTTCCCTGGCTTCGAAAATTCCAGCAAGCGAAGGCCTAGCAGCCTTCTGGGGGAGAAGTTCAAAGTCTGGCCCCAGAGCTGCAACAGGCTTCCAGCCTCTGGCCTCTGCATCCGGGAACGCACCCAAAATTGCCCCCAAATGAGGGTTCAGTGCACGGCGCTCCGGACCCACTAGAGCCCTCCCGTGCGTGGACAGTCTGGGGACTCCAGGGTCAGCCCCTGCCCCACGGCCGCCCCCCGCGTCTCCCCCAGGCAGCCACGTGTCCGAGCGCGTAAAGAGGAAGGAGGGCGCACAGCCGCGACTAACCTGAGATGCCGCCCCCCACCACGACCACGTCGCATTTGTTGCTCATGGCGCTCGCCCCGTTCCAGGCCTCCCTGGTGCCCGCTGCTCCGTTTTCTGGGCCTCGATCCCAGTCCTGCCTGCCAGCCAGCCCGCCCGCCTGCCCGCCGGCCTGCTGCGCGCTGCCCCCGCGCACCAGCGCCTCGGCGAGCCGCTATATTACCCGCCCCGGGAGCCCGGACGCGCAGCCCCGCCCGCCCGCCTACGCGCAGGCAGGCCGGGTGCAGCGCAGGGCCACCGCCCCCGCCCGCAGCTCTGCAGCCCAGGCCCGGGGAGGGCGGGTGCCTGGGCGGAGAGGTCACCTAGGACCTCAAAGAGTCCCGCCCTAGAATCCCCACTCCTTAGCCTTCTGCACGGTATTTTCCCATCAGCCTCCCTAGTGCACTATCAGGCTTGGCGGCTGGGAGGACGGCAAATTGGGGTGTCTTCCTTAAGGGCCCCAATTACTCCTTGGGTGTAGGGCAAATAATAAGAAACTTCCATTGAGTGATTTCAAGGTACCAGGCACTGTGCTCAGTACTTTATGCATGATTCCTGTTCAAGCTTACAACAATCCATTTTGCAGATGAGGAAAACAAAACATGGTGAGTGACAACGTAAGATAAAAAGTCAGAAAGAAAAAAAAGAAAAGAAAAGCTAGGAAGATTCCAAGACCCACTTTGATTCACCACACAGTACTACCATTTCTTGGCATTCCCAGCCCACCTCACCCTCCTTCCAAATACCTACTTCTTTCCCCAATCCCCCTACGTGATTAAGTCAGGAAGGCTCCTCCCTAGCATCACAAATGCCGCACCTTAAATACACTCTTAAGCAATGCACTGTGTCCTTGGTGGAAGCTGTTGAGGCTAGACCCCAGGAGACTAGTGGCAGCAGGGAAGAGGTGGTGGATGGGCATTGTGGGATTCAGAGCCCCCAGAAGCAGCAAGCCAAGTTACCTGTGTGACCCTGGAACGTGGGTCTGAGGAGCCTGGTTTAGCCAAACATAGGGATGATTCAACAAGATTATAGGAGTTTAAGCTAAGATGACTCCAGGGAAAACAGAAGTTTATGTCTTCTGGACAGTAGGAAAGCCACCTCTGAGAACTAAAAGTGGGAAGAAGCAACATAGAGTGGCTTTTCAAGAAATAAACAGGTGAAGTGCTTCTGTTCAGGCCTGAGAGGGGCTGGCTTCAGATCTGGGGAATTTGATGAGAACCTGAAGCAAACCTCTGCCTCATCCCACACCATTCCCTGTATCTACCTGCTAGCAAGGTATCCTGAGCTTCTGCTGTCCTCAGACCAGAAGACAATTTGGGCACTTCTGTGACTGAGTCACAGGTGACAGGAAAAGTCTTTGTCCACCTCTGACTTCCAACTGTCCTGCTTTGGTATAAAACAGTCAGACCCTGTGCCTGAACCCCGATCCCTACCTCATGTCCCCACTGCAGAGAATGAAGCTACCTCACCCTGCAGAGAGTTTGTGCTGACCTCCTCCTTGCCATCCCCTATCTGGTCCACTTCTGTTCACAGGTCCCTGAAGCTGTGGGCTTCTTGGCTGTGGATACTCTTTTCTCCCCACCTAGCCTGCAAGTGAATTACGTGCCAGGTGAGGTAGGATGAATGGAGAGGATCTGCTACGGTTTGAATGTGTCCCCCAAAGTTCACGTGTTGGAAATTCAATCCTCAATGCAACAATGTTGGGGCATGTTTAGGATCCAAGGGCTCCATCCTCATGAATGGATTAATGCCACTATAAAAAGGGCCTGAGACAGCGAATTTGACCTCTTGCTCCTTCTAACCCTCATTGCCCTTCTGCCATGGGATGACATATTGGGAAGGCCTTTGCCAGATGCCAACATCTCATCTTGGAATTTGCAGACTCTAGAACCATGATACAACAAATTTCTCTTCAATGTAAATTACCCCCCTTAGGTATTCTGTACTAGCAGCACAAAATGGACTAACACGAGATCTTTGTGGGATCTTCTTGGAATCTCTTTTGCTTAGTTCCAACAGTGCAAGTCAGCCAGGAGCCTGGGGATCTAAGACTTTGAATAAAAGGCAGACTGATAAACCCTTCTGTATGTCCAACTGGCAATGAGGGCAGGAGAGGAACCACACGGTTCCATGGTATCTGGAGAAAATTCATTAGCAAACAGCATTTTCCCCAAACAAAGGTAATCAGTTACCTTGTGCTCCATGAGGTATATTTTTAAAAGGGATGGGGGCAGGGATTGAATTAGAACCCAGGACTTGGTTATAGGAAAAACAGCAGCCACCTGTTGTCCCCACATACAGGCAATCATCCAGATCCATTCAGGACCCTCAGTCTCTTAGGTGGGATGATTTCTGAGGTCTATCTTCTCCATCTGCATTGTGTGGCCAGATGAAAAGCAGGACTTTTCTAACTTGAGCGTGCATACAGATCACCCAGATTTTGGGTGGGGTCTGAGAAGACACATTTCTAACAAGCTCCAGGTGATGTCAGTGCTGCTGGTCCATGGAACACACACTTTGATCACATTGTCTATTCCAGGCCTCTGCCTCCCCATCATTTTGAGAACCAGCTCCATGCTCTAGAGCCCCTTACCTATTCCAAGGTGCTCTTTGTAAGAAAGTGTCCATTCATTATACCAGCATTTATTAAACACCTGCTATGCTGAGCCCTGGGAAAGAGATGAAAAGGATGGAGTCTGTCCCTGCCTTCATGGGGCTCATGCTCTGTCAGGGAAGACATACAGGAAGAGTGATCACAAGCATAATTCTGAATATTGCCCTGGAACATAAAGCAGAGCTAGATAACCCAGCCCAGGCAACCACAGAGGACCTCCAGGAGGAAATGACATTTCTACTGGGGCTTGAAGGATGAATAGGAGTTAATTAGCTACTAAGGAAGATGAGCACTCCAGGCAGGCTGATCAGCAAGTGCTAAATTGAGAGGCAAGCCTGAGGCTGGAATAGTGGAAGAAACATACACAGGCTAAGGTAGAAAGAACATCTTTGGCTACTTTTATGACTTATCACAAATACCACAAAATTAATAGTGAAGAATACGATGATAACAGTAGATGATTAACAATAAATACAATGATAGGAATCATCACTTATTTTTGTGTATGTTTCTGTCTTCCCCTCCCAACTAGATAATCAATTCCTGCAGGAAGGGATAATACATTATCTTTTATTCATCCATTCAAGAATAATTTATTTAGCAACAACCGTGTGTCAGACATTGTGCTCATCATTAGGTATATGCCATTATAAACAAGAAGCAATGTGAATTCTGGGAAAACTAAATATGGAAACAGACCATTACAATAAACCTAATTCACGTTCCAATGGAGCAGTACTCAACAGCTCTAACCAAAAGGCGCAGAGGAGTGCAGTTTGCCCCTAGCAGTGTTTGTGTGCCTTTTCAACTTGATGAAATCTATGTCCCTTTCATCAATTAAAATGAACTTACTTTCCTTTCATTTTTTTATTAGAAGATTCCCAAAGAGATAAAATGTTCTTATTACTTCTTTCTTACTGTCCAGCTTTTCATTAACGGATATTTCAGCGAATGTCTCATGATGCCACAGGCGGTTTCAATAAAGAAGTAGGCTGTGCAGAACAGAGTTAACCAGATATTATCTAAGTTGTACATTTCGCTTTTTTTTTTAATGCAGGAAGCTTGACAGGGGATAGAAAATTTGTTTTAAAATTCGATTCTTCAGAGCTTTCCATTTTTTCCCCAATGACTCTGTTAATCTTTTTAAAAGCATATAGAGGGATAAAGTGATGAAAGGGTCAGCCGTTACAGCCAGGATAGCTTTTTAATAATGTTAAATTGGAAGTGTTATAGGGCTCCTGGTTCTTCCCAGTGCAGTGTTCATCATCAGCTTGGATCCTAATCTGAAAGCATCCAAATCTTTCCCTTGAGGTCAATGAGAAGGTGGTAGGGGACCCTTCAATGGGGCAAGACCTTGCTTTTGGACCCAAGGACTTGTTTAGGGGGGATCACACATCCTCAGGCAACACAGAAGTTGGAGGAGCCCAGCTTCAATCCAAGTCAAGGCCTTCCACAGGAAAATGGGCTACAGAATCTAGGCCCACCTCAAAAGTCCACAGGCTGGTTTAAGATGCCAAAGGAAAGACCTACCCCAGAGCCAGGGATTGGTCAGGTATTTGATCAAAGTAAAGTTGGCAAGGAACAAGTCAAGTGACAGGTGGGCATTCACAACTCACCTCAATAGACCGACAGCCATGTGAAGGTGCTGACCTGGCTTATAGAGACAAGATTGAGACAGAAAGAAAAATAACTTTTACTCTCCAAAGAACCAGAATATGGCCTTTTTCCTTATGGTTCCATTGTCATAGTATGAGCAGGACAGGACACATAGGGGCACATTACAGAGGGGTTGGCCCCAGAACATACAAAGTCAGGCAGAGACACGAAGTCACAGGTCTTTGGAAAGATAGAGGTCATCCCCAAACATGCTGTAGAGCATGTTGAAGAAAAACAAGACCTTATTTGCATTATAAGTGCTAAGCAATCTGCACCCAAAGTGAATTTTTTTTAACAATGAGTGATGTCAAGACTAAGAATATTTCTACAACTTGGCAGGGTATGGTGGCTTATGCCTGTAATCCTAGCACTTTGGGAGGCTGATGTGGGCAGATTGCTTGAGCTCAGGAGTTTGAGACAAGCCTGGGCAATATAGTGAGACCTCATCTCTAAAAGAAAATAATAACTTAAAAAATAAAAAAGAATACTTCATAACTCATACATGGGGCCTTAAACAAGGAATGATGTATCAGAACAGATGACATGAAAAGAACTGTATGACACACAGAGGAAGGTCAAATAGCAAAAATTCTGATCAAGAAGTGAAAACCAGAACAAACATTTCTTAAGAACATTGGGTCAAGGATTTTCACCAATTCTTTTAGTAAAAAGGAAATTAAAAATAAATATTAGGGGCCGAATACTAATTATTGGTTGTGGAACAGAGTTATTTTGAATGAATTTTTCTGCTTTATATAATTCTAACTTCATAGTGTAAGCTCACCGATGCAGAATCAATTATTTGGTTACATTTATGTAGCCTTGAGTTAAATAATCTCTCCATGTTTTGTTATAAAATAGATATTTATGTCATGTAGACTCCTGATGATGATTGCAATCAAGCGTCTGGTAACTATGGGTAATCAGATAAGAAAAGTAGCTCTTCTTATAGATGGCTACTGTAGTAAGACATATTCCTGGCTGGGAGAGTTATTCGTTACAAAATGATGCTCATAGCTTGGACTTGTGTTAACTTAAACTCTTCTAAGTAATAGAAAGCCAATTTTTATGAATGGTTGAAACAAAGTATTTGTTTGTATGGGAGAGGGAAAATTGAGACACTACAGGAAGTTAAAGCCTATGGTTGAGGGTAATGTGTCTACTCCCACAGAACTGAGGATTCTATGCTCACAAATCAACCAAAATCCAAGAGACTGTGTCACAGCCTGGAATACCTGGGAAACGAACGGGAGGTATTCTTATATCTGAAAGTTTGTATCCTTTGACCAACATCTCATTTTCCCATCCCCAAGCTTCTGGCAGTCGCCATTCTACTCTCTGTTTCTATGAGTTTGACTTTTTTTAGATTCCACATGTAAGTGAGATTATGCAGTATTTGTCTTTTTCTGTATAGTCTTACTTCATTTGGCATAATGTACTACAGTTTCTCATCCATGTTGTCACAAATGGCAGGATTTTATTCCTTGTTATGGCTGAATAGTATTCTACTGTGTATATATACCACATTTACTTTATCCATTCATCTGTTGTTGGACACTTAGGTTGATTCCATGTGTTGGCTATTGTAAATAATGCTGCAATGAACATGAGACTACAGATCTCTCTTTGACATACTGATTTCATTTCCTTTGTATATATACCTGGAATATATACAAAGGGTTATATGGTTATATGGGTTATATATCAGTTCTATTTTTAGTTTTTTTGAGAAACCATCATGTCAGCTGTGGTGGAAATTTCCACCAACCCACCAACAGTGTACAAGGGTTACATTTTCTCCACATCCTCACCAACACTTATCTCTCTTTCTCTCTCTTTTTATAATAGTGCATAAGGTGATATCTCATTGTAGTTTTGACTCACATTTCACTCATGATTAGTGATGCTGAGCACCCTTTCAGGTGTCTGTTGGTTTTTTGTATGTCTTATGTGGAGAAATGTCTATTCAGGTCGTTTGCTCATTTTTTAATTGAGTTATTTGATTTTTTTTGTTTTACTGTTGAGTTGTATGAGTTCCTTTGATATTTTGGATACCAGCTTTTTATCAGATGTATGATTTGCTAATATTTTATCTCATTCCATAGTTACCTTTTCATAGTGTTGACTGTTTCCTTTGCCGTGCAGAAACTTCTTAGTTTGATGTAGTCCTCTTGTTTATTTTTTATTTTGTTGCCTGTGCTTTTGGTATCATATCCAAACAACAACAACAACAACAACAGCAACGAAACACTGCCAAGACCAATGTCAAGGAGTTTTTTTTCCTGTTTTCTTCTAGGTGTTTTATGGTTTCAGGTCTTATATTTAATTAAGTCTATATTCCTTTTTTAGTTAATTTTTGCATACAGTGCATGATAAGCGTGCAATTTCATTATTTTGCATGTGAATACCCAATTTTCTCAACACCATTTATGGAAGAGACTGCCCTTTCTTGGTTGTGTTTTCTTAGCACTTTTGTCAGAGATTAATTGACTATATATACATGGGTTTATTTCTGGGATCTCTTCTACGTTTCATTGGTCTGTGTGTCTGTTTTTATGCTAGTAACATACTGTTTTGATTACTATAGCTTTGTAACATAGTTTGAAACCAGGAAGCGTGATGCCTCCAGCTTTGTTCTTCTCTCTCAAGATAGTTTTGGCAATTTGGGTCTTTTGTGGTTCCATATAAATTTTAGGATCATTTATTCTATTTCTTTGAAAAATGACTTTGGGTTTCCTTGAATCTATAGATCACTTTGGGTAGTATGAACATTTTGACAATATTAATTATTCAATCCATAAGCAAGGGATACCTATAAAACATATTTTAAAGCTCCTATGACTAAAGCAGAGTGGCATCAGTTCATGAATAGACAAAATATTCAACAGATTGGAAATTAAAGAAATTGATTCAACTGCATATAGAAATTTATCATGTAATTAAAAGGAGCATCACAAACCCGTGAGGAAAAGATGGAGATTGTCATTTCTCCATAAATTTTATTTTACACAGTCTCAAACTTACAGAAAATTTGCAAGTACAGTACAAAGAACCTTTTATTCCCCTGAAGCATTTGAGAATAAGTTGTTGACATTATGTTCTATCACTACCCCCAGTACTTTAGTGTGTATTTTCTATGAACAAAGTCATTCTCCTACATAACTACAATATGGCCCTCAAAGTCAGAAAATTAACAATGAATTATAACTACCAACTAATCCTCCTATCCCATTCAATTTTTGCCAATTGTGTCAATAATACCTTTTCTAGCAAAAGAACCCAGTCCTGGATCACATGTTGCCTTTAGTTGTGCAGTCTCTGTAGACACTCCTTTAATTTAGAATAATTCTCAATATTGCCTTGACTTTTCATGACCTTGACACTTTAGACTAATTTTGTATAATTACAAGACATTTTGTAGAATGTCCTTTAATTTGGGTTTGTCTGATGTTTCCTTGTTATTAGATTCCTATTGTGTATCTTTGGCAGAAATATTATAGAGGCACATTTGTGTTCTCCTAATTGCCTCCTATTCTGTGGTGCACAATTTTAATTTGTCCCATTACTGGTGATGTTAATTTTGATTTCTTGGTTATAGTGGTATCTGCCAGGCTTCTACTATAAAGTTACGCTTTTTACTTTTGTAGTAATTATTTTGTGGAAAAGTACTTTGAGACTATGTAAATACCTTGGTCTTCATCAAACCTTCAATGTATTCACTTATTTATATAAGTATTAACTCACAGATTCTTATTTTATTCAATGGGTTATAATCCATTGCTAACTTTATTTATTTTCATACTCAAATTATCTGTGAGTTAGCCAGTGGGTATCCCTTCAAGATGACTTCTCTGTGTCTAAAATTTCCCTCAAAATGTAGCATTTAATAAATGGTATCAAAATAACTGTATAGCCATAAATAAAAAGATAAAATTGAATCCATTCTTCACATTGTACACCAGGATACATTCCAAATAGATCTGGAATTTAAATGTAAAACAATGAAACATGATGAGTGAAATGCTACATAAACTGAGAGTGGGAAAAACTTCCCTAACATTGACCCAAATGCAGAAGTATCAAAAGAAAAGATGAACAAATGTGATCAACCTCGCTCTTGTGGTGTTCACATGATGTCCAGGATCCTTTACCTGGCTTCAAGGCATCCTGTGAGCTGACTTTAGTCTCGCCTGCTTTCAGCAGCACTCCCAATAATTCCACAACATAGATCCTCTTGGGCAAGCCTCCTCAAGTTCACCCAGGCCCATTCCAGCCTCTGCATATTTTCCAGGAACAAGGAGAGAGCCCTTCCCAGAACCCAAGCAGCTGGCACCTTCATCTCTGACTTCCCAGCCTCCAGAACTGTGAGAAACAGACTTCCATTGTTTAAGCCACCCAGACTGTGGCATTTTGTTATGGCAGCCTGAGCAGAAGAAACACAGAATGGCAGGCTCTTTTTCTCTTCTACTCTTAGCCCTCCTCAGGCTACATTTTTTTAAATTTTTTAAATTTTGTTTACTTTTTCTGCTCATGTACCCTTTCTGAGTCACTTTGCTAAAGACTCCTGTGCCATCTCTGTTACTTCTGCATGATTTCTTCCTTCTTGTTTCCCCGGTCACATGGTTTCCCAATTTTCCAAGCCTAGCTACTAAGCTACTTTGGTGAAGCCTTTCATGTTACTGGGAATGTTGCCTTTTCTCTCTCAGTAAATCAAATGACCCATTAGCCAGTCCTTGAAATACCTTATGCCCATAAAAAATCTACAGTGGAAATGTCTTCAAATTTTACTGTGATTTCTCTAATAGATAGTCTTGAGTTTAGGTAGTTGGGGGTGGGGAGGATATTTTAAAATTGGAAAATTTTAGCTAAAGTATTTTTAAAAGGAAGCCGGCAGAGTTCAACTAAGTCCTTTACACACTTTTTGAAAGAAGCAATGTGACAAAGCCTATGGTCTCACTTTGGTTTCTTGTGTGTTACTTGGAAAATTGCTAAAACAATGGATTTTTAACGTTCTTACCATACACAAAAAGAATGATAAGTTGGGGAGGTGATGGATATGTTAATAGGCTTAATAGAATCTTTCTACAATGTATACATAGATCAAAACACCACATTGTACTCCATAAATATATACAATTATTATTTGTCAATTAAAAATAAGTGAATAAATATTATCGGTTTTAAAAAAATGTTCTGTATGCTGTAACAACTTTTTCACAGCTATCTGGACACGTAGAGTAAAACTATGATTATGCTAAGGATTCCAAGATTCTCTGAACTCCTAGGGTGCTTTCTAAATTGTCTAACAGAAAAAAGATAAAATTATGCTCACTATAGAGACCCAACCAAATGCAGTGTGTAGACTTATTTGGATCCTGATTAGAGGAAACCAACTGTATTTTGGGAACAGCTGAGGAAACTTGAATATGGGCTAGATGACATTAAGAAATTATTGTTCATATTGATATATGTCATAACAGCATGGTGGTTATATTAGAAATGTCCTTGTCAAATAGAGATGCATACTTAAGTATTAGAGAATGAAATGACACAGTGTTTGAGTTTTGGTGTAAAGCACTCTAGGAAAAAAAATAGTGGTGGCTTGTAGATAAAACAAAACTGGCAAAACAGTGACAGGTGTTGAAGCTGAGTGAGAGGTGCATGGGGGATTTATTATATTATTCTTTCTACTTGTATGAATTTATGAAAATTTTCAGAATAAAATGTTTTAATAGTGTATTGACTATAATTTTATTAAACATATTTTACTATGCTCAAATGATTTGAAAGTTGGTAACCAGTTGGTAACTTTGTGCAACTAGGTTGAGTAATAGAGGATTTGCTATAGTCTAAAGAAAATAAAGTTTTTCCATCTTTCTTACTCTGGTGAATCATTCAGTTTATTTTTTCTCCACCTGGAAATTCCCTGGAAAAAATACAAATAAACCTTTCTACCTCCTCAAGACACATGAAAATTTAATACCTTTTAATCTTTAGAGGACTAGTGATGTGAGTCACAGAGCTGGTAAAGATCTTTGGAGCCATTTGTACAACCCCTCTGTTACCTCCCTCCAGCAGCCTACCTAAAGCCTTGGAGGCAAAGAACAAGGTCAGCAGCAGGCAGGCTCAAACAGTGAGGGAATAGAACACCCAGAGGTCTCGAAATAGGAACAGGAAGTAATGTCATCTCTGAAATTTCCTTCTGTTAACAACAGCACCCATTTGTACAGCCAAGATGAGAACTCAGAACTCCTGGCTAAGAAAAGCAAGTAAAAAAAGCTCAAATATTTTGAAGTCACATTTTATGTGATGTAGCTCCTGTTTGTATAGTACTCTGCTATATGTGGGACATTTACTGGTAAATACCAGGTAGCAGAACATTTTCAAGTTCCAAAAAGCACTACTCAGAGTTGGTGTTGCAAATAGAAATTGACCTGCTGAAATCAGGTTGGGTGCTATTTTGCCAAAACTGTGCTTTCTTGGCATTCAAGTGAAGTCATTTCATCAAGTGCTGAGATTTTAGGGAAATCCAAGTAATTTTCAGTCATAATATTCACTGTAGAACTAGAAAAATGGTCATTTATTGCAAAGTGCTACAATGAAAAAAATATTATTTGAGGTATAATTTCCATGGTTAATTATCTAAGTAATTGAGGTTAGAACAAGTTGTTTCTCTACATTACCAACATACCAATGCCTTATGCAAAACTCAGGTTTGGAATGTAAGGAACTAAAAGGCAACTCATCTGCCCTATCCTTCCGCAAAACAAAACAAAACAAAACAAAAACAAAAACAACTGCAGGACCAGCCTCCTCTCCTAATGTGATATTTAGGAGTCATATCCTAAACTCCACCATTTCCTGGAAGTCTGTTCTTTGCTTTAGATCACAGTTGATTTAGCTATGATGTGAATATGAACTAGTATTAGGTTGGTGCAAACATAATTGTGTTTTTTGCCATTAAAAGTAATGGTAAAAAACCACTGGCCAGGTGCCATGACTCACGCCTGTAATCCTAGCACTTTGGGAGGCCGAGGCGGGCCGATCGCCTGAGGTCAGGAGTTCAGGACCAGCCTGGCCAACATGGCAAAATCCTGTCTCTACTAAAAATACAAAAATTAGCCAGGTGTGGTGGTGGGCTCCTGTAATCCCAGCTACTCGGGAGGCTGAGGCAGGAGAATCGCTTGAACCCGGGAGGCAGACTTTGCAGTGAGCCAAGATCAAGCCATTGAACTCCAGCCTGGGCGACAAGAGCAAAACTTCGTCTCAAAAAAGAAAAGAAAAGAAAAAAGAAACCACAATTACATACCTTTGCACCAGCTAATATAAATAGTCACTGTCCCTATCTTTGGAGGAAGAATAACTTTCTACCTACATTAAAGGAATAAGGCAACTGATTGCTTATTTGGGTACTGACTGTACATCAAGTTCTGTGTCACATGTCCTTGGAGATGTAGGGAAAATATTAGAGAGCCTTTGCCCTAAAGAGGGTTGCCATATTGAGCAAATAAAAATATAGATGCCCAGTTAAATTTGAATTTCAGATAATCAATGAATAAAATTTTAAGATATATTTTCCCATGCAACATTTGCCACATACTCATACTAAAAAAATTATTTAATGTCTCTCTGAAATTCAAATTTAGGTAGATGTCCTGTATTTTTTCTGGCAACCCAGTCTCCCAAAAATATTTATTTCTAGTTCAGGAAGAGAAATCAACACATAGAAATCAATTTGAGAGTAACAAGGAGTAGAATATAATCAAATGTTATATTATGGGGCACAAAAAAGGCGAAGTGTTAACAAAAGTGGAACTCCTCCAATAGGCAATATGCTAATCAAGGAACTATGTCTTTTGGGATTTTTCCTAAGTCCCCAGACCTTAGCACAGTGGCAGTGGTGTTTAATGGATCCTTAATGTGTTTAATAAATGAGCAAATAAATAATACATCAGTCAGTGTGAGAGGATTTGAGGTGGGTCTTGAAGGAAGATGAAGATATGTATATATAAAGAATAGCAGAGAAAAGGAAAGGACATAGCTGTGTTGGCAGGAGACTGGGCAGAAGCAGCTGTCACAAAGGAAAGTTTCTATAGCAGTGGTTCTCAAAATTTTTTCTAACTGAGAATGACTTAAGCGGAGCAAAAGATTCCACAGCTGCTCATTCTACTTGTTGCACTTTCCAGTAGAAAAAAAATAACTAATGAAACAAAATTAACTAAAAGTCTACAGAATTGCATGTGATGCTCCTAGAAAGACTGATGTGAAGATTACATTTTTAGGTCAGTTTATACCTCTTTAGGGGAGTTCTTGTTACCCACTAGTGGCTTAGGAACTATATTTTTAGAAATATTAGACTAGAATGTAGGTGTTAAGTTTCTTGAGACAGAAAATGAAAAGTAAGAAGGCAAATACTAAGTCCTCAACATTTTTTTTTGAGACAGAGAGTCTAGCTCTGTCACCCAGACTAGACTGCAGTGGCAGGATCTCAGCTCACTGCAGCCTCTGGTTCAAGTGGTTCTCCTGCCTCAGCCTCCCGAGTAGTTGGGACTACAGGCTGCAGCACCACACCTGGCTAATTTTTGTATTTTTAGTAGAGATGAGGTTTCACCATGTTGGCTAGGCTGATCTTGAACTTCTGGCCTTCAAGTGATCCCCCTACCTCGGCATCCCAAAGTCTTGGGATTACAGGCATGAGCCACCACACGTGGTCAACATTTTGAAATGCAAGTGTTAATATGAAGTGCATACACTCTGGCCTGGCAGAGTTTAAAGGATTTTTTTTTAAGTCGTTTAAAGCCACCTGGGACGAAGAAGGAACAAGACCTAAATTCTAGAATTGCTTCAGGGTAGATGAGGTTGAGACCTCAGTATAATTGACATTTGGACAGGATAATTCTTTGTTGTGGGGGGCCACCCTGTGCATTATAGCATCACAGCCTTTTATCCAGTTTCTATGGTTTGAGCATTTGGATCCTTCCAAAATTTATGTTGAAACTTAGTCTCCAGTTGAATAATATTAAGAGATAGGAACTTTAGGAAGTGGCTAAGTCATGAGGACTCCTCTCTTGTGAATGAGATTGAAGCCTTTATGAAAGAGGTTTCATACAGCATTCATCCCCCTCTTTGTCCTTCCACCTTCCACAAAGTGAGCACATAATGTCTGCCTCTTCTACCATATGAGAACATAGCAAGAAGGCCTTCACCAGACACAGAACCTCCTGGTGCTTTGACTTTCTAGCCTCCAGAACTGTGAGAAACAAATTTCTGTTCTTGATTAATTACCTAGTCTCTGTTTTTTTGTTATAGCAGCACAAACGGACTAAGACACCACTAGGCGCCAGTAGTACTCCCTCCCCTATTTGTTTGTGACAAATAAAAATGTCTGCAGACATTGCCAAATGTCCCTGGGGGACAAAATCACCCCCTATTGAGAACCACTGCTCTAGATGAAGGCACCCTGTACCAATTGAATTACATGACTAAGAAGTCTCTACTGTAATTATTTTTCTATCCAATTGAGGCAAATAAGGGACAATTCGGGCAAATAGAGCCTGTGAATTTGAGAAATTTGTCTCAAAGATGAATAAAAGTCCTGCCAAACATGAATACCAGATGATGAAAAGGCGAATTATGACCTATATCCATTCAGATCACACACATTTACTTCAAAGGTCCAGACTTCAGTGGTCCTGGGTCAAGCTCAGTTAGATTTCCTCATTGAAATAAGTGCACTTGAGAATGAAAGACAAATAATTATCAGCTAATTACAGGGATGACTACCTTTAATGTATGCTTCTGCATCTACAATGTTGGGTAGAAGAAAAATTACCCAAAATAAAGAAAAAGGAGAAAAACCTTTGGAAATCTGGGATCTTTCCTGAGAGGCAATTCCCCTCAAAAAATAAATGTTATACTCTAACAGTTCAAAACCCCTCTGGAAATTTGCACATGCAATATCATTCTACCAAAACATGCAGGTTTCATATTGCTTGCCTTTTGCTATATTATACTAGAGACATCATTTCATCATTTTCAGAAACAATTACTGCTTCCAACTAATATTAGGGAGCTCATAAATCTCTCCCTATGGGAGAGATAGGATACATTTTTCCATATGATAACTATTCTACTTTTCCTATTATGAACTTAGTGACTGACTTTAAATAAATTCTTATTTTTCCTGATAATTTTTAAAGTGAAATTTAGTATGGGATTTAAAAATATGGATAAGGCCGAGTGCAGTGGCTCATGCCTGTAATCCCAGCACTTTGGGAGGCTGAGGCAGGTGGATCCCCTGAGGTCAGGAGCTCCAGACCAGGCTGGTCAACATGGTGAGACCCCATCTCTACTAAAAATACAAAAACTTAGCTGGGCGTGGAGGCACATACCTGCAATCCCAGCTACTCAGGACGCTGAGGCAGGAGAATAGCTTGAACCTGGGAGGCAGAGTTTGCAGTGAGCCGAGATCTCACCACTGCACTCCAGCCTGGGCAACAGAGTGAGACTCCATCTCAAAATAATCAAATGAATAAATATAATAAATTTTTAAAAATGGATAAAAAGAATCCATATTTTGAAGGCCCACTGCTATAGGGGAATTATTAACCAAATATTAATGAAAACAGTCTTAGTCTTGTGTTAAAAAAAATAATAAAGCACTGAATAAAAGTTTTGGAACTCCAAGTGATAAGTATCAGTCAAAAGGAATTTTCAATAAAGTCCCTTAATTTCCTACTCGGTCACATATTGTTTGATCCCTTTTATATAAAATATTCAAAATAGGTAAATCCATAAAGACAGAAAGCTGAGTGGTAGTTATCAGGGGCTGAGGGACGGGTAAATGGAAGATTAACTGCTCAATGGGCATGGAGTTTCTTTCCCGTTGGGGTGATGAAACGTTTTGGAAACAGATTGATGTGGTGGTTGCGCAACATTGTGATACACCAAATGCCACCAAATGTATGCTTCAAAGTGGTTAATTTTCATGTTATGTGAATGTCACCTCTATATAGAAAATAAAAATTAACAACACTTTCTAAATGGTGTTTGTTTTATATATATATACAGATTTCCATAAATTATATATATAAACAAAAATTTATATATAAACATCTTTTTAATTGTATAACCAAGTTAACAAGAAAGTGATAGAAATCATAAGGGGCTCAATATAAAAAGCAGATGGAAATACAAGTGGTTATATGAAACTACAGTTATCCTGGAGCCTTTGATGATTTCCCTAACCAACGGAATTAGACTTTAAGAGCAGAACTAGGACCAGGGGAAACATTTGGGCCCACATGGCATGAAATGTTCTGAGACTAAAAATGAAGTTCAAACGCTAAAAGGAATAAGTTGATGAAAGGGTTCATTGGACACAAGCCACCTGTCCAGACGGGAGGAAAAAAAGGAACATATTTTGGCCTGGGATCTGGATTTGAAAAAAAAAAAAAAAAAGTTTCTTCCCTGTAACAGCAAATTACAATGAATGATAGAAATAGGTGGGGAAAAGTAACAGTTAAAGACTTAAAAGACTTCTAATGAAAAAGGATAAATACTTATATTAAACTACTAAGTAAAATTAAACAAAATTATCAAAACTTAAGGAGTTGAAATCGTAAAGTTTAGTATGTGGGAAGTAAAAAGGAAAAGAACTAAAATATATAAAAGTGATTTGAAAAGCAAAAGGTCATATAAAATTAAAAGATAAAAGGAAGGGTTTTTAGAAAGCATAGCCCTTAGTCAAAAAATAGAAAGAGAAAATAGGATACTAATTCATAGAAAAATAATTTATAACAATTTAAACAAACTAATAGTGTACATAGCTAACACAGAAATGCCAAGTTACTATTAGCTTTCAAATAAAATAAATTTGTACACAACCATAGTAAGGAAAAATAACAGCTATACAACTAATAGCAAAGTTGGTGACAGTTCCTAGAAAATGGTAGGCAGTGGCCATGCCCCATGTAAGGGCCTGGGCAGAAGCCCTCAACAGAGGCCAGGGTGGCAGGATCCCAATTCCAGAGGTCAAAGCCCTGCCCTTTGGCTATTTATAAGATTACTTGAAATCCAAGACACTCCCTCAGTACAAACACATATGTAGAGACACTATGATACTAGGGATAGAGGTTTCTCTGAGATCAGACAACTGACAAATGAGAGAGCTGTCACTTCACCTCTGGTCTTCTGAGTCAAGAACATAGATTTCTGTCACTTCCCCAAATTCTCAACTTTAAGACGACGAACAGTGAAGCAATTAAACACACAATACCACGTGTTGGCTTTTACGATTTTATTTTCCATTTATTTTCTTGGCTTTGGAATCTCAAAAATGTTATGTCTAGTTAGAAGAATGAATTGCGTAAGGCAAATAAAAATCCTCCTGCTCATACTAAAGAGAACAGAGCTGGGTGATATTACTCAGAGGGAGGGGGAGAGGGACCCAGGGACCCAGGGGCCAAAGAGTACAAGTGGAAAACAATAGAGTCCACCTGGGACCCCAGCAGGAGCAGATAATGCCTGTGCTCCACCAAGGACGATTAACCATCCTCAAAATAGGAAAACTAAGAATTTCACACTGCAGTGAAATTTTCAGAAAGCTAAGATTATGCTAGTTGGGAACCATCACCTAGTCTGAGATTACAACCTCATGCTTTTTTGGTGTTAACATGATTTTTCTGTTATAAAATGATAACAAAAGTTGTCTCTCACATCTGTTTATTTGGAAAAATTAAAATTTGGCAACCTTAAACCAGTCAATCAATTGATTATTACTATTATTTTTAGGAAAATCGTATCAGTCTGAGAAATGGGAAGGTCTGAGTATTCTCCTTTTGCAGACAAAAATGGCAAACCTTAATAAGAGGGTGCGAGCAGCCACGATGTGTATGTGTGAGTCTGCATGAGACAAAAAGCTAGACACACACACACACACACACACACACACACACGAAAGAGAGAGAGAGAAACACGGAAGGCCACTGCAGAAGGCGGGAGTTTTGGAGAGGCATTCCGAGAACGAGGAAGGAAGAGACTGAGATGGATGAGGGTCAGTGCCTTGTCTCCGTTGTCTCAATATGGTGCTTTCCTTAGCCTGGGTTGTCCTGAAAATCAGAGCCTGGGACAAGGGTGCTCATGCAGGTAGTTGATTTGGGGGAGTGATTCCAGGGAACAGTAATGGAGGCTGGGAAAAGGGAAACAGGGAGGTGCAACACACATGGGGGCACCTGGCGTTTAAACTCACTGGGACCTTTTGGGGAGCGTTAGAGAACGCACCTCAGAATTGTCTGCCAATGGCACAGAAGTCGGGAGCATTTATCACATTCCCCATATCTCAAGGGTTGCCCCGTGGGCTGGTAACTCCCCCACACTTCCAACTTACGCCTATATGAGTACCAAGAGAGCTTCTGCATGTCTCCCAGGTAATGATGTCAGAGGAACCCGGGAGCAGAAAGTGAGAAGTACAAGATGCAGTTGAGATGAGGTGCTGCAAGGTTATATAATATCTGTGCAGAACTGGTTGCCACTTCTATGGCTGGGGTAATAGGTGGGCTGAGGGATGTCACATGCCCCTGAGTGTCTTAGCCAGTTTTTTTTTTTTTTTGTCAAGTGGTAGGATCCAGAAGCAGTTGTTTCATCATAAGAAACAAAAGCTTTCAGGCGAAATATCAGTCAGATGTGTTGTTTTTCTCATTAGCCTGTAGCAACTGTGGCCTCATCTTAGTGACAGCTTTGGCAGACAGACATTCTTCTAATATGCCGTGCACCTAAGCATAGCTAAGACTATAGCTGATGTCTCAAAATATCTCACTTCCCAAAGTCCCTAATGTCCTCTCACATTTACACAGCAGTTATAGTGACCTGTTCTTTGCATAATTACTTAATAATTCTGTCTCAAGTGTTACTGCAATGGGACTCCTTAAATTCTCCATAATCCAGACTGGCTAAATCCCAGCCTAGGACAGGCTTGAATTGCCACATTTGACCAGCCCTACTAAAGTTACAGAACATTTTCACATGATATTTCTCCTTTGGCCTACACATCCGTGCTGCAGGGATAGGCTCAAATGGTAAAAGTGACGTCTACATTCCAGAGTTAGCATAACAAGCAAGCCATAGACTAGCCATAGAATGCTAGGATCTCTGACAATGTTCTTTCCTCATTAACATTCTGTTTCTTGTCTGTAATAATTCGAAAACTGTTTTTAGGAGAAACTGGCCTGCCTTCTACAAATTAAAGCTGGGACACTGCAGTGTGAACAGCTTCTGTCATAGTTGTTAATGTATCTCCCAGTGGTTCACTTGATATTCTTGATATTCAACTGAAATCAATTCTGCCTATCTTAAAAAAAGAAAGATCTTGTTGAAAAGTTTTGGGTTGTTGTCTCACAGAATCAGCAGGAAGGCTAAAGAACTAGATTAATGAATAAACAGGAACCAAAGTTACAGGATTGACTAGGTTCTCTTTTTTTTTTTTTTTTTTTTTTACCAGAACATCACATAAGTTTATTTCAAATGTAACAGCAATGTTAAAATTGACGAGTTTAATTCTTAACTGCACCAAGTAAACTTAGCCATTTAAGTATTTTTTTAAGTTATTCCCTCCAAAACCTGAGGGAGCTTTTCTTTTCCACCACCACACACACACCATGGTTTCCCAATAGTTCTCTTTTTGGAAGACTTTTCAACTGTTGAGTAAACTGCTTTAGAGATATTTCAGAACTTCATTCCCCATATGAAAACTAATCTGGACAAACTATATATTGCGTAGATTTCTCTACAGAGTTTTTGCTTTAAAACCTAAATGTAGTTACCATACAGTGTAATTTTAACCTATTTGCTGCACAGTTAAAACTATTTGTCCTGAAAAATAAGATGGATATATCCTGTGATTTTCCAATTAACAGAATTGTTCTACCTCAAAGATAATTATTATCATATATCAAAATAACCAGCTCAACATGGGACATTACTTCAGTCTTTACTGACTCATAGGCATATGAAGTTGTGCCCAGCTTTTTACCTCTTCCACATTCTCCTCCTCCTCCATAAGTGGATGGAATGACTTAATATAAGTTTGATGTAGGACAATTAATCTTTTACAAACATTTACAATTTAGGTTAAGTCGCTGACTAGCATGGAAAAAGAAACTCTATATATAATGATAGGGAGCCTACACAGTCCATTCAAAATTTAATATTTTTCCCCCTTAAATTACATACACTTGTCATGAGGCAGCTATTCAGTTTTCAATAACCACATTTAGGGATACATTCATAGGACTGATGAGATAGTCCAGGTGAAATGGTTGTAGAAATAGAGGCAGTGTCGTCTCAGAAAACCATTTAAATATCGAAGTCTATTTTGATATCTGGAAAGTTTACCAAAACGCTGCTGTATTCTTCAAACTAATTACGCCTTCTGTAACTCAAGCACTCTTCTCTTGGCAAGAGCAAGCTGAAGCTTATCCATGAAGATAAAGGTGCTTAATGCTAAACTTTTCTTCTAAGCTTAGATTTGGATTGTTTAAGAAAAGAATGCCCCCAAAAAACCAGCAAGGTCTTTCTACATTTTTACCATTTTGAGATTAGAACCCTATAAACTCATTCATCAACTCTCTTCTTTTTCTGTATTATTCTTGGCACTCAAAACTGTTGAAGTCTACTGCACTTTGTACTTTCACATTCTCAAATAAAAACTTAAGGTTATAAAGTGTGCATAAACATTTTATAAAATAATTTTGTCATTTAACATATTTGGAGATGAGACTTTCATGCCATAATTTTACATAAGAGGGTAAATATTATGAATGAAACTTCCTTTTAAAGTCAAATGACAGAAAGCTCAAGCCCTGTGCATTGTTTTAAAACCTAACTGAGAACATTTCTAAATATTGGAGATGGGACTACAAGAGGAAAACATGAATATTTTAGATGTCTCCCATCTTACAAAGTTATCAACCTGTCAAAGCTTCTCTCTATGTGCTGGAAAATGATCTGGCATAAACCAGTCCTCTCAGTGGAGGAGGTCACAGTGACATTTGTATTATTACACTTTACACTTCTACTTTTTCAAGAATAGAGGCAATATGTTGAACAATTACACCTGCCCCAAATCCTTAAACTCAATATCATAGGCACAGAATGTAAGCAAATCTGGGGTGTTCTCTAACAGATATGCAACAGCACAGCTATGTTAGTCTCAAAAATACTGTCTAGATATTTTTTCCTATAAAATCAAATGCTCAGTGGCCACTTTTAACAGCTGGCATTAGATGACATTAATTGCATTTATTGTGTCACAGTCCGTCTAAGCTTCCCGTTAGGTATTTTTAAATATGTCCAAGAGAAAACACCTGCTTCAGGTTTATTTAGGGATAGTGACCTAGAAGGACATCAACTCCATTTTTAAGGTTAGACTATTATCGGGTTTACTGAAGGAAAAGGAACAGGGGAAAATTAAACCACAACAAACATTTTTAGGTTAGTTAAGGGCCATATCTCTAGCTGGGATATGAAAACATTAATCTCAGCAGCCCATATTCTAAAAGTTAATGCCGCTAGTAACAATCAACAGCAGGAAAAACAAACCTACTAACAACCAGCCCACTCATTAGCAAAAAAGCAGTTTAACTCAAACACTTAGACCAAAGTATAACACTACCTAAACCAAACTGCCCCACCTACTAGCAAGAAGAGAAGAAATAATTGCTTAAGTATCAAAATAAGCTTAGTATTTCTTACAAGGATAACGATGTTCCAACTCCCGAGAGAGTGCTCAGAAGGACCAAAGGTGGGGTGAAGGCAATGTCTAGGGATTAGTATCCCACAAATTCTGTAAAAACCCAAAGTACCATAAACACACTCAACTTGTCTATGAACTACAGAACAAGATATTGCTGCTACTTCTTTTTGTCTTTTGAAATATACAATATTTTGTAGGCCCTTCAATGTGAAAGCAGGACATTCAATTTGAAATTATTTGACAACTAAATTTTTAGGACCGTCTAACTTTAACTGCAAAATTAAACAGATCTACCTTCTCCTTCCTTCAAACCATCTCAAAAAATAAGATAAAACAATCCAAGCATGATTTTTTAAAGTACTTGAAAGTATTAAAACTCTTAAAGGAAAGGCAAGGAAAGGAAGAAGGAAAAACAAGAACAAGGAGGGAGAAAAGCTTTAAAAGAAAAGGTTAAAAGAAAAGGTGGGTCGGGGGAATCAATGGGCCTCTCTTTTATTTGGTCATACGGCTCCACTCATCCACAAGGCAGCGAGGTAGTGAAATTGTACCACATACTCAGAAGAAAGAAAACACTGGAAACAGTCGATAAGCAGCACTTAAGAGTGCCACAGCTGTGCAAAAGGAATATTCCCTGGTTAGGGCTCCACCACTGGGCACTGACGGTCACCACTAGTGTCACCAGAATGAAGCCTAAACTGCTTTCATCACTGATTCTGAATTCAAAGACCATAATTTGACTGGGCTAGGGTCAAATGACCCACGACCTAGCTGCCAGTAGCTGTCTCCTACCATGTCATTTTATGAATTCCATGGCGGAATTCCAAATATAAAAAGAGGCTTAGGTCCTGTCCTAGACAGTCAATAGGAAGGATCATGCCCACCACATGATACATGTCTAATACATTCAAAGTGCAAGAGAAAATAGAAAAGCATATACTTAAATGGTCCTGTTCCAAGTGTCATTACTACCTGTCCTCTGATTAAAGTGGAAATTAGTGCTACATGGCCTATTCACTCATATCTCCATTCACATATTCATTTAGGCACCAAATGTTCATTGAGATCTCACCTGCTTCCAGGCACTCTGAAGATACCAAGATGAATATGACATGGTCCTCCAGAGTGTTGTATTCCAATAGAGAAAATAGACATTAAATAAATAATTTTAATGCACTGTAGTAAGTCTTTATATACAGATTAATGCTAAGGACTGGCCGCAGTGACACATGCCTGTAATCCCAGCATTTTGGTGGGGTGGATTGCTTGAGTTTAGGAGTTCAAGACTAGCCTGGTCAACATGGCAAAACTTCATCTCTACAAAAAATACAAAAATTAGCCATGTGTGGTGGCACACACTTGTCATCCCTGCTACCCAGGAGGCTGAGGCAGGAGGATCACTTGAGTCTAGGAGGTGGAAGTTACAGTGAGCCATGATCATGCCACTACACTCCAGCCTGGGCAACAGAGGGAGACCCTGTCACACACACACACACACACACACACACAAACTAAAAAAAAAAAAAAGAGAGACAGATTAGTGCTAAGGGGTGGTGTTGGCATGAAGTAGAAAGTAATTAACTTAAACCAAGGTGGGGTGCATTAGCCAGGGATGGCCATTCTGGGAATAAGCTATAGTAGTGGCAGATGAGGGTAAGCTGCAAGGTACCTGCATTAGGTAGAGATGAGTAACATAGTGTATCAGGGGCACAGAAAAGCAGATAGAGCTGAGGGTGAAGATGAAGGCCAGATCGAAGAAAGCCTTCCTGGTCATGCTGGGCACGAGCTTTGTCCTGCAGACAGTAGCAGTGCTGACATTGGGAGTGGGATGGTTAGTCCAAACTAAAGGAGGGGTGGGCTGGTGCATAGAGGCTGGTATATTCCTTGAGATAGGGCAGGGATTTCCAAAGGACAACCCCATAGGAAGGACAGAGAACCCAGATGACATGTCCAGAGCCACTGAGGCCCAGCAAGGTGAGGAAGGGTCATTTCAGCTAGACTAGGAAGTCTTGCTACACATGCTAGTTCCAGGGATGGGGTCTCAGCCATTGGGCTGGAGTAACAGCAGTGCCCACAGCTGGAAGGTGTGAAGTCACCAAGTTCCACCAGTTGGTAGCAGGTGGAAGGGAAGCATGGGACTGGAGCCTAGAGCCTGCAGCCTGGGGCTTACAGCAGTGACTTGAGGGAGCCAGTACTTGACACCTGGAAGCTCAATTTATGAAACTTCTGGAGTAGACAAAGCAGGTGACCAGAAAGCTAGTGAGCTAAGTCTGCACAGATTATAGGGGGCCTCTTAAATGGGAAAACTTGCTGGCCCACAGTTTGTCTCTTAAAGTGATAGGTACAACAGAGTCTATAAAACATGGGTGAACAGGGCCGGATGCGGCGGCTCACACCTGTAATCCCAGCACTTTGGGAGGCTGAGGCAGGCGGATCATGAGGTCAGGAGATGGAGACAATCCTGGCCAACATGGTGAAACCCCATCTCTACTAAAAATACAAAAATTAGCTGGGGATGGTGGTGCATGCCTGTAATCCCAGCTACTCAGCAGGCTGAGGCAGGAGAATTGCTTGAACCAGGGAGTCGGAAGTTGCAGTGAGCCAAGATGGCGCCACTGCACTCCAGCCTGGGCAACAGAGCGAGACTCCGTCTCAAAAACAAACAAACAAACAAACAAAACATGGGTGAACAGGCTAGATGGCCCAGGCCCAGCGTTGGAGGAAGCAACAGAGGTATTGGGCACACGTACCAATCTGAGCTAGTATAACTATCTTACAAGGTAAAACTGATTACAGAATGATGGAAAAAAAAAAAAAAGGCAGAAACAAAAACAGAAACAACACAGAGAGCTGGACCCAAGGCACATCTTGCAGAAGGTTGATTGAATTCTCAGCATCATCTGTTATTGAAACACAGCTCCTTAAATTCTCCACAGCCCAGGCTGGACTGGGCCTGACCATGGCAGTTCTATGGCCTTGCTGCAGGAAGAAGAAAGAAGGAGTGTGGGGACAAGGAGCTATGCATGACTTGGCAGACATGATTAGAAATGATGGAGATGGGAGAGTTCAGAAAATATATACCCTTGCTGCAGACATCCATGCATTCTGAGTCTGAAGAGTAAATCATCTCCTGTAGCCTTCTGTGTTTTCTAGGTTTGCTCAAAATGGAAACAAGAATTAAGTATAAGCTTCTTAGCATGGCACACCTATCCCCTAACCTGGTCTCTACCCCTCTCTAGCCTCAGCTGCCTCCCTTCTGTCTCATATTTGGCCCTGTTATAATGCCACACTCCTGGCTAGTCTCTCCTCTGTGCCTTTGTTAAATTAATTCCCTTTCTCCAAAAGTAGGGCTGCCAGATTTATAAAATAAAATACAGGATGTCCAGTTATTAAATTTGAATTTCAGACAAACAATGAGTTTATTGTGTGTAAGTATGCCTCATGCAACATCTGGGACATATTTATATAAAGATTTATTCATTTATGTGAAATTTAAACTTATCTGGATGTCTCATATTGTATCTGACCACCCTAACTGGAATGCTTTCTTACTCATTCTTTGGGGTGCATTTCAAATGTCCTGTTCTCCAGGAAGCCTTCCCTGAAGTCCTGGGTTGGTCCAAATGCCCTCTTCTGGGCACCTTTAGGCTCACATGTGTGCCTCCAGCCTTGCACATTGTTGTGAAGTTATCTGTGGAGGCATTATTTTCCCCCATCAGCCTCTCAGTTTCGCCAGAGCCTGATTAAGCAGGAACTTTGTATTCCCAGCTCAATGAATGTTGAGCTGCTCAATATGAAGGCTGCTCAATAAATGTTGGATGATCTGAATTAATATCTGTAGGCGTACACTTGTAGCCTTGCAAATAAATGCAGCAAATATACCAGCCCAAAGAGGTTAAAAAAAAGTTTGTCATTACTCTCTCTGTTGCTCAGGCAATAAAAGAAAAGAAAAGCAAGACTCTTTCTGATGGCTGAGCTTACACCTTGCCCCTGGTGCTGGGTGAATGTAAACGGCAGTTATAAAGAGCACTAAGAAACCATCTAGTACTCTCGCAAAGCACCTAAGTTCAAACACTGTAAAGTTTGACCTTTCAGAGTAACTATATGTTTCTATGACTCTTTAGGAAAAAATATGGCTGGGCGCAGCAGCTCATGCCTGTAATTCCAACACTTTGGGAGGCTGAAGTGGGCAGATCACTTGAGCCCAGGAATTCAAGATCAGCCTGGGCAACATAATGAGACCCTGTCCTTACTAAAAGTTAAAAAATTAGCAGGGCATGATGGCACATGCCTGTGGTCCCAGTTACTCAGGAGGCTGAGGTGGGAGAATTGATTGAGCCTAAGAGGCTGAGGCTGCAGTGAGCGTGATTGGCCACTACACTCCAGCCTGGGCAACAGAGTGAGACCTTGTCTCAAAAAAAATAAAAAATAAAAAATAAAAAAAATGTATATTTGTTGGGCGTGGTGGCTCATGCCTGTAATCCCAGCATTTTGGGAGGCCGAGGCGGGTGAATCACTTGAGGTCAAGAGTTTGAGGCCAGCCTGGTCAACATGGTGAAACCCTGTCCCTACAAAAGCACGAAAATCAGCCAGGCATGGTGGTGCACACCTATAGCTCCAGTTGCTCGGGAGGTTGAGGCAGGTGGACAGCTTGAACCCAGGAGGCAGAGGTTGCAGTGAGCTGAGATCATGCCACTGCACTCAAGCCTGGGCGACTCATGCCTGTAATTCCAACACTTTGGGAGGCCAAAGTGAGACTCCATCTCAAAAAAAAAGTGAGACCGAGACTCCATTTCAAAAAATAAAAAGTATTTGTATTAAAAAGGAAAAAAGAAAAAGATATTTTGAATTTTTCTATCTCAGAGTGCTACTGAGACAATAAGGAAATGTGAAATATTTAATGATTTAAGAAGAAAATCGTTATTGCAGGCTACTGAATAGCCTAGCAAGGAAATCTAGCCCATTTCCTTGACTTGAGTTAGGAATCATTTCAGCAAGATGACAATCTAGCCAAGAATCAAGGATGTTCCTTATTAGTCCAAAGATGCCACTTTACAGATGAAAAAATTAGTGACTTATCCAAGGTCATGGAACTGATTAATGACTAAGGGTTAAGGTTTTTCTGATCCCCAGCCCAGCAGTCTTGTAATTGTCTAAAAAACCCTTTGAGGAGGGTTTCCAACATCAAGGGGTAATCCATTCAAGTGTTTATTAGAGGATCCTTATTAACAAAACAAATTCTTCTTTCCTTCCATTTTATCAAAAATTTTCATTCTGTTTAAGTGTTCTTTCAATTGAAAGGAAAAACATAAGTCTCACCCTCATCAACCTGTGCTTTGTATATTTAAAGAGCACTACTCAATTGACCTCTACGTCTTCCCATTCTCAAACAAAAATAAAAAACAGTATTTGGTGGGGTTTGTTCTCCTGGGAAAGTGTCTCTCCTTTGAACTGTTACTTGGGTCTTCAGATCGTTCTTTCATTGGAGCATATAGAATGGATATGGCAATTTAATATGGATCTGCCCAGATTGGGAATAAAGGAAGAACTACTTTTATTTGTGCATTTTCATATATCCCTACACATCTTATGACTATATTTTCTTTAAAGAAATAAAAGGGGAAAAAATATCTTTTAATTGTTGTTTCATGATCGTGCCATTCGCTTCAAATCACAGTTTAGTTTTACTATTATCAACAGTAAAGTCTCAGCGAGATCCCAAGACCTCTGTCCTGTAACTAAGCATTAGTAACTCACATGCCCTGTATCTTAAAGGGCTTCCTTTGCTAAAGACTGGGCTTAAACTCATTCTCTTTGCTATCCTTATGTCCTGCCCTAGGTGAATTTTACTGAGAACTCAAAATCACAAGCATGCAGGCCATAAATCTTGCTTAGGGCAAAGTGTATTAAATATCAGGGAATTTAAGTATAGAGTTCCTTCTTGGCCAATTCTCACTCAATTTCCAATATCTATTTTACTTAATCTCCCTCCCTCTCAGCTGTATTATCTTTATTGTTGATCTACAAAGTCTCTAATTGCCCTGTAATAACACAAGCTTATCTTCTCAGAGACATTTCCTTGCAAGTTTACTTAATAATCTTTAAAGGTACATGATGCCTATACTTTAAAGAGGGTAAGCATAAATATTTACTTATAAACTGTAATATTGGGGAACTGAATAAACATTAAAATCATATGCTTTATAATCTGGCGTGAGAACATTTTCTTCTGACACCTTTGCCTAAAAAATGCCTGTCTTCTCTCCAACTAGCAAAATCCTCCCTATTCTTAAAAGTTCAGCTTAAAAATCTCTCTCCCCATGATACCTTCCTGATCCTCCTGGCCCAAGTAATTCCTCCTTAACTTTAAACTCCTATATGGCTCACTTGACCTTTAATGTTTTTATAGAATCTTAAATTTTACAAAGCATTTTCCCCACACTTGTATATCTTAAAGCATTTCATTTTTTTAAAGGTAGTATATTTTTATTTTTTATGATTCCAACTTTTATTTTAGATTCAGGGGGTACATGTGCAGGTTTGTTACGTGGGTATATTGTATGGCACTGAGGTTTGGGGTACAAATGATCCCATCACCCAGGTAGTTAGCATAGTACCAAATAGGTAGTTCTTAAAGCATTTTCTAAGGGCTTTTGTCTCTCACAGGGCTGGTTGGTACTTTTATTGTACTAAAGCATTTTTCAGTTGATACTTATTTGTTCATTAGTTTGTTATTAGATGTCTCTCTTCTTCCTTGTTTGTCTGTCTCCACTGGCAACCAGCTCTCAGCAGTGTAGCCCCAGTAACTTTAATAATACTTGGTATTTGTTGAATAAATGAATGAATGAAAGCAATCCATCACCATAACATTCCTGTCTGTAAGCATTATTATCCTCAATTCCCCCATGAGGAAACTTAGTTTCAGTGGTTGAGTAATTTACCCAAGGTTACATAGTATCTGACAGAGCTGGATTTCTCCAGGAAGGTTTTCTGATTTGCTAGTTGTGAGACTGCACACGCTTCTTCCCCCTGCTGTGTTTCCATGTCCTCATTGTAACAGTGCAGCTAATACCATGCTATCTGCCTTACAGGATTGTTGTGGGGATTAAATGAGCAAACGTAGACAAAGTACAGGGCCCTTGCCCTCACTGCTGGACTTCCCTAGTTGATACTAATTCATCATTCATTGAGTAATACCATTCAAATAGCTACTAATCTAACAATTTTGTTCACAAAGATATAATGAAATACTTTGTTAAATACCTTGCTGAATTTAAAATTCTCTCAACCTAGGAAATCCCTTACCTGCTGGTTTCGTTAACACTATCTACAAAGGAAGTGAGGTTTGGTTTATTTCTTGGTGAACTCATTCCATCACTCAGTGGCCATGGTTTCCTTGTGTGCGTCCCAGGCTTTCCCTCTGTTATCTGCTTTAGAATTTTGCAGAGGAATTCCATCAAGCACATTCTTCCCTCGTTTCAGAACCCACCTTCCTTCCCTTTTAGAAAATGGGAACATTATTCCAACTTCAAAATAGATTCATTTAGTTTTTATATTTTGTTCCCACAGTGTCTGGTAAAATGCATTGCTCAGCCGGGGGCGGTGGCTCACGCCTGTAATCGCAGCACTGTAGGAGGCAGAGATGAGCGGATCAATAGAGGTCAGGAGTTCAAGGCCAGCCTGGCCAACATGAAGAAACCCCATCTCTACTAAAAAATACAAATATTAGCTGGACATGGTGGCACACGCCTGTAGTCCCAGCTACTTGGGAGGCTGAGGCACGAGAATAGCTTGAACCCAGGAGGTAGAGCTTGCAGTGAGCTGAGATTGCACCACTGCACTCCATCTTGGGTTACAGGGCGAGACTTTGTCTCAAAAAAAAAAAAATAAGACAAACAAAAACATATTGCTCAATTGACTTTTGTGGATTGCTTGATTTGGTACTGAATTCTGATATAGATTGGATCTCTGTGTCCCTACCCAAATCTCATGTTGAATTGTAATCCCCAGTATTGGAGGTGAGGCCTGGGGGAATGTGATTGGATCATGGAGACAGATTTCTTTTTTTTTTTTTTATGTCCTAAAACCATCTTTTTTTTTTTTTATTATACTTTAAGTTTTAGGGTACATGTGCACATTGTGCAGGTTAGTTACATATGTATACATGTGCCATTCTGGTGCGCTGCACCCACTAACTCGTCATCTAGCATTAGGTATATCTCCCAGTGCTATCCCTCCCCCCTCCCCCCACCCCACAACAGTCCCCAGAGTGTGATATTCCCCTTCCTGTGTCCATGTGATCTCATTGTTCAATTCCCACCTATGAGTGAGAATATGCGGTGTTTGGTTTTTTGTTCTTGCGATAGTTTACTGAGAATGATGGTTTCCAATTTCATCCATGTCCCTACAAAGGACATGAACTCATCATTTTTCATGGCTGCAGATTTCTTATGAGTGGTTTAGCACCATCCCCTTGCTGCTCTTCTTGTGATGCTGAATGAGTTCTCCTGAGATCTGTTCCTTTAAAAGTGTGTGACATCTCCCCTCTTTCTCCCTTGCTCCTGCTTTTGCCTTGTGATATGTCTGCTCCTTATTCATCTTGCATCACGATTGGAAGCTTCCTGAGGACTCCTCAGAAGTAGATACCACTATGCTTCCTGTACAGCCTGCAGAGCCATGAGCCAATTAAACCTCTTTCCTTTATAAATTATCCAGTCTTGGGTATTTCTTTGCAGCAATGCAAGAATGGCCTAATACAAATTCTTATAATGTCTTTGTAACTGATTAGAATGTACCCAGAACTTTAGTATTTAAATGATCCATTTGCCTTGTAATAGAATAACTAATACTTTTATGTGCCAAGGAATGTGCTAAGCCCTTTACAAGCATCGTTTCCTATAAGTTTTACGATATTACTTTGAGTGAATTAGTATTCATTACCCATTTCACAGCTGAAAAGCTAGGACTTATAGATTGTATTTCATGCTCCAAGGTGACAAAAAAAAAAAAAAAAAAGCAAACAAACAAAAAACACCAGAAAGAGTAATTGACAAAGAGGAAATAGGATAGATACAAAATGAGAAGTGCAGAGCTGCCAGGATTCCTAGAGGATTTGGTGGTTTTCTAATTGCTGATTTTAGTCCTTTCTGGACCCTTATTAAAAAAAACTTTTTTCTCCCTTAACCTAATTCTACATCATACCTGTTACTTGAAAATTAAGTCTTAAGAAGGCTTTCTGGAAGATGTTACAAACAAAAAATTGTTTTGAGGAAATAGGAGTTTACAAGGTGAATAAAGGGCATTTGCAGAACAAGCAGCATCCGGTGAGAAGGGTATAGTGGCTCCATGCAGCACGACATCCAGTATGTTTCAATGTTCCCAATAGGAGGGGAATCTGAGAGGTGTGATGGAAAGTGAGGTGAAGAGATAGACAGAAGCGTAATCACGTTGTGCCTTGCCTATCAAAATGAAAGAACTTTAAATGTATCCTGAAAACTAAGAGAATAGTTTCAATGTTTAGTAATAATAAATATAAAACTAAGATAATGATTTAAATGTTTAATAATAATTAAGATGAATAATTTTAAGCTGGAGATAAAATTTGCATTTTGGACTGATCATGCTGAGTGTAGCCGCCTGCTGAAATTTGTGGGGAATTTTCAACTGCCAAAAGACCATGGATTTCAGTGATCCAGGAAAGGAGTGGACGGGACCTGAACCAAGGCCGACACAGTCTCACCATTACCTAAAACGTGGAGGGTTTTTCTTAAAAAAATAAAAATAAAATAAAAAGACTGTTATTTATTCTTTTTTTCTGTTTTTTTTTTTAACTTTTATTTTAGGTTCAAAGGTACATGTGCAGGTTTGTTATATAGATAGACTCACGTCACGGGGGTTTGTTGTACAGATGATTTTATCATGCAGACACTAGACGCAGTACTCAATAGGTATTTTTTTTCTGATCCTCTCCCTCCTCCCACCATCCACCCTCAAGTAGGCCCCAGTGTCTATTGTTCTACTCTTAGTGTCCATGTGTTCTCATCATTTAGCTCTCACTTGTAAGTGGGAATATACTGTATTTGGTTTTCTGTTCCTGCATTAGTTTGTTAAGGATAATGGCCTCCAGCTACATCCATGTTCCTGAAAAGGGCATGATCTCGTTCTTTTTTATGGCTGCACATTTCAGGTGAAAGGTATCCTTTCGGCCCAATTGCACGCATTTTCTTTCTGACTCTCAGTGAACCTGGAGGGTATAAAGACAAAGCAAATGTCCCAGAAGGAAGTAGACGTATGCAGTTTCATAGTTCATCTATGCACACAATCCAGATACGTTGAAGTTTTATCTTAGGGACAAATAAATTCATAAAATTAATTTGATTCTGCAGGCAAGTTGGCTACTGCGGTACACTTAGAATTCAGGACAGAGAGACATAAACAACAAGGCTTGAGTTTAACTTTCTGTGAAACGCTTGTTGAGATTCAAATATTTTACGTTAGTTTCAAATTACAGGTTTCTAGGGTTGTTAGATTAAAAATTGTGCCTGAATTACATTTGCATCTTTTTGGCTACATTTTCTTCTCATTTCCACATGAAAATAATGGCAAATAATCTCTCCATTTCTTTAACAACCCCAGAGAATCTCAGTTTTTCTAAAGAAGTCTTCTGGTTTTGTTCGTTTGTTTGTTCAGTCGGTTTTTAGAAGTAAGGAGCAGCAGCTATGTCCATTATCTTTGTGTGTTTCAGACTTAAATGCCACCTGTATTTTTCCTACACTATTGAGCTAGCCTGTTGGTTCAAGACTCTGCCTTTCATTTAGCGAGGGCTGTGCCTTTTAAGTCGTTCTGAATTACGTCAGTACCCAAAGCACTTCATGTCTAGGACCTCTTTATACTGAATAGCATATAACAGAGCTTGATGCAACTGTCCTGAGAAAAGGTGGGTGTTATTGAAATTCTAGGGGGAAAACAGAGCTTGTTCATTTGTTTTTTTAAGGTAATTGCTCAGACCCAAACAATCCAAAGCAATGAAGAATTTTATCTAAGACAAATTTCATTATATTATATTCTAATTGCCTCAGTAACAACTGTAGAATATCTAATTCTAATCATACCAACAACGAACATTTTTTAAATAAGCTGACCAGATGTCTCCGTCTGAGACAAGGCAGTGGAGAGGGGATATGTGTATGTGAACATAAAACAAAGGACAGATTTCAGAGATTGAAGTTCTGATATTTTCTTGGCAATAAGATCAAAGTTATGAACTACATGATCCTGAAATCCTTCCTAGAGGAAGACAATGCTTCCTTTATTTAGCCTGAGTCTCTCAAAACAAAAAGACATCTGTGTCAACTTCAATTTCCAAAGGTGTCTTAAGTATAAACATGAAGCACAAAAAACTTTGTTATTTATAATGCATATATTTTAAGCTTTTTGTGATTCATATGTTTTCATATTCATATGTTTTTACTAATGCAAATGTGTTGTTGTGTTTTCCATTTTTTTGTTTGGCTCTTCCCTTCACCTCACTGCTCTATGCTCGCCCACAATTACCCCTCCAACACACGAGCACACACACACGTGCACACAGAAACGTCATGTTGACTATCCGGTGTGTATCCTTACCAAGCTTACGTAATCGTATACACACATACAAACATATGAGTGTTTGTCATCATTTATTTCATAAAAGTGCATCATATTATATTACACACTCATTTTTGCATCATTTTTTCCTTAACGTTCCTATAAAAATTCCTCGAAATCAAGTGGTACCTTTTTTTTTTGAAACTGAGTCTCACTCCGTTGCCTGCCCAGGCTGGAACGTGTGCAGTGGTGCCATCTTGGCTCACTGCAATCTCTGCCTCTCGGGTTCAAGCAATTCTCGTGCCTCAGTCACCCGAGTAGCTGAGATTACAGGCGTGCACCACCATGTCTGGCTAATTTTTGTATTTTTAGTAGAGACGGGGTTTCGCCATGTTGGCCAGACCGGTCTCAAACTCCTGGCCTCAAGTGATCCAGCCATCTTGGCTTCCCAAAGTGCTAGGATTACAGGCATGAGCCATGCACCCAGCCGGTACTTTCTTTTTAATGGCTGCATAATAGTCTACAGTTTAAGAACATACGTATTCAACCATACCTCAGCTTTCATCCAAACCCGATTTAGATTATTTTCAACTTCAGACTTCCAGAACTGTAAAATAATAAATTTGTTGTTTTAAGCCACACATGAAGTGGCAATTTGTCACAGCACCAACAGGAAACTAATACAATTATAAAGAGGTGGCAAATAGAAAGTAAGAAAAAAAAGGCAAGGCAGAGAAAGAAATCAGAAAAGAAATCAGAAAAAAATAGCCAAAATTTTAAGCAAGAGTATGTATGCAAGATAGGAGGTTTCCTCTATGATGTTCATCCAAGAGTAGAGAAGGAGTATATCCCTAAATTTTACAGCTTGGTAAAAGAGGGCAGAGAATATCTGCTTTAAGTCCTAGTCAGTATAGCTTCCATAACAGGAAGCTGATAAAATAAAAAGACAGAATAACATTTTATTGGAAAATGTAAAAATTACCACTATTGGGAGACTACATAGTATTTTCCTAAAATTTCCAAGGAAATAAATTTGAAATTCTTGTAATTAATGAGTGAATTTATTTCAGGGGCTCAATAAAAAATGTACAAAAGCATTATCTTTCTTATATATTTGTCATAGTGAACATTATAATTCATTTTATTTTCTGCATATTTGAATTTTCAGACTCTTATACAATTGTGTTTTATGACTTGAGTAATAAAAAGGAAATAGTGGATAATGAGAAAATGAAAAAAGTCACTGGTTTCAAGTAATTTTATTATGTTGTAAATCTGTGTCGTTTTCTTCATGTTTCTTATGTTTGAAGTTTATTGAGTTTCTTGGATTTATAAGTTTATAATTTTCATCAAATTGTACATTTAAAACAACTTTTTCTAATTCTTTTTATTGTCTTCTTCTCTTCCTTCTTCTTTGGAAATTCAAACTACACATATGTTATGTCACCTGACGTTGTCCCACATCTCACTGATGCTCTGTTTATATATTCATGCACGGCTTAATGACAAGGATACGTTCCATGAAATGCATCCTTAGGTGATTTCATCATTGTGCAAACATCAGCATGTACTTATACAACACCTAGGCTATATGGTATGGCCGATTGCTCCTAGGATACAAACCTGTACACTAAACTTGTCCAACCCACACCCCACGGGCCGCATGCAACCCAGGACAGCTTTGAATGCGGCCCAACACAAATTTGTAAACTTTCTTGAAACATTATGAGGTTTTTTTTTGCAATTTTTTAAAGCTCATCAGCAATAATTAGTGTTAATGTATTTTATGTGTGACCCAATACAATTTTTCTTCCAGTGTAGCCCAGAGAAGCCAAAAGATGGAACACATTGGAAGAAGAAGAAAATTTTCTTCCAGTGTGGCCCAGGGAAGCCAAAAGGTGTTACTGTACTGAATACTGTAGGCAATTTTAACACAATGGTAAGTATTTGTGTGTCTAAACATATCTAAATGTAGAAAAGGTACAGTAAAAATACAATATTACAATCTTATGGAAGCACTGGGATATAGGCGGTCCATCATTGACTGAAATGTCATTATGTGGTGCATGACAGTATTTTTTTTGTCTGTTTTCTCACTCATTTTGAATGGTTACTATTGCTATGTCTTCAAGTTCACCAATCTTTTCTTCTACAAAGTTCAATGTGCTGTTAATTCCATCCAGAGTTTTTTTCATCTCAAATATTGCAGTTTTATCTCTGGCATTCTATGAGCCTTTTCTATTTTTTCCATGTCACTGCTTAATATGCTTAATCATCTTCTAATTTATATGATATATGGAATAAAACTATAATTGTTTTAATATCCTTATCTACTAATTCTATCTTCTCTGCCATTCGTGGGTATGTTTTGATGAATTTATTTTTCTCCTCATTTTGGGTCACTATCTCCTGCATTTTTGCATGCCTGATCATTTTGTATTGGTTGCTAGACATTGTGAATTTTACTTTGTTGATGATTGGATGTTTTTGTGTTCCTAAAAAGAATTCTTGAGCTTTGTTATAGGACGTAGTTACTTAGAAACAGATTATTTTGGAGGCTTTGTTTTAAGCTCTGTTAGATGAGATCTGAGTAGCCTTCTGGTAGATTTGATTTTGCCTCATGACTCTCCCAATACCCGTGGGATTACTCTACCTAATACTCTGTGAATTATGAGATTTCCTCTCTGGCTAGTAGTAGTACAAACTATTCCTGACCTTGGGTGAGTCCTGGAGTTTTTCCCTCTACTATTTTTGGGTTGTTCTTTTGCCCAGCCTCTGGTAACTCCCTTACACACCTGCGTCAATCAGCTCTCAGCTGGAAATTCAAGGGGCCCTTATGCAGCTCTCTGGGAAAGTCTTTTTGGGTACTCTCTCTTCTTTGGAACTCTGTCCTGCAAACTCAACTCAGGGAGAGAACCAGGCTTCATCTGGGTTCCCTCTTCCTGCACTGCTCCCAGGAAATTCTCTCTGAGCAGCAAGCTGGGATAGTCATAGAACTCACCTCATTTGTTTACCCTCTCTCAGGAATCACTGCCCTGCACAGCCTGATGTCGAGTGTTTGAAAACCACGGTTTCACATATTTTTTCCATTGAAAAAATGGTTTAAGTTCCCCATTATTACATATTGAATGGAGGTCAAAATCTAAAATAAACATTTTTATATGCATCATTAAGTTTCGATAATTAAAAACTTTTTAAACTGATGCAAGAATTCCTTGACCGATCATTAAATCTGTTTATCATTGACAGGTGGTCATGTAATATATCATAAAGATGGCACCATAAATTAGTGGCCAAAAGGAGGAATTTATCAGTAAAATGGGGTGGAAAATTCCTTAGCTATTTGGTAATAAAATAAATTTGTATCTTCACCACACACAATACTTGAAATAAATTTAAGTTAAAATAAAGAATTAACTATGTCAAAAATGAGCAAATCCACTAAAAAGACATGAATATTTAATCCCACCATACAAAGAGTTTCTAAGTTTAAATTTAAAACCGTGCTACAAAACACAGAAGAATGAACAAATCTGACTTATAAAAATAAAAAATTACATGTCAAGAACTATTCATAAAATTAAGGAGGAACGTTGAGAAAATATTTTCAACATGCATTTAAAATTGCTAATAACTTTTTGTAAATTAAAATAAATAAAAATGAATATCACTCCAAAGTATACATGAGCCCATGTTATGAGTATATACTCCTCAAAATTGTAAATTAAATTACTAAATAAACATGTGATAAGCTACTGAACATGGCGGCAATCAAATAACTGCAAACTTAAAGTAACAATGAGAATCTATTTTTATCTACCACACCAAAGTAGATTAACAAAAGCTAAATTTCAAAATTGGCAAGGTGGGGAAATGGAATGAGTGCTTACCTATACTGTCAATGGAAAGAAAAATAAGAATTCCTTTTATGAAAGCAATTTGACAATATTTATCAGCAGTCTTAAAAGTGTTTCTTTCTTCTGATTCTGTAATTCCACTTCTGGGAACATATCCTAAGCAATGACAATTCTAAATGTAAACATTTATTTGTACATAAACAAGTTCAAGTTGTATAAAATGGAAACATTTAATATTGATTGAACACATGATAATGTGCCTAAACACTGAAATGGTATGCCACCATGAATAATGTTTACAAAGAATTTAGATACAAATATAGTTATTAATTTCAGAAAACAGGAATAAAATAGAATATATAGTAAGTACTAGGTAACTCAACCATGTTAAAATTTTATAGAAATAATGACTGGGATGATATTCACAAATACATTATTGATTATCACTGGAAATAGAAAAATAAGCTACTGTATTCTTTCTTCACACTTCTCTGTATTTTCCGTATGTTCAATAACGAACACGTTGTTTTCATAATCAGAAGAAAGTTAACACTGAAAATAATGCCAATTCTCGAGCTGAATTTACAATTTCTTATAAGGTCTATTTTTTTTAAAGATACTATTCTTGTGATCTTCTGGGTAGTCTTACAAATAAAATATGAAGACCGCCCCCCCACCACCCCCCTACATCTCTGGTCTAGGAATCATCGTTATTGTTAATGTTGTCAATGTCATTAATCATCTTCTGGAGCTGATGATAAAACCTCGTTAGTGATCAATGACCAGGCATTAGTCTACTTCAAAGGGAGTAGAGTTTCTTCCTCATGGTCCTCATCATGGTTCTACTTCATTTCTATTTTTGTATCTAATTTACTAAGCCTGAAAGATTCCTAACAGTTAAGATCTTTGTCAGAAGCAGTTCTGAAGTAATGCAGCATTAGAGATATAAAAGGTGCTATCAAGTAGACTGGAACTTAAATTTACCTGCCTACATCTAGAAAAGCTAATCAACTGAGTCTCAAGATTTTTACCTACAAAAATAGGGAAATAAAACCTAGAAATGAAATTCTACCTTCTAGAATTGCTAAATGTTAAAAAAAAAGTAGCTACAAAAAAACTATTACTTATTTAAGTATTCAATAAATTGTAGCTGGTAGTAATATTTCATGGAGTAAGTGCTAAATAGGAATTTCTTGCTGACTGATGGAAGAAATTATACAATCAGTTAATCTCTTCGGAAAAATAGCAAACCAATCCTGAGAGGCACATTATTTACCCATTATTATTTATACGTTTTCTCCTCCCCAAAGTAATATTTTTTAACAAGATGCTGAGAAGAGCAATATCTTCACCCAAAGAATGAACTTCTAATAGCACAATTTAATAGTGTAGTAAGTGTGCAGGGGAGTGATTTGGGAGCAGCAGAAATCTTCCAGAAATAACCTCCAATCTTCCTTACTTTGCTTATGGATAAGGCCGTAAGTATAATAATGGAATGGTGAGATTTCAGGCACAGATGAGATCTTGGATGTTTTATCATCCACCAACACTTAATCAGTAACTTCGTAGTGAAGGAAACCAAGATCCAATGAGCTGGAAAGAACCTCCCACTGTAGGTCATGTTTGAGACAAGACTAGAAGCCAGATCAGGCCTCTTGGTTCCTAGTTTAACCTCTATTTACGCTATATTTCTTGATAAGGAGGTGAGGGAGAAGGAGAAGGAAGAAGAGAAGGAAGAGAGTGACAATGGTGGTGGTGCTGCTGAAGAAGAAATGCTATATGTATAAAGTCTTCACCCTGTTCTAAAGAGGGAAACTGATTTACAGTACCATGGTGTTATGGACTGAATTGTGTCCTCCCCCAAAATTTATATGCAGTGGCCCTAACCCCCAATACCTCACAATGTAGCAGTGTTTGGAGATAAGGTCTTTAAAGAAGTAATTCAGTTCAAATGGGGTCATTAGGGTGGGCCCTAATCCAATATGACTGGTATCCTCATAAGAGGAGGAGGTTGGAACACAGACATACACAGAGTGATGACCATGTGAAGGCACAATGAAAAGATGGTCATTTGCAAACCAAGAAGAGAGAACTCAGAGGGAACTCATCCTGCTGACACTTTGATCTTGGAGTTCCACCCACCAAAACTATGAGAAAATATATTTCTATTGTATAAGACACTGAGTCTCTGGTATTCCGTTATGACAATCTGAGCACAGACTTACACATATGGCAAATTCAGCTCCTTTCATGAAAGCAATTAGCCAGTTATTTGCACTGATCCTTCTTATTGGTCAAAACTAGTCCCAGCTACTGGTGCCCTTCTCATGAGGAAATTTTTGATGAGTGAAGGAATGGGAGAAAGGAAAGAAGTTAAAAGATGATTTAACAAAGGAATTAAACTCTAAAAATGTAGAATAAAATAGAAAATAGAATGAAGTTGTCTAAAAACTGACAGAGAACATAGGGGAAATTATCACCATTGTGAGCAAATTTTTCTTTGGTTTAGAGAAATTTCCTTTTGTTCATTGAGATTTTGGTGCTGGGCTAAATAATTTTTCCCTTCCTTTAAGCCTTCTTATCACCCTATCTTCTTAATCACTGTATTAAATTACTTAACGACTATACATTTTATGCTGACTTTGCAAGTGAAAGGGAAAGGCTGTCATGGTTCAACGAACATGGATTTACCAAAACAACCTTATCATTTTTTTACATAATAAGTCATGTCAACTAAAACATAGGAAGATATTTCTTTTGATCTACAGTGACATGTCACATCAAGAACAAAGAAGCCTATGCCACCTCGGTACACACAAACAGCTTTACCCTCCCAGTAGGGGTATGCCATTGTGAAAGCACCACCATCTAATGATTCCATTTCACTTTTGGCAGTGTTCCAGCTAACTGAATGTCTGCCCACTTATCCACCTGAAAGAGAAGATCTATGACTCTGAATCAAATCAAGATATATTTGGTTTTTAAGATTTTGATATACAGTTTAACTTATTTCTTGTTTTATTGTTTGCTGTCTTTCACAAAGATAATGATAAACTGAGAAAGAAAAGACAAATAGTTGTGTGCTCAAGTAAATACTTGTTTTGGCTTGAAAATATTTTACAAATAGAGTTATTTTTTATAAATAAATAATAATCTTGATGAAATGCCTAATACAATACCTAATGCAAAGTAATTATAATTACTTAATAAATGGTTATTATGATTATTTTCACTATTATTACCGTGTAATTCTTTTATATATATATAAAATAAAGTGTATATATATATAAAGTATATACTTTATATATATATACTTTATAAGTGTATATATATATATACCTTATAAAGTATATATATATACTATATAGTATATATATATACTTTATAAGGTATATATATATATACACTTATAAAGTATATATATACTTTATAAGTGTATATATATACACTTTATAGGTGTATATACATACTTTATAGGTGTATATATATACTTTATAGGTGTATATATATACTTTATAGGTGTATATATATACTTTATAGGTGTATATATATATATACTTTATAGGTGTATATATATACTTTATAGGTGTATATATATATATATACTTTATAGATGTATATATATATACTTTATAGGTGTATATATATATATATACTTTATAGGTGTATATATATATATATACTTTATAGGTGTATATATATATATATATACTTTAAGTTCTGAGATACATGTGCAGAACATGCAGGTTCGTTATATAGGCATACATTTGCCATGGTGGTTTGCTGCACCCATCAACCGGTCATCTACTTTAGATATTTCTACTAATGATATCTTCCCCTAGTCCCCTACCCCGGGACAGGCCCAGGTGTGTGATGTTCCCCTCCCTGTGTTCATGTGTTCTCATTGTTCAGCTCCCACTTATGAGTGAGAACATGCGGTGTTTGGTTTTCTGTTTCTGTGTTAGTTTGCTGAGAATGATGGTTTCCAGCTATATCCATGTCCCTGCAAAGGACATGAACTCTTCCTTTTTTATGGCTGCATAGTATTCCATGGTGTATATGTGCCACATTTTCTTTATCCAGTCTATCATTGATGGACATTTGGGTTGGTTCCAAGTCTTTGCTATTGTGAACAGTGCTGCAATAACCATACGTGTGCATGTGTCATTATAGCAGAATGATTTATAATCCTTTGGGTATACACCCAGTAATGGGATGGCTGGGTCAAATGGTATTTCTGGTTCTAGATCCTTGAGGAATTGCCACACTGTCTTCCACAATGGTTGAACTAATTGACACTCCCACTAACAGAGTAAAAGCGTTCCCATTTCTCCACATCCTCTCCAGCATCTGCTGTTTCCTGACTTTTTAATGATTGCCATTCTAACTGGCATGAGATGGTATCCCATTGTAGTTTTGATGTGCATTTTTCTAATGACCAGTCATGATGAGCTTTTTTCCATATGTTTTTTGGCCACATAAATATCTTCTTTTGAGAAGTGTCTGTTCCTATTCCTTGCCCACTTTTTGATGGGGTTGTTTGATTTTTTCTTGTAAATTTGTTTAAGTTGCTTGTAGATTCTGGATATTGGCCCTTTGTCAGATGGATAGATTGCAAAAATTTTCTCCCATTCTGTAGGTTGCCTGTTCACTCTGATGGTAGTTTCTTTTGCTGTGCAGAAGCTCTTTAGTTTAGTTAGATCCCGTTTGTCAATTTTGGCTTTTGTTGTCATTGCTTTTGGTGTTTCAGTCATGAAGTCTTTGCCCATGCCTGTGTCCTGAATGGTATTGCCTAGGTTTTCTTCTAGGGTTTTTACGGTTTGAGGTCTTATGTCTAAGTCTTTAATCCATCTTGAGTTAATTTTTGTATAAAGTGTAAGGAAGGGATCCAGTTTCACTTTTCTGCATATGGCTAGCCAGTTTTCCCAACATCATTTTTTAAATAGGGAATCCTTTCCCCATTGCTTGCTTTTGTCAGGTTTGTCAAAGACCAGATGGTTGTAGATGTGTGGTGTTACTTCTGAGGCCTCTGTTCTGTTCCATTGGTCTATATATCTGTTTTGGTACCAGTACCATGCTGTTTTCATTACTGTAGCCTTGTAGTATAGTTTGAAGTCAGGTAGTGTGATGCCTCCAGCTTTGTTGTTTTTGCTCAGGATTGTCTTGGCTATAGGGGCTCTTTTTTGTTCCATATGAAATTAAAAGTAGTTTTTTCTAATTCTGTGAAGAAAATCAATAGTAGCTTGATGGGGATGGCATTGAATCTATCAATTACTTTGGGCAGTATGGTCATTTTCACAATATTAATTCTTCCTATCCATGAGCATGGAATGTTTTTCCATTTGTTTGTGTCCTCTCTTATTTCCCTGAGCAGTGGTTTGTAGCTCTCCTTGAAGAGGTCCTTCACATCCCTTGTGAGTTGTATTCCTAGGTATTTTATTCTCTTTGTAGCAATTGTGAATGGGAGTTCACTTATGATTTGGCTCTTTCTTTGTCTATTATTGGTGCATAGGAATACTTGTGATTTTTGCACATTGATTTTGTATCCTGAGATTTTCCTGAAGTTGCTTATCAGCTTAAGGAGATTTTGGGCTGAGACAATGGGGTTTTGTAAATATACAATCATGTCATCTTCAAATAGGGACAATTTGACTTCCTCTCTTCCTATTTGAATACTGCTTATTTCTTTCTCTTGCCTGATTGCCCTGGTCAGAACTTCCAATACTAGGTTGAATAGGAGTGGTGAGAGAGGACATCCTTGTCTTGTGCCAGTTTTCAAAGGGAACTTCCAGTTTTTGCCCATTCAGCATGATTGGCTGTGGGTTTGTCATAAATAGCTCTTATTATTTTGAGATACATTCCATCAATACCTAGTTTATTGAGAGTTTTTAGCATGAAGGGGTGTTAAATTTTATCGAAGGCCTTTTCTGCATCATTGAGATAATCATGTGGTTTTTTTGTCATTGCTTCTGTTTATGTGGTGGATTACATTTACTGATTTGTGTATGTTGAACCAGCCTTGCGTCCCAGGGATGAAGCCAACTTGATGGTGGTGGATAAGCTTTTTGATGTGCTACTGCATTTGGTTTGCCAGTATTTTATTGAGGATTTTCGCATCGATGTTCATCAGGGATATTGGCCTGAATTTTTCCTTTTTGTTATGTCTCTGTCAGGTTTTGTTATCAGCATGATGCTGGCCTCATAAAATGAGTTAGGGAGGATTCTCTCTTTTTATATTGTTTGGAATAGTTTCGGAATGAATGATACTAGCTCCTCTTTGTACCTCTGGTAGAATTTGGCTGTGAATCTGTCTGGTCCTGCTCTTTTTTTTGGTTGATAGGCTATTAATTACTGCCCCAATTTCAGAACTTGTTATTGGTCTATTCAGAGATTTGACTTCTTCCTGGTTTAGTCTTAGGAGGGTGTACGTATCCAGGAATTATCCATTTCTTCCATATTATCTAATTTATTTGTGTAGAGGTGTTTATATTATTCTCTAATGGTAGTTTGTATTTCCGTGGGATCTGTGGTGATATCCCCTTTATCATTTTTTATTGTGTCTATTTGATTCTTCTCTCTTTTCTTCTTTAATAGTCTGGCTAGCAGTCTATTTATTTCGTTAATCTTTTTTTAAAAACCACCTCCTGGATTCATTGATTGTTTTGAAGGGTTTTTCTTGTCTCTATCTCCTTCAGTTCAGCTCTGATCTAAGTTATATCTTGTCTTCTGCTAGCTTTTGAATTTGTTTGCTTTTGCTTCTCTAATTCTTTTAATTGTGATGTTAGGGTGTTGATTTTAGATCTTTCCTGCTTTCTCCTGTGGGCATTTAGTGCTATAAATTTCCCTCTAAACACTGTGTTAGCTGTGTCCCAGAGATTCTGGTACATTGTGTCTTTGTTCTCATTGGTTTCAAAGAACTTATTCTTTTCTGCCTTAATTCAAGAGTAGGTTGTTTAATTTCCATGTAGTTGCACGGTTTTGAGTGAATTTCTTAATCCTGAGTTCTAATTTGATTGCACTGTGGTCTGAGAGACTGTTTGTTATGATTTCCATTCTTTTGCATTTGCTGAGGAGTGTTTTACTTGCAATTATGTGGTCAATTTTAGAATAAGTGCAACGTGGTGCTGAGAAGAATGCATATTCTGTTGATTTGGGGTGGAGAGTTCTGTAAATGTCTATTAGGCCCGCTTGGTCCAGAGCTGAGTTCAAGTCCTGAATATTCTTGTTAATTTTCTGTCTCGTTGATCTGTCTAATATTGACAGTGGGGTGTTAAAGTCTCTCGCTATTATTGTGTGGGAGTCTAAGTCTCTTTGTAGGTCTCTAAGAACTTGCTTTATGAATCTAAGTGCTCCTATATTGGGTACATATATATTTAGAATAGTTAGCTCTTCTTGTTGCCTTGATCCCTTTACCATTATGTAATGCCCTTCTTTGTGTGTGTGTGTGTGTGTGTGTGTTTTATCTTTACTGGTTTAAAGTCTGTTTTATCAGAGATTACGATTGTAACCCCTGCTTTTTTTTGCTTTCCATTTTCTTGGTAAATATTACTCCATCCCTTTATTTTGAGCCTATATGTGTCTTTGCACATGAGATGGGTCTCCTGAATAAAGCACATCAATGGGTCTTGACTCTTTATCTTTAATTTGGGCATTTAGCCCATTTATATTTAAGGTTAATATTGTTATGTGTGAATTTGATCCTGTCATTGTGATGCTAGCTGGTTATTTTGCCTGTTAGTTGATGCAGTTTCTTCATAGTATTGATGGTCTTTACAATTCGGTATGTTTTTGCAGTGGCTGGTACTGGTTGTTCCTTTCCATATTTAGTGCTTCCTTCAGGAGCTCTTGTAAGGCAGACCTGGTGGTGACAAAATTTCGGGTTAAACATTCGTTTCTTTAAGAATGTTGAATACTGGCCCCCACTCTCTTCTGGCTTGTAGGGTTTCTGCAGAGAGATCCACTGTTAGTCTGATGGGCTTCCCTTTGTGGGTAACCCGACCTTTCTCTCTGGCTGGCCTTAATATTTTTTCCTTCATTTCAACCTTGGTGAATCTGATGATGATGTGTCTTGGGGTTGCGCTTCTCGAGGAGTATCTTTGTGGTGTTCTCTGTATTTCCTGAATTTGAATGTTGGCCTGTCTTGCTAGGTTGGGGAAGTTCTCCTGGGTAATATCCTGAGAGTGTTTTCCAACTTGATTCCATTCTCTCTGTCACTTTCAGGTACACCAATCAAACGTAGGTTTGGTCTTTTCACATAGCCCCATATTTCTTGGAGGCTTCGTTCATTTGTGTTTTTTTTTTCCTCCAATCTTGTCTTCATGCTTTATTTCATTAAGTTGATCTTCAATCTCTGATATCTTTTCTTCTGCTTGATTGATTCAGCTATTGATACTTGTGTATGCTTCATGAAGTTCTCCTGCTGTGTTTTTCAGCTCCATCAGGTAATTTATGTTCTTCTCTAAATTGGTTATTCTAGTTAGCAATTCCTCTAACCTTTTTTCAAGATTCTTATCTTCCTTGCATTGGGTTAGAACATGCTCCTTCAGCTCAGAGGAGTTTGTTATTACCCACCTTCTGAAGCCTACTTCTGTCAATTCATCAAACTCAATCTCCATCCAGTTTTGTTCCCTTGCTAGTGAGGAGTTGTGATCCTTTGGGGAAGAGGCGTTCTGGTTTTTGGAATGTTCAGCCTTTTTGCACTGGTTTTTCCTCATCTTCGTGGATTTATCTACCTTTGGTCTTTGATGCTGGTGACCTTCAGATGGGGTTTCTGTGTGGATGTCCTTTTTGTTGATGTTGATGCTATTCCTTTCTGTTTGTTAGTTTTCCTTCTAACAGTCAGGACCCTCTGCTGCAGGTGTGCTGGAGTTTGCTGGAGGTCCACTCCAGACCCTTTTTGCCTGGGTATCACCAGTGGAGGCTGCAGAACAGCAAAGATTGCTACCTGTTCCTTCCTCTGGAAGCTTCGTCCCAGAGGGACACCAACCAGATGCCAGCCGGAGTTCTCCTGTATGAGGTTTCTGTTGGCCCCTGCTGGGAGGTGTCTCCTAGTTAGGAGGCACGGGGGTCAGGGACCCACTTGAGGAGGCAGTCTGTCCCTTAGCAGAGCTTGAGCACTGTGCTGGGAGATCCGCTGCTCCCTTCAGAGCTGGCAGGCAGGAGCGTTTAAGTCTGCTGAAGCTGCGGCCACAGCCACCCCTTCCCCCAGGTGCTCTGTCCCAGGGAGATAGGAGTTTTATCTATAAGCCCCTGACTGGGGCTGCTGACTTTCTTTCAGAGATGCCCTGCCCAGAGAGGAGGAATCTAGGGAGTGAGTCATTTTTTTTTTTAATCTACCTGTGTTCAAATATATCCTGGTCTCTGTAAAAATGTCTGTCCCTACTATTCCCTGCTTGCCCATATTCTAGCAAGAAACATCAGGGACCTGCAGAAGCAAAGTAGATTTGTGGGATGTTGTAGATACTTTTTTATTTTTATTTTTTAAAAATTTCTGTAGAGATGGCATCTCACTATGTTGCCCAGGCTGGTCTCAAACTCCTAGCCTCTAGTTATCCTTTTTCCTCAGCCTCCCAAAGTGTTGGGATTACAGCCACGAGCCACTGCACCCAGCAACTACTTTATTTTAAAATTAGAAATCTTACTTTGTCATCAAATAATATCTTCCTAACTTAGGCACAATGTATATCTCATGGTAACTCTCCAGTGACTGATCATATAAGCCCTGATAGCAAATTTATACTCATGAAGGTTTTTTTAATTCTTTTCAAACAGAAAAAAGGCTTCTGAAGTAAATCTCTTAAGGCTAAGATATTATATTTCTGTTTTTTTCTTGGAGATCATCAAAATTAAAATTGTGGCTGAAAAAAAAACAGTATGTAAAGTATCATCTAGTGGTTTCAAATACCATGGGTTCATTAGAACAGCAAGACACTTGCTGATAATTTATCAGAAACTGAACAAGGGGGCACCTAGCAGATGAAGAAAAGTAAATTTAATCTGCAGTTTAATTAAAGAGCAAAGGGATGGGATGATTATATTAATCATATATTTTCATGGGAAAAGTACCCATAGACATCGAGGACATAATAATTGACAGTATCTTTGCAGTTTTAACATTTGGAATTTTCATGCAAGAGTAAAGACACAGTTTGAGCAAGGTCTGGGTGCCAGGAAATTGCATGCTTAGCTTTAATGGTAATCCTTGGAATGACTTTATGTAGCTCTTGGTTTTAGTTCCTTCACACAATGGAAGTCATCACAATTCTTTATTTTCTCACATAAATCTTAATAAACGTTAGTTTAAGAAATATACCAACCAAAAATATTTTATTATGTCGAGCTTTCTGGACACATGTGGTCCATACCATTACATAAACATTTTCAAAACAGACACAAAGAATGATTAAGAATAAGCAACTTGCATTCAGACATGATGAAGTGATCTTCTTTCCAAAGTGCATGCTATTTTCCAGAACTTGGGGTTATCTTAGTCCACTTTGTGCTCTGCTGCTAATACCTGAGACTGAATAATTGATACAAAATAGAAGTTTATTTGGCTCACAGTTCTTGAGGCTAGTAAGTCCAAGAGCATGGTACTGGCATCCATAGAGGGCCCCTATGCTGCGTCATCCCATGGTGGAAGGAGAACGGGCAAGAGAGCAAGAAAGGCCTCACAATCACAAAACCACTCCAGCGACAATGTCATTAATCCATTCATAACGGCAAAGCCCTCCTGGCCTAATCACCTTTTAACAATCCCGCCTCTTAATATAGTCACAAAGGCAATTAAATTTCAGCATGAGTTTTAGAAGGGACATTCAAACCATAGCAGGGCGCCTGGTATTATGAGACAAGAGATGGAGAATTCTAATTGCTGAAACAGAAATAATGTGTCTGCTTTTTGGGCATTTAAAAATCTTCCTTTTTTTCAGCCATGAAGAGGGTGTTTTCTTACAAACTAAAAAACATGAAAAAGCCTTTATTTAATTATGGGCTAAGTGCATTCTGGTGGGAGAATAATGCAACTTAATGATACTATGTCAATATTCTCAGTTATCAAAAAAAGCAGAGTCTCACTGATTTCAACATACATTTTGTCAAGATTTAATATCTGAGAGTCTTTATTTGCAAATTATCTGCTATCTCTTATGAATGTGCCATCCAATTATTTAACCTGTCTGCAATGTCTATCAGCATACAAAATATGGATGGATTAAAAGATATTGACAGATGAATAGCTGTGGAGCAGTGTGTATAATTCTTGTGACAAATTACTCTTTAATTCATAAATGTGTGCAGAAATGTTATGAAAATAAGTGAATTCAGCCCTTTCTTGCTACTCTTGCCCTTTCTCCTTCCACCATGGGATGACTATTCGAAAATTAAGTTTCTGAAAATAATCATTTTTTAGCTTACAATTTTACAAATTGGCAACTTGAGCTTGGGCCAGCTAGGAAGGTTCTTCTGGTGGTTTTGGCTGGAATTCTTCATTTATCTAGAGCAGGAGTCAGCAAACTTTTTCTGTAAAGGTCCAGATAGCAAATATGTTAGGCTTTGTGGGCCATACAGTCTCTATCACAACTACTCAACTCTACCAAATAAAGCACTAAGGGAGCCATAGATGGTAGCAAATGAATGAGCATGGCTGTTTTTCAATGAAACGTTATTTACAAAAATAGGCAGCTATTCACAGAACTCTAGTTGCCATGCTCTGGTTTAGGGTCAGAAGCCTGTTGGCTATGGGCTGGCCGGTCTAGAACGAACTCAGCTGAAATGTTCTGCACCTTTCAAGTTTCTGCTTGCATCCTGTTTGCTAACTCCCCATTAGCTGAAGTAAATTGCTAGCCAACCCAAATCTAAAGGCTGCAGAAACAGACTACACATCTTGATGGGAGGGGAATAATTTGTGGCCATTTGTAATTATTTAGTTCCCAGTCAACCATGATCTATATATCTAAATAATCTTCAGCAAGATATGCTAAGAGACAATACACAACTAAAGCTCATAGTAGCCACACATATTCAGTGAGGGTTCCTGGGTAGATCCTGGATGTTCCCATTGCTGACCAGGGCTGGAATTCACAAAATCTCTTAGAATGCTTCTTCTCCTTCCTGAAGAGGTGGGATGGCCCTGGGAAGATTGCCACCCTATGCATCTTATATGTAGCGAGCAACTAAGTAAGATAACCTGAGAATATAAAAGAACCCAATTGGTCCAAAAGCATCACTCACTACCAATGACATCTTCTACCATTTGAGCCACTTCTTTGAGGTTAACAACAGTGAGGCACTTATCCTCCAGAGCATCTGGTTAAAGTGCATTCAGGCCAGCAGAAAGTCCAACTTCTAGCTCAGATTTACTGCCTGCCACCTTGTGGTTTGTCTCAAACCTCTCACAGTGCTTTCATGTTGTTCTATAATGGTCTCTTTTTTGTTTGTTCTGTTTTCTCCTTATCATCGATAATAAGAATATGTCTTACCCAATATCTGTTGAAGGGCCAGTCAGATGTAAATTTGGGGTGGGAATATGGATACTGTAGGGTGAGAGAAAATGTAGGCACAGAGGGCAATTTATGAGAAGGCAGATCCTAGGCAGATTTTGCTCTGGCATCCTAATAGCAGCATGAGAAATCCCAAATCAAATACAGCATGTTTTGCCATTTGCCTGGTGGAGGGAGAATATCCTCAATTGAGTGTCTGTCATTTTGCAAGGCCCACCTTTAAGAATTTGGCTTACGGCCCCTTGTTCAGTCTTCTTAAAAACTCTTTGGCATATATAGTATTATCCCCATTTCACTGATGAGAGAACTGAGGCTCAGAGATGTTCAGTGAATTGGCTGAGGCCACTCACCTAGTAAATGGCATAATCAGGATTGAAACCCAGGGCATTCTCTGACAACTCCAAATGATGCCGCCAAGACTGACAAAGTCATTCAGATGCTTCTTCCATCCTATTGTCTAAACCCTTCAAAGCAAGCAGCATTAACTTACCAAATGTTGGACATGTAAGCTTTCCTTTGCACTTTACCTGACAAGTTTTCCAAGTTATCTAGTGACTGTCAGCAACAATAGCATTTGACTTTGGACTGTGACACATAACACACTTTCTACCTTGTGCTCAGTATCTTGTCATCTCTTTTTTTTCTTTTTTTTTTCCTTTATAAATTACCCAGTCTCAGGTATGTCTTTATTAGCAGTGGGAGAATGGACGAATACAAACTTCTAGTACATCTCGTCATTAAAGTCTGTAACAGGTAATGCTTTACTATGATTACAATGTTAAAAATATGGCAGTTGGGCACAGTGGCTCATGCCTGTAATCCCAACACTTTGGGAGGCTGACACAGGAGGATCTCTTGAACCTAGGATCTCAAGACCAGACTGGGAAACACAGTGAGACCTCAGTCTCTACATCTCTACAAGAAATAAACAAAATTAGCCCGATGTGATGGCCCATGCTTGTAGTCTCAGCTCCTCAGGAAGCCAAGGTGGGAAGATTGCTTGAGCCTGAAAGGTCCATGCTGTAGTGAGCTGTGATATCACCACTGCACTCCAGCTCAGGCAACAGAGTGAGGCGCTGTCTCAAAAACAAACAAATATATATATATATATATATATATATATATATATATATATATATGTATATATATATATGTGTATATATATATATGTATATATATATATGGAAAGACAGAGAGAGAGTGGTAGCAGAGATGCTGAGTAGCAGGGTGCAGTGGTATGCACCTGTAATCTTGGCTACTTAGAAGACTGAAACAAGAGGATCACTTGATCCAGGAGCTTGAGACCAGTCTGGGCAACATAGTGAGACCCCCCCCCCCCAAATATACATATATTTATACATTTATATAGCAAAGAGACACTATTCTCGCGAGATTACTTTTCAGGCTAAAGAGGAGTAGAAATACATATTGTTACAGTCTTGCCAATGCACCACAATGTGGCAAAAAGGAGTAGAAATACATATTGTTACAGTCTTGCCAATGCACCACAATGTAGCAATCTCTCCTTGTGAGGTATCACCTGGAGTTCTTTGTCTCACAAGCAAGAGAATTAAGGAGCTTGAACATAAAGGGTCAGGTTGGAGCAAAAGTTTAATAAGCAAAAGAAGAAGCCTCTCTGCAGTGGAGAGGGAGCCCAAAAGAGGGTTGCCATTTTTACAGTTGAATGCAAAGGCTTTTATCAGAAACTGATGGGGGCAGGGCATCTCATTTGCATAAGATGCAAATTTCTGGTAGCTCCACACCATCTTCCTAATGCACCTGTGAGCCTTTAGCTTGAGTTACTCCATATTGTTTTGTTCCCCTTACTGCACATGTGTCAGCAGACAGAATTTTCCATTGCAGACACGTCTAGGCAAGTCAGCTGTGTAGTCTTTCTTATCTGTGTGGCTGTGGGCATGTCTTAGGCAAGTACCCCCTGTGCAAGTTCCCTTATCTGTGCCTGCTGCTTGATTTTTCAGGCTGTTCTTTTTTTTTTTATTTTATTTTTTATTGATCATTCTTGGGTGTTTCTCACAGAGGGGGATTTGGCAGGGTTACAGGACAATAGTGGAGGGAAGGTCAGCAGATAAGCAAGTGAACAAAGTTCTCTGGTTTTCCTAGGCAGAGGACCCTGCGGCCTTCCCCAGTGTTTGTGTCCCTGGGTACTTGAGATTAGGGAGTGGTGATGGCTCTTAACGAGCATGCTGCCTTCAAGCATCTGTTTAACAAAGCACATCTTGCACCGCCCTTAATCCATTCAACCCTGAGTGGATACAGCACATGTTTCAGAGAGCACAGGGTTGGGGGTAGGGTCACAGATCAACAGGATCCCAAGGCAGAAGAATTTTTTCTTAGTACATAACAAAATGAAAAGTCTCCCATGTCTACCTCTTTCCACACAGACACGGCAACCATCCGATTTCTCAATCTTTTCCCCACCTTTCCCCCCTTTCCATTCCACAAAACCGCCATTGTCATCATGACCCGTTCTCAATGAGCTGTTGGGTACACCTCCCAGACGGGGTGGTGGCCGGGCAGAGGGGCTCCTCACTTCCCAGTAGGGGCGGCCGGGCAGAGGCGCCCCTCACCTCCCGGATGGGGCGGCTGGCCAGGCGGGGGGCCGAACCCCCACCTCCCTCCCGGACAGGTCGGCAGGCTGGGCAGTGGGCTGGCCCCCCCACCTCCCTCCCGGACGGGGCGGCTGGCCGGGCGGGGGGCTGACCCCCCCCACCTCCCTCCCGGACGAGGTGGCTGCCGGGCGGAGACGCTCCTCACTTCCCAGACGGGGTGGCTGCTGGGCGGAGGGGCTCCTCACTTCTCGGGCGGGGCGGCTGCCGGGCGGAGGGGCTCCTCACTTCTCAGACGGGGCGGCCGGGCAGAGGTGCTCCCCACATCTCAGACGATGGGCGGCCGGGCAGAGACGCTCCTCACTTCCCAGATGTGATGGCGGCCGGGAAGAGGCGCTCCTTGTTTCCTAGATGGGATGGCGGCCGGGCAGAGACGCTCCTCACTTTCCAGACTGGGCAGCCAGGCAGAGGGGCTCCTCACATCCCGGGCGATGGGAGGCCAGGCGGAGACGCTCCTCACTTCCCAGACGGGGCGGCAGCCGGGCAGAGGCTGCAATCTCGGCACTTTGGGAGGCCAAGGCAGGCGGCTGGGAGGTGGTTGTAGCGGGCCGAGATCACGCCACTGCACTCCAGCCTGGGCACCATTGAGCACCGAGTGAACGAGACTCCGTCTGCAATCCCGGCACCTCGGGAGGCCGAGGCTGGCCGATCACTCGCGGTTAGGAGCTGGGGACCAGCCCGGCCAACACAGCGAAACCCCGTCTCCACCAAAAAAATATGAAAACCAGTCAGGCGGGGCGGCGCGCGCCTGCAATCGCAGGCACTCGGCAGGCTGAGGCAGGAGAATCAGGCAGGGAGGTTGCAGTGAGCTGAGATGGCAGCAGTACCGTCCAGCTTCAGCTCGGCATCAGAGGGAGACCGTGGAAAGGGGAGAGGGAGAGGGAGAGGGAGAGGGAGAGGGAGAGGGAGAGGGAGAGGGAGAGGGAGAGGGAGAGGGAGAGGGAGAGGGAGAGGGAGAGGGAGAGGGAGAGGGAGAGGGAGAGGGAGAGGGAGAGGGAGAGGGAGAGGGAGGGAGAGGGAGAGGGAGAGGGAGAGGGAGAGGGAGAGGGAGAGGGAGAGGGAGAGGGAGAGGGAGAGGGAGAGGGAGAGGGAGAGGGAGAGGGAGAGGGAGAGGGAGAGGGGGTCATCTCTTATTAGAATCAGGAGTGTTCCTAGGGAATCATCCATCATGCCTGGCCCTCACTTCAAGGCTGTGGAATTGTCTCAGCCTTTCTCAAACTGCCATCTTGTTCCTTTCTCAAGGTTCTCTAGCAGAGAGTTCCTATCTTTTTCACTGGAGGCCTCTTCTAGTGTTTTCTTCTCTTGAGAGAAAGGAGTTTCTTCTTAATGAAGATCTAAATTTACTGTAGTTCTAAATGAAATCATTCCTGTATTTTTGTCTTCTAAGAAAATAAAGAAAGATGATCCAATTCATCCCCACAAAAAATCCATTATACAGTCATGTGCCACATAATGATGTTTCAGTCAACACCAGGCTACATACACAACGGGTGGTTGAGATTATAATGAAGGTGTCCTATTCAGATATGCCATTTTTCATCTTTTATACAATATTTTTACTGTACCATTTCTATCCTTAGATATGTTTAGATACACAAATAGATACCATCATGTTACAGTTGCCTACAGTATTCCCTACATCCACATGCTATATAGGTTTGTAGCCTAGGAGCCATAGGTAATACCATATGGCCTAGGTGTGTAGTAGGCTATACTATCTAGGTTTATGTAAGTACAGTATATGATGTTCACATAATGACAAAATCGCTTTATGATGCATTTCTTAGAATGTATCCCCATTGTTAAGTGACACATGAATACATAGTTGAAGATAGCAATTATGCCTTCAGCTTCTCTTGAGTACCTCTATCTTCCTCAATTAGTTTTTGGCATTCTTTAGGAGCACAATACTGATCATAATTATTTCTCCATCTTTAGAAACTCCTTATTTACAAGAATCAGACTAACAGTCATAATTTCACTTCTTAAGAGATGAGTCTCTGAACTTTGCCATGTCAAGTAATAAAAGATCATGGAATCTGGAGTCAGATGTTCAAGATTTGAACCCTGGGTCTGTCAATTATTAGCTTATTTACCTCTGAACCTCAGTTTTCCCTTAAATCTTCTATTGTATTTTTTCTTTTTATTTTGGGGGGAAAGAATACATTTCATCGTTTAGGAAATGTTGTGTTTTTGTTAAAACCTAGTATATAGTTACTGTGGTAGGCAGAATAATGCCCCCACCAAAGATATATTCCTTCTAATCCTTGAAACTTGTGAATGTGTTATGTGACATGGCAAAGGGGGATGAAGGTTGCAGATGGAATGAAGGTTGCTAAAAAGCCAACCTTAAGGTAACAAGAACATCCTGGATTATCTGGGTGGGCCCAATGTAATCACAAGGGTCCTTAAAAGTGGACGAGGGTAGCAGGAGAGTTAGAGTTAGAGAAGGACATATAATGGTGGAAGCAAGGTCAGAGCGGTGCAATGTGAGAAGGGCTCAACTCACATTTGCTAGCTTTGAAGATTGAGGAAGTGTTGCTAGCCAAGGAGTGTGGGTGGTCTCTAGAAGCTTTCAGAGGTGCTAGAAGATAATCCACTTTCTTGTCTTTCCAGCTTCTAGAGACCACACACACTCCTTGGCTCATGGCTCCTTCCTCCATCTTCAAAGCTAGCAAATGTGAGTCGAGTTCTTCTCACATCACTCCACTCTTTCCTTGCGTCCATCATCATATGTCCTTCCCTGACTCTGACTCTTTGCCTCCTTCATCCACTTTGAAGGACCCTTGTGATTACATTGGGCCCACTGCAATAATCCAGGATAATCTCCTTATTTTATGGTCAGGTTATTAGCAACCATAATTTCATCTACAACCTTGATCCCCCTTTGCCATGTAACCAGAGGCTCCCCTGTGCCATCAAAATCCCAGTTCTCATACAGTCCATACGTGAGTGATGCACTGCCAGCCACCCTCTGAATCCTCTCCAACCTCCACTTCCTTGGCTTCTGTCATTCCTGGTCCTGCTTCAGCATCTCTGGCTGAAACCCCCAGTTGTCTTCATTGTATAGTATGTTAGAAGGTGGTATGTGTTATGGAGGAAAGAAAAAAATAAGTCAGGCTGTGGGGAATTGGGAATGTTGGCAGGGGATGGTAACAATGTTAAGTAGGGTGGACAGGGAAGGCCTCATGGAGAGGGGAGTATTGGAGTAAAGACATGGCATTTACTAATGGCGTGACATGATCATATCTGAAGATGGAAGCTGTAGCTCTGCTGGCTATATCTGTCATCCTCCAAGGGTTACATGAGGGCATAATAGAAGAAGGACTAGTAGAGAGGGAAGAGACATATGATTTGCAGGTGAAGTGAGGTGTTTAGATGTCGAAGGCAGTACTAAAATGCCCCATTTGTGAATTACCTCGCACATTCTGCAGAGGGCAGGGTGATAGGCCCTTAGAAGCACTGTGCTGGGTTGGACAAGATGGAGGCTAGAACACAGACACAGACGTGGCAGTCTGCAGCCTATAGTGGTAGTGGAAGCCATGAGAGCAAACAAACTTAAAAGGAGACCCTGAGACCACTCACATTTCAGGGGCAGGTAGAAGAAAGGGAGCTGATGAAGTAACTTATTATGAGCATTGTTTGTTGTTTGTCTCCCTATTAGCATAAAAGCAGGAATTTGTGTCTGTTTTGTTCTCTGGTATATTCCCAGCACCTAGAAGAGTGCCTGGCACAGAACATAGCGAGCCCTCAGTAGTTATTTGCTGCATGAATAAGTGAATGAAGCAATAACAGAACAGTGATTTATGAGGCATATGAGAATTAGAAAGATAAAAAAAGATGAGGACGCAGTGAAGGCCAGAGTACAGGCTTCAAAATTCCATCCATATATAATGTCACAGGCCCTAATGTAGGGCACTGCCAGTGGTTATGCAAAATGGAATTACAATCAGAGGACCTGGAAAGGGCGCAGCTTATATAATAGATGGATAATTTAATATCAGAATTACTACACTATATTATTAAAACCTGAAAGTTGTTTGCTTGGTTAAGTCCCAGATGATAGGTGACAGGTAGACAAAAGCTGCATAAAATAAGCCGTTCTAAACGGTTGCTTATTTCTTCTTGGATGGGATTCTCAGAGTGTATTAATAATTTTTTAATGTTCTGATGCTTTGATATCTTGAGCTTTTGCAGATCCAGGGAAGGACTACCCCTCCCAAGGGTGGCTAATTCCTAGCAATAGCAAACAACATACCACAAGCCAACCAAGCCCAAGCTCATATTCCCCTTTGCCTTATTTTATTAAGCTCCTGTTATCTGGGACACCATCTCCCTCCCCTAAAACACCCCAGGGCCAAGTACCAAGCAACCCTACAGCCTAGAGTTTGCCAACATTATTCAAACTATTCAATCCTAAAACTGCTTAGCTTGCTTACCCTGACTTGCCCATTTTTTTTTCCCCCATGGAAACCAAAATAAAGGCTCTGGTCCATGTGTTCTCCTCACTCCTTCTGCCTCCTGACTGACCCTGGTGATTTCTCATGTGGCCCTGCAGCCTTCTCTTTTCTTTTTTTAAAGATTCTAGATATGCTTAAGATAATTTGATCTACTAAATAAACTTACCAGATTCGCAGACGTGGTAAGGAGGATTTTACTTGTTAGATTTGTGAGTTTGCCTTTGTAAAAGTGAGATAATCAAATATATTAAACCTGTAAATGCAGTTTGAAATAGCTAAGGTCATTTGATTACTTAAAGATGAAACTGGTGCTAAATACTTATAAGGATTTAATCTGTAAAATTAATGAAACATTAATTAATTAAACATTAATCAAATAACCAATTAAAATGACTGTTCTTTTTCTTATATAAAAATACTAAATTTATAAATATAACCTAAAAGATGGGCTTAAAAGCTTAAGAAAGCATAGGTTTTTATAGTTCTTATTTAAAAAATTAAATAGTAGGAGCCAACCTATGGAATGAGAGAAAATATTTGCAAACCGTATATCTGATAAGGGGTTAACATCCAAAATATATAAGGAACTCATACAACACAATAGCAAAAAAACAAATAATCTGATTTTTAAATGAGCAAAGGATCTGAATAGACGTTTTTCCAAATAAGACATACAAATGACCACCAGGCACATGGAAAGGCGCTCAACATCACTAATCATCTGGGAAACGCAAGTCAAAACCACAAACATCTGTTAGAATGGCTATTATCAAAAAGACAAGAGATAAGTGTTGCTGAGGATCTGGAGAAAAGGGAACCCTCATATACTGTTGGTGGGAATGTAAATTGGTACACCTATTATGAAAAACAGTATGGAGTTTCCTCAAAAAATTAAAAATAGAATTATCACATGCTCCAACAATCTCACTTGTGGGTATACATCCAATGGAAATGAAATCAGTAGCTCAAAGAGATGTCTGCACTCCCAAGTTCATTGAAACATTGTTCACAATAACCAAGATACGGAAACAATCTAAGTGTCATTTGACAATGAATGGATTTTTAAAAATGTAGTATACAAAAAGGATAAAATACCTAGGAATACAGCCAATCAAGAAGGTGAAAGGTCTCTACAATGAGAACTACAAAACACTGCTGAAAGAAATCAGAGATGACACAAACAAATGAAAAAACATTCCATGCTCATGGATAGGAAGACACAATATTGTTAAAATGGTCATAGTGCCCAAAGCAATTTACAGATTAAATGCTACTCCTATCAAACTACCAATGACAGTTTTCACAGAATTAGAAAAAAAACTGTTCAAAAATGAATGAATAGAGCCAAAATAGAGCCCAAATGGCCAAAGCATCCCAAGCAAAAAGAACAAAGCTGGAGACATCACACTGCCTGACTTTGAACTATACTACAAGGCTACAGTAACTAAAAAAGCATTATTCTGGTACAAAACAGACACATAGATCAATGGAACAGGTTAGAGAACCCGGAAATGAAGTCACACACCTACAACCATCTGATCTTCGACAAAGCTGACAATAACAAGCAATGGAAAAAGGACTCCTTAGTTAATAAATGGTGCTGGGATAACTGGCTAGACATATGCCTGGTGAAACCCTGTCTCTACTAAAAATACAAAATTTAGCCAGTTGTGGTGGCGCCCGCCTGTGGTCCCAGCTACTCAGGAGGCTGAGGCAGTAGAATTGCTCGAACTTGGGAGGAGGAGGAGGAGGTTGCAGTGAGCTGAGATCCCACCACTGCACTTCAGCCTGGGTGACAGAGTGAGAGTCTGTCTCAAAAAACAAAAAACAGAGAGAGTCTCGCTCTGTCACCTCCTCCTCCCAAGTTTGAGTGATTCTACTGCCACAGGCATGTGCCACAACAACTGGCTAAATTTTGTAATTTTAGTAGAGACAGGGTTTCACCATGTTGGCCAGGCTGGTCTCCAACTCCTGACCTCAGGTGATCCACTTACCTCGGCCTCCCAGAGTGATTTTTGTATATGGTGTAAGGAAGGGGTTTAGTTTCAATCTTCCACATAAGTCTAGCCAGTTATCCGAGCACTATTTATTAAATAGGGAGTCCTTGGCAAGGCAAGTCAGACCCTGCCTGCTTTCCCATGTCATATTTATGCTCCTCCATCCCCTGCCCAGCTTCTCACTTCCCAGTCTGTGTGGCTGCCAGCTGGATGCCAGCTCCTCCACCTCCCTTATGTGTTTGGCACCATCCAAACCCTCTTCTTCACCTGGCTCTCTTTTGCTCGTCCTTCAAGTCTCAGCCTGAATGTCTCTTCTTTGGAAAACCCACATTCCAACTAAATTCGTCCCCTTTCCCTGAAAAAAAACTCTCACATCATCCTATAGTTTTCAGGTTGAATCCACACTGAAATTCTGATCCATATACTTATTGCCTTCGGGCACTGCTAGACTCTCGGTTGCAGCTTTTAGGGCAGGAACAACCTCAACTGAGTGGTAATTTACCGTTCAACCAGGTCATTGATGGGAGTTTTCTGAAACAGCAAGCAAGTCTCTTGTGATTTTCTGAAATTCAGGAGGAAGACCACAAGTCACATCACAGACCCCCAGGACTAATTTCCAATGACTGACGTTCAAGCCAAAAGAATACAATCCCTCTCCACCTCATATGACCACACCTCTCAATGCAGTACCCTCTCCACCCAGCTCTGTATCAGGGTGCAACTCTTTGGCCAAATTTCTTCATCTATGCAAGATTTCTGAAGATTAGCAGGACTGTAATGTTTTAAACAAATGGAACCAGAGCAACTGGATAAAATTTAGAAAAAGAACTTCGACCTCTACACCATTGACAAAAATTTATTCAGAATAGATCATAAACCTGAATATAAAGCCTGGAGCTATAAGATTCCAGAAGAAGACATAGCAGGACATCTTCATAACTTTGGAGCAGACAAAATTTCCTACACAGGACACAAAAAGTCCTAACCATAAAGGTTTTGGTTATTTATTCAAAAAGGTCATTTACTCTGCCACACACGTCAAGCTGGTGTCTCCTATGATATATTTGCTGTGCTGATACTTAAAATTTGATTTGTGATATAGCCTCTTTCAGTTTTGAAAATCCTAAATCTTAAACAGTTCATATTTATTAATATCACCAGTAATGCATCCTAGTGGATCCTGGATCAGAGTGAAAAATATTGTTACAAGTGCATCAATGAGACAATTGCTGAAATTTTAGTATCATTTTACCCTGGTTATGTAAGAGAATGTCCTTGTTCTTAGGAAATGCAAGATGAAATATCGAGGAATAAAGGGATATTATAATGCTGTTTACTGTCAAATAGTAACATATATATAACATACATGTATTATATATATAGTGGGAATATGTGCTTGCGTATACATATATTTATATACAAATAATGCTGTTTACTGTCAAATAGTAACACATATATATAAAACAAGGGGATATTATAATGCTGTTTACTGTCAAATAGTAATTATATATATATATATAGAGAGAGAGAGAGAGAGAGACAGAGGACGAAAATACTGCAAAATATTAACAATTGAGGAATCTAGGTGAACAGCATATGGGTGTCCTTTTACGTTTTTGCAACTCTTCTGTAAGTCAGATTTTTTTTAATTTTTAAAAACTGAAAAATACCATTGGAATTGAATTGAAATCTATCTCCTCAAGATTTCCATCCCTTTGAATCTAATTCTACCCCGACATGATCTTTCTGGAAAAAATATTTTTTTCCACTATAATAGAAATCCAGACATTATAATAATGGCACCATGATCCTCCCAAACCTTTTTCTTGTTCAGTGTTCTAGATGGGAACTTCACCTCCATCCTGACTTTTGCCCCCTTCTTGCTCCTGAGTCGTTCTTCTAATCGGAGTGGAGATACATATACATGCAAGCACACATTCCCATAAGCACCATGTATCTATATTAGGCATGACATCTGACTTTGGAAACCTATGTCAGCTCCCACATGTGCAGAGCCATCCATGTGAATGGACAAGAAGTTATTTTCCTTCCTGCAGAGAAAACGTCATCAATGTCCAGGGCTTCTCAATGCATAAGAAAAATTGGATAGCAAAGCATTGTCTCTTTTGGCAGGACTCTGAGACTGATGGAGTCTCAGGAACTCACAACGTGTGGAAAAGAAAAAGAAAGAAGACATAAAAGCCTGTTGTAGAAATGTTGCTATAGTGTGATGTGCTCTTCCCCATCCCTCTTTTCAGAGCAAGAAAAAAATGAATGATGCTAGAATTTTACCAGTTCTTTCTTAATTGAATGAATGAGGCTTTCCTGAAGAAAATTGTCCCACAAAATGAATGGCTCCAACACACAATCCAGCAACATAATCAGACATTATGAACCAAGATTGCCACAAGCTCCAGTCAATACACAAAGACACAAGATAAATCTGAATCCAGAGGATGTATATTCGTGTTTAAAGTATTGACTGATGGCATGGATTGCATGAGACCTGCCCAGAATAACTTGGTACATTTAGCGTCACCAAAACTTTGCTGTGGCAACCAATGCCCCAGAAATTTATTCTTGTCAAGATGCCTCCAAATCTGTGAATGGGTTTCCCTGACTGGGCACAGGATGTTTGAAATATAGCTAGCCTCTTGAGGTCTCATCCACCTCTTTGATTTCAAGTATAAAAGAGTACTTGCAGATTTTGTGTTATAGTAGACCATTAGCACCATCTAAAGGCTTCATACCAAATGTCTTGACTGTCAATGTGCATGTTGCTCAAAATGCTTTTTGCTCTGATGATATAATTATTTGGGAGACTGATACTCTGAAAACTTTTGCCTACCTGGAATGACACAGTAGGCCCCTACTGTATACTATGTGTCTGTGACTTAGGTTGTATTCCTGGGGAAGTGCATGTTGTCTGTAGCGCTTGCCTGTTTGAAAGAGGTAAAAGCGCAGTCCATGTGTATCAGAAGCTGTGTTGGCCTAAATTCACTCTGCAATTGAGCCTCATCTAAACTTGGCCATGAGTGCAGGAGTCAGGGGGGCAGGGTTGGGAAGAAGAATGGGGCAGACATCCAATAATAACCATTAGCTTGGGCCTGAGCGATTAAGGCTCCAGTCCTGCATTACTGTGTCCTAGGTTTGTGACTTTAACCTCTTTGAGCCTTTCATTTCTAAAGCAAGGCCATTATCTCCAGGGGCGCCACCAATTCTGCCATCAGTGTGGCCCTGGGTTTTGGGAAGATTATATAGATGGCCCGGTCCCTTACCTCTCTTTCATATCATTGCGGGGAGCAAAATAAAATGACCCAGGCAAGTCTTTGTTATACAATTCTTAAGCTCAGCCAACTTTCACTCAAATTATTTGCACTCAAGGCCAAGAGAAGTCTGACTTAAAATTTCCTCAGGAAGTTTTAAGTTTATAGGGGCCCCGGTGTTTCGCTGGAGTCCCTAGAGTCCCTGGAAGCTCATGTGCTCCCAAAGACATTTTAGAAATACACACTGGTTTTATAAAAGACTTGGGTGGCATGTGGTTTTTAGAAGAAATTTACCTTTGATCCTGACCAGGTACTTTGATGTAGTCATCCAATGGGAAAGTGCCTTGTATAAGGGTCAAACCCAGGTAGGTGTGAGGAGGGAGGGTGGATGAAACAGCAAAGAATCTTAAGCTTAGTAGACATAGAGATCTGTGGTCGAAGTTTATCCCTGTCCTTTACTGGCTGTGAGACTTGGGGAAAATCATACAACTTCTCTAGGCTTTGGTTTCCTTGTCTGTAAGATGTGGTTAACTAAAAAGTTTTTAGGCTCAGCAGTGATTCAGGCCTGTAATCCTAGCACTTTGGGAGGTTGAGGCAGGAGGATCACTTGAGGCCAGGAGTTCAAAACCAGGCCGGGCAACATAGCGAGACTTTGTCTCTACAAAATTTAAAAAATAGCTGGGCATGGTGGTGTAGGCCTGTAGTCCCAGCTACTTGGGTGGTTGAGGAAGGAGGACCTCTTGAGCCCAGGAGTTTGAGGCTGCAGTGAGCTATGATTGCAACGTTGCATTCCAGCATGGGAAACAGAGTGAGACTGTCTACAAATAAATAAATAAATCTTTAAAAAGGTGTTGAGAAGATTAAATTAGTGTATCTATCCTGTCTAGCACCATCCTTGATACAAAGTAAAGATTCTATGAGGGATGTCATTGACTTCTTATCTTAAAAGCAGACACTCCTGTTTAAGGCAACACACTGCACAAAGAAAGGCTGAAGGCTCTCACTTATGAAAACAGGCCCCAGCAATAGATTGCGAGTCTAGATTCAACAAACTCTTGCCAGTTTCCTCTGACTCACAGCCTGGGGCCTTACCTTTGTCTTTCAAAATGTCCTCTCTGCCCACTGTTTCTGAGTATCTGCCATGGCTCTGCATTTCCCCTGCATGATCCTGCTTCTCTGCTTTCAGCACAGGTGGCTTTTGCTATCAGGGTATTTGAAGTTTTCCTTTGATGGCCCTGCAACTAAGCAACTTAATTATGGATGAGCACTCTGACTAAATGCTTGTATCTCTCTTTCTTTTTTAGTCAAATACCCCTGGCATATATCCAGGGCTTCAATGCACAAAAGCAAAGGGAAAGCTGACCCACCCACCACTGAACAACCCCCAATCCCTTCCCATCCATCTGCTGCTTGGAGCCTTTGTTAGAAGGGAAGAGGGAGGAAGAGTGAGCTAGGAGGAAAAGAAAAGGAAAAATGAGACACATTTCCATAAAATATGGAATTTAATATTTTAAATTCTCAAGATGAATGATGCATTATCAGCAATGCTACTGTATGTAAAATAATAGACCTAACTATGTTCTGATATTGGTCAAACCAGTATTTTAATGAGATTACTAGAATACTCCCATTTTTAATCACATATATAAAACATCACCCAGGCACAACCCTTGAAAAGAAGAAAAGGCAAAACAGAGAAACCCAAAAAGTAAGATATAAGATTTCTTACTGGTGAAAATAAAACGGGAACAGATTTTTCTAAAGTACCTTTACCTTGAGTACAGAGAAATATTAGAGGAGGGAAGCATGTGCTTGTGTGTGTGTGTATGTAGAAAGAATATTCATAGTACCAGAAGAGATATTCACAATCTAGCCTAAGAAACTGAGAAGTAGAAAGCGGAAGTGGTTCACTTGGAATCATGTGTTTGGTTACTGGTGGAACCAAAGGTGCATTCAGATTTCCTGACTCTGAGGGGGATTGCTGGGCAGAGCCATGTTGGCAATAAAGTCTCTGAAATGTCCAAGTAATTGTTGCTTGCTAAGTGCTAAGCTGGTTCATTCAGTTTGCAGTCCCATCCTCTTTGCTCTTGTTCTTAGACTTGCTCACCCCATTGGCCTTTTGTTTCCGGTGATTTCAGTATGCCCATGAAATCTCAAAAAGAAGCTATAGTTCCAATTGATATGCCCTGTAAGCATAAAATACACACCAGTCTTGAAAGACTTGGTATAAACAAGAATGTAAAATGTCTCATTAATAATTTTTCATATTGATTACATGTTGAAATGATCACTTTTTGGACATAGTGTATTAAGTAAAATATGCTAACACTAATTTCATCTGTTTCTCTTTATTTTTTTAAATGTGGCTAAAAGGAAATGTTAAATGATATGTATATATAGTTCATATTATATTTCTATTAGGCAGCACTGACTTATGTAATATAAAATTGTAATTTTTCCCATTTTAATTTGATATTCTACCCTTTATTCAAATTTAAGACTTGCTACAAAATTTCTGGCTGTGGATGAATGACTGCTGTTTTGGAAAAATGGGAATTAGTGTAAGAAACAAATGATTAAGATATATTAAACTGTGCTAATTAATAATTGTGCTGTTGTTACAAAATGTAGAAATTACACTAATCAGTAGTTGTATTATTTTGGAAAAATAGAAACTAATGTAAGCAATCAATGATTTAAATGTATTAACTTGTACTATATATTTAAATCCTCCCCTTCTTGGGGTGGAACATACAGTCCCTGACACTCTGGTGTTCTTAAATTTAAAATTGACCAAAAGATTTACCTTCGTGTGGTTCTTCCATCAGACTACTACCAGAACATACTTCAGAATGGGCTAACTCACATGTTAAAGAGGAATCGTTAAGGCTGAGGTTGGGGGATCGGGGGGCGGTGCACAGTATTTTCGAGAATAATTGGATGATGAGAGAAAGAGAAGGTCATACATTTACTTAAGAGTGAAATAACTTCCTGAGAAAAATGTTCAGAAACTCGCACATTTCATTGCTTTAGTTGTTCTAATCTAAGCCTGATTCAGACGTGTAGTTGGGCACGTAAAATAATCTCATAGGTGTTTTCTGCCACTACTATGAATGTAATTTGTTTTGTTTTGTTTTTGTTTTTTGAGACAGAGTCTTGCTCTGTCACCCAGGCTGGAGTGCAGTGATGCAATCTTGGCTCACTGAAACCTTGCCTCCTGGGTTCAAGTGATTCTCCTGCCTCAGCTTCCTGAGTAGCTGATATTACAGGCGCACACCACCATGCCTGGCTGATTTTTGTATTTTTAGTAGGGACGGGGTTTCATTATGTTGGCCAGGCTGGTCTTGAACTCCTGACCTCAAGTGATCCACCCACCTCGGCCTCCCAAAGTTTTGGGATTACAGGTGTGAGCCACCGTGCCGGCCCATAATTCGAAGGAAGAACACGCAAGCTAAAAATTAAGCTATGAAATAACAACCAGCTCTAATTTTTTTCTATTAATTTAGTGCTATAACCTTAGAAAATGAAAACTTTTTACTGTAGAGTAATATAACAAGAAATGTCAAGAATGCATAATTTTTGCTGGAAAAAAATGGTGGGGGTGGGGACAGTCAGAATAACATTCACCTTAGGCAAAGCTGTATTTGACAAGTTACAACTTGTTCAAACTATGACTCCGTAATGACAATGGCAACTAATACTCATGAGTGCTTACCAGGTTCCAGGCATGGCTCTATTTCTCTATTTCTCATCATATGTTAACTCATTTAATCTTCAAAATGGTACCATGAAGTACAGTATATACATATTGTCCTTTTCCTTGACTTATAGATGTGGAATCTGAGGCACACAGAGGCTAAATAACTTGCGCAAACTCACATGGTTAATAAACAGCAGAGCAGAAACCTGTAAACTCTGGCAATCTAGCCCCAGAGTTCATGCTCTTTACAATGAAGACAAGTATAAATTGGCAAGTAATAGTGGACAAAGAGTCAGAGAAATTCACAATGTGTTGGTTTCAACAACAGTAAAGAACAGTTTTGGGTGGTCCATGGAAAACTGTCATGCAAGAAAAATCACAAACAATATTGGCCAGTGGTGTGAACATCAGTTGGGAAGTCAGGAGACAGAGGATCAAAAACCTCTATAAAGTGAGAGAGTTGGACTATATGCCTTCCACGTTCCTTCTCAAACTAGCAATTTTGTTAGTGCTGTGGTTTCTTGTGGCTTCTTCCAACAATGGTTACCTAAAGAGTTATGAATTGCAAACGGAGTTGTGAAACCTAATAAGGGAAAGAGAAGGAGACTGTCCCAATGCCAAAGGGGAAATAATTTGATATATTAGGATTATGGGGAAAAAAAAACCACACAGCTAGAGCAGACCAAAGATTGAAGAGAACACATTGTTAAGAATTTAATGATTGAAGAGAACACATTGTTAAGAATTTAGCTATTTAAAACCACAGCAGGGTTTATAATGTCAGATCTTACAAGGATAGAACTTGCCTCTTTAAATTTATTTCCAGAGCATGTATGGATGCACAGATACTTTATCTACACTTTGAGATGATGATGGCAGTATTAGTGTTGGTGATCATTTTGAAGATAATGAAGAATTCTGGGATATTTTTAAAAAGCCAGGGTGATTGAGAACCATAAGCACTTATTCATACCATCTGTAAAGTGCGGGTAATATTAACCTCAAGGGCTTTGGGGAAGATTAAATGAGAGAAAGCAGGGAAAAAGCTAAACACAGTGTCTGCTCCATTATATGCTATTATTCAAGGGTAGCAATGATGATAGAGGGTTTTTTTTTGTTTTTTGTTTTTTTGTTTTGCTTTGTTTTGTTTTGAGGCTCGCTATTTTGCCCAAACTGGCCTTGAACTCTTGGGCTCAGGCTATCCTCCCATCTCAGCCTCTCAGGTAGCTGGGACTGTAGCACCACACCCAGCCTCTGATAGAGTTTTAAATTCACAAGCATGGCTTTGTTTCACGTACAATTTTTGAACATATTTATTTTCTTCAGAAATTCATATTAGAATAGGTTGTAAAGGTCTGTTGGGTCAGACCCTGTATACTTTATGTCAACAAGCTCCTCACATTCTGGGATCATAGTTTGCTAATGACAATTGGCAGATACCTACACAAGATGGTTTGGTGGTCCTTTTCTTTGTCCACATGCTTTAGAAAAAAGAAAAAGACGGTTTTTGGAATAACAAAGAAGACATAGACTTTGAGGTCAGAAAGTGACCTCAGGTTTCTTTTCTGTGAAATTTTGTAATAATTAACTTATTCCATAAAGATATAGAATCTTCTGAGAACCAAGTGAGATACTATCTGTGGAAGTGCGATACAAATGCTAATGTTATTATTAAAAGTCATATCGCCTTATGTTAAAATGGTTGCTTTCAAACCAAGAACACCAGATTATCTCTTTGTAGGTTACCTCTATATGTCATTAGCGCACTTATTATAGTCATCTCTCACTCTCTCAGTCTGTGCACATATTAAAAGCAAGGATATGACTTTTTGATCTCAATGTCTCCAGCATTTAGTATTCTAGCTGACACACGGGAGGCACTGTCACATGTTCTTAAACCATGCATTTAAGGAAGCAGAAACATTGATTTGAACCCTTAAATATTATGAGCCACACAATGAGACTAGATGGCTTAGATCCAAAACGAATGAATTTCTTTCTTTTTACAGACCAATAAATATATAAAATTTACTGTCGCAGGCTTGGTTCTCAAGAGTCACATACTGAGTTAAAGTTTGTGGTGCAGGATATTTATTGGGGATCAGCATCCATAGAAGACAAGTGGGGAAGCAAGCTTAGGTAGAAAGAGGAGTGCTCATTAGAGTTGTCCTTCACTGGGCCAAGATAACCAGGCCTTTATACCCTGGCCTTCGTCAGTCACTGGATATGAGCCATTCTGGAAGAGCATGTCCTTGGGAAAGGTGACTCCTTGCAGCTGAGGCCGTTCCTGAAGGGGTTGACAGCTGAGACAACCCCTTTTTAAGGGGGATCTGGCTGGTACATCTCTATGTTTGCCATAGTCATCAAATTTAAAATGTTCTGTGCCCCACATGAGAAGATGGCATAGAGCACAGGATGACTTTAATCAATGAGACATTTCAAATTAGATTTATAATTGAATAAAAGAAAAGGCTTGTACTGTCATAGATTTATGTACTAAATTAATGTACAAAAATTAATGTACTGAAGACTTACAGAAAAACAAAAGGCTCTAACATTGATTTGTTGGCATGTGATGCCAATTTCTCATGAAATGCTGTCTTTTAGCAGGTGTTGCTGAGTACCATTTTGTGCGTTGAAACAAGCAAAGAGTTCCTCCCAGAGTGTAATGTTGCAGTGATGGGAAGAACTCTTCCCAGATTCAAGTCTCTCTACTGTTCTAGCTCCTGAAGAGAACAGGTGTGTCTGTCCACCAGGAGGTGTCTGTACCCTAGAGTCATGACGAGTACAGCATCAGCGGGATATGGCTTCCCTTTCTGATCTAAGCTTTCTCACCCCTACCCACCCCTCAGCCCCAATACATTTGGTGTTTCATCTTAGGCAGCTCTCTTGCTCAAGTGTATAGGTTTCAGCGGTGCCCAAAGAAGTGAACAAAAGCAAACCCATACCTTAATTTATTCAAGGTCACAAAGAAGAAATCAACTTACTCAGTTTCCCAGTCATAACGTGTATGCGACCTGCTCTACCCAACACAAAATAATTGTGTTGGGTGGACTAGCAAACACAGGAGTTTAGAAGAAAATCAACCACTATTTCCTCAGGACCTAGAAAGGTTGATTTGTCCTTCATTTTGAGCTTCTGGGGATAGTTCAGGAGCTTATGTGTATTAAGATTTAAGGTATTGGTCTGTAAAACTGGGATGTCAAGAAAATCAATTAAGTTCATAAACCTATCTTCCACTGCAGTACTAACTCATTATTATTAAATGCTTAAAAATGATGAGGGCAAGATCAGTTTACAGGAGGCTTGCCCTCCACCATTATAGATTATCAGACAGATTTCTAAGAGGTAAGCTACTAAAATTATAACATACTTTAATTTTCTCATGCATAGTAAATGGGGAAGCAAATGAACACTTCTTAGGCATTCCAGGAGTAATGTTTTTAACTGATCAATGTTTTCATTTGGTTGTCTCTCAATCCTTAGGGGTAGACACCAAAATAAGGCTAAATATGTTTAATTTTTAAAAGATAGAAAACAAATTCCATAGTAACTTAATATCCAGTAAAGTTTGAAATCTCTCAGTTCCCAAGGCTATTTTTAGGTCTTTAGGGAAAATATAACTATTTTTCCCCTTTCTCAGCCTTGCTGTTCCCCAATTAAACTTTACCCTGTCTCGCCACACCCTAAGATCCTGAGAGGAGCCAGGCTCCTTTCACTGGTGGCAGGAAGGAAATTAAAGCAGTCAGGGTTGTGAGGAGCAGGAAGCGTGGGTTCGAGTTCCAAATCCAAGAGTGTCTGTGACTTTCAGCCAGTTCCTGGATTTCTACAGGCCTCCATTTGCTCATGTATGTAAGGAGAGAAGAGGATGTATGCTTTCTAATAGTTCTTCCAAGGCCACTGTCCTGTGATTCTTTAATGCTCCAAGCATATTCTGCTCATTTCCATGGGGGAAACTTTGACAATAGACAATGTAATGGGATTTGAAGGGACTATTTTCTATGGCTTCCAGAGAATTTGGAAGATATGAGTCATATAACTGCCCCCTGTAGTCCCAAATTGGTAGAAGGAAATAAAGACTAGAGTTTAGGGTATAGATTATAGATTCTCAAAGAAAATTGAGTTTTTAAAGCCCAGAAAATACTTTTTAAGGCTGGAAGTATTATTTTTCACTTTTTGATTAGCAACATGAAAGAACAGTCATAAATGTGACCAACAGTTAATACTTTCATTATCAGTTAAAAATTATAACCATTTAACTTTCAGTATTAAATTTAATTCCATTTATGACAAAATTCTTCATGTAATGGTCCAAACTGCCATTTCGCATTTGCCTTCAGAATGAGGAGAACCTCCAATTTAGGAGACTGGCTGGCTGTGTCACCACAGAGATTAAGATCAAGGTCAAGATTTAATAGCATTAGTTTCATTCTGTTTCAAAGCCATGAATACAAGTATAACCCTGCTGGCTTTCTTAAGAATGTGTGAAAGCTGTGCCAAAGAGTGTTCAAAACCATTATCTCTACTGGAAAAGTAATTCACAGGTTGGCTGTACTAACAGTGGGGGAGTTAATATCATCTCTAGTTAACCAGGACAAGGTTGCCCTGGAAACTGAATTGCCAAGTCTGGATTTGTATTGAGATACCTAAGAGGGACATAGCACTGTGCTAACATCACGAGTATTCTTGTAATGCCCAGTAATATCATTCGATCCTGAGCACTGCACAGTCAATGGCACAGAAATGTTGTTAACTATTTGTCCTTCTGCTGGTTCTTCCAACTTCACTTATGGATATTTATTTTCTTCTGAGAAAAGTGAAGAAATTAAAAAGGAGGGGACTCCTCTGTTTCATTCCATAGCTTCCAAGGAAGCCAAAATGCATTAGATTGTATGTTTATTCAATGGGCTAAAATCTAAAACTCAGAGTCAAATTTAATAAGCCCTCAACACCTTGTTACATTGATTTCAAAAAAATGTTCCCACCATGCATTCTGGAACCCCATTTCTGTCTCCTTTTTTTTTTTTTTGACTCTTTTACTATATCATAGGAGACGCTCAAGCACTAGCTACATGTATGTTCTAGTCCACATGATAGTAGGATATCAAGTAGGAAAAAAATACTTAAACATTCAAAATTTTGAAGATACTCTCTTTTTATTTCAAAACGTGGGAATAACTCAAAATTTGAGCCTCCAGGACCAAAACACATTTGAACCAAATGTTCAGAAGACAAGCCAGGCCACCATTTTGGCAACACGTTTCACATGGACAAGTGGATATTAGAGAATGATGCCCGCGACACAGCTAAAGCTATAGCACACCCACAAATAGATTCATACTTGGTTGTCTAATTTGCATGCATGAGTATGGTGCATTCTCCATGCCACTAGTACATATATGCCTTTTCCAGAGTCAGTGCAGGATCCGTATTTGTGCAAGTCTTTAAAAGTCTGCTCCCTTACAAAATTTTACCATAATTTATCTGAGACATGCTTCCTGTGACAAATTCTTTATGCTGCTTTTACTTTCAAAAAGTCATTTCTGAATAATAATTATAGCTGTCAAGAGTTCCAGCATCACATAAAAGAATCTGTTTGTTAGTTATTTTAATGTCAGTTCGCTGGCTGTGAGTAAACGTAGCTAAACATATCCACATGCTTGGTATCTGGAATTTGAAATCGGTAACCTTTAGCAGCAATGGCAACCTTAGACCAAAATGACAAGGTAAAAAAAACATCAGCAATAACAGAAGATGTCCCAGGAAAAGCTGGGCTTTTCTACTTTCCAAAGTAAATTCTTCCCCAACATGCACCAAACACTGACAGCCTGACACGCTTGTGCATGAGGGCCCACTTTTTCCCACTAATGCTGAACTGTTGGAAACCCAAACAGCATTGAGAGCCAAGGGGGAAAATGCCTGAATCTGAAAATGAACCAAAAGAAATTGTACCAGAGAAAGGAGATGGGAACTGCAAAGAAGTTCCCAGAGTATCTCTCTCTGTCAACAAGCATGTAGAGTCTTTATTACTAGAATATGCAGAGTCCCGGGAGAATTGTTGCATCCTTTTTTGCCTTAACTCTTTTCTTGCCAGTCTTTCCCTGGCTGGTCGAACTGCCTCTACAGTTGTCCCATCCAGAAGCCACACATAGCAGCGGGCCTCAGGAATTGCATTCCTCGCAGTGACAGGAGAGGATGTACCGGTAGGTGGCAGTGAGTCGCATGCCCCCTGAGCATCGCAGCCGCAGCGCCTTCAGCTTGGAAGTCTGGGGCCGGCAGCAGTGACAGGAGGAACGGAAGGGTTGCTTGAGGACAGTGCTGAACGACACCAAAGGCTCGGAGCGTGACGCCTGGCTGCAGTGCCCCTCGCACCTGGCCAGGAGCACCATCTGGGGAAAGAAGAGGAGGTGGTTACTCTGTGGGCATGCCACAACCTTAGCCAGGTAAAACAGCGTCTTTTGAAAGACCCTCACACTCCTTGCCAATTCCTGCTAGATTAGACCAGTGGCTCAATGCATGTTGCATTTTTTTTTAAGTCAACACCCAGGCCTCATTCAGATCGATTGAATTAAAATCCTTGGGGATAGGGACCAGGCTTTCATGGTTTTCAAAGCTTCTTAGGTGATTTCTAAGTGTACTGAGGGTTTAGAACCACTGAATGACGCCCATCACTATGATGTGCGAGTAAAAACCAAAGAAAAAAAGAAATTTCTCCTGACAGGTAGTGGTCTACCACTGGCCCAATGCATTGCAATTCTACCAGTAGCAAAATGCAGAAAGTCAATCCAAATTGAAACCAAGAAGTAAATTAAAATGACTACCAAAAAAAAAAAAGAAATTGATTTGTGCAGGAAATAGCTAAAGAACAGGAATATAGTTTCTGAAGAAGAAAATAGGATAGCCTGAGTAATGCTTAGGAAGAAATATTCTGGGTGCTGCAATTTGGGACAAGAGAATGAAGTAGAGACAGGGCATGTCTGGGGCCCTGAAATCACACTTCTGGGTTTATATGTTGAAGGAGCCTTGGATTTGTGTAATTGCATCCGCATCTTCAGAGTCATTTGGGGCAAATATTAGGATGTACCCATTCTGATAATCTCTATTTCCAAAGATTGGTCTGGAATAACGGAGGCTATGTGTTCTTTATAGTAGCTCTTAATCTGGCTTTAGCAAACAGATACCTTTAAGAATCTGATGAAAACTACCAAAGTTATCCCCAGAAAAATGTACATAAGCACACACACAATTTGCATACAGCTTAACGGAATGGACAAAAGGATCATTTATGTATCCCATACAAAACTCCTGGTATCCTGGGAGTGGGAGTAATAGGTGGGTAGGTGGGGCAGCTTGACTCATTAAGCTGCATAATCCTAATATCAAGGTGGGGAGGGGAATGGAGAATCTGAGATTATTGGTCCATGGTTATGTAAGAGGTTTTGCTTGGTGAATTTCATGTTAAGTGATGGAGAAAAAAATCCCCTGGGCCAGGTGTATTGTCTCATGCCTATAATCCCAACACTTTGGAGTCTGAGGCAGGAGGATCACTTGACCCCAGGAGTTTGAGACCAGCCTGGGCAACATAGCATGACCGTGTCTCTACAAAAAAAAATAAAAAGTTAACCATGCGTGGTGATGTGCACCTGTAGTCCCAGCTACTTTGGAGGCTGAGGCAGGAGGATCACTTGAACCCAGGAATTAGAGGCTGCAGGAAGCTATGATCAAGCCACTGTTCTCCGGCGTGAGTGACAGAGCAAGGCCCTGTCTCAAAAAGAAAAGAAAAGAAAAGAAAAGAAAAATTTGTCCTATAATTCCAGAACCAACAGCAAGATCATAAAAAGTGAAACTGTTCAAATGAAAGATTAAAAGATACATATATATGCATGAAACCTTTTGACGTTTACCTTACAATATTGTAGGAATTCGCAGTTATTATTAAAGACTCACCAGCTATTATCTCTGACATCATCCTGTAGGGCAGAATTAAACACCCAAGGTTTACAAGAAAAAAATAGCCAGTCCATCTTTCCAAAAGGGAGAAAAGATGAATTCTGGTAATTATAGATTATTGGCATAGTTATCTGAGAATATGCTGGGGCTAAATCCAACAATCACTTAGCAACCACCAAGGCAATATGAAATATTAGAAAAAAAAAACAGCAGGGCTTAGGGAAGAATAAGTTGGACTAGACCAGTGAATTTATTTTCTCTGAATGATCACAGAGGCAGAGAGAAAATAGCAGCTGTAAGCTGTTTTGATTTTTTTAAAGCTTTTGATTCTATCCTACCTGCTCTTCATTTTGACAGGCAAAGTAAACTATCAGAAATGATAGTTTGTTTGTTTGTTTTGTTTTTTTTTTAGAGACAGAGTCTTGCTATGTTGTCCAGGCTGCAGTGCAGTGGTTATTCACAGGCATGATCATAGCACACTACAGCCTTAAACTCCTGAGCTCAAGGGATCCTCCTGCCTCAGCCTCCTGTGTAGCCAGGACTACAGGCATGTACCACTGTGCCTGGCTCTGAAATGGGTTTTGAGAGACTATGCCATAGGTCAGTAGTACACAGGCTAGTCCCTAATTCCCACCCCCATTTCTCTAAAGAGAGAGAGAGTCCAAGATCTTCCTTAGTCTGTTCTCCCCCCATCTCCCTGTATGTGGGAAGAGCTGCTTGATACCTCACCTTGGAGTAGTGTTAAATTTGCTAATCTCTCATCTAGATCATCTATTAGGTTGACTAAGCAGTTATTCACAGAGTCACCTTCCATGATGGAGTCCTCAGAGGTGCAGTTTCAGTCTGGGTGGACAAAGTAAATCTGTGCCAACGAACTTAACTCAGAAGGGCCAACAATGATATGGGACATAATATCCAAGTGATGTATACACAGGTGAACCAAACGTAGGCCTAACTGACTGGGCCATTAGCACTGTCCATAAAATGACCAAGTCAACAGCGTAGGGCCATTTGTAAATGAGCTCATCTGATTGCAATCTCACTAAAAGTTTTCAGGATGTCCAGCTCCACCCCCAGCCCACTCTGAAGGACAAGAACTCCAGGCACTGAAGGACGTGGGGCCACCTCCAATGGGCTGGGCCCCTCTTCCTTGGGAGCTGGACTGTTTGTGCAAGAAGAGTGCACAGACATGTACAATAAATGCCTTCAGTAGTTCAGAATAAAATCCAAAATCTTGAAGAGGAGTCAAGGCCCTTCATGACCCAGGTTTCACATGTATTTCCAGTCTTACTTACAACTATTCTCATCACTCTACTACCCACTCCCTACTCCAGTCAAACTTAACTACTTAGGAGTCCAAGAAAATGCCCTGAATTCTCCTGCCTCTTGCCTTTGCTTATGTCTTCTGTCTCCCAAATATGTCCTTTCCACCTTGCTCTGCCTAATAAAATCCCACCTATCTATTCTCTGTAGCCAAATTCAAATGCTCTTTCCTGGAAGAAAAGACTATGAAGCAATTATTGAACCATTGATGTTCTCAACACACACACACACACACACACACACACACACACACACACACACACTCCTAGAAGGAAATCTATCTCTGTTTTGTGTGTTGAAGTGGTAAAGCAGAAGTTTGAAAGATAAGATCCTTAAGGGATGGAAGGAATAACCATCTGCTCTCCTGGTTTACTCTCAATACTTCACATTTTAGCTTCTGCCATGCCTTACTTGTGTTTCAGCACTTGAACATCTCCTGATCTCGTCCAGATCAGAGCTTCTCAGACTGGAATGTGCGTGTGAATCATCTAGGATCTTGTTAAAAGGCAAGTTCTGATTGAGTAGTTCTGGCCTAGAGCCTGAGATTCTGCATTTCCCATCAGATTCCAGTTGATGTCAGTCCTACTGGGCTGGTGCCCACACTTTGAGTAGCAGGTCTCTGGACCCATTCAAGTTTGAGGGCTGTGCTCTAGATGAATCACTAGATAACCATCATTTCGCTAATAAGAACATTTATTGAGCACTTGCAATGTGAGTTATTTCATCTTTACAACAACCCTACAAGAAAGTACTGTTATGATCTATACTATTAGGACATATAAGGAAACTCAAGCTTTAGAGAGTTCCAGTAACTTGCCCAAACTCACATAGGTGGTAAAATGCAGAGCTGGAATCAAACCAAGGTCTATCTGAAACCAAAGCCCTGACCTAAACCAGTATAATACCTGCCTCCTGATACCATGTTTTCCTGAAGCATATGCCAACTCACACACTTCCTTATCTACATTGATTTGCCTCAGAAACCTCTGACCATATCCATAGACATACAAGTCAAACTTTTTCTTGTGGGCTTCTTGGGACATTAGCTTCACCATCCCCAAGCTTATGCAGAGCTGAATCTTCCAAGAGCCTTGACTGACCAGATGTCACCATTAGCATCAGAATAAAGACCCACCTGTCCCACTCTAGAAGAGCATTTTTGCGATTTTACTCCGACAGAGTGGAAACATATTTTGCCTTTTTCGCAGCAGTGAACACTATGCACCCTTATTTCCATGGCACCTCTTGAAACACACCCTATATCCTCAGGAACAAGATTCACCCATGCTTCTTCTCCCATTCTTTCCCCACGGGCAGCCTCATAACTCCGCTCATCTTCAGGGACCCAGGTCAACCTCCAAAAGATCTGTGCTAGGCTGAGGGCACCAAGAAAATTGCAACCAGGGAACAAAGCAGCAGAGAGATGGTGGGGGCTTTGAAAGGGTGGATGGGAACTCAGCTCACTCCAACTAGAGACTGGTCCCTTCACTCAGGTCATGAATCAAACGGATACAAACTGATCTTTGTGCACAGAACGCCTCTCCTCCCTCTCTCCCCATTTTCTTGTAAGCATCATGAAGGCAAAAAAAATTGTCTCTTTTTTCTTTCTTTCCACTTTAGAGTCTCCAGCACCTTCCACAGCACCTGGACATGGTAGGCACTCAGTATAAATTTGTTCCTTTTAAAAAAATCAAATTATATCTCTCAAGAAGTCTATTGTATTATAAACACAATTTTCCTGACTCCCTCCATTTCTCCTATCACACCATGAGCTTGGTGGGTAGCAGTAGAAGATGGCTTGCGGGTCCCGTTAGGAAGCTGTTAGGACTCAGCCCTTAGCATACCAGGTCCTCTTTTCCTAGGTTTTGTCTCCCAAACCTCTTCCTCCTTATCCTTTGTTGTTGCTCTTCCAGTTCCCCACCTGCTCCTGTGGCCCTTACCGGTTCAGACAGTCATGCCCTGGTTCCATGCCCTGGCCTGGGGCCAGCATCCCCCACTCCTCACCCAACTGAGACTTTCCAGGTCTCCCCTTCCAGTTTGCTTTCCCACCCTCCATTCCTGAAATCCCCTCCCTGGCCCAAGTCCAAAACTCATCCCCCTCCAGCCCCTCCTTCCTCCACTCATCTGGGAAGGAAGGTTAGACAGATATCGGGGCTGTTTCTCTTTTACTTTTATCCTCCCTGTTAGCACCCAGCGCAGTGGCTTACATTTACTTTGCTCTTCTGCCCCACCCTGTGCTTAACAAGAACTACAATAAGGTTCATTTTCCTAATCTTTTAAGGCTATAGGAGATCACAGCAGTTATTGAGATCTCAGTTGTGACTGAAATAGAAAATTGAGTCTAAACACCTGCTTAGTTTATAACTTTATCATCAAGATCATAATATCATCTATTAAATGGCTATTATGTGCTGGACACTGCTGGATGCTTTACAAATCACCGACACCCATACCCATACCCTCAGGTAGACAGCTCTATTTTGCATGGGAAGAAACTGAGGCACAAAGAAGGAAGTTACTGAACTTCCTCAAAGTCACTCATTGGGCAAGCCATGGAGCTGGAATTGGAAACCAGGTCTCTCTCACTTCAAAGCCTGGCATGCCTCAGTTCTCATAGAGATTCCACCAGGCAGTCTGTTTCCACTATCAACTGGTCTTTTGCCTGTTTGCTCTACAGCCTTTACTCCAAATTTTAGAGAAATTTAGTCTCCCATGAAGATTATAAATGAACCTGCTACTCCCAGGATCTTTTGTACCCAAACCCAGGAGGTGCCACCACTTAAAACTATCAGGCACATCCTAATCTGTGGCCACACTGTCCTCTTTGGTGGGCCACTGTGGCCAGTCTTTTCTGCCTAACTCCCTCTCAGTCCTTTCCGGAATTGCTAGGAGATGGGCAGCAGGGACCTAGGACTGGCCAGCTGCAAGTTCAGGGCTGGGATGAACAGTCTCATTGAAAGCTCCCAGAAAGGCTTTCACTATTATTTATTTTTTCTAGAAACATTGCTGAGTATAAATTATTACTGCCAGCAGATCAGAAGCAGAGCCTGAACTTCTATGTGATGGCTCCTACATTCTACTTGTGTTCCTCCAATATGAAGATCCAAGTAGTGGGAAGATGAATGCTGTGAGGCAGACATTGCCACTCCCTGGCTATATGATATCAAGCAATCTAATTATTTTGGGCTTCAGTTTTCCTTACCAGGATAATGGGAATAATAATGCCTGCCATCACAGGTTTCTTGGCAATGATTAGAATATACAGTATGAGGTGCCTGACACATATATTAGGTGTTCAAGCAGGTACACTCCCTTCCCTGAGCCTGGGTCACATTCTCCCTTTCTTGCCTTTACAAGGCCAGATAATGGATAAATGTGAGTCAGAAAGCATTACCAATTGGCAGGCAAACAGTAGGCACATGTTTAATAAATAATGACCCTTGAACATGATGTCAAGGGATAATTTTTATAGAGACAAAAAAATCTATCCTAGTCTTTTCTTTGTAAAAAGAAGCTAGGGTAGATTGTTGTTGCCTCTTTTCTAGACATAGGCTAAATGTTTTATCCAAGTCTCTAAAGGCAAACAATTTCATTAAGTGATACCCATTAGAGAAAAGATCAGCCCGAGAATGTAAGAGTTAAGAATTGTAGAACATTTCCAAATGAAAACAGTTTTGCTCCTGGATACATAGAGAAAAATCTAACCTAGAAAAGGTCTGGGTAGTTGAGATTTTGCCAGGCATATTTTATGGCCAGGGAAGAAAGGTTTATAATTGCAAGCACCATTTACATAAAACTATTGCTATATTTGGGATAGTTTGGGATGTTTGAAAACAGATTGTTCCCATGAAATTACAAACATTTCTCCTGCTATCACAATTTTGCGCTGTTATTTGCCATGGCATTCTGGAAGAAACAAAGGTGAATAACAGTACACTAAAGTCTGTTTCTAAGACTCATGCTCAGAATTCACATGTGAATTTCTTCGGTTTGAGTTCATGATGTCTCTTCTTTGACCTTCGCTAGATTAATGTGATTGTTGCCAAAGTACTCCTCCATCATTTCGTCCAGTCTTTCCAGATTGTTTTCTAGTTTTTATAGATGCTCCTATTTCTTTGTTCCTTTCTATCATCATAGTGACACTTTCTTTGAAATAATTTTAATTCCTTTTTTTAAAAAAGAATCACGATTATGGAGGACAACTCAATACGGAAAGAAATTATCCATGGAATAAAATCACTAAATATTCGTGCTGTCTGTTTCTGAAGGGGGAGGGAAGGAGAAACTAATAATTGCTGCAGTCAACCTTACGTGGGCCCACAATTTCTGAGCAATCACACTTGTAAAAGCACTTCTCATGTTTTTTCTCAATTTGTTTTAGTTTCCCTTTCCTAAGAAGAAACTGTGGCCCTGCAAAAATTTATGTTCATCTATTTACTCCATTTTTTTTGGTTCTACAAGCACAAATAAGAGCCAGAAAGTTTTTATTAAGTGGAAAATCTCTATTTTTCCCCACAGTCATAGATCTTATTAATATAATGCTTAAAATGATTTAACTCGAATTCTGATCCTCCTAAACTAAAATGAATCATCATCACTGAGCTATAATCAGAGAAATTAATGGAAATTTTCAAGGCATACAAAAGTCATAATGTTTTTGAATGGAGAGTGGAGGGATTGGCTTATATGGTCTTAATTCTAGTGATTGATACTATAAAAAATTCTTAATTATACTGGTAATTTCAAAAATTACTTGCCATACGAGAATGTTTAAGTGATTTTCATCTCAAAACTAAATGTAAAAATCTCTGAGGTTGGGCTAAACAAATTATTATTTACCAAGTGTGGACGAATTTCGTTCATTGTGCCTGTTTAGGGGCAGTGACAGTCGTGAGATCTCGTATGTTCCACCCTACAATGTGCCTCCCTTCTGGGTGGTCCATGTAGCTGGCCACTCTTGGTGGCCTTTTAAGCATGATATTCCTTTGCACACCACTGAGGCACGGATTGCCTCTGCAAGAAACATGCATCCTTGTCCAAATGAGAACGATTTGGATAAGCAATGTAAAAATGATAAATGATCATATTGCCATCTTATCTTTTGAAATCATTTGAACAGAAATGTAGCACCTGAAGAAAGGCTCAGGCCACAAAGCCAGTTATTTCACCAAGAATCTCTTTAAAGAGCCCTCCAAGAAGTATGTTCCACTGCTCAATCGCATTCTTTGCATTCCCTTCCTCTTTATTGATGATGGAGCTAGAGAGTTATGATAACTTGTAAACTCCATTTTTCTTTTTTGGAAAAGCACACTACCACTCATAAACATCACAGCCAGGGGCAAAGGACACCTGTCCCACTGGATGGGTGTGCACATGATTGATTAGGCACTTTTACTGATAACAGTGCAAAGCACGGGGGGAAATTCTAAAAGCCTCATTCTCCCACAAGCCCTGTGGGCCAGCCACATCACTTAAGTTTGGGCTATGATCTTAGTTCTCCATCCCCTGACAAAGAAATATGGCTTCTTGCCTGTTTCTGAGGGAAATGCTCTCCTCACAGAGACCTTGGTCTTACCTTTGAGCTACACTTGTACAATGGGTGACTGATAGAATCCACATAGTGGTGCCTCATGCAGCGTCGAGGGTCCGAGTCCATTATGAACGAGCTGTCCGTTTTACTGTCTGTATCTCCCATTATCACCAGCAGGGAGAGCATAGAAAAGGATGCAGCTAGTACATGTTTTCTCATTGTTGTAAGGAAAAACTTCTCTAGAAGAACAGCAGAGGGAGGCAGAGGACAAAAAATTGGAAATGGCTTCACCTCCTAGGATCCAGTCCCGTTCAAGGAAAGGGCAGGATCGGGCTGAAGCTTTCTGGTTGTCATTGTCCTTTATGTGCTGGAGTTTTGTCTTACTCTTTGCACTTGCAATCCATCATCACAGTATCTGCTGCACAGCTGGAATGAAAACAGAAATTATTTTCCCCAGAATTATTTACCCAGAACCACTAATGGAACCCAGGAGGTATTAAGTAGAATTTTTCCATGTTATTTTGAGAGGAGAATATTGGTTTCTAGAGCGTCATTAGCAAAGGCTGTCTTCCATTCCACCCCAACTCCCATAGCTTATGCTACATATTTATAACCATTTGGAGGTGGACACAATGGTTTAATGGAAGCACATGTTGACTTTAATTGCTGAAGTCCATGTTCCTAGGGGCAAGAATAGTTTGAACCCATGTTAAAGATTAAACATGTTGTTCTGGCAACAACGTAACCGAATTGGGTGGTCTCATCTTTGCCCTTGGTTGGTGGGGGCGGGAGGGTCTATTCAGTTTCTCAGCAAGCTTTGGTGTCAGCATCAGCTTACAGGGCTAGAGAGGAGGCAGGTCAGCACTAATGAACACAAGCCATGTCCCACAGGGAAGCACATTTTCCATTTCCAAGTCCATACTCACCCACCCACCTAATTTTCCACTTCTGTGCTCTAGGCTCATCCTGTTTTTGTTTTAAGCCCCATAGCACCCAGCACTGATGACAAACTGCATCTGAAATACACATTATGCTAACTGGCCTCCAGCATGGTTAAGGTATCACACGTGTATTTGCCAACAGAGTCACATTTCTGCAGAGCCTTTGTAGCCTGGGCACATGGTGTAATTCGGAAAAGAAAGCAGTTGTTGGAACAGACTTACCATTAAAATAGGATCATATTATACCGGTTTTTCTGAAATTTGCTTTGTTCTTTTGACCATACCTCTTGGACAAAGGACTGGGGTCCAGAGATCTCTCTAGATTACCTCACTAACTCCCCAGGCATAGCCAACACTGGTGCTTTCTTTTTTTTAATCACAACAGAAGACAGAAAGTATCAAAAATATTTTCAAACATTTAGGAAAATTGGGAGGGCCTGCTATTACATCCAAAACAAAAGGAACATGATAATTAAAGCTTCGGGAAAACTTTCAAAGGTATTTCAGATAAAAGTTTGATCATTTTGTTCATAGGCAACATTTTCCTTAACTTCCTACTCATGAACAGTCTGAATAAACAGGGCAAAGTGTTGATAAAATCAAGATTAGGAGTTCAAGTTGGCATAAGCCAATTTATTTTGCACTAATAGAATGGCGTCAGACCCATTTAGCCTCAATTAGCTGTCTTGGAAGTGTGAGGTAGGGGATCCTAAGTGGAAAGGGGTGTGTGAGATAGGGCTGTTTCAGAGCACAGAATCCCTGGCAATAGCAAAGCCTCAGCACACGTGCCTCAGGGAAGTCCTGTAACTTGCAGGAAGGGCAAGGAGCAGTAATGAGGGGACCCACCTGGACTTGAGTCCTGGCACTGCCATTAATTAGCTGGGGAAGCCTTACACAAGTCATTCAACCTCCTCTAGCCCAAGTTTCCTCATCTGTAGAGGGAAGGAGTTGACAGAGATGGCATCTGCTGTCCCTTCGTGTTCTAAAATGCCACCACTTGATAACTATGGATTCAGTTACTATCATCTCCATACGCAGACAGTGAGCCCAAAGTTGACGAGACCATATTCCAGCACAACTTTGCACCACTTTATGTTCATGCTAACAGCAACATCTCATTGAAATAAATCAAACCTGTGCCCAAAGTTTCAAATCTGCAAAGGATGCAGAAGAGCATGTTTGTTTTCTTTTCATCTGCATAATCTAGGTTTTCCTATACATGTTACCCTGAAAATTACCAAGACAACAACTCAAAGAGCCAGAACTTTCTTGGGGTCCACGTTCAGAGGATGAAATATTACTGACCATTTCCCAAGTTTCACTGTGACTAAATTATCCCAAGTGGTTATCTGTCTCTTTGAAGCCTTAATTAGTGTCAGAAAGAGAATTGATTAGATTTCACTGCTTCAGTCTACAGATATTTCCCCCAGGAGTCAATGGCAAAAGGATGAAGAGAGAAGCAGACATTCCAGTCCTGGCCCTCCTTCTGCACTGCCAGCAACTTCTCTTCAGAGCCATGGCCAGGAGGTATGGTTAAATGAGCAAAGCAAATTAAAGAACATCATGTACAGCATGATGGCAAAAACAAGCTACATCAATAACAAAACCCTATATATGTGTATGCATCGTTGTATTTATTGGCATTTTCACTTTCTCCACAGAAAAAAGAAATATAAAGGGCCCTTAAAGATAGAAGAGAATTTAAGAGAATAAGTCTCATTTAAGAGAATGAAAATTAAAGTACTTTGAAACACATTGTTCAACCAATCAGATTTACAAAGATTCCGAAGTCTGATCATGCACCCTATTGGCAAGGCTGTGGGAAAACAAGCCCATTTTGGAGAAAGTTCAGTATAAATTGGTCCAAACTCTGTAGAGGCCAATTTGGCAATAACTTTTAAAAATGCAAATGTATATAATTTAGACCCAGCAATTCCACTTCTGTGAATTATCCTACATGTGAAATCACATGAGCACATGGCTGAAATAGCATAAAATTGGAAACAGCATGAAATATCCATTAATAGGGGACTGGTTAATTATATTCTAAAATGTTCACACAACAATATTCTAACCAACTATATATGGAAGGATGCAGAAACTCTATGTATTGATTTGAGTTAAAATGGAGAGAGATAAAAACACATATTTGTATAGCAAAGCTCTGAAAGGATACCCAAGAAACTAACAAAATTAGTTACCTGTGGTAGTTGCGGGACAGGCATGAGAGAAAGACTTTTCACTATATATCTTTTCGTATTTTTAGATTTTTGAGCTTGTGAATGTATACTTTATTTAAAATTTCGTTAAAAAAATAAGGCTTTCTCTTTTAAAAGCTCAGCTTAAATCTGGTAACTAAGTTAATGGATGTTTACTGTTTGTGCCAGTTTGAGTATTTTAAAAATATTATATTTTTATTTCTTATAATTACGGGAAGGCATGCTAGTCTCTTAGTCAAATACTCTTCCAGGGCGACCACATAGTTCTTGTACATTACTGCCACCTAGTAGCACCATCCTGAATTGCAAGCACAGTTTAAAATTTTTTCCTAAAAATGAATAAAACACTTTGCAAGCAGATATTATGACATTTACACAGATAAAGAGATAGTTAATGTCACATACAATATAACTTGATCATCTGGCTTTCTCTTTAGAGATGGTGAACTGAACCCAGAAGTAATATTAAAGAATGAAAGATTGACAGGAAATGTTGCTTTACCATTAATTCTAAGAAACAGATTTTTCATTTCAACACACTCAGAAAACGTGATAGTTGTTGCCCAGTTTTTATCTTAAATTCTGAAATAAGAATGTAAGCAACAATGTAAATATGCCACAAAACTCACAGAACCCTCAAAACAAAAACAAAAAGGTAAGATTCTGAAAACATAACCTGGGATTTTTTTTTTCTTTTGCCTTGAGTGTTCAAATTGAATGAACCAACACTGTTGTATTGAAGAAGAAATAAAAACAAAGCTCAAGAAAAGAGCAATGCTAAGTCAAGTTGTCAACATTGTGTTGCTCAGGGTGTGCATAGGTGAGAATGTGCAAAGTATGGGAGTGGGAAGAAGACCTCACAAAGAGGAAAATCAGGAATTAAGAAAATGTACACCACTGAGATCACCACTTTCTGGCAGCCTAGAATTATCTCTGCCTTGTAGCAGCTTCTGTTGTTTTCTCAAAACTAAATTAATTCCAGTTTGCCTTAATTTTTTAAGACATGTGTCATAAAACCAAATGCTGCCTACGAAGACTTAGAACCTTGGCCCAGGCAATAATGGATTGAACAAGAGAATGACTCTCTTGCTGAACTCAGTAGCCCTGTGGCCACGCTATGCTCTGGATACAGTCTCTGAGACATGGACTTGGCCGACGTACAGAGCCCACATTCTAATAGCTCCAATGTGGAGCCTCTGCCGGCAGGAGAGGCACGTAGGCTGGCGTGCCCGACTTTGGAGCTACCTTCCAAATGATACCAGTGGAAAAGAACAACTGGTGCCCAGATTTCCCCACCTGTCATCCTCAGCGAAATAATATAGCAGAGCTTACAGCGGGCCCAGCCTCCTGGGTGAGAGATGGTGTTGTGCCCACAGATCAGCTCACTCTTGGGCTGACCTTCTGGCTGGCAGAGGGTAAAGTGCTGGTTTCACGCAAGTTATCTCAGCAACAGGCTAAGACAAGTGGCATGTGCCAAGAATGGCCTTATTCTTGCCTTGCTTGCCAGGCACAGGAGGGTGGTGCTTCAGTATCCATATTTCCCCCTAGGCTGTTTTCAATACTAATGTATACTGATATTCCCTTCTGTGGCTTCTTTCAACAAATATTTTTTAACATGTATTTATTGAGCACCTACTGTGTGTCTCCTTTTGCTCTAGCAGATAAGAGATAGGGTCAGGGGAAAAATATAGTTCCTATCCTCGATCCCTCTTCCAGCTCACTGACTCTGCAGGCAAAGAGTCTTGGCCTGTTGTTTTCCTGGATGGTTTTTTAGACATATTGATAAACTCTCTGAACATCTAATTTGTATCCAATATTCATTGCATCATTTCTAAGAAGACCAAGTTAAGCAAATAAAATATAATGACCTTGGAATGGAGTCAGTATATCAGCCAGAATTACTTGATATTTATTGTAATTTTTAAAAAAATTATGGTATGAAGCATAAATAAAGTGAAGATGGTAGAACATAAAGCCTCTATCAAAGAAATTGCAAAAACATCAAAGATTTATAAGTGGAAGAAAGCTTGCTGGATAACCCTAGATAAAACTTCATACAGCGCTAGGATCAGAAAAGCAAGAAACTCTAGGTCTAATTCAGAAAGTGTGAAGTGTTAAGTAGCCCCTTCCCAGGAACTCAAAGGATTCCAATTGGATCTAGTCAACTAGATGCCTTGGAGAATAAGTCAAATGCCTCTTCCCAAGGCAGTTAATTTATAAACTGTAAACAGCATGTTGGATTTCATAAAGTATCCTGTGCGTTCAATGAATGGTTTCTAATATTCCTAGCTGGCAGCACATCAGTAGCAGCCAAGGAGCCAAGCCTGGGCTGACCCAGAGGCAGCGGCACTGACTGCAAACGCTACTAGGCCTCCAGCCTGCCAACTCCAGGTATCTCCAAGGATGGGCAGGCAAAAGGTCAGTGGGGAGGAAGCAGTTCTTGCTCCTTTCATCTCAGAGATAGGTACATTTCATGTGTCTAATCCAGTGCAGTGGTGGTGGGGAGGTGAGGGAATAAAGACAGCAATGACTGTCCCTAGAGTGCTACCTTAGGAGAAAGAAGACAACATTCTTGTGATTAAATAATAGTCCTCCAGTCTGTGATAGGACTCTGTGTTCTCCCAACCTGCACTACTAGCCAAGTGTAGCCAAGCTCAGCAGTGGGGGTGATGGAGGAAGAAAAGAGATGGGAGAAACAAAAAGGATGGAGGAATATGGCCAGGGAAAGAGGCAATGAATTACAATCCTGGGGTAAATAGGAGTGCTAAACTGAAGGACTAGAAATATAAATAATTTGGAGGGTGGGGAGATGAGCCAACTGTCAAATGCCCCCACCTATATGTATGTCCTTGGCTTGAATAGTTTTACTGTCTGAGGAGGGACTGGAGTGGGAGGACTTGACCTTGAGCCTGACTGAAGCTTAACATCCTGATTTTTTTTTTCAGGCATTGTCAGGAACTCCAGAAAAACATCTCATTGTTATCCAAACTCCCACTTACCTACAGCTTTCATCTTTTCCTCCCTAGACCCATTGGTCGCCTATGTTGTTAGTGTTCCGTGTCCCTATACTGATTTGAAAGAAATATGGGATAACAATTTCACTGCATTCTGAAACTGATCTTCAAGCCCTGAGTCCTACCCTCCCATCATTGGCTGTGTGATCTTGAACAAGTCACTTGCCTTTTCTAGGACTCAATTTCCTCATCTGCAAAATGAACAGATTGGTCTAAATGCTTTTATGTGTCTATCCATTTCTAACAGTCTCCAGCTCTACCCAAGCTTCTCAGAGTACAGCCCCTGCCTTGGGGCTACATATTCCCCAAAGCAATCCTACAAAAAGAGTTCCCTTCTTACTTAAGGAGCTAATGATTGCAAAAAACTTCTAAGGTGGTGTCTGATCCAACACTGAAGCCCAAGCTATAAGTATTTGCCCCTTGATGAAGCTATATTGGTGGCCTGAAATAAAAACAGCCATTAATAACCATTTGACTGAGTGCTTGCAATGTACTAAATAGTTTCTAAATTAATAATATCCTGTTAATCATAGGAAGTGGGCCGAGTGCAACGGCTCATGCCTGTAAACCCAGCACTTTAGAAGGCAGTGTTGGGAGGATCACTTAAGCCCAGGAGTTCAAGATCTTCCTGGGTAACATAGGGAGACCTCATCTCTACAAAAATAATAAAAAATACTAGCCAGGCATGGTGGTACACGCTTGTCATCCCAGCTACTTGGGAGGTTGAGGTGGGAGGATCACCTGAGCATGGGTGGTTGAGCCTACAGTGAGCTGTGATCACATCACTGCACTCCAGCCTGGGCATCAGAGTGAGACCCTGTCTCAAAAAAACAAAAGTTAATAGTAATAACAATAATAATAATAATTTGAAGTAGTGAGGATATTTAACCAGTTACTATTTCTCTTAAAACTGTCTTAAAATTTGTGGGGTTTCTGTCCAGTATCCACCAAAGCATAAAAGGGGAGAGAAGAAAGGCTAATATTAATAAATCACGCTAGGATTAGACTTCTTGCATTTGATAATGACAATATAGGCTGAGTTCCACCCTCTTGCTCCTTTCTTTTGAAAGACCCTTATTTCTTAACTGAGCTTGAGCCACACATCCTCGTGCCCTAATGGGACAATCTCTGATACTCTGGTTCAGGATAGAAGAGAAAGATTGATTAGAAAAGTTGTCTTCTCTGCAAGTAGAATCAGTAGTCTTGGGGTCAAGAGCAAGACCCTGTGCTTGGTAAAGTATCTACTACAGAGCTTCTCTGCTGGGGGAGGTACATTCCAGAAGCCCTGGGCTGGGACTTACGTCTAAAAGAGTTGACCACTGGGTATGGCACTTGGATCCTGTGCTGAGTATCTGTGGGCTTCTATGGCCCACAGATAATCAGAAAAGAGTCATTCTGAAGAATGGAAAGACTCATTCTGAGTTTTTAACAGGTGACATAACTAATTGACTTTTAGAATACAAACCTTGCATAAATTGGAAATGACCAGGTCAGGTTACCCAAGTGTCAGGAGGTACTTTTCTGTTGAAGTCTTTTCCTCCAGGGATTTGATTATTTCTGTAAGTCCAGCTACCCAAATAAAAGCTGTGACTGAGATGGGGATGAGCTGTCAGAAAATGCTTAGGGGTGGCCTTTCTATAGTGCCACAAATCAACAGTAGCCCTAAACACAGAGTCCTCTTCTATCCTTTCTTCAATGGGCAATTAAAGTAGGGAGAGAGCAGGTCATGGGAGAAGTAACAAAAGAGGAGGAGGAGGAGGAAGGATTCGTTTTGAAGTTCAAAATCTGCCACTGCCCTTTCGATTTTTTCAAATAGCACAATTTCAGTCAGGGAAGGATCCCTTCATTTCACCCACTCCCTCCCAGGAAGGGGATTTTGTATGAGGAATGAGACACACTCTACTGCTCACCTTACATAAGAACCTTTAGAAAGAAAATAGGAGAGTTCCGAGACACCCAACTCAGAGGACTCAGTCTTGCCAAAATGCATGAATGTACATTCTCCCTGTGGAAAAGAAAAGGTGCCAGGTGTTCTGGGGACACTTGTGCTGAAACAACTAAACATTTGTTCTGCTGCTGTACTGCTGGCTGTGGTATGGCCTCAGGAGGAGAGGTGACCAATGTTAGCTCAGGGTACAGGCTCCCTTTTACCCTAGAGCCAAATGAGCATGTTGGCCTTTCTTCAAAGAGTGCAGCAAAGTGTTTCCAAAGCTGCGTTTGAACCTCCTCACCCGCAACAACACTTTGGAATGGTGGGTAGTGATCTCACCTAACAGCTGTAGAGCCCTTAGTTAGGAATGGGGCATAAACAATAGGAGCAACTCAGTCTTTCCATTCCCCATTCAATTTGCCTTTTCTGCCCAGTGGTGGGATTTGAATACTGAATTCAATCCTGTTGCAATCCGGAATGCTCCTAGACTCAGACATATGTCAAAGGGGCAAGGTTCTCATAAAAATCACATAAAAATACATGTCCCTATATTGCTGATAACCCTGAACTTGTTGGGGTGGTGGTTTTCTGCTTGTCTTGATTTGCTTAAACCATGCATGCTGCAGCTATGTCTATGTCTTTTGACTGCCAGCTTCCCTGTAACAATACTATTCTGCTGCCTTTGGATTCCACATCTCAAAAGAAAAATTTAAATTCTGAAAAGGAGTAATTTTTCATAATTTGGTGGGGGGCAGTGAAATCACAGCAATGTAACGAGCCCTAAAATATCCTCTCAAGTTTTAAAGAAAAATTGGACTTTGATTAAGGATTGGATTTCTTTGATTCTTTACATCCATTATAGTTTGTGGATACAAATTATATTTGTACCCACATAATTAGGTACAAATGTGTGTACCTCCATTTTACTTTGAGTTGAAGATAGGGGATGTTTTTTCACTTGAGGAGTTGACCTCCTTTTCAGGTAAAGACAGCAACTTCAAACACCTTCCTGGGAGGGAGAGTGGGTGAAATAAAGGGATCCTTCCCTTTCTGAAATTGTGATATTTGAAAATATTGAAAGGGCAGCAGCAGATTTTGAACATCAGAAATAATCCTTCCTACTTCTCTTTTGTTACTTCTCCCCTGACCTGCTCTCTCCCTATTTTTATTCCCTACTGATGAAAGGATGGAAGAGGACTCCACGTTTAGGGCTGTTGTCGGTTTGTGGCACTGTAGAAAGGCCACCCTTGAGCATTTTCTGACAGCTTATCAACTTTCTTGAATGTCTTAACCTGTTGCCCTTTCATTTTTAAAGGATACTGCAATTGGTTGGATCACGGCTTAAAAGAAAAAGTTGGGATTGAGCCAGGCCTTGGAAGAGAGCAAATTGTCTGAAAAATTCTTAGTTTTTGTGGAAAAAAAAAAGAAAAAAGAAAAGACAAAAATGTTATCTATTGCAAATCTTATACCCAGTTTAAAGCTATTAGTCAATGTTTATGTCCAGATTTTGCCATGAGGGTGAAATGGACCCCAACTGGATGAATTCCTGATTATGAGCACTGGGGATATGTCGCCAACTGAAGTTATCCATTCTTTGAATTTTCTGAGTCAGCACTCTTCCTAACAAGAAAGTAGTTGTTTCAGATTGCAAACCCCATCCAGGGTTTCACGTTCTTACTGTTGAAAATGGGTCTGGGGGTATGACTGTAGTGACATATCCTTGACCATCAGGCTCTGAGAACCTCTGATGAAGGGGACAGTGCACATGAATGGTGACAAGCAAATGACTGCCGGAGACACAAGAAAAAAGCTTTGCAGATGCAAGGGAAGCTGGCATCAGAAATAATGCCATCGGCACAATCTTCCTCAACAACTCAACTGTGTGGGTGTGTGAATTTGCAGCATGCAACCTGCACAGCCAAGTGAGTACTGATTCCAGTTCCAGCCTCCCCTGCCCTGCTGCACACACATAGGGGTTTCGGAAGGATTTCCCACCCTTTGTTTTCTCCTGAAATTAAACACAGAAGTTCATGATTGCTGACCTGATGGGCGAGGAGTGGATACTACCAGCTGGAACATTGCCACTGGCAGGGGCAGACAAGAAAACAGGAATGCTCTTAATGTCCTCCCAAGGAAAACCTTTGATGGACAAAAGAGTGGTTGTATTTTTACCCTCTCCCTTCATGCTGCCAGGCATCTTTAAATAGATCCTCTAGCCTAGGGACTTGTATGGAATAATTCATATTAAAACCCAAGAAGTGGTAGTGGAGGGGAATTGGTTCTTTCTTCTCTTTCTTTCCCTTTCTTTCTTCCTTTCTTTTTTTCTTCTTGTCAGGCTAACAGGGAAAGACTCATTTTAATTCAGCTGCTTTAAATTTTTCCTTTTGGGTCCTTTAATGAATTTTAGCTAATTTGAAAAAGACGACCAAAGCCCCGAGAAAAAGAAAAGGAATAGGAAGCCGCCTGGTAGCTTGCTCTTTAATACCTTTTGGTCCCAGGGACATTAGCAGCATCTTTTAAGGATGTCACAGGGAGGTTTACATTGAGGCTCTTAAATGGGAATCTCTAATTGAGAGGTCCACTTCCTTCCATTTGCAACTCATCAACGAAACTGTTGTTCTGCTCTTAAGAGACAGAAAGAAAGAAAGAAAAAATCCCGCCCCATCTCCAAAGCCCCATGCATTTTTTAGTTCGGATCAACCCAGAATATATTTCTCCCCTCTTTCTTTCACTAAATGGGTTTCTTAAAGACATTCGGGTCTGTGCTGGCCAAATTAGAAGTCCTGTCTCTCTTTCTTTCTGTTTGGGGAGGGAGGGATGTGGGAAGGACAGACCGGGAAAGGGGGCAGGGCAGGGGCCAAGGATCCAGAGGGCTTTGTTTCAAGCCGCTTGTCTCTCCCCCGAAACAGAGAATAACCACATTTCTCTTAATGTAGGCCGAAGTGCATCTGGGCATTCCCATAGCGCTCCCACCCCAAGGCCTTTGCCGGAGATGTTCGGGTCACTGTGATGGTATGCTCGTTCCTGCCAACCCGGTCACTCCAGCCCCGCTCTCGGCAGCCCAAAGGGCAGCTAAGCCATGTGGCTGCTCCTCTCTGTGAGTAGATTCAGGCTCGGGACTACAAAAAGCCCCCCAGTCCTATCAGCCCGGCAGAGCTGGTGCCAAGAATGACATCCTGGGAATACTATGGAGATGGGGAGATCCCATGGGCTGTTCTCCCCGGATGGAACAGGACCCAAGCTGTCTGGAAAACAGGCAGAGCAAAGAGCCAGCTGACAATGGAAGGAGCTCAGGCGAAGGGAAAAGGGGGCGGGCTGGGAGCAGTGGTGAGCAAAAGAAAAGAAAAGCCACATGCCACCCAGGAAGATTCCAGGACTGGCGGGAGGAGGTGGAGGAGGAAGGACTTGCAGGAAACAAGTACCCAGACATGGCACTGCCAGTCTAGCTGGATTCTTTTCTGAATTAGATTATGCGAAAGAAAGAAGGGAAATATATAGCCAGCCAGCTGTTCAAAGGCTTACAACCTTGCTTTTATTGTCCGGGTAAGTTGGTGAGGTGGGGCATCAGAGGAATTCCAAACATACCATCCCAGAGAAATTTTAATATGTTCCACAGTGTCATACACGAAGAGGAAATGACAGCTGATCACAGCCAGGGCAGGCCACAGCAACCCAGGCCCTGGAGCTCACCCACCCTCTCTCACAGCCCTGCTTCCCCACTCTGCCTTAGGACTTCACAGTCTGTCCACCTGCCTTCCCATCCCCTCTGCTCCCACTGGCCGCTGGCCTAGTGCAGAGGGCCTGGGCAAAGAAGCAGTCACTGGCCGTCATGGGAAGAGGTGAGGATGGGCTCGAAGGCCACTGGCCAAGAAGCTGAGGGCTGGCTAGGGTGAGTCAGGCACCCCAGGGAGTCAGAGGCATTTTAATCCAACCACGGGGGATTATCTGCTGATAAGGACCAAGTCAAGGACCCTGGTGATGCTGTTTTCAGGGTTTTTTTTTTCTTCCCCAGTAACCTAAACACGTGATAAAACACCATACTGGGTTATTTGAAAGCAACACTGTGTGGCTATGATGGAGACCTGGGTTTGGGGAAGAGTTTCCAACAGCTTCTTCCCAGGGGCCTCTTGAATTTAGGCCAGGCCCAGAGGTCATTGGTTTTGATAATGGGGGTGGGACAAGTAAGTGGTGAGGGACAGTGACTGCATCTTCCTCCATATGCATGTTTCTAATTTGATGATTCATCAAGTGGCCCTGATGTTAGCTACTGAGTAGGCGACTCACACCCATCCCCAATAGAGACAGCATATGGTCCTTTCCACAGGGTGCTCAGGAGAGCAGAGAAAGGATAAACTACTGTCTTTTTCCAGGATTCTTCTACCCAGGCTGGAAAGATCTAGCCGTGTTAGCTGTGCAAATGACGTGTACCCAGGATCTGGTGAAAAAGGCCAAAGGGGAATCCCTTAATCATAAATGGAAAGAAAACCCACTGATGAGTGAGAATCATTTCGAGTAAATCTAGAAACCAGTAGCTGTTTTAAATAATTCTTTATAACAGGAAAGTTATTGCCCACTTTACCCATTGGCAATGCCCATTTCACTTCCAAAATCTAACTAGAGATGGCATATGGACTGAGAATTAGAGTATGGGACAATGTCTCATTCACCTTTGCATCCATCGAGACTAGCATAGCACTGGGCATCTAGAAAATGCTTAATAAATATTTATTTAAAAATTGATGAAATAAATAATTAACCAGAGAATAATAGTACTTGAATTGTGAGTTCTTAAAATAGAGTAAAGATTGCTGGCCACCATTGGTGGCTATAATTCCAAGAAATTCACCACATTTTTCAAGGGCCCAGGAAAATAAATGAGTTGGAAATTGTTAAATGTATTGAAAAATGATTTATTTTTCCCTTGACAGTGTCATTGGAACTCGAATTAAGATTGAAAACTCCACAGGCACATTTCCATCTGTGGATGTCAGCTGCTTGGTACACAGTCGTAAGAAGGCCTCAGCCAGTTCTCCCGTTACCTGAACCAAATGTATTTTAAAATAAATGATGCAAAACATTGCATTTTGTGTTCAAATACTCTCATGTAATGATCTGAATAATAGTTTAAGAAAATTGTTTTGATTCAGCTAAATGCTTTGCTAACCGCAGTTTTTTTTTAAAAAAAAATTACAATAATATATTACAGCAATGGAATCCATAGTGTCTTTTATGGCTTTCTTGAATAATGAATACCCCAAAGTTGTAAATTAACCTATTCAAATATCAGATTTTCATTCAGCGATGCTTATTAGGCTGGTTATCAGAGAAAATCAGAAAAGTTTTGCATAAACTGTGTACCAATTTGCAATGAAAACTGGCAAACAGGACCATAAAGTTTCCTTGAATTAGTAAGACTGATGAGAAGAAAATGAGCAGATATTTGCATCTGGTTTAAACGCTCAGTTGAGAAGCATTGTGCAGTCCCTGCTGTATTTGGTTGACACCCACAGCAACCCCGCATTTCAGTCATCTCTCTGTTTTCAAATGCACCTGGTATTTAATCTTATGTGTTGGGGTAATTTGCCAATGCCAGCTCCTTGTAATTAAAATACACTAATATTAGAAATGAAAAGAGACATGTTTCACAGCAGCCATATCTGTTATTAATGAGTTACAAAGAACTGTACAAGCGACTCCCATCTTGCCAAATAGCTTCCTTTCCCGCACCTGAATCTCAGTAAAGATGGGAGTCTGCCTCTCATGGAGGCTTATCCGGGTTTGTCTATTACAATGAGCCTCAGTTACTGGGCGTTCTGAGTCATTAACATTCTGTACACAATCAAACTTCCCGTCCCCCAAGAAAGAGTTATGCCCAGGCCTCCTACAGCTCAATTGTTCATTTAAAGAGAGAACTTGTATTCCAAAGTTTGAAAGAAACCTCGGAATATCCCGCAGGTAGGAGTCATTCCTACAGGTCCTGGTCTCTGTGCTGGTGGGAGCATCCTTTCCCGGTCACTCCTTGAACATCATGCTGCAGGGACGAGCTGATGACTAAAAATAACCCCCTGCAATAAGTCCAAGGCAAACAGCATGCATTTCCTCGGACTTTTTGCCCAATCAAAATCATACAGTAAATCCAGCCTCATCTCCTCCCGGTGCTCCCCAATGCATCTATGGAAGCGAAGACCTGCACGCTGAAAGAAGAGTGCAAGGGAGCAGGATTCCTGCAAAGCGTGACACAGAAAGCTAGAAATAAATGTTGCCTATTGTTTGAAGTCATTCTGAGCACTCCGGCAGAGCCCTGGCAGGAGATCAGCAGCATACATAAGTAGTAATAAAAGTAAACAGTGCGCTTTTAAACTCGCAGTCTTGCCTGCGTTAATAGTGCCCCCATTGTAAGTGGGATGAGGGTGCTGGGGAAGATACTGGGCTCCATGAATCCATGTTGGCGAGTTGCTGCTTCGCAGCCCCCTTTCACGGGGTCAACTATAAGAACCATCACAAAGTTACATCTAACTACGCAGAGAGTTTGAAAAGAAAAATCTCTTTAAGTCAAACCAAAAGATATTTTCAAGCTTTTCTAGGAGGCTCCCTGCTCTGTCACAGACTTCAAAGACCCGTTCATTTAAGAAACACAGTGCTAGCATGCTACAGATTAATGCAAATTAAAGTAATGCAAATTTAAGTGGTATTTAAAGGTTGTCTCTTTGTCTGAGAGGAGGATGAAATGCTCGGTTTGGAAAGAAGCGATTTCCTAGGCAAGCCGGCAGCGCTTGTTTTCCTGCTTACCTTAGGGGAACGCAGGGCTCCTTTCTTCTCAGACTTTTCTGAGAGCTAGAAAGAGGTCCTGTTACTTCCAAATGCTTTTGTTCTTCTGTCCCTCTGTCACATGGCTTGCCTTTTATATTTGCAACACACAAAAGTTAGGACTGTTGTTTAAGCGACACAGGGAGAGAGAGAGAGGGAGAGAGAGAGGGAGAGAGAGAGAGGGAGAGAGAGAGAGAGAATGTCAAATGGAAAAGTGCCATTGCAGTCATATATCAATCAGGCGTGCGGCCGCAGCAGCGCACTAGCAAATGGGAATGCCACGGAAATGTGAGGCGCTCGTTATCGGGGACTCAGCCGCTGCCCACCGCTCGGCTCCCTTCCACGGAGCATCTTACGATGGGAACAGCGTAGCAGAACAAGGGCGAGGAAGTTTCTTTCTTTCTTTCTTTTTTAATGGTATTATGGAACTAATAAGAGGCCAAATGAATATTCTGAATTTAATTCTTTTTCAAGCATGTGGCTGCCATAAAGATGTGCCGTCCGCAGTAGCGACGTATAGTTTTGGAAATACAAAGGCAGTGTGGCATTCTGTTGAACGATTCGGCAGCTGACTGTGATGAAGTTGAAATTCTAAGTAAGAGAGGGGAAAGATGGGAACCAGAAATTTTTTTCTCAGGCGATGCTGTTGAAGCAAGTGCAAAACGCTGCCCTATTTTATCACGATGTGTGTGGGTGGTGAGAGTTCTTTTTTTCCGGGTTGTTCATCCATTAAATGATTTTTAGCAGCATATACATGATTAAATTCACAATGGCACTTTAATAAGCCCCTTCATCTGCATCATTTAGAATAAAACTTTAGGTCTGATTTAGAAACAATGAGAACGTGTATTCCGTGACTCCTTGAGCTATATGAAGGAGAAACTAATAGATAAAGCTAACCCATTACACAACAACTAGTAGAAAAGTGACAAAGGTAACTATGTGTGTGGGTTAAATACCTGCAGCTGAATCATGCTGTGTTATGAGCTGTGGGACTACAAAGGCAAATATTTCATAATTCTTGCCCTTTGAAAGCTTAAAATTAACACAGAAAACCGTCAGGGATTTTGGAGGAAAATACAAAGAACATTTAATAATTATTTTATGTCAGGTAAATCAGACCCAGAATAATTTGTTTTATTAATACTACTGATGAAGGATTAAACTGAGAATTTTAAAAAAATATATTTCGTGGAAAAAATAATACATTATAAAACTCAAAAAGAAATTTTTCTTGGGAGCTTCATGTAATTGTTGATGCTGAAACTGTCTTGTTCAACTCTGTATCAAACTATTTGTTATTCATTAATAAATTTACATTCACCTTATTACTTTTCCATGAGACCTTTACTCCAGTCACTGATATTTACAAGAGGTGTCTTAAAACTTTCAGTTTTATTGCCAGAAATCCCTTTTCTTATGCTCCACCTGGAAAAAAAAATACCCTGTCTACCTTGGACCAGCCAGTCACAAACAGAATCCACCTGCGAAGATCATGGATAAATGACAAATTCAAAGCCTTGAAAGAAAACCTGGCACTTGGCTGATGATGATATTGGCTAAATATCTTAAAAGCAGAAGATCAAAAAGCAAATGGAAATTGGGCCTTAAAACTGGAAATAATCTGAAAGGGGAAATGACTTGTAGCTGAGTAAGAGCCATGGAAACAGTCAGGAATACATTTTCTGGCCTAATTTTGTGGGTCAGATTGGGAGGGGGAATAAACTCTTTGGCCACCAACATTTTCAAATATCAGAACTTGACATCTGTCCACCTTCTCATTTCTCCCAAGAAATAATCTGTGGCTTTCTCAACATATGCTCGCCACTCCACCCTGCCATCTTTCGCCTTCAGGTTGTCAGGGTTGCATGAATTCTGCCCAGTTCCTGGGCAGAATTTTCCAGCATTCTATAATCTGCCCGTCTGAAAGAGCACCACAGAAAGTGTAAAGATTGCAAACACATTGACTGCTTGGCCACAGAAGACAAGATCTCTCCCAGATGGAGTCCCACTGCTTCTTCCAGCCGTTATTTTGTCAGGAGTGGCGAAGAATACCATCTGCTGCCCCATTCAAGAGGAAGGCTTTGCCTCCCCACATTGGGATCCAGAGAACCCATTTCTAAGCCTGTCAATAGAGAGCTGGCAACAGCAACTGTTTTCATCTCATCACCATGCTTTTTAGAAAGGTCACTGTGCCACGTGTAGTTTCTTTACTGGCCATCATTAATGTTGCTGAGAAAGGACTCCCTTTAACTTTGCCAAAGGGATGAAGGGACCCCTGCTGTTATTTCGTAGGTATTAAGGGAGAGAAGAGTTTGCAGAAGGAGATGTCTATCAGCTGGCTGAGAAATCCTTCAAGGGATCACTTCTCAGCCTTTTATTTCTGGTCCTGTTTCAGGTTGGGTTTCTCTTTCATGGTAGCCCTACCGGATATTTACAGGAGTCACCTAGCATTCAAACACCCCTGGGGGGATGGGTAGTCCCAAAGCAGGTGGGAGACAGGACCCGACTTCTTGCTGCAGAACCTGAAGAAGCAGGTGTTTCCCCTCCCCTCCTCAGGACAGCTGGAGGAGCCAGGTGTAACCAAGCCTGGTTCACCAGATGAGCCATCTGGGAGGAATGACCAAGGCATGCCGATTTTGTGGTTCCAGGAATCGAGATCCCAGAGGTTGCAGCAGCTGGTGTGGGGAGCTACAGAGTCCAGCAGTGTGACAGTGAGTAATCTGGGGACACAGGGCCTGTGGCAACATCCTCAGTAGTTTGGTCTCTTTGATTGCATCTGTGTTTGCCACCATTTTATGAGCCTGGGGCTCCAGCTTTCCTGGTGATTCTGTGAACTGCACCCCATCCCCACCCCCACCAAGATCCTACCAATAAATTCCTTTCTCCTTTAATTAGCTAGAGATAGTTTTTGAGGTTGGCAACTAGGAATCCTAACCTGAATATTACATTTTCCAAATTTAGGCAAACTAACATCATTAACATACAGATGGAAACACAGTCTCCACTTCCTCATAGTTACTTTCCCAAACAAATGAATGGCTTCAGATTCATTGTCAGTCTGCTCTAGTCTCTGCTATAGTATTTCAAAAGTAGGAAATTCCTTTGTGGGTGTATGACAAGATCCATGGTGTATGTGCATTTGTGTAATCCCAGTATACCAGCATAATCTACAAGGCACAGTTTATAATTTTCTGTGAGAATGCTAATTTCTATTGTCCATGAATATGATAGTATTCATTCATTCAAAAATACCTGTTAATAGTAATAGCAACCACTTAACGGGTGTTTACGCTCTGTCAGTCTCTGTGCCAAATATTCTATATGTATTATCTCTTTCAAAGAGATATACAACAACTCTGTAAAGTAGACACCATTAATGTCTCTATTTTACAAATGGAAAAACTGAGGCTCTGAGAAATTAGGTGGCTTGCCTGTGGTTGACACAGTAGGCAAATGGTAGGTATGAACTCTGGCTTTCTTGTCTCCAAAGACCATGGCTTACCTACTATGCTCTGCTGCCCCTATTCAACAGAAACTCCCTGAGCAACACCTACATAGTAATGCTCTGCTATTTGTTGGGGAGACACATAAAAGTAGGACATGGATCCAGTTCTTAAAAATGTTTATGATATTATAGGGAAGAGAGAAATGTTCACTTGTGAAGACACTGCAAGGTAGAGCATGATAAGTGCCACAAGAAAAGCAAAAGGTACAATAAGAGGAAGTGGTACATCCAGGAGAACGCCACTGGATCTGGGCTTTGACAGCACAGAGTGGGAACTAGAGGACAAATGAGTTTTTGCAGTGACTTGCAGCCATACATTTTGTCTGGGCTTAAATTTAGGCTACCGTAAGCCAGGAGGGTGTGATGAGCAGAGTGAAACCAGGCCACGGTTCTGGGGCCAGGTGAGGTTAAAAAGGAGAGGATAGAATGGCAAGCCAGACAGTTAAAGAAGAGGTTATATATGTGGAAGGAGATTAAGCAGAGGAGCAAAGGTAAGTAGCCTGGCAGGGGTGCAAACAGGTATTTTCTTTCATCCATGCATTCATTCAACAAATATTCTTTTATGAAAAAAAGCTGTTTTTCAGAAAGCATGACCATTTAAAAGTCATTATCACAAATCCATAGTAAATAATTTGAAATAAACTTTGAAATACAGAAAAAAAAATTTCTTTGAGTGCCTCCTAACTGCCTGAGCTGTGTTCATCCCAGGGGATCTGGCATTGAATAAGACAGACAAAGTTTCTACGGTTGTGGTGTAGGAGTATGTCCATAAGGACACATTAAAGACAAATCACAAAACCTTGAGTATCAATAGCTTAAAACATAAGGACATTTATGGTGCTCAATCTGGAAGTGGGCGGTTCTAGGGCTGGTATAGTGGCTCCATGATATCATCAAAAACCCAAGCTCCTTCCACTTCCATGATACTCAGCACTGTTGGCTTCTGTTTTCCTCTGGCAGGTCAATTCGTGGATGCCAGATGGCTGATGGAACTCTAGAAATCACACTGAGATTCAGGAGTCTAGAGGGAAAGAGAGAAGAGTTTTCTCTTTGTCTGTCTCTTCAATCAGGAAGCTCACTCTGGCTCATATGTCAAGATGGATCATGTGCAGATAGGGAGGTGGGAAGGAACAAAGTGTGGCAGGAGAGAAGTCACTGAAGTCTCCTAGACAAGAGAAGGTGGTAGCTTGCACCAAGGTTGAAGTAGTGGAGATAGAGTGAAGTGAACAGATTTCACATATATTGGCCTCTGCATTGGACGTGGGAGTTAAAAAAAGGAGAAAAATCAAGGGCGATTCCTGCCCCATGGGGGAGTGAGGGAAGCACAGGTTTGGTGAGGGGTGGCGCTGTATGCATTAACTCCATTTGTAACAGGTTCAGTTTGACATTCTTGTAAGACATCGAAGTTGAAATGTAAAGAAGATGGGTTGATATACAGGTCTGGATTTCAGGGCCAGTTTCAGAGCTGGAGCTATACATTTGGAGGTTGTCAAACTATGGAGCGTATTTAAAGCTATTTGATTGAGATCACCCAGAAACAGATTCTAGCTAAAGAAGAAATGGTGAACTAGGAGGAGTCCTGGATCTCCCCTACACTGAATAAGACTGAAAAGAAGAAGTCAAAGAGGTGGGAGGAAAGCCAGAAAAGTAGACTGTCACCAGTAAAACAAACAGTAGTTTTGTTTTTGCTTTTAATCATAGAAAGCTACTGCCCGAAACTAGAGAAAGGTCTCCACGGCTTTAGACTTGTACTTTTAAACTTTAGGACTGAATGGAGAGTTTAAAAAATGCTAAGGCTCAGGCCTCACCCAGGCTAATTAAAATAAAATGTCTAAAAGTGGGGGCTGGGCATTTGGTATTTTTAAAAGCTCCCTTTACAACACCAAAGGCACTGTCCATGAAAGACATAACTGATAAGCTTGACCTCACTAAAATTAAAAACTTCTCCTCTGTTAAATACAATGTCAAGAGAATGAGAATAAAAGCCACAGACTGGGAGAAAATATTTGCAAAAGACACATCGGATAAAGGACTGATATTGAAAATAAACAAAGAACTCTTAAACTCAACAGTAAGAAAACAAACAACCTAATTTTAAAAATGAGCAAAATACTTAAACAGATATCTCACCAAAGGAGATATACAGATGGCAAATAAGCATATGGAAAGATGTTCCACATCATATGTCATCAGGGAATTGCAAATTAAAACTGCAATTAGAAGCTCCTACACACCTATTAAAATGGCCAAACTTCAAAACATCAACAAAACCACACCACTCAATGCACCATTCAGTGCTGGTGAGGATGTGGGGAAACAGTAACTCCCATTTGTTGCTCGTGGAAATGCAAAATGGCACAACCACTTTGGAAGACAGTCTGGTAGTTTCTTACAACACTAAACAAAGTCTTACCATAGAATCCAGCACTCACATTCCTTAGTATTTAACCAAATGAGTTAAAAACTTACGTCCACACACGTGTATGTCTGCACACAGATGTTTATAGCAGCTTTATTCATAATTGTCAATACTTGGAAGCAACTAAGATGTTCTTCCGTAGGTGAATGAATAAATAAACTGTGGTACATTTAGACAATGGAATATTATTTAGCATGAAAAAAGAGCTATCAAGCCATGAAAAGACATTGAGGAAACTTAAATGCATATTACTAAGTGAAAGAAGCCAATCTGAAAAGGCCACATACTGTATGATTCCAACTACATGACATTCTGGAAAAGGCAAAACTATGAAGACAGCTAAAAGATCAGTGGTTGCTAGGGTTTAGGGAGAGAGATAAATAGATGGAGCACAGAGGATTTTTTAGAGCAGTGAAACTACTTTGTGTGATACTGTAATGGTGGATGCATGTTATTATACATTTGTCCAATTCCATAGAATTTACAACATGAAGAGTGAACCCTAATGAAAACTATGGACTCTGGGTGATAATGATGTATCAGTGTAGGTTCACTGACTATAAAAAATGTACCACTCTGGTGCAGGATATCAATAGTGGGGGAGACATTGTGGGTGTGGAGACAGAGGATACATGGTAACTCTCTTTACTTTCCACTCAATTTCACTGTGAATCTAAAACTGCTCTAAAAAATGAAGTCTATTTAAAACACACACATACACACACACACAAAGCATGGCATGTTCTCTCCCCTCCCCCTAAATGTTACCTGATTAAAGAGACAACCTCAGGGAAAGAAACAAAAGCAAAGAATGTCAGATGATACCAAAGAGCAGTTTTTACCTATCACAACTGTACCCAGTGTTTAGCTATTACACATGTACATAGTCAATCAGTTAATAAACAATTTCATAGTGTAAATTCAAGCCAATGAACCACTAGATATGCACTAATTTTAATGAATGATTTCTTTTGGCATCTTTTCCACCATTTTATGAGCTTCTTCAGAGCACTGACAGAACATCTTTTTTTACAACATACTGTACATCTCATCAAAGGCATAAATAAGGCACACTCTTTGGTTTATAAAAAGATGACAAAAGAAAAAAGACTTGGCTCTAAATTGAAGCACCTTTTGAACTTTGTAAAAATCATTTTAAGAGCAACATTGTTATGTAATAGAAAAATTAAGATTATTATCTAACTCATTGCTTTTTAAATAAATTATCTGTGAGTTACTCCATAAAGATAATGAAAAAATATTTTATACACAAAATTTAAAATGTAAGGATTCAAGTAGGTCCAAAGAACATTTGAGAAAAAAAGACTTGTCTTTAAGTGGGAAAAAAATCCTGTAATAAAGTGTGTCATCTTGTTTCACTATGGTTCTAAAATTAGCCCTTCCTCATTTAGGTGAGAAACATGGTTATTAAAATCATCACTTAGTACGCTGCCAAACTTCTGGGGGCCTCCATGCAAGGAAAAGATCCCTGATGTCCATTTTATTTCAAAGGTCTTATTTTTACCCCAAAGGACCCCTCAATAGTATCTGACACAAATAAGCAACTCTTCCTTAAAGTTCTTTCTTCCCTTAGTCTTCATTATGTTATAGCATCCATTACTACCCTGGCATTCCTTTCCTCCAAGGCCTCAATTCTCTTCTCCACTCACACACACCTGATGATTTATTCGATTCACCATTCAAATGTTTGTTGGATGTCAATTTCTCTTGACCCACTTCCTGAACTCCAGAATGAGAATTTCACTTTCTCCTGAAAAAGTCTCCATTTAAGTATCCCATTGGCATCTCTCACTGGTAGTGGTCAGGCCGATCATCTGCTACTATAATGCTGCTACATTTTTTTGTATCCTCAACTCAATTGTATCACAGTTGCCCCAGCCTGGAAACTGATTTAGGTCTGCAATTTTGGGAAAGTTATTAACTTCTTACAGCCTCAGTTACTTCATCTGTTTTATGGGTAAAGAAACCGATTTAAGAGGCTCAGTGTGAAGGTTATTTGAGACATTGAACTGCCACTTCTTTTGATTTCAGACATTATTGCTCTGGGTTGTTGTTAGACAAGGCCTTGCTGTAGAACACCTAAGGAAATGGTGAACTTAGTTCCAGCTATAAACAGACCCAAGGACTTTGACTCCCATATTATAATGCCTACAAAACTACTGGCAGGCTAGGAAGTAATAACTTCCTCCATAGAATGAGACAGAACTGTTTCTGTCATATTTGGAAGGCAGCTATGCTCACCACTATACCACCAACACGTCCCTTTTCTGTCATATTTGAACTTCAATTTCTTATGTTCTTGCTATAAAATAATAGACGCTACTGTCAAATCTTATTTGCTCAAATTCTTAAAATTTTACAGGATTAAGAAATATTCCCCTACTTTTGTGTAAAATACGAAATTCACTTAGAAATATATTGTTAATTAACTTTGCATGTTTCAGGATCACTATTTTCATTAGTAGCTCAACAAATTCCTATAAGGTTTATTTTCATCTTACTTAAGGTCAATCTCACATAAAAGCAATTATTGTTAGAGTTTGTACAGATAGCTTATAATTAATGTACACTTTTGAAACAATGAATAGCCATTGACAGGATATTCAAAGAAAAATTATATTTCTTGATCTTCCCCCAGCAAAAAAGAAAATCATACTAGTCATCATACTTGACACTTCTTTATTATTCTCAAAATAATTTTTTCACATGTTGAACTGTTTCTTTGCCCCAAATTTATGGATGACTTTCTCAATTAAAACTTAATCTTAAAAAAACATATTTGGTGGTTTGAGGCAAGAAAAAAATAAAAGGCTTCAATTGCAACAAAAACAATAATTGACAAGTGGGACCTAATTAACCTAAAGAACTTCTGCACAACAAAAGAAAGTATCAATAAACAGACAACCTACAGAATGAGAGAAAATTTTTGCAAAGTATGTATTCAACAAAGGTCTAATATCCAGAAAATATAAGGAACTTAAACGAATCAACAAGCATAAAACAAATAATCCCATTGAAAATGGGCAAAGGGCATGAACAGACACTTTTCAAAAGAGGATATATGCACAGCTAACAAGCATATGAAAAAAATGCTGAACATCACTACTCATTAGAGAAATGCGAATCAAAACCACAATGAGGTATCATCTTACACCAGTCAAAATGACTATTACTGGCCAGGCGCAGTGGCTCATGCCGGTAATCCCAGCACTTTGGGAGGCCAAGGCAGGCAGATCACCTGAGGCTGGGAGTTTGAGACCAGCCTGACCAACATGGAGAAACCCCGTCTCTACTAAAAATACAAAAAAAAAAAAAAAAATTATCTAGGAGTGGTGGCACATGCCTGTAATCCCAGCTACTAGGGAGGCTGAGGCAGGAGAATCGCTTGAACCTGGGAGGTGGAGGTTGCAGTGAGCTGAGATCACACCATTGCACTCCAGCCTGGGCAACAAGAGTGAAACTACATCTCAAAAAAAAAATAATAATGGCTATTACTAAAAAGTAAACAACACATGCTGGCAAGGCTGCAGAGAAAAGGGAATACTTACACACTGTAGGTGGGAATGTAAATTAGTTCAGCCACTGGGAAAAGTAGTCTGGATATTTCTCAAAGAACTTAAAACAGAACTACCATTTGGCCCAGCAAATCTCATCACTGGGTATATACCCAAAGGAAAATAGATCATTCTACCAAAAAGACACATGCACTCATATGGTCATCATTGTGCTATTCACAATAGCAAAGACATGCCATCAACCTAGGTACCTATCAATGGTTGATTGGATAAAGAAAATGTGGTACATATATACCATGGAATACTACACAGCTGTAAAAAGGAATGAAATCAAGTCCTTTGCAGCAACATAGATAGAACCAGAGGCCATAATCCCAAGCAAACTAATGCAGTAACAGAAAACCAAATACCACATGTTCTCACTTATAAGTGGGAGCTAAACACTGAGTACACATGGACATAAACATGGGAACAATAGACACTGCACACTGCTAGATGGGGGAGGGAGGAAGAGGCTGTGGGTTGAAAAACTACCTATTGGGTACTGTACTCACTACCTGTGTGCAATATACATATGTAACAAATCTGCACATGTATCTAAAATATCTAAAATAAACGTCAAAATTTGAAGCAAAACAAAACAAAACAAACCCTTCAGATGGGAGGCTGAGGTGGGTGGACTGCTTGAGGCCAAGAGTTTGAGACCAGCTTGGGCAATATAGTGAGACCCCATTTCTACAAAAAAAAAAAAAATTGCTGGGCATGGTGGCACATGCCTGTAGCCCTAACTACTCAGGCTAAGACGGGAGGATTACTTGAGCCCAGGAGTTCAAGATTACAGTGAGCTATGATCATGCTACTGCACTCCAGCCTGGGTGATAGAGACCCTGTCTCTAAAAGCCAACAAACAAACACAGTACCCATTAGAGTCCTTTCTCTGGCAGGCATCAATTCCTTCTCTCATGACAATAACTTATAAAGACTTATAAGAAAAGAAAACAAACAAAAACCCAAGAAATATTATAAAGGAAAGAGAAAGGCCAGAACTTAAATATTAAGATGCACCCAATTCATGTACCCTTGAGAAAGCCATATTGCTGGACTCATGGCCCAGCAGCTGGGTGACAGCCAGGAATTTGGTACACCTCATACTCCCAGAGTTTCCTCTGAAATGTGCTTCCATTTGCCCCTGGTTTCCCCTCTGCACTATTTTAATTAAACAAAAAAAAGGAACTAGTAAATTTAGAGTGTAAATCAAAGAGTTTGTCTTTCATTTCAATGAACAGTGTTCCCATCGTGTCCACATCAGTAAAACGGTGATCAGAAATAACTATTTTAAGAATTATTTATTTATCGTTTAGGAAAATAACTGAATATTTTTTACTGCAGCATGACAACATACTGCAGAATGTTTCCTGCTGACTCCAATTGCATGTATAAGCATTTACTTGAAGGAAATATTAGAAAGTATATTATTACACATTTTTGAAATATGTTAGAAAGTATTATCAAAACCACCGAGAAAGACAGTTCTGAAATCTGGTAACTGCTATAACTTTTTTACTATTCTGCTTCTTCAACATATCTGTATTTATCCTTTATTTACAAAGTATATAAATAGTCTTTATTAAAAAATGAAAAAAAGACTTAAAGGTAGTCCACAGTTTTTCTATGAAATAAATTGAAGCAACTTCATTTTATTCATTTGTTTATTAAATCTGCATTTATTAAGCACCAATTAAATACAGAAAACCCTATCTTTCCTTACTGAGTTGATGAATAATAAGATTTTCAGAAATGCTCCTTGATTTTCCCAGGTATCTGAGAAATGATTTTCCAACCCTTTTTCAGTCCCATTTATTCAACAAATAATTTTTGAGCAGTGTCAAGCCCTGTTTTAGGCCTTAAGGTTAGAATAGCAAACAAGATAGACAAGGTCCCAGCTCTCATGAAACTGACATTCCATTAAAGAGACAGACAACAAGCTCGTAAACAAATAGACAATAAACTCTCAGGTCATTATAAGTGCAATGAAGAAAATCCAAAAGGATAAGGGGATACGGAGTGAAGGGGAGTGCTATTTTACACTGGGTGATCAGGAAATGCCCCTAGGAGGAGGTGGTATTTGAGCAGGGATATGGGTGAAGTAAGAGAGGTCATGCAAGGGCTGGAAGAAGACTACTCCAGGCAGAGGAGACAGCCTTTGGAGGGGAGCATAAAAAGGAGGCCACTATGGCTGCAGCAGAGTGAATAAGAAGAGCAAGAGTAGAAGAAAATGAGTCAAGGGTCAGATCATGTCAAGCCTCTGGGCACTGTAAGGCATTTTCAGTGCATTCTAATGTGATAGGAAGCCACTGGGGAGTTTTGAACTAGAGGATGACCTGATTTGGTTCATGTTCATAAAAGATCACCCTGGGTCTTTCGTGGAAATAGGCAGTCTGGTTAGGAGGCCAATGCAGTGAAACATGATGGAATTCTGACTATATTTTGAAAGTAGAGCTTTTGCAGAACTTGTTGATGAATTGAATTTATGGCCTGGGTGAGGAAAAGGAATTGGTAATGGCACTTGGGTTTTTGGTATGAACAACTAGTGATTAATTGGAGTTCCCATTTAACTAAAATAGGGAAGATCAGAAAATACGTACAGTAGATGTGGGAGGCAGACCCAAGAGCTCTGATTTAGACATATTAGAACATCTATTGGGCAAGAAGGACAAATGTTCTGATGACAAACAGAGCAGACCTGCTGGAACAGTATTTATTGCAGATCTGTGAGTTTCCCATTGTACCTCACCCTCTGGGGTAGCTCCCCAAAGGTCAGATATGGAAAAGAGACATGACTGTTGGGATATGAAGCTTTTGTGCTGAATAATTTAGGGAAGAACCAGGCTCTATTCTGATAAGATGAAGGGCCAGGATGTAATAACAGTATTTACGTAGTAGAACCATGCTCCATCTCTATCTTGCCAGTCTTGCCTCTGGTGTGATTGGGGACCAGGATATAATAACAATATGATATAGCAGAACCTTGTCCCACGCTTATCCTGCCAGCTCCTCTTCTAGTGTTACGAAACTGCGGGGAGAATCAAAGCTCCATGCTGCGGCTGTATGACACAGAAAGCTAACAGCAAGATTTGCCGCATCTGTGTTCATGACTGGAGAAGCATCGGCCCCTATTTGGGCATGCTTGGAGGGCTGAGGTCCAAGCCTCATGGTTGACCAAGATTGATTGCCTTAAGTACTGGCCTTGGCCAGTTTCTATGGAGATTTGCAAGAGGCTAATTTTCTCTCTGCAGGAAATAATTCATGGACAAATTAACAGTTCCTCTTAGTAAAAACTTGGATTCAGTTTGTAGTGGTGGAGTGGTGAAATGTGGTTGGATTCTGGAAATACTCTCAATATAGATTTCTTAAGGAACTTGGTGATGGGTTGGCTTTAGAATTTAAGGGGGAAAGGGAGAATCAAGGAGGATGTACAGGTTGTTGTCCTGAATAACTGATTTAATCATGTTGTCACTGACAGAAATAAGGAAGATTGAAGAAGTGTATAGTCGAGGTGGAGGTGGAACCAAGAATTCTGCTTTGTAAATGCCTAATAGACACACAAATAGAGAAATGGACAGCACCTGGAGTTCAGGGGAGAGATCTAGACTGCAGATACAAATTTTGGAGTCATCAGCATGTAGATACCTTTGAAAGCCATGAAACTGGATCATCTTAGGAGCGAATATGAAAGGGAAAAGGGCCGCACACTGTCTTCTGCCCAGATTGTGTCAATATTTAGAAGTCTGGAGCAGGCCTAGTGTTCACTTCTATTCCAGGCAGACTCTTGGTTGCTCACACCAAGAAAAGAAGAAACATTCAAGCACAGTGTAATCTCAAAATGATACCTGTGATTTACTGCACAAGGCAGGCTTGAGATAGACCTGAAGCATCATGTTCCAAGGCAATGGGGGAATATTTCTACAAACACAGACACAAAAGATGATGAAGGCACAATATTAAAAGCACAGCTTTCTCCTCACTCCTCTAAGGAGAATTCCCTGCCAACTAAACAAGAAATTGACAAAAACACATATTTTGCCTACTCTTCCAGAGATTTCAATTAAAATTATATAATCATTTCAAAGCTTTTTGAGCAAGGCTTGTTTTCTTTTGAACACAACATTTTCTTCTATCTTTAATATGGCTATATTTTACTCTTTCTTCCTTCCAAACTACAGAACTCTTAAATTATTGGACATTCCTCTCACATGATATGTCTATTTTGTGCTTCAAGTTTAGGTTTCTCAGACCAATGTTTCAAGTAGTCAACAATGATGCTTCAGATATAGTTATTCCCATACAGATCACTTTTATATTCTTTATTGCTCTAAGGAGAAATTATCAAGGAAATCTGAAAATGTAATTGTCCTTTCCTCAGCTTTTGGGTCTAGAGCCAGGAATTGGTTATGGCCTAAGCTAAATGAACGAGGCATTAAATCATGATCTATAATACTTAATCAGGAATCAAAAGGGTCTTGGTTGATAGGGATGGTGGAACAAATAAAAGTGTCCAACAATGTGAAACATGGAATTATTTGGGTTCCTCTTTGTTTTAGCTTATTTCCTGCTCCTCTTCCCCAAACAAAAAGATCTGTTTTGGTGCTGGAGAGGATGTGGAGAAATAGGAACACTTTTACACTGTTGGTGGGACTGTAAACTAGTTCAACCATTGTGGAAGACAGTGTGGTGATTCCTCAAGGATCTAGAACTAGCAATACCCTTTGACCCAGCAATCCCGTTACTGGATATATACCCAAAGGATTATAAATCATGCTACAATAAAGACACATGCACTCGTATGTTTATTGTGGCACTATTCACAATGGCAAAGACTTGGAACCAACCCAAATGTCCATCAATGATGGACTGGATTAAGAAAATGTGGCACACATACACCATGGAATACTATGCAGCCATAAAAAGGATGAGTTCATGTCCTTTGTAGGGACATGGATGAAGCTGGAAACCATCATTCTCAGCAAACTATTGCAAGGACAGAAAACCAAACACCGCATGCTCTCATAGGTGGGAATTGAACAATGAGAACACTTGGACACAGGGTGGGGAACATCACACACCGGGGCCTGTTGCAGGGTGGGAGGAGCGGGGAGGAATAGCATTAGGAGAGATACCTAATGTAAACGACGAGTTAATGGGTGCAGCACACCAACATGGCACAGGTATACATATGTAACAGACTTGCACGTTGTGCACATGTACCCTAGAACTTAAAGTATAATAATAAAAACATCTGTTTTTTTAAAAAATAAAAGTAATTAAAACTTAGTACATTGGATTATAAAATTTTTCGGGGCCAATATTTGGATAAGAATAACTAAGAAATTTCTAGAAAAATAAACAATGAATAATGAAGACATGGCAAGAACACTTATTGCTCACTCAGTTTCCATGTGTTCCTCCACATTACTCAACCCCCTTGTTGTGGATGGGACCATGGAACCAGTTCTGGCCAATGGGCAGGAAAGGTACCACTTCCGAATCAGTGTTTAAGATCGTGGGCATAAACTCTCCAGCTCTCTCTTCTCATACTTCAGTGACATGAAGGCCATACATGAAGATTGCAGCATCAAAACATGAAAACGGCCTATGTCACTGAATCTCTACATGAAACAGAACTGGCCCAGAGAGTTGACTGACCCATGGTGGAATGTGTGCCACTGTGAAATAAGTCTTTGTTGTATTAAGCTACAGAGTTTTGGAGTTTTGTATTTTACCATAGCATTACCTATGTATATACTAATACAAAGGGAAACTTTCCACAATAGATACTACTAAACAGATCAATGAATATGAGGGTTTATAAATCAATCTATATATTTTGAAGTTTAGTATATGACAGTGGTGTCTTAATCAGTCAGGAAATATTACTGTGCATGTCTCAGTTAGCAAATCAACCCTATACTTAGTGGTTCAAAATGTCAATAATCATTTATTATCTCATGGATTTGGTGGGTCAGAAATTCAAGGCATAGTAGAAATAGTTTGTCTCCCTACCACAATGCCTGGAGCTTCAGCTGGGGCAGATCAGAGGCTGGAGGCTGGAATCCTCTGAAGACTCATTCACTCACATATCTGAGGCTGATACTGGCCATTGGCTTGGGGCCTAGCTGGGACTGTCAGCTGAAACACCCACATACGTCCTCCCTCCATAACATGGGCTTCTTCACAAACTGATAGCTGGGTTTTCAAGGGTGAATGTAACGAGAGAGAGAGAGAGAGAGAGAGAGTTACAAGCTAATATATAGATAAAATTTCCATATACATTATTTTATTTAGTCACCTTGCACTGTTGGAAATAACTTACTTTGAGTCCATTACTGAGATATTTTTAATGGTATAAAGCCTTGAAAAATTCCAAGCTAAAGATATTTTTGTTACATCGTCTGGAGTAGAGCTTCAAGCTTTTATGTCCCATGTGTATATGCACTGTAGTAAATGAAAAGCAATTTTCTAGGAGAATCTTAGCCTGGTCCACAGTTTTCCCATGTCTCACCTTAAAGCAGAGGTGATATGACTTACTATTCAGGTACGTAGTCTTGTTACGCTTTTTGCAAAAGGAATTCAGATATCAACCCTACTCCCAGGCCATTAATCTTCTACAAAAGTATTCCAACATAGAAGGACTGAGTGTTGGAAGTTTTCAGTGATGGTTAATGTTAGGTGTCAACTTGAGTGGATTAAGAAATACCTAAAGCATTATTTTTGGTTGTGTCTGTGAGGGTGTTTCCAGAGATTAATGTGTGAGTCTAAGTGGACTAAGTGAGGAAGATCCACTCTCAGTGTGGGCCAGTACCATCCAATCAGCTAGGGGCCCAAAGAGAACAAAACAGAGAAAAGACAAATGTGTCCATTTATCTGCAGGAGCTAGAATACACTCTTTCCCTCCTGTTCTCAGACATCAGAACTCTGGGCTTCATGGCCTTTGGACTCCAGGACTTACACCAGTGGATCTCCAGGTTCTCAGGCCTTCAGGCTTGAACCAAAGGTTACATTATTAGCTTTCCTGGTTCTGAGACCTTTGGACTTGGATTGAGCCACTCTACCGATTCCCAGGGTCTCCAGCTTGCAGACGGCCTGTCATGAGACTTCTCAGCCTTCATAATCACGAGCCAATTTTTGTAATAAATTCACTCATAGCTCTCTCTCTCTCTCTCTTTCTATATATATATATATATATTCTATTGGTTCTATATTTCTGGAGAACTCTGACTAATACATCTTGAATCCCTTTTAACAGCATGTACTCTCCCTCAACTTCTGCAACTATTTGGGGGAGGATTAATCACAGGCTACTGGAGCCAATTTGTTCACAGGCACTAGAGCAGGAAGTACCTGGGAGTTTATCTCACGTCTATCCACTACTGGACCCACAGTCTTTAACCAATGACTGATGGGTACAGGAGAATGAAGCCCAGGTCTTTTGTCCCCATCAGTATAAACTCTGAGTTATAATTTAACCCTCAGGGCTCCCTCCAAAATCAGGCTGAGGCTATGATGTTATCTGTACTTTCACCCTTGCTTGACTTTTCCCCTTCTCTATCCTGCTTCCCTCACTCCCCTGCCAGATTTTTTTATTTTTTATCTTTAGAGGTCCCACTTTGTTGCCCAGGCTGGAGTGCAGTGATTCAAACATGGCCCACTGCAGCCTCAACCTCCTGGGCTCAAGCACTCCTTCCACCTGCTGCACTCCAATATAGCCACTATGTTCGGCTATATATATATTTTTTAACTTTTGTAGAGACAGGGTCTCACCATGTTGTACAGGCTATCTTGCCAGATTTTTATGGGAGCACTTTTTAAATAAAATCACATAAACATGAATCCTCAAATCTAGTCTGCTTCTGGAGAAGACCTTAGATACTCCACCTCTGTAGCTATTCTGATGTCTTTCTCTAATTAAGGTAAAACACTAGAGAGTGGGATACTTGGATTCCATGGTATAGTCCTGCTGAATCAGAATCTATACATTAATGAGATCCCTAGGAGATATGTGTGCACATCAATGTTCCAGAAGCACTTTTCTGAGAAACAGCCTTACAAACTGGTTCAAGAAAAAGTAAGATATTGGAATAGACCAGAAACCATGGAATAAATTACAAGACTTGTGGAAGAAGAATTACTGGGTTATTTTCATTTTTATAATATTCCAATGTGATTTAAATAATTCCAAAGTAGAGAAAATGATGGAAAGTTTCCAATTCATTTCATGAAGTTAGTAAAACCACAATATGAAAACCTGATAAAAATTAAACACTCAGAGAGAAAAACTCCATTATATATAGTGGTGAATATATAGAAATAAAAATTCTAAACATAGCATTGGCAAACTAAGTCCAGAATGAAAAAAAAAGAATAACGTACCACAAAAAAGAGCCCATATCAGGAGTGCAAAGGTTATTTAATATTTTTGAATCTACTAACATAATTTATCATATCAAGGAAGAAAAGCCAGAATTTCAATAGAATTAAATAATTAATCAATGATAAAATAAAATATCCAATAATTATAAATAGAGTTTATGTGGTATACTGGATGAAATAAACTTTCTTAACATGATAAGTGGTGTATAAGTGAGGAGTGATAAGGAATAAATAAGGGTGCCTAAAATCACAACTATTCTTTTTCTTTTCTTGTGCATTCTGAGCAACACAATAAAACAAGAAAAAAAATGAGGTATCAACAGTGAAAAGAGGACAAAATGAACATATTTTCAGTTTTTTAAACCTATTTTGAAACTTTAAGGAAATCATCCATGGAATGTTATAACTACTTGGAAGTGGCGATAACATAAAGATACAAGCGTCAATAGCTTTCATGTATTTACAACTAAATATTATTTCATACACAAAGTGAACAAAAAAATAACATTTTACAAATGATATTAACAAGAAGTGTTCAATACTGGGCAAAGAAAACTCAAAAACACTGAAAGCAAAAGTTTAAAATAGAGAAAGACACAATGTTTCTCAATAAAAGAAACACATTATTGTTAAAGTATGAATTCTTCTCAGCTTGCTTTATAAATGTAATATGTTGCTAATCTAATCCAATACCAACTGAACATTTTTGCAGCTTGACAAAATGCTTTTAAAGTTTATCCAAAGGAAGAAATGTGCAAGAAGAACCAAGAAAATTCTAAAAAGACAAATGAGAAAAGATGAAACCAACTGTTGAAATGTCTCATAAAGCCGTGATAATTTGAACAATGCACCTGCACCTGGTACTGGTGCAGGAATAGATAAACAAATCAAAGTAACAAAAATATAAAGTCCAGAACAGACATTTAACTAACAAGAATATTTAAGAATTTAGTGTATGATAGTTATAGCATTTAAAATAATATTTATTATAGAATGTGACTAAATATTTGTGTGAAAATTAACCTCATATTCCAAAATATCCTCCCCCAAATAGTTGCAGAAGTTGAGGGAGAGTACATGCTGTTAAAAGGGATTCAAGATGTATTAGTCAGAGTTCTCCAGAAATATAGAACCAATAGAATATATATATATATATATAGAAAGAGAGAGAGAGAGAGAGCTATGAGTGAATTTATTACAAAAATTGGCTCGTGATTATGAAGGCTGAGAAGTCTCATGACAGGCCGTCTGCAAGCTGGAGACCCTGGGAATCGGTAGAGTGGCTCAATCCAAGTCCAAAGGTCTCAGAACCAGGAAAGCTAATAATGTAACCTTTGGTTCAAGCCTGAAGGCCTGAGAACCTGGAGATCCACTGGTGTAAGTCCTGGAGTCCAAAGGCCATGAAGCCCAGAGTTCTGATGTCTGAGAACAGGAGGGAAAGAGTGTATTCTAGCTCCTGCAGATAAATGGACACATTTGTCTTTTCTCTGTTTTGTTCTCTTTGGGCCCCTAGCTGATTGGATGGTACTGGCCCACACTGAGAGTGGATCTTCCTCACTTAGTCCACTTAGACTCACACATTAATCTCTGGAAACACCCTCACAGACACAACCAAAAATAATGCTTTAGGTATTTCTTAATCCACTCAAGTTGACACCTAACATTAACCATCACTGAAAACTTCCAACACTCAGTCCTTCTATGTTGGAATACTTTTGTAGAAGATTAATGGCCTGGGAGTAGGGTTGATATCTGAATTCCTTTTGCAAAAAGCGTAACAAGACTACGTACCTGAATAGTAAGTCATATCACCTCTGCTTTAAGGTGAGACATGGGAAAACTGTGGACCAGGCTAAGATTCTCCTAGAAAATTGCTTTTCATTTACTACAGTGCATATACACATGGGACATAAAAGCTTGAAGCTCTACTCCAGACGATGTAACAAAAATATCTTTAGCTTGGAATTTTTCAAGGCTTTATACCATTAAAAATATCTCAGTAATGGACTCAAAGTAAGTTATTTCCAACAGTGCAAGGTGACTAAATAAAATAATGTATATGGAAATTTTATCTATATATTAGCTTGTAACTCTCTCTCTCTCTCTCTCTCTCTCGTTACATTCACCCTTGAAAACCCAGCTATCAGTTTGTGAAGAAGCCCATGTTATGGAGGGAGGACGTATGTGGGTGTTTCAGCTGACAGTCCCAGCTAGGCCCCAAGCCAATGGCCAGTATCAGCCTCAGATATGTGAGTGAATGAGTCTTCAGAGGATTCCAGCCTCCAGCCTCTGATCTGCCCCAGCTGAAGCTCCAGGCATTGTGGTAGGGAGACAAACTATTTCTACTATGCCTTGAATTTCTGACCCACCAAATCCATGAGATAATAAATGATTATTGACATTTTGAACCACTAAGTATAGGGTCTTCTTGCTGCTTCATCTCATGGCAGATGGCAGAAGAGCAAGCAAGCACAAGAGAGTGCAAGAGAGCAAGGGGGGGCCAAACCTTGCTTTTAGAACAAGCTCACTTTCACAATACCTTACCAATTTCAGCAATAATAATATTAATGTATTAATGAGGGTGAAGTCTTCATGACCTAACCACCTCTTAAAGGTCCCATCTCCCAACATAGTGGGGATGAAGTTTCCAACACGTGAACTTTAAGGGACACATTCAAACCACAGAAATCATAAAGAAAAGTACTGGTCTATAAGGGCCGGGCACGGTGGCTCACGCCTGTAATCCCAGCACTTTGGGAGGCTGAGGCGGGTGGATCACAAGGTCAGGAGATCGAGACCATCCTGGCTAACATGGTGAAACCCTGTCTCTACCAAAAATACAAAAAAATTAGCCGGGTATGGTGGCGGGCGCCTGTAGTCCCAGCTACTCTGGAGGCTGAGGCAGGAGAATGGCGTGAACCCGGGAAGCAGAGCTTGCAGTGAGCTGAGATCGCACCACTGCACTCCAGGCTGGGTGACAGAGCGAGACTCCATCTCAAAAAAAAAAAAAAAAAGAAGGAAAGAAAAGTACTGGTCTATTTGACTATGTAAAAAATTTTAAGTTCATATACATTAAAAAATCAATATATAAAAAATCTTAAGCATACTATGCTCTTCTATTGGAAGAGCACAAACAAAATTGGGAAGATGTCATTACTACATATGAAGCAAAAAATATACATTTAATAAAGAGCTTTCACAAATAAAAAAAAAATTAAATTGAAATTGGCAAAGGCCATAAGGAGTAATTCACAAAATTGCAGAGCCAATTATTTTATTTTTAAGAAACTTTAACTTTTTTAGTAATAAAATGCACACTAAAATAAAAATGAGGTATATATCACCTTTTGTGTATCAAATTGACAAGAATTAAATAAGACTATGATATACCAAGTGTTGGTAAGTGTGGAAGCAACTGGTACCCTCAAACACAGTTGTCCAGAGGATACATTTCATGACGTTCTATATGGAAAAGTTATCTTTCATATCAAAAACTTTCAAATTTGACCCTTGATCTTCTGGGAATTTGTCCTAAGGAAATAATTATAGATTTTCCCAAAGATGGGTCTATATATAGGTCCATTACATCATTTCTTATAGTAGCCAATTTTGGAAAAAAAACTAAATATCCAACAACAAAGAATTGGCTCAATAAATAAATGCTTTTATTTTTGTTTCTTTTTTTTAAGTAATCTAAAGAACACTTAAATTTTAGTAGTAATACTATTTCTTAATAGATATTAAATTTTTTTATTATACTTTAAGTTCTAGGGTACATGTGCACAATGTGCAGGTTTGTTACATATGTATACATGTGCCATGTTGGTTTGCTGCACCCATTAACTCATCATTTACATTAGGTATATCTCCTAATGCTATCCCTCCCCCCTCCCCCCACCCCATGACAGGCCCCGATGTGTGATGTTCCCCTTCCTGTGTCCAAGTGTTCTCATTGTTCAATTCCCACCTATGAGTGAGAACATGCGGTGTTTGGCTTTTTGTCCTTGTGATAGTTTGTTCAGAATGATGGTTTCCGGCTTCATCCATGTCCCTACAAAGGACAGGAACTCATCATTTTTTACGGCTGCATAGTATTCCATGGTGTATATGTGCCACATTTTCTTAATCCAGTCTATCATTGATGGACATTTGGGTTGGTTCCAAGTCTTTGCTATTGTGAATAGTGCCGCAATAAACATACGTGTGCATGTGTCTTTATAGCAGCATGATTTATAATCCTTTGGGTATATACCCAGTAATGGGATTGCTGTGTCAAATGGTATTTCTAGTTCTAGATCCCTGAGGAATCACCACACTGTCTTCCACAATGGTTGAACTAGTTTACAGTCCCACCAACAGTGTAAAAGTGTTCCTATTTCTCCACATCCTCTCCAGCAACTGTTGTTTTCCTGACTTTTTAATGATCGCCATTCTAACTGGTGTGAGATGGTATCTCATTGTGGTTTTGATTTGCATTTCTCTGATGACCAGTGATGATGAGCAATAAATGCCTTTATTTAATGAGATACATAGAAGCTATTAAAATAGTTGTAAAAGAATAATTAACATGAAGAAATATGCATAATACGTAGTTTAATTTAAAAACATTGGAAAATAATATGTAGTTTGAATCCTTTGCTAAAAATTATATTCATGCACAATAAAAGGCAAGAAATATACACAGTAGAATGTCCACACTGGTTTTCTCTAGGTTCTGGGATTTTAGACTATTTTTAATGTCTTTTCTGCTTACCTGTATATTTCAGATTTTCTTGAATGAACGTGTGCTGTTTTATAACCAGAAATTATAAATAAGTCACAATTAACTTTTAAAAAGTCAAAAAAGAGAAACAAGCAGTCTTGTAGACTTCTTAATGTGTCTTACTGAAAATATGTTATCAACATGTGTTTGTCATGATATGCAGTGTCTCCTTCAGAAGAACACCCAGGAGAGATTCTTCTCCATTCTCGACAACAGTGGATGATAGTCACTACAGTCCTGAGAAATTGACCTGTTTTTATCTGATGCACCCTATGAAGCATGTAAACTAGAAAGCTTGGAGACAACCTAAGTTCACTTCTGTAAAGAAGGATATGAATCTATGTGACATGTGATTGTTCCATTTTAGAACCTTGTCATCTTGCACTCTAATAGTGAGCTTAGTCTTTTCAGGAAAGATGCAAGATCTGTGTAAAGTAATACGTACATCCACTAAGAGTCCTGAAGCAATAAGAGAATTTCCCAGCATGCAAAAACTGCAGTGAAGCATCTGTGCTAGGCCTACAGGAGTATTCACTCCTTAAACAACTAGGAAGAGTAGGTAATTCATTAACTCAACTAACATTTGTTAAAGGTCTATATGTGCCAGACACTGTTCTAGGTGCTGAGCAACCATACAACTGTTTTGGTGAGAAAATTACCCAACTCCATTGGGTGAGAAAGTTACCCAACTCCATTATGGGATGAATTGTGGCCTCTCCGTTTATATGTTGAAGTTCTAATCCCCAGAACCTCAGAATGTGACTGTATTTGGAGATAGAGTCTTTACAGAAGCAATTAAGTTAAAATGAGGTCACGAGGGTGGGCCCTAATCCAGTATGGGGAAATCTGGACACTAACACACAAAGAGGGAAGATGATGCGAAGCCACAGGGAGAAGACCTACAAGCCAAGGAGAGAGGCCCCACAAGGAACTAACCCTGCTGACACCTTGATCTCAGACGTCCAGCCTTCAGAACTGTGAGACAATAAATCTTTGTTATTTAAGTCACCCAGTCTGTGGTACTTTGTTGCAGCATCCCAAGCAAATTTATATACCTGCCATCAAGGGAATAAGGGGCAAATAAGCAAACAAACAAATACACAATTACAAATTGTGAACTTCCCAGATCAAATACTCAGGAAAGGCTGCCCTGGGGAAGCACAGATTAAGCTGTAGAAGGAACAGAGCTGTGAAGAGTGGGAAGCATCCCAAGTAGAAAGGCAGCAGGCATGCAGGCCTAGGCAGGGAAGAACTGAGCTGGTTCCAGAAACCAAGAGTTAAATGAGGTTGAATCAGTTCTGTGAGGAGGCATTAGTGACAGACATCAGAACCCACTCTGACTCTTCTGTCAATTGTCTTTGAGCAGGTGTGGAGAAGAGTAATGAGTCCTCAGTACCGAATGTGTGCTCTGTTTGTATTAGTTCATTTTCACACTGCTATAAAGAATACCCGATACTGGGTAATATATTAAGGAAAGAGCCTTAATTGACTCACAGTTCTACGTGGCTGGGGAGGCTTCAGGAAACATAATCATAGTGGAAGGCAAAGGGGAAGCAGGCACCTTCCTCACAAGGCGGCAGGAGAGAGAGAGAGAACATTTGAAGAAGGAACTGTCAAACACTTATAAAACCATCAGATCTCATGAGAATTCACTCAATGTCACGAGAACAGCATGGGGGAAACCACCCCCATGATCCAATCACCTCCCAATAGGTCCTTCCCTCGACACGTGGGGATTATGAGGATTACAATTTGAGATGAGATTTGGGTGGGAACACAGCCAAACCGTCACTGTCCTTCATTATTAACTCAATTTCTTGATAAAGTCTCCCATTATAGAAAATCTTTTCAATCACAGATGCATGAAGCCAGAAAGTCAGGTTATGAGAATAGAAAAACCTCCTTTCAAAATTCATCGTTAATTTTGGTAAGAGTGTGCTTCATGATACTCATTCTCTGTACAATTTTTCCAGCTCTTTCTCCCTTCCTAGAAGCTCTTGTTTTTCTTGGTGCCTCTAAAACTTCTAGGGCCCTACCTAATCTTGATGATATACATGACTGTGTGGCAGTCACCAACTCAGCTCTTAACATAAAGAAAGCAGGCAGAAAAACTGACTCTATGGCAGTGCAAACCTTCATCCATATATTTATTTATTTATATTTATTATATAGTTATTCTCTGTGTGTCCCCACAGTCATCCATTAATCAGTAAGCTTCACACATTCAATTACACATAGCCCCCCCTTTCTGTCACTGAGGACTCACTTCCTTGTCTTGCTCTGAGGTGTATCTCCCAGTAACTCTGTGGAGTGGTTATCCAACTCTTGGGTAGGCAGGTACTTGACTCAGCTTTAGTGATGTCCTCTGACTCAAAGCAAGGTTTTATTCCTATCGCCAAGTTCCAAAAATGCTTGTTTAGTTAGCAGCAAACATCCACCATGCAGTTACTTCAAAATCAATGTTATTTAAGATTCTATCACATACCAAACTGATCATTCAGTAAGTAAATTAAAATAGACTGGGCACTTTAAAGCTATAGATTTTTATAACTCATGATTTTGAGCAGATTTTCTGTATTCACTTTATATACAGTACAAAGATGAGACTAAAATGGCTTCAAGACATTCATTCTAGTTGAACTAAACTCATTTTTAAAAATAATCCAGTGCAAGTCACTTTTCAAATAAGTTGAACAAAAAGGAATTCTTTATAAAGAAAAAAACTGATCTAAGAATATTATGAATATGCTACACAATTTAAAATGTAATATTGCAGCTAGATTCTCTGCTAATCCTTTTGTGCATTTCTACTGTAGGTATGTGGCCTTGAGAGCCAATCCAGAATACCAATAAATAATGGTTGAGCACAGCTAATAGAACTGCCAGTTATAAGCATGGATTAAAGTATGGTTGATTTTGAACATTGTACCCTGCCAGTTTGTAATAGGATGCTAATATTATTACTGTTTCTCATTTGCATGCTTATTCAGAATCTTACAGCCCCCATTTCCAGGTATATGGTTAGAGATACAGAGCAGTGGCGACCGGTACCCATGGGAGGTGGAAGTGTCTTCTGGAAGTTTTCTGGGTCAGTGACCATTTTCCAACATGACTCCAGCATTTTTTACCTTTCTCTGCCCACTCCTACAATCTCCGTTGTACTATATGTCAGCTCTATTGAGAAGTCCATAAACTCTGAAATATGCAACGATGTTAGTGGATGCCCTCCCAACACCAACACGTGGGAACTTTCAAACTAATGCAATAGTCTTTTCTCAGTTAGTATTTGCTTTTGCTTCTCTATAGCTTTTAATGCTTGGCCATTTCCTCCTTGAGACCCTTTCCTCCCCCAGCTTCTGTAACACCACATTGCTACAGCCATCCTTCTAAAATTATAAACATCCCCTCCATGGACACACCTTGTATATTCCCATTTCTGTAGTTCAATGTGGAATCCATTACATGTTTCTTTCCACTGATTTACATATTACAAATCAATCAGTGCCCCCTCCTCTTTGACAACTCCTCAGACCATCCCATATTGATCTGATCTGCCACTGACTGAAGAGTTTTTATACCGTTTTAGTCAATAATCAAATATTGCTCTGTGACATTTCTTGTAATGTAGCCTTATATTTTAGTTAATTCTTATACCCTTCTTATAGGGAGAAATTCTTACACCTTCTGAAAGACAGAGAAAGAGAGGTAAACAATTTGAAATGTGACCTGAGGATCTTTTCCTTGCTCTTCCTTGTACACACTGCTCTTCTCCCCTTTCAGTAATAGTTATCATCAATTAAGGGAAGAAAGAATTGTTACAACAGAGTAAAGAAAGCAAATGTACTCAGTTTTGGTTTACAGACTTCAAAATAGGCTTTTAAACTAGTGACAGAGACAATAGGTTGAGAGCAAAAGGGTTTAAATTCCAAGAGTCTAGTCTTTTTTCAGTTTTAAGTGCCAAGGAGACTCAGAACACAAAGTTTATGCTAAACTAAAGGCATGGAGTGTATGATTGGCTTGTGGAGGAGATAACAATGACCTGGACTGGGCAGAGGGAAGAAGAGTCAGCAAGGGAGGGGGCTTCTGTAGTGGATGACAGATGAGGACTGGAACATGTGCTCCCTTTCCAGGTGGAGAAAACTATAGCAAGCAAGTTCCCCATAACTTCTGCCATGTAGTGAGGACAGACAGATGACCATGGCTCATGAAGGTTGGGGATGTCCAAGCAGAAAAACCTAAAGGAGACTCCAAGAGCCTCCATGTGCTCCAGCATGGCAGAAAAAGCAACTCAGGTCTCCCTAAGCATAGGTACAGCCAAGAAAGCCAAGAGAACAATGATGGAACTTGAGTATTCTTTTTTTTTGGAGACGGAGTCTCGCTCTGTCGCCCAGGCTGTAGTGCAGTGGCGGGATCTCCGCTCACCGCAAACTCCACCCCCTGCGTTCACGCCATTCTCCTGCCTCAGCCTCCCGAGTAGCTGGGACTACAGGCGCCCGCCACCACACCCGGCTAATTTTTTGTATCTTTAAGTAGAGACGGGGTTTCACCATGTTAGCCAGGATGGTCTCGATTTCCTGACCTCGTGATCCACCCGCCTCGGCCTCCCAAAGTGCTGGGATTACAGGCGTGAGCCACCACGCCCAGCCGAAACTTGAGTATTCTAAGCTCATCTAAGGATGAGACAAGAGACCAGCAGAGACCATTGGTCGAAAAACAGATGGAAATATCTGGGCAGGTACCAGCAAGCACAAATGCCAATGACATGCAGAGACCAGTGGGAGCAGGTCCATACTGGCTCCTCTGCTGAAGCTCTTTCCCTAAAACTTGCTTTATGCCAAGCCCGCTGGAACTTGGCTACCACCCTGAGAGACAAAGGCAGAAAGGGAACACTTTGAAGTAAGCAACAAAACCTTGGATTGACTAAATTTATGTGGCCTTAACTATAGTTAAGTTTCTTTTACAAGGCAAGATGGTAACTAGAGATAGCCAGTTATGGAAAAGAGTTTTGGAAAACTGTAGTAGAAAATCAAATGAAGTTGCATGTTTTAAGCCTAAGGAAATTTATTCAGTATTATGCATCATCTCCCTGACTAAGACAGCTAGCTATCTTTTTTTTTCTTACATTTAAGGTTTTCTTCTAAAGCTAGAAGACCTGGAGATGGCTAACAAATAATCACGGAATAACTGAATGATCATTCAATTAACTTCAAATTTAACATTAGTGGCTAATTTAAGATTTAAAAAACAATGGCCTGAAGCTTAGCATTTCACTCAAAGATTGAAGGCTACATTTAAAAACTAATCGATCACTCTTCTTCCTACAACACATTTATTATTCAGCCCAAGAAATAGGTTTTGTGTTTCAGGGAGGTGAAAAGATGTAATATATGCTTAATAATGTCTTTTACTTTCATGAAAGTCATAATGTCAACCTTGGAGAGAAGAGAGGGACCCAACTCCAAAGGGTTACCTTAGCACCCGTAAAGAAACATTCATTCAGTCCATCATCACAGTCATAAAGTGGAATGTGATGATGTAGAGGGGTAGGGGAAAAAAACTCATGTAGATATCATTTGGGGGATAGAAAGTAATAATGCTAAAAGTAGAACTATAGAACAATTCTTTAGAAATTTGCCATGGATACTCTGCCCACATAAACTATCTCCGTTATAAAAACAAGGCTTTGAAGAACTTTTAAAATGTCCCATTAAAAATCCAACACAGGATTGTAACAAATGTACCACTCTGGTACTGGATGTTGATAGTGGGGGAGGTTGTACATGTGTGGGAACAAGAGGTGTATGGGAACTCTCTGTACTTTCCACTCAATTTTTCTGTAAACCTAATACTGCTCTAAAAACTAAAGTCTATTAAAAAAATAAAAATAAAAATAATTAAAAAAAAAAAACTACCATACTAAACTAAACCCGTAGAGACAGAAAGCAGATTGGTGGTTGCCAGGGGCTTAGGGGAGATAGAAATGAAGAGTGGTTGCTTAATGGGTATGGGGTTTTATTTTGGGGTCATGAAAATGTTTTGGAACTAGATCGAGCTGGTGGCTGCACAACATTGCACTACATGCCACTGGATTTTTCATGCTAAAATCGTTAATTTCATGTGATGTGAATTTCACCTCAATTTTTAAAAAGCCACCATACAATAGATGAGCTTCTTCAAAAATACATTGTAAAGAATTATAGTCTCCCAACGTGGTCCTGAAAAAAAGGACTTTTGTGATCCAATTTGTTTTGAAGCAGCACCCATGTATCTTCTTGGTGATGCCTTCTCGGCATTAGCAAATATACAGAGCAAAAGCTCTGAGGGGCTGTGATGGTTAATTTTATGGTCAGCTTGATTGGGGCTATGGCAGTGCCCAGATTAAACATTGTTTCTGGGTGTGTCTATGAAGAGGTTTCAGGATGAGATTAGTATTTGAATTGGTGAACTCATTAAAGTAGATGGCCCTCTCCTATGTGCATGGGCATTACCCAATCCCCTGAGGGCCTGAAAAGAACACACAGCTGAAGGAGGAACCCACCCCTTTCCTGTCACATTGCAAGATCTGGGACATCTCATCTCCTCTTTTCTTGCTCTCAGACAGGGATTTACATCATTGGCTCCCCTAGTTCTCAGACCTTTGGACTTACTGGAATTAAACCAGTGGCTTTCCCGGGTCTCCATCTTACAGACAGCAGATTATGGGACATCTCAGCCTCCATAATTGCAGGAGTCAATTCCTTATAATAAATCTCCTTGTGTGTGTGTGTGTGTGTGTGTGTGTGGTGTGTTGTGTGTGTGTGTGTGTGTCCTATTGGTTCTTTTTCTCTGGAGAACCCTGACTAAGGAGGTAGTCTTGCAGTAAAGCTTTTGTTCATACAAGGATCCTCACTACCCACTCTTTGCATCACACCTTATAACATCACACAGGGCACATTTTGGAAAATACTACTCTAGATCTTTCCATGCAAATAAAACTCCAATCCATTTTTACTTTAACTGCTCAAAGAAAAAAAAGGTTTTTGCACGTAAACTTTCTTTTGATATTTGTTGAGAACAACTTATCCTTCAAGTAGAAAAATGTTTTTTGATGAGGTCCTTTGATAAGTCTCAAGACAACAATAGGTGGCCTTAGTAAAGCCAATTGTAAATAAATGATGAGATGTTAGAGTAATAAAGACATAATATGACTCTTCAATTCTACTCAGTTTGTAGTCAGGAGTGCCACACTAAGAAAACTTATTATCCCAGCTATGTATAGATCAGCTAGCCACAGAGTTTGAGATTTTATTCATTTGCACAAATTACATTTGCTATATACTTCAGAAAGTATGACACAGTATGTGGGCACATATAAAATACCCGACTTTTTAACAGCAGATATAAAGATGTTCAATACAATGGCAATTTAGTAAAATGAAATGGCCCAAAGCTATTTCTTCATTTCAAGTAAATACATCCTCATGAATCTTCACTCAGGCCATTTCTTAGATTCTAAAACTGTTGATTTAATAATAATTAACACTGATAAGAATATCTGTGGAATGGAATTGACTGTTTTAGGATTGAAGTCAGTTATTCTAGACCAGAGGTGGGATAAAACAGGTGTGGAACAGAGGAAAACGCATTTCCTTCTCCCAAAGACATGTATCAGAATCTTCTGGAGGCATGTTTATTTAAAAATGAATTGTCAATATTATAATTACAGATTTTATTTTAGCCACACTCCTCATTAATCTACTTTGACTATGTAATCACAATTAAGAGGGTGTGGGATTTTAGATTCCTCCATTGGAGGCATGCATCAGGAAAGGTGGAGAAGCATAAAGGGGCATGTTGTCTACAGACAGATTAAACCCAGACAGCACGTCTATTTCTTCACCACCCACACAACACGTACAGTTTCCTGAATGCCCATGTCGCAAATGTCCCAACAGTCTGGACTTCCCCGATCTGAGTGTGAGTGGGTGGGGTGTGAGAGTTCCAGGAAGCAGCATCCCAGGAGCCCATGCTCTGAGTCAGGCTTTCCCTGGAGGAGTATCTGGCTCTGTACTCCCAGAATTCCTGACTTTGGCATCAGGAACCACCTGTCCTGCTCTTCTGACTTTCCTCAAAGTTATATTGCCCAGGCCAAAGAAATTATTATTGCCTCAAAGAACTGGGCTATAAAAACATTGGTAGTGTGTCTTCCTGCCTCGAAATGTCAACATGAGTGCATGCACACACACACACACACACACACACAAACACACAAAGACCTCGTTGGCCATGTTTGTATTAGTTGATGCTAGCCTCTTGGCCACTAAAGATCGGACCAGGCCTGCATAATTGGCCCACCAGGACTACTTTCTTTCTCCAAGGAATTTCGAATTGAAGCTCAGAGGTCAGTGTGCTGGGAGCATGGATTGCAAACTAAGGAAAGGTTGGGCTGGAAATATCTTATTTGACCATGAATGCCTAAAGAAGCAGAGGAAGTCACTCTGGAGAGAGAAGGGGGGAAAGGAGAGGGAGACGAATAAAACAAATACATAGATTACAGTAGGTTCAAGAGATCATGTGGCCCTAGAGGGGCAGGGAAGACCTGCTGTGCTTCTGATGGCTTTTCAGGTCCTAATTCATGACCCTCTTGTATCCTGCCTTCATTTCCTGGTTTCTGAGACACTTCTGTATTGTTATAATAAATCCTCCCCAAGCATTCTTGGTTTTCATCTAAAATACCTCATGCGCTTTTCTGTTACTTGCGGACAAAAGGCCTGTCATGTAGATATATATACATTTATTTTTAATCAGAGACATTCCCCCATGACAACAACAATTTTGAAATTCTCAAGATTCTGTGGATCGACTGGGTGTTTTTCTGATCTATAGGATGTCAACTACATTTAGCTCATGGGTGAGCTGCAGTGTTGACTCATATTAATTCTCTAATCCTGCTATAACAAGTTATCACAAATTTTGTGGCTTAAAAAACACAGATTTATCACCTAACAGTTCTGGAGGTCAGAAATCTGACACAGGTGATTCTGGTCTAAAATCAAGGTGTCAGCAAGGTGGCCTTCCCTTCTGCAGGAGAGAGAGGCTGCTCAAATTCCTTGGCTCATGACCTCCTTCCATTTTCAAAGCCAGTAATGGCTGGTCAAATCTTTCTCATTAAGCCATCTGGCTGGTTCTGACAGAGTCTCCTGCCTCTCTCTTTCCCTTATAACAGTCCTTATCCTACAATGGGTCCACCAAAATAATCCAGGATCACCTCTCCATCTCAAAGTCAGCTGATTAGCAACCCCAATCCCACCTGCAATCTTAATTCTGTTACATCAGGACCTGCTACATAATCTGCAAGGCCCAGTGCAAAAGGAAAATGTGAGGCCCTTTATTCAAAAAGGTGGGGGATCTTACTTTTTTGAGAATATCACTAAAGTTACTTTCTTATGTGGTGTCTCTCTTGAGTTGCCATAGTATTTTTTATTTGCAATTCGATGTCATTCTAAATTTTCAAAAATTCTAAATTATTATATAAATTTTACTTTTTATATTGTGCAATAGCAGTTTTAAATGCACATATAGAAGTGTCTAATTCATATGTGAAATCACCATACTAATTCACATTTCACAGCTTGTTAAATGTATATGTATTTTCTTCTTACCAGAACAGTGGAAATGCTGCTCAAAATTAACATGTAATATAAAATATTCGCAGGTTCCAGGAATTAGGATGTGAACATCTTCATGGGCCATTATTCTCTTTAATGCAGCCAGAATACCTTGGTTCTTCTCCACGTGGCTCACTCTTATTCTCCTATCAGCTTCCTGATGGCATAGTGATCTCAGAACAGTCAGGTCTTTTACATGGTGGTTGATTGGTGTCTTAGAGTGAACTTTCCAAGCAGAAAAGCCTCAATGTGCAAAGGTTTATCAAGCCTCTGCCTGTGTTGAGCTTGAGAATGTTCCATTGGCCAATAGAAGTCATTTGATGAAGCCCAGGGTCACTGTGGAAAGGGACTTCATAGAGCAAGAATACCAGGAGGAAGCATTGATTATTCAAGGCCACTATTGGGACAGTTACCACAATCACAATTAGAATGTTCTTTTCAGTAAGCTTGCACATCATCCTCAAATGTCCAAAATTACAAAAGAGGGGGGCATTGTAAATGTTGCAAAATATTTACTGATTCAAATTGTCTCCATTTACTGATAGCATGATCTTATATATAGAAAACCCTAAAGACAATAGGGTTGATAAAAAAGTGTTAGAACTAATAAATGAATTCAGTGAAGTTGAAGGATTCAAAATAAATATGTAAAAATCATTAGCATTTCTATACACTTATAATGAACTATCCAAAAAAGTAATTAACAAAACAGCATCATTTATAATTGCAATAAAAATAAAATAAAATCTTAGGTATACATTTAACCAAGGAGGTGAAAGATGGAAAACTATAAAACATTGATTTTAAAAACTGAAGAAAACACAAATAAATGAAAAGACACCCTTTGTTCATGGACTGGAAGAATTAATGTTGTTAAAATGTCCATAGTGTTCAAAATATCTAGATTCAATGCAATCCCTATCAAAATTCCAATGTCATTTTTCACAGAAATAGAAAAAACAATCCTTAAATTCATAGAAACCACAAAAGACTGAATAGCCAAAGCAGTCTTGGGCAAAAGGAACAAAGATGGAGGCATCACACTCCCTGGTTTCAAAATATACTATAAAGTTATTGTAATCAAAACAGTTATTGTAATCAAAACATGGTACAGGCATAAAAACAGACACATCAATCAATGGAAGATGATAGAAAGCCCAGAAACAAACCCACAACTTTACAGTCAAATGATTTTTGACAAAGGTGCCAAAACACACAATAAAGAAAGGACAGTCTTCAAAAAATGTTATTAGGTAAACTGGATATTCACATGCAGAAGAATGAAAGTGGATGCTCATCTCACATCATATACAAAAAAAAAAACTCAAAATGGATTAAAGACTTACATATAAGACCTGAAACTGTAAAGCTACTAGCAGAAAACACAGGTGAAAAGCTTCAATACATTGATCTTGGCAGTGATTTTTTTTGTATAGGTCCCCAAAAGCACAGGGAACAAAAGTGAAAATAGGCAAATGAGACTGCATCAAACTAAACAGCTTCTGCACAGCAAAGGCCACAATTGACAAAGTGATGAGACAACCCATGAGTGGGAGAAAATATTTGCAAACCATCCATCTGGTAAAGGGTTAATATACAAAATATCTAAAGCATTCATACAGCTCAATGGCAAGAGACAAATAACCTGGTTTTTTTTAAATGGACAAAGGACTTGCTATGGTTTGAATTTGTCCCCCAAAGTTCTTATGTTGGAACTTAATCCCCAATGCAACAGCATTGAGAGGTAGGACATTTAAGAGGTGATTAGGTCATGATGACTCTGCCCCAATAAAGGGATTAATGCTGTTATCCTGAGATAGGTTGGTTATAAAAGCAAATTTAGTCCTCTCTTGCTCTCTGTCTCACCATGTGATGCCTTCTGCCAAGTTATGATGCAACAAGAAGGCCTTCACCAGATGCAGCCCCTTGATCTTGAACTTTCCAGCCTCCAGAACCTTGAGTCAATAAATGTATGTTCTTTATAAATTACCTAGTCTCAGATATTCTGTTATAGCAGCACAAAATGGACTAAGACAGACCAGACAAGAACAGATATTTTTCAAGAGAAGGCTTACATGTGGCTAACGAGTTTATGATAAAATGCTCAACATCACTAATCATTAGGGCATGCAAATTAAAACCACAATATCATCTCATACCTGTTAAAATGGCTATTATAAAAAATATGAAAGATAAGTGTTAGCGAGGATACAGGGAAAACAGAACTCTTACACATTGGTGGTGAGAATGTAAATTAATACAACCATTACGGAAAATGGTATCAAAGTTCCTGATAAAACAAGAAATAGAACTACCATATGATCCAGCAATCCCACTTCTGGTTACATATAAAGGAACTGAAATGGATATGTCGAAGGGAAATCTGCACCCCCATGTTTATTGCAGCATTATTCACAATAGCCAAGATATGGAAACAACCTAAGTGTCCATCAGTGGATGAAGCAATTAAAAAAATGTGGCATATATGCACAATGGAATATTATTCAGCCATAAAGAAAGAAAATTATTTCATTTACAAAATGTAGATGAAACTGGAGGACATTATGCTAAGTGAAATAAGCCAGGCTCAGAAAGACAAATACCACATGATCTTACTCATATGTGAAATCTAAAAAAGTCTAACTCAGTGAAGTAATAAGTAGAATGGTGGTTATCAGAAGCCAAGGGGAAGGAGGAGAAGGGGGAGGGAGGGAAATGGGTAGTTGTTGGCCAAAGGGTACAAAGTTTCATTTAGAAAGGAGGATTAAGTTTTGAGATCTATCTCACAGCAGGATAACTATAGTCAATAATAATGTATTGTATATTTCAAAATAACTAAGGGAGTACATTTCACATCACCACAATAAATATCAGAAATTCCACCTAAAGAACTTATCCATGTAACCAAACACCACCTGTTTCCCCAAAAACTATCGAAATAATAATAATAAGTAAAATAGACCGGGCACGGTGGCTCACGCCTGTAATCCCAGCACTTTGGGAGGCCGAGGCGGGTGGATCACGAGGTCAGGAGTTCAAGACCAGCCTGGCCAACATGGAAAAACCCCGTCTCTACTAAAAATACAAAAAAAAATTAGCCAGGCATGGTGGTGGGCACCTGTAATCCCAGCTGCTCAAGGGGCTGAGACAGGAGAATTGCTTGAACCTGGGAGGCGGAGGTTGCAGTGAGCTGAGATGGTGCCACTGCACTCCAACCTGGGCGACAAGAGCAAGGCTCCATCTAAAAAAATAATAATAATAAATAAAATAAAAAACAAATGACAAAAATAAAGACATTCAAATTATCATTATGTCAATCAGTTTTCTAAAGTTAAATTTAGATAAATGACTGAATGCAGCAATATATTAAATGAACTTAAGTTCATATGTTACAAAAGTGTATCACAAATAAAATAATAAAAGCCTTAAAAGTTAAGTAAGCGAAGTGATGAACATGTTAATTAGCTTTATTTAATCATTGCGCATTGTATACATATATCAAAACATCACACTATACCCCACCTAAATGTATATAATTATGATTTATCAATTAAAAATTATAATAAAATTAGAAAGAAGAGGTTTTTCTTTTTTTATTTAACTTTTAAGTTCAGGGGTACATGTGCAGGTTTTTTATATAGGTAAACTTGTGTCATGGGGGTTTGTTGTACAGATTATTTCATCACTAAGGTATTAAACCTAGTGCCCATTAGTTACTTTTCTTTATCCTCTTTCTCCTCCCTACCTCCACCCTTTGATAGGCCCCAGTGTGTATTGTTCCTCTCTATGTGTCCATGCATTCTCATCATTTAGCTCCCACTTATAAGTGAGAACATGTGGTGTTTGATTTTTTTTTCCTGCGTTAATTTGCCAAAGATAATAGCCTCATGCTCCATCCATGTTCCTGCAAAGGACATGATCTTGTTCTTTTTTTTTTTTTATGGCTACACAGTATTCCATGGCGTATATGTACCACATTTTCTTTATCCAGTCTATCATTGATGGACATTTAAGTTGATTCCATGTTTTTGCTATTATAAACAGTGCTGCAGTCAATATACACATGCATGTATCTTTATAATAGAATTATTTATATTCCTTTGAGTATATACCCAGTAATGGGATAGCTGGGTCAATGGTATTTCTACGTTTAGGTCTTTGAGGAATCACTGCACCGTCTTCCACAATGGTTGAATTAATTTACACTCCCACTGACAATATGAAAGTGTTCCTTTTTCTCTGCAACCTCACCAGCATGTTATTTTTTGACTTTTTAGTAATAGCCATTCTGACTGGTGTGAGATGGCATCTTATAGTGGTTTTGATTTACACTTCTCTAGTGATCAGTGATGTTGAGTTTTTTTTTTCATATAATTGTTGGCTGCATGTATGTCTTCTTTTGAAAAGTGTCTGTTCATGTACTTTGCCCACTCTTTAATGGGGTTTTTTTTTCTTGTAAATTTGTTTAAGTTCCTTATAAATACTGGATATTAGACCTTTGTCACATGAATGGTTTGCAAAAATTTTCTCCCATTCTGTAGCTTGTCTGTTTATTCTATTGATAGTTTCTTTTGCTGTGCAGAAGCTCTTTGGTTTAATTAGATCCCATTTGTCAATTTTTGCTTTTGGCATCTTTGTCATGAAATCTTTGCCCATTCCTATGTCCAGAATGATATTGCCTAGGTTGTTTTCCAGGGTTTTTATAGCTTCAGGTTTTACATTTAAATATTTAATCCATCTTGAGTTAATTTTTTTCTTTAATTCATCTTGAGTTAATTTTGTATATTCCCAGAGTAGTGTCCTCATTGCAGGGGCAAAGAGCACACACTCCATCCTCATTCCAGCCAGTGGAAAGGAGGAAATGGAATAGGTAAACATCTTCCCTTTAAAAGTTTCTACATATTAGTCCAATTCACATGCCATTGACTTGGACTTAGTCATACGGTCATACCTCTAAGCAAATGAGGCTGGGTAGCCGTTACCACCAGCCGAAAAATTCCTTTAGGATGGAAGAAGAGAAAAGCAAACATGGGGGTACAACTAGCCATATCTTCCACATTGTTTAACTGATATTCCTCATTTATGTTGATTCATGGTTTTTTTTTTTTTTTTTTGCTTGTAAAAGTATCTTGTTTTTTGTCATGTGTGCTTCTTTGGAAAGAAAATATTAAGTTCAGGACTATTTCTATTTTATGTGTTGGTTCGTTGTGAAAGAGAGAGAAATAAATTAGCAACACAGAAAGTCATCACATCTGCTGGTTTCCACAGCTCAGTTTAGCTGTCCTCTGGTAATTTGAGGTCACTTGTGATTAGGGTCCTTGAATCTTTAGGTTTTGTCCCCTCTCCAAAGCTCCTCCTGAGTCTCGGCTTCCAGCTTCCTTGCTTCATATTCACCTTCTCCAGTGTGTCTTCAACTCTTGATGTATCTATCTTCCTCAGCTAACTTGCTGGCAACAGCCCGCCTGAAACAGACCTAAAATAGGACCATCTCCTTAGTCCTTACTTTCATCACTCTAGGCATTCCTTTTCTATTTACTGCTATTACAGATGATCACAAACCTAGTGGCTTAAAAGAACACCAATGTATTATCTTACAGGTTTGTAAATTAGAAGTCTGACACAGGTCTCACTGGGCTAAAATCAAGGTATATACAGGCCTGCATTTCTTCTGGATATTGTAGAAGAGAATATTTCCCTTGCCTTTTCCACCTTGTAGAGGCATCTGCATTCCTTGGTCATGAAACCTTTCTCCATCTTCAAAGCCAGCAACAGCAGGTCCTGTATTTCTCACATCACTTCACTCTGACCCCTTCCAGAGTCACATCTGCCTCTGACTTCCTCCTTCTGCCTCCTTCTTCCACTTTTAAGGGCCGTTGTAATCACATAGGACTGACCACACAATCCAAGACCATCTCCAAATCTTAAGATCAACTGATTAACAACTTTCATTCCATCTGCAACCTTCATTCCCCTTTGCCATGTAACATAACGTATTCACAGTTTCCAAGGAATAAGACGTGGACATCTTGGAGGGGGCATTATTTTGCCTACCACAATCCTCATTTTTATTCTACTTCCATTGTGGCCAAAAGCACAGATAAAAATCTTTTCTTCTCCTCCTGGCTTTCCTCCACTCCTACTCCCAAGTCAGGTCATTATTCAGCTCAAGGACTGGTACTTGAGAACCAAGCTTCCTACCAATTGTCACCTTAATTTGTACATAATCACCTATTCAATTTTAAGTTATTCTATAAATGAATGAGTCACTGTTCAATGTGCTTAATTAAAAGGTAGCAAAATGAAGAGGTGATCTTTAGCAACCTTTTTAAGCTGCCTTGTACTTGATTACAAGTTCTAACCACTTGACTTTGGGTTTACGGCACTCTGTGCAAAGTTAGTAGCCGCTCTTAAGAAATGAAACAACCTCACTCAGAATGATTTGTCAAACCTGGGAAACAGAAGCATTAATATCATTAACTTTGGAAGTTAAGTCTGGGGCTTCAAAGCTGTTTCTGAACAGAGGAACGAGTGAGGAGAATCAGTAAGAGAAGAATGAGAATGTCCTTGAAATGTTTTTGTATTCAAGTCATTTTACTATAATTAGCCAAACTGCAAATGCATCATCATGGCCTGAAGCAGTGGGATTTAGTAGCAAGATCATGGGAAGAACAGTAGAAGGGCTGGATTCCCACCCAGCTTTTATCACCAACTTGTAGGCACTAACCATGATGAGTTCAAGTTTTATCTTCTTCAGGATGAGGGAGGAAGGCTCTTGGCGCCAACCACCTGAGTGCTAATCAAGGCCAGGAAAGCAATTCTTGCTCCTCCTAGAGTTGAAAGTAGATATGAAAGAATGGTCTCTTGCTTGTAACTCCGTAAAAATTTACATCTGATGGGACTGAGTAATGGAATGAGTTGGCATGGATGGTTGCCAAGGCACCAGTAAGCTGTGCCCATCTGGGGGTTGGTGACACAGTCCTTACTCAACTAACAGCCACTACTCTGCCCTTGAACGGCCCTAACCTCTGCTGCACTCTGGGACCAAGTCCTCACTGTGGCCTGGGTTGTGGTTTTACACTGTACTTCCCTCTTCCTTCCTGAAAGATGAATCAGACTGACATGATTTTTGCCATTCTCTGAAGGGAACTGAGCAAATGTGGGTGTGTCTTTGTGGGTGTTTCTTTTCCCAAGAACCAGACAGTGGCATTTAAGATTAATCAATTTTATCAGATAAATATACTACATGCTTTATTTTCTTGATTAGAAAATGACAAGCCAGTGTACTGCCTATTTACATTTTACTCTGTGTGTTTTAATACTGTAACATGGAGTTTGTGAATAAATAATCTACAAATGAGATTCAGGGATAAAAAACCCTACAATTTTGTATGTATGCATGTGAGTGTACATCTTTCTGATAAGAAGGTCTATAACATATCAGATTTTCAACAAAATCCATGAACCAAGATAAGACCAACTAATATAGAAGAATGTTCCATTGCTAGAGAGTTAACATCAATTATTGCTGTCCACTGATGGAGGCAGCTAATATCCTTAATAATTACAATCATTTAATATCAAGCATCATGTGGTAAAAGTTCTCTTGACCAATCACTCCTTAACAGATTGGCCAGATTAAGCACTGTTCTCTGTTTCATCTGTAAAATACATTCAAGAAAAATATGCTCAAAAAAAAGCCTTGGCCCTTCATCAAAGGATTGGGAGATTAATGCAAATTTATATATTTTGAGTTAAACTTAAATGTTTAAGAAATGTATGAATCATTTTTATGATTCCCAGATTGAACTAACTTTTTCTATGAGCCAAACAACCATCAATTCCCATTGAATTAATTTAGAAGAATTATCCTATGTTGGGATCCCAAATAGGATGGAAAAAATGGGTTTCAGGACCCAAAATTTTCAAGGATGTTAATAGTGTACTTTCACTGACCCAGAAAAAGAAAATGAATGGATATATTCAACCTTATACGTGATTCCATACTCAGTATCAATATGTTCTTTAGATAAGAGTTGGGCTTTTTTGACTTCAAACTATACTAAAAGGCTACAGTAACCAAAGCAGCATGGTACTGGTACAAGAACAGACATATAGACCAATGGATCAGAATAGAAAACTCAGAAATAAGACCACACACCTACAACCATCTTCAGAGAAAGATGGGAGGAGGTGATATGGCTTGGCTCTGTGTCCCCACCCAAATCTCATCTCACCTCAAATTGTAATCCCCATCATGTCGAGGGAGATGGGAGGTGATTGGATCATGGGATGGTTTCTCTCATGCTGTTCTCTTGATAGTGAGGAAGTTCTCATGAGATCTGGTGGTTTAAAAGTGGCAGTTTCCCCTGTGCTCTGTCTCTCTCCCACCACCTTGTGAAGAAGGTGCCTTGCTTCTCCTTTGCCTTCTGACATGATTGTAAGTTTCCTGTGGCCTCCCCAGCCATGCAGAACTGTGAGTCAATTAAGTCTCTTTCCTTTATAAATTACCCATTCTCAGGTAGTATCATCTTCATAGCAGTGTGAAAACAAACTACTACAGGTAGAGTAAAACTGCATAGCACTTCACAGTAAATTGAGAAAATGTCCACTGTACCTACCAAAGAATAGTAGGGTGGACTAAGGGGGTTAATGATGATTATGCGGTGATTAAAGTGTCTCCAACTCCACTACCTCTCGTCCTCATTTATGTATTTATATGCTTATAAATACAGCATCACCACTGTATTTATAAAAATCACCATGACTACTGTGTAGAGAATGAACATAGGGGAGCAAAAGTAGATGCTTGATATGAGGTTTGCTGCAGTGGCACAGGTAGGAGATGATAGTCACTTGGAATTAAGGAGATAATGATGGGAATGAAGCAAAACAGACTTATTGAAGATTACTGTTTTTCTGTAAGAACATAATTGACTGTCACCAGTTCTGTGGCATCCTGGGAATTGTAGAATGCTCCTCCAAGCTGTGCTCTTGCCTCTTTTCTTTATGGTGTTTCTGAATTCAGACATGTTGTAGACACTGTCCACTCTGATCCTCTCAACTCCATTTTATTATTGTCATATGCCCATCTCCTGGCTGTGGTGTACTTTTGGCCAACAATGGAATGCACTTGGAACTCTTTGTCACAAGACTACCCTCCGGCTACTGAAGGACTTTGCCCAAACATGTAGACAGCCAGAAGTGTCTAGGACTTCACGTCCCTCGCACCCCTACTTCTCATTCTACCTGACCAGCTCTTAGCTAATGACTGATGAGTATGGGAATCTGAAAGCCTGGCTCCCAAGCCCTGTGTTGAGACAACTCTGAGGCATAACTTACCCTCCACAGCTACCCTTCATGGGATTTTGCCTCAGAACTCACTTCAATTGGCTGCTTCTCTTGTGCTGTCCTACTTCCTCCACTTCCTTACTGACTTCTGGATGCATTTCCTGAAAAATTCACTTGCACAAAATCCTTATGTCAGGTATTGAGGAGCCAATCTAAGACAAAACTCTTCCCCCAGGGCTCCCTTCAGGACCAGGGCTTCTCTGACTCACAAGCACAACTCTAAAATTTTATCTGAGAGCCTGCAAAGTCTCATAAAAATGGGTGACTAGACAAACTCCAGCCTAAAAACACTTTAAAATCCAGACTTTGGATATTACGTTTAAATCCTTTACCCATTTTATTAATTACATGAGTTAGAAATTCTATAGGCTGTAAGACAAGACTTTGCCATTACTTTGTAAGTTCAGATTTCAAAGAGTTACTTCTCTTTGAGTGTCAACTTCCTCATTTATACAATGAAGATAATAATATCTAACTTGGAGATCAAAACTAAGGTATACAAAGCTCTCACCATAATGTTTAGAATAAGAAGGTGCTTAATAGTTATTGATGATTGTTAGCCTTATAAAGGATGATTGGCCAGGCGTGGTGGCTCACGCCTGTAATTCCAGCACTTTGGGAGGCCGAGGCGGATGGATCACGAGGTCAGGAGATCGAGACCATCCTGGCTAACATGGTGAAACCCCGTCTCTACTAAAAATACAAAAAAGTTAGCCGGGCGTGGTGGCGGGCGCCTATAGTCCCAGCTACTCGGGAGGCTGAGGCAGGAGAATGGCGTGAACCCGTGAGGCGAAGCTTGCAGTGAGCCGATATCGCACCACTGCACTCCAGGCTGGGGACTGAGCGAGACTCTGTCTCAAAAAAAAAAAAAAAAAGGAGGATTAGCCTTTCTTGGGCTACTGGCCCATGGACCTCAGCCAGTCTAATATTTTTCTCTAAATTTGTAGCAAAATGAGAAAACTGAAGCCAATGCAATATGCTTTTTCCCACAACTAAAATCACTCTGTTTTTAATGTCAACATGTCTCTTCTCTTTTTAAATGGTAGTTATAATAGATGGAAGTTCTATTTCTAATGACCATACTTGAAAAAATTAAAAAGTGACAACTTGATATCAGTTCTCAAATTTTCGAGATCCAAAAACCTGAGAACCAACTTTCTAAGTAAGCATTATAACCAATATAGAAAGCTGCTATTAAGTGAATACTGCTCTTTTTGAGTATTTGTTTCCAATAATTTTCTGCCATGACCTTTGTCATAGAAGGGTCACATCTGTGGCCCTGCCCCATGGGTATCACTCCCAGGGTAGCCTTTTCTCCCCTACTCAAGAAAGCCTATTGTTGTGCAATTGGTTGATGATATCATTATTATAGGCATAACCTTGATTCTGCACTGGTTTATTTTTAATAAGTTAAAAAATCCACAAACGTCACAACTTTAGCTACTATTAATAATAAATTATTTGCAGTGTGTCCTACAACCGATCACTACACACTAGAATGGCCTGAAAGGGTGATACACAACCAAATGAAACTTGGTAGGACTTCAGATGACAACTGACTCTCTTACTCCACACAACTAACCCAGGGACAGCAGGATGAAAGCACAGTCAAAATACATTTTCTGTTTTTGCATATACAATGTATCTTTTTATAAAAAATAACAAGCATAAATATTTAAGTATTAAGTTAGACCATATGAAATCTCCATCCGCATTTTCATATGGCTCATCCTAACACTAATTATAAACTTTGGCTGACTTTTAAAGTTTTTATAGATACAATATAGATTTAAGGAGGCCCTGCCTTACTCTTAACCTCAGCCAGATACCTTCTTAAATAAACTGCACTTAATGTCAAACACACTTATCTCGGAATGTTCACTCCAAGACTAAGTAAATGGATCTTAATCATTTTTGTGGATTCAAACAAAGCCTTCCAGGAAATATAACTGGTTCTGGGTCTTTCTTCACCCTTTAGGAACCTGCATTTTTTATGTTACTACTAATGTCACTACTAATGCCTTACCCTTGATTTGGGCATGAGATTTTGAGGCATTACTTAGCATTCCCCCAGGAGTACTAGCGTCCATTGACCTATCCCTGTTGCTTATTTTGGTGCCAACCTCTTGGGTACAAGACAGAAGATTTGAGCATGAATCCAACTTGGCCATGTTCTGACTTTATGAGGACAGACTCCTTTTCTATCACAAACTCCTTCTCAATTTAAATGTACATGTGTCTCATTCTTTCAATTTCAATCTACATTGTGTTTTCTTTTTTCATGTTGAAAGAAAAATGAACTATTACCTTTCAACATGATTGATTTTTCAAGTTATTTTTAATCATAAAAGTAGAAACCAAAAAAGCAAGAAAAATCAAGGCTTGACTGCCCATCCACGAGGTGGTATATTCAAATCATTATATAATAAATAGGTATTTATGACTGTTATAAAAGCAGATAACCTCATGTGTTAGTTGCATACCCAGTGTTTTACACAGCATTGTAAGATTTGATCTCTCCCAGGAGTCACCAAGTCGTGCCATACCTCAGTGTCTGCAAAGTGTGGGGTTATTTTGTCCTCACTCATTTTCCTTCAGGGACTTTGGTCACAATAGCTTGCTCTCCTGTGGTTGCCCAACTTGAATCAAGTGATGCTTTGAGTCAAGTTGCTTTTTCCTTAACTGAGAAACCAAAGACAGACCGCAGTTAACAATAGTCTTAAAAATAACATCTTGGGAATAATCATCACATGGTTCTTTATTACAGGAAATGCATACCAAATGTCGCCTTGTATTTAAACCTGAAAAGTGGGCAGAGTGTAGGCAGACAATTACACCAGAGGCTATTTAAGGAGGGCAGGTTTTCCATGACTGGCAACAGTTGGCCTTAGAACTCCATCTGTTCCAGACTTAATTTTACATGTAACTATTAGCACAGGTGTCATTAGTTAATATTGCAGAAGCAAATTGATTGTCATGCAACCTTTTGGATGCGAGTGGCTCATTCAAATCCCTCTGGCATGACCATACGTCCATTACGTCCAGTATGGGTGAGGAGCAAAAGCAAAAAACAAGCTTGCAAGGACTGTGTCTTTGAGGTTTTTTTAGTCCTTGGAATCAGGGACATGAATTTAATTTCAAGGCCCCTGAAATACAGAGGCCCTTTTACAATTCTCACCACTTCCCTGGAAATCTCACTAGCCAAATGCTACAGGGACATCACAGCCAGCTATATAATCTGAGGGCCCGGTGCAAAATGAAAATGCAGGTCCTCTTGTTCAAAAAACAGGAAAAAAAGTTGCCATTAAAGGCATAAATACATAAAGCTTTTTCTTTTCTTCTGCGGTTTCTCTTGAATTGTCATGGTATTTCTCATTTGCTTTTTAATGTCGTTCTAAGTAAAGAAAAATTAAAATTTTAAATTATTAGCATAAATTTACCATTCATCTTATATTACACGATGCCAGTTATAAATGCAAATATAAGAGCATTTGACCCATATGTGGAAACATCAGAAATTACACAATTTGGATATCATCATTCATACATTTATGTGTATTTTATTCTTACCAAAAGAGTGGAAATGCTGCACAAAACTAATTCAACTGTTTTTATTTCATTTATTCATACGCACACATTCTATCAACACTCAATCTTTGGCTTCCTGAGAAGTAAGGAAGAGGTAAAAGGAAAAGGAATGTGTTGCTCTGTCATTCTCTTTCCTTCTATTGCACCATTTTCAGTGGTTGGCTAACATGTGGAAGTAACACAACTAAGAATATGGTGGGGTTCCTTGGTCCTCCATGTTTCTTAGAATGGCATTGCCTTAGTTCTGAAATCGAAGCAAGTTCCAGTTCAAATGGAAAGTGTGGCTTCTCAGGGCTGCCAGCTCCCCTGCCTACTCAGGTGTAGCTGTAACACCCTTTGAGTGAGTCTCTGTGAATTCACACACACAATGGTTCCACTGAAATTCTGTGTTCAGAGGCATTGCAAACTCTATATGCCAATGAGGCAGCCAGGAACAGCACACACATATATCATTCGCGTCTCCACTACCCATGTTCATGCTCCATTGTCCAACCAGCCCTCACTAACAAAATGTAAGTTCAAAAGTAAAATTATTAAGAATTTCAAGAAAATGACAGCGGGACATAAAACCAAAGTGCAGGGCCCTTCTGAGGGTGGACCCCTGTATGACTACACAGATCTCACACCCTTGAAGCCAGCCTTGGGAGATATATCTCTTTACACTTCAACATTTATTAAGCATCACGTATGTGTGAAAAGTGAATGAGACAGAGTATGAGACTCGCACCATCCTTCAAGTCTCTTGGGGGCTGTTTGGGTGATTGCTATGTCGATGTTTCCAATAGAAGTGCTATCGGCTTAGCTCCTGAGATGATGCCTAAAGTTGCAAGAGAATATCGATAGCACTCTTGGGGTATGCTTTATACCCAAAATTGCATTCCCTTGAGGTAAACAGGTGAAAATACAAGATTTCTGAAGCTGAGACTTAACACTAACTTATGAGCTCAACTTGGCATTCAGAATATATTACCCAGGAGACTTATTATAGACATACATGCTACAGACAGAACAAGGTGACCAGACACAGCTCTTAGCAGCTTGCCTAAACAGCAACCTAGTGAGCCCCAGTGGTAGATTTGTTGAACCTGAAGTAGTGGCAGAAACTAATTATATTTCTAAATTTTATTTTACTTTTAATTGTGATAAAAACACATACAATTTATCATCCTAACCATTTTAAGCATACAGTTCAGTAGTGTTAAGTATATTCACATTGTTATGTAACCAATCTCCAGAACTTTCTCTTCTTGCAAAACTGAAGCTCTGTACTCATTAAACAGCTCTCATTTTCCCCTCCCTCCAGCCCCTGGCAACCACCATCCTACTTTCTGTTTCTAAGAGTTTAACTAATTTAGATACCTCATATAAGTGGAATCATGCAGCGTTTTTCTCATTGTGACTGGCTTATTGCACTTAGCATAATGTCCTCAAGGTGCATCCATGTTGTTGCGTATGTCAGAGCTTCCTCCCTTTTTAAGGCTGAATAATATTCCATTGCATGTATATACCACATTTTGTAGGAAAGCATCTGGGTTGCTTCCACCTTTTGGCTATTGTGAATAATGCTGTTACAAACATGGGTGTGCAAATATCTCTTAGAGACTCTGCTTTCAATCATGTTGGATATATATCCAGAAGTGGGATATCTAGAGAAAACAATGATTTTAAATCACATTGATCCACGTTGGGAGATAAAATGATGTTTGGAATTGTCAGGAGACTATCTTGGGAGTCTGAGAGGTAAAAGAAGTAAAGTGGAGGCACTAAGTTTGAAACAGTTCAAGTGTCTCCCATGCAGTTGTTCAACGATATGACCTTCTGAACTGGAGAGACAAAATTGCTGACCAAAATAAGTATAGAGACAAATACTCTAACCCAAAACTTCAGTTTGGAATCAAGTACAGCTAAAATAAGTACACTGAAGACATGTAGAAGAAATACTCACTGGCCATCCAATTGTTCTTGGATAGATAAAACTGTTAAGACACTGTTTATGGGTTTGCAACTCAGCACTTGGAGCAACGCAAAAGAATCCTCTGTGTCAAGATAGCAATCTGCAGACAAAAAACAATGTCCCCAGTGAGATATTATAAAAATGCCCTAAAGTAACCCCACTGAGAATACGTCAGTGTTCAACACTTAGTCAACACCCTAGCAGGCTTCACCAATGGATTTTAAAATTATAGAACTTTCAAGTTTATTAGGATGTTAGAGATTATTTAGTCCAACTCTTCCAAGTATAAAAGGAGGAAAACAAGACCCAGAAAGGTTAAGAGACTCTCCCAGGACCACAAAGCTAGCTGATGACAAAGGCAGGGTTGAATTTCTCAATTCTAATGGTGACTCTTAATATCCTCAAGGCCACCCTTATAGCAGCAACAGTATAAATAAAATAGTTCAAGCCTGAAAAGACAAAAGCTTCTGGAGTATTTCTGTAGCATAGCCAGGCTGCCATTGATGCTGTCCACATGCACCTTCCCAATTCAAGGATTTAACTGATGTTTTTTCAAGACACATTATGATGTTTGATGGTTGCAAACAATCAGCAACGTGAAGGCAATAGTCAGTGCCCCGAATGTATACACAGACTTCTCTCCACTCTTTTGGGTTAACTTAAGACGTTAAGACCTCAGAAAACTCTTGTTAAAATGGAAATCTATTCCCTAAAAGAGATTATACACGTATCCATTATGGACATTCACATGCTAGCAGTGATTCATTGATCAAATTAGTTGTCACTTTGCCAAACAAGATACCTCCTGGAATTGAGGGAATGGAACTCAGGTCCCACTTATTTTTGTTGAGTGTACAAAGAGGTTGGGTAGAGAAAGGCTAGCTGAGCTGGGGGTGCAAGTGTGGGGGGTCTGTTTGGGGGCTCTGAGGAAGAGGTAAGCTTTAGATAGGGAATAAAAACCAAAAAGAAGGTATAAACGGGTCAAAAAAATTCACTTACCTAACAATTTTACCATGAAGAGCTACTAGGAATGCTATAGTTGGAAGATGAATGTCCATGTGACCCATGTTGTGTGCAATATAAAATAATTTTTGATTATCCAACAACCTCTAAGACAAAAAAGGTGGATCTGCAATGTGGAACTTTAAAAACTTGGATTCCAAAGTGTTCATACACCCTGCAGTAATATTCCTACTTGACAGAGAATAGACTAAACTTGGCTAAGATAGCAGCCATGTTGCTATAAAAGGAAGGGAAGAAAAGATATTATGGAAAAAACCTCTGATATTCCACCAATGATGGAGTCACCCAGTTTGAGGGAACTGTGTCCCCTCTGTCACTAGACAATTGAGACAGATAGATAATGCAAATAGACCCTTTGGAAACTGACTGAGATTAAGGCAGAGTGAATATTTATTTTCTTTACCTTATCTTTATTTTTCCTATATTCATGTGCTGCATGTTGATTCAGCCATTAGAGACCGTGAAGGTTCAGATAAGCTCAGGGAAACCCCACAGGAGTGGTGGCTGTTTTCCATTCTCTCTTTGGTGCATGTATTTGTTTTGCAGCCAGCCATGCTGGGTGGCTGGTTCCCTGGACCCAATTCCTGATACCCAGGAAATTCCAGAGATGCCAGGATCTTTGGGGTCCGTCACAGAGAACTCACACCACACCTGATCTTTGCATGAGGAATTTGTTCCAGACAATTCTGAGGGTATTTGGGAATGGCAAATTCATTCTCTGGGAGGTCCCAAAGGACTTACTCGTCAGAGAGATGTAGCACTCATAAGAAATTCTGAATAAGAAACCCGTGACTAAAATGTTCACAAGAGCAGAGATTCCTGGGCAAGCAACTATTCCCTCATTGCCTTATAGAACTTCTGCTACTCCCTGGTTAACCCCGTATCCCTTTCCTGCTCTCCTACCAATCATTAACATGCCATTCTGAGCACAATTCTAAGCATTTTACATATATTATCTCTTTTCTTTCCACTGTAACCTTGCTAGATAAGTGCTATTATCATTCCCCTTTCACAGATGAGAAAAGTGAGATTCAGAGAAGGTAAATGAATCAGCCCAGGTCACAGAATGAGTGAGGAGTAGGACTCAGACCCAGCCTTGTGGAACTACAAAGTACATGGTCTTTACACAACCTGTTTTTCCTCCTTGGTATCTGGGTTTCTCTGGGAAATGAGGAGGCTCCTTATTTCTCTGTTCCATACCCCATTTCCCCAGCCCTTCACTTTGGAGCCTCAGGACTGAGCCCAGCCTAAGAAGGGTTGGGCTTTGGGGAAAGAATCCCTTGACTTCTGCTTACTAAAAGCTGCCAAAGGTCAACAAGGCCCAGATCCTTCCACGGGTAGTGCCCTGCTCTGGGCTCAAGCCACCTAGTCTGGCTGCCTGCCGAAGACTTTCCATCCCCAAGGGGAGACTGCCCAGGAGAGATGGCCATCTGGGAACAACCTTCCTGATGTTCCTTTGGCTACGCATTTTGCTGATTTCCTTAAGTGTGTTTTCTTATGGGGTTTCTGTTTCTTTTCTGGCTTGGTTTGTGATTTGACTTCACTTCTGTTTATTTCTTATTATTTGGCCCAACACACTTGTTTTCATTTGACTTTTTTCTTCTCAGACTTCTGGCATACATGACCTGTGGCTCATTTGCCATACGATATGCCACCCTGTCTGTGTATTTTGTCTGAAGTTCTTGGAAGCCAAAACTTAAACATCATGAAAATAGGATCGGGGTGTGGGGGGAATTATTCAAGCTTTTTGACTTAGGCAAAGATCATCTTGTGAATGAAATACATAGCTGCTATTGAAATCACGTTACCTCAGTGGTTCAGTACTTTCATAATGGATGAAAGTTGCCATTAGAAATGTAGCATCAACCACTTTAAAAAGAAATTAAAAAGTGAAGTGTTTCTGACCCTTTTTCTTTGGAGATCCAGGGATGCAGCAGACAAGGCTGGGTGATCACCAGCTCAGAACTCTGGGGAAAACTCTCAGCCCTGAAATCTAGAGCATGGACCAGCTAGGATGGTGTAGGAGAAAGTGTAGCAAGGCAGGGTGGACTCAGTCATTTCCCATAGAAGGTCATCATCACACTGAATATGGCATATTATGTGTATGTGCTCAACTCCTAATCCAAGGTAATGTTCTAAAAAATTTTTTAAACCAAGCTAGTTTGCAGTCTGCCTGGACCTAATTATTTTCCTCACACTTCCAAGAATGTGTTTGGAAGACTTGTAGCAGAAAAGATGAGATACTAAATAATGATACAATAGACTTGAGTTTTAGTTCTACTGAGAAAGAAAAGAAAACGCCTAAATAATAAGCATCCTGGGTTAAAGCGGGAAATATTTTCCAACGATCACAAAATACACAGAGGAGAAGGCCAAGTCGAGTAGATTCTAAATGTAACTAAATGCAGAGGACAGTGAAGAGCTTTATAATGAGGCTGTACTGTTCTTGAATTTATTTAGAAGTCTTAACAGTTTGCTATGTGCTAAGGTTTTAGAATCAGTGAGGTCTGAGTTCAAGTCCTAGCTGTGCAGCTTACTAGCTGAATGATGTGGAGCATTCAGTTACTTTGTCTGTAAAATGAAAATAATAATATGTATCATTTAGTGTTGCTGTGAAGTTCAACTGAGATAATGCATATAAAGTACTTAGTACAATGCTGACATACAACTTTTCAATAAGTGGTTATTCTTCTGTGTTATTCTACCACGGCATGTATTTCCTGTTAGCATTTGTTGAGAGCCTCATGCACACAGCCTAGCACCCTATGAAATCACAAATATTGTTTCATGTATACTTACAGTAAACATTGGAGAAGAGTTGCCTTATTGTTTACCTAATTCTATCTTTATAGAAATTGAAGTGAAGGCTGTCTTGACCAAAAGCATATGCGAAAGCAAGGGGCAAGAATCAAAGCTAAAACTGAAAGCTCTAGCAGCTCCTTTCTCTAGTATCTCTTTCTCTAGTATCTAGTATCTCCACTACCCCCAGAAGCATAGTGAAGAGGACCTAATACAGGCCCAGAGGGCCCAGGAAGGCTTCCCAGAGGAGATGCTAAGATCTGAGATTGTAAACTAGATGTGGAAAGAGGAGAAGGAATAGAGAGAACTTTAGATCTGGAAGACAAAGAAAAGCAGAACCCCACACTGGAGTTTCCCCTCTTTCCTCTAACTTCTTTCCCAAAGAATGTTTATGTCCAGGGATTTGTTGCAAAGTCCCCACAATCACTTCAGTTGGAGAAGAGGGTCTCAATGGGCATGTGTACATGCAACCTTCAGGGACTCAAGAATGCACCGACAACAAAATAAGTCCATCCATACCAGTCACTTGCATCAATATATAATAGATGTTTGTATGTTTAGAGAGATCATAGAACAAAAAGTGTTCTATATCATTAACAACTGCACTTTGGAGTACCAAAATAAACAAAATGCTAAAATGCATAGTAGTGCTCAATTTTGCCAGGTATAACAATATAAAAAATTCTATATAAAAATAAAAAATAAAAAATTCTGAGAATGTAGGAGCCAAGGTCAACTTGGAACTTAATTATAGGTTCAGGTTCTTGCAAACCACCAGCTCTGCTGTGCTCCTTTCTGAGGCAGGAAGGAGAAGGGATTGCCCCTGGTGGTTAAAGTCATTGCTATGGTGGATCTTCAATGTGTTTGTGGGCCCATCGCCTCTTCCCTCTTTTTCTGGTAATAGCATGTTTCTTCCTTGGGAGGCCGCTCCTCCCTAACTTCATCCATGAGATTTCAGGGAGCTGCCCTTAATGCTATCCCACCCACCTGATCAGAGATGAGAGCATGTAACTGAAGCCTGGACTTCCATAGTGCCACTTTCCTGTGAAAAGTGATTACTCAAGGGATGGGTGTGAGCTCCTAGCCAGGCTAATCAGTCATTTCCCTGGACTTTTCTAAATAGAGCTGACAGGGAAGAGCTCTCTTTCCTTCTCTGGCCCCAAGACTGTGAGGACATAAGCCTAAAACATTTACACCAAGCTACCATCAGATGGAAAAAGCTCGTCTGTAGTAGGAGATGAGTCATGGTCCTGCTGGAGTTGAAATCCTTGGTTCCAGGGTGTTCCTGGGGCCAGCTCCCCTCCTGTGTTTCCCATGCACAAGTTGTGTTTCTGTTATTTGCAGCTAGGAGTCTTAGATAATATGGAGGGAAAACTCAGCCAGATACATTCAGGACAAAACAACTGATAAAACTAAAGGGGTAATAGAGGTCATCTATCCATTAGAGAACCTTTTAGAGGAGGGATTGTAGGGACTATGAATCAAGCAATGAAAACAAAAAGGATGGGGGGTAGATTAGAGCAACCTTGACTGCCATGCTATCTACATTTCCTAGACTTCAGAGTGGAGCTGAGCTTCTTAACAAAACAACAAATTTGGATGTTTCATCTCTGCACTGTATACATACTTGCATATTTTGTGTAGTATTTCAGGAGGGTCACGAACCCCTTGAAGCTAATTAGGAACTGTCTTCTAAAGGCTATATGATGAAACTAGTGCTAATGATGATGCTAGTGATTCAAATTTCCACTTAGCCTCTTCCTAGCTGTGTGTTGTTGTTTAACCTCTCCAAGTCATAGATACTTTATTTATAATACTGAAATAATACAAAACATTGAATGTAACAGGAAAGTTCAGAATATTAAATTAGATCATATATGTAAAGCACCTGGTACAGGGGTGGCTCACGGTTGCTACTCAATAAATGCAGCCATCATCATTATCATTATCATCATCAGGTTAGGCATTGGGATGCTTAAGGATTGATTCACTGAAGATACACAGATATCAAGTATTTAACTTTCATAATCAACTTTATATTTAATCTTGAAAGTGTCATTATATTATAATTGTTTCATTGCGTAAATACAGGAGCCCTCTGGTGGTCAAAACCACTTGTAGAATACATGGAAAACACTTTTTTTTTTTTTTTTTTGAGACGGAGTTTCGCTCTGTCACCCAGGCTGGAATGCAGTGGCACAATCTCGGCTCACTGCAAGCTCCGCCTCCCAGGTTCATGCCATTCTCCTGCCTCAGCCTCCTGAGTAGCTGGGACTACAGGTGCCCACCACCACGCCTGGCTAATTTTTTGTATTTTTAGTAGAGATGGGGTTTCACTGTGTTAGCCAGGATGGTCTCGATCTCCTGACCTCGTGATCTGCCCACCTTGGCCTGGAAAACACTATCTTTATTTAAGTATAAAAAGGACTCACATAAGAATATTTTTATCTATATCCCATAAAATAAATAAGAAGTAATAGGTGTATATATAGTATCATGGGCTGAATTATGTCCCCCCCAAAATTCATATGTTAACATCTTAACCCCTAGTCCTTCAAAAAGTGACTGTATTTGGAGATAGGTTCTTGAAAAGGGTAATTAAGTTAAAATAAGGTCATTAGGGTGGTGCTTAATCCAGTAGAACTGTTATGAGAAGATTTAGACATAGATATGCACAGAGGAATGACCCTATGGGAACACAAGGAGAAAGTAGCCATCTTCAAGCCAAGGACAGAGACCTTAGGGGAAAACAACCCTGTCAATAATTTGATCTCAGACTTCCAGCCTTCAGAACTGTGGAAGAATAGATTTCTGTTGTTTAAGCCACCTAGTCTGTTATGCTTTATGGCAGCCCTAGCAGACCAAACCATATGAATGGAGGTCCCAATCAATAGATAACATCAATTTTCAGTTTAGTGTAAGTTGTGCCAACAGATGAAACCTGTTGTCTTCTCTGAGGTCCATTTGGATATAACCTGGGATGACATATCCCATAAAGCATGGTTCTAATGAGGTTAGGGCCAAGGAGTTCTTTCTGGGTATAGGTCACATGAGATTTACCTTGTTTCATGGTCAAACAGCAATCATTGAAAATAAAACCAAGAAGACCTATCTGAATACAGTATATGGCTAGGTACAGTCCAAAACCATCAATCAAAAATAATAGAAGCAACATGTTCATTGACAAGGTCTAACACACGTAACAGAATTTATATATCCTATATAATTTGTAATAGAATTTGCATAATTTGCTGGAGTTTTTGCTTAAATTTTTTTCCAAACTTCACAGGAACCCCTTATGATTGCTATTTTTCTTTTTTCTACTCAAAGATGATGAAGTGAAAAGTCAGAGAAGGTCAAGAAAGAAAGTTGCAGAGGTACAGTTCAAACCTTTTTGACTCCGTATCCCATGCTCCTTTTACTACTTCCTGCTGCCTCGTCACATTCACATTTTACATGAACCTCAATTGCTGAAACCTTCTCAAAGCATCAGTATCAAATATGAGATTTTTTTCACGGAAAGAGTGGCAGCCAATTGTCCTACAAGCTTGTGTTTATGAACTGAACACATGAAAAAAGTAGATGGATATGAGATCTCCTGTCCAGAGTGTCAAAATGATTGGAAAGGTACAGATCTGAGAAGGAAGAATCTTTTCATCCTTATAATTTTATGTTATCCTGTGCAGTAACTATTTAATGAGAGTCGGTGTGATCTCTCTGTGTTGACAGAAGTATACTTTTGTTATAGTAGAGAGTCCTACATTGCCTTTTCTTAGTTTGAAGGTAATCCCTTGAATAACTGACCCTTGGTTGCATTTTAATGCCGACCATCTAAGAGTGTAAATAAGAATTCATGAGATAATTATTTAACTAGTAGAATTCAGCACTAGCAAAGCGCTCTCAACATCAGATAATTAAATTCAAACATACAAAATTGTTGCATTAAATGCAGTAAGGTTTGATTGATTGGGAGTACATTAATGCATGATGATTTAATTTAGCTGATGTTAAATTTAATTTAATCTAGCTGACGTTTACCTCTGCACTTTCTCTGAAGAAAGAATGTGCTAAGAAAATTACTACAGCGTGAAGCAGCGGCCGCCATTCCAGGGAGCTTGCCAACGCCGTCGCAGGGGTGGATCCTGAGCTGCCGAAGCTGCCGTCCTGCTGTTTCCGCGTGGGTTTCTCTTTTCTTTTTCTTTTTTTCTTTTTTTCTTTTTTTTTTTTTTTGAGACAGTGTCTCACTCTGTGACCCAGGCTGGAGTGCAATGGCGCTATCTCGGCTCACTGTAACTTCTGCCTCCTGGGTTCCAGCAATTCTCCTGCCTCAACCTCCCGAGTAGCTGGGATAACAGGCGCCTGCCACCACCCCCGGGTAATTTTTTCATTTTTTAGTAGAGACGGGGTTTCACCATATTGGCCAGGCTGGTCTCGAACTCCTGACCTCGTGATCCGCCCGCCCCGGCCTCCCAAAGTGCTGGGATTACAGGCGTGAGCCACCAGCCACCGCGCCCGGCCCCGCGTGGACTTCTCTAATTCCATTGTTGTTTTGAGATTCGCTCGGGCCTAGCTGTCATCGCAGCCCGACATTCGGGCTGGGCGGTCCCGCGGCCTGGGCGTAGGGGCGTAACAGTAGCAACAGCAGCGGCGGTGGCAGCAGCCGCAGTCTCTTCCCAAACACGAGCACCACAGGCGCCCGAAAGCCGGCAGAGGCGTTTAGAGAAAATGGCAGACGATATTAATATTGAAGCAATGCTTGAGGCTCCTTACAAGTAGGATGAGAACAAGTTGAGCAGGGCCAACGGCCATGAAGAACGTAGCAAAAAAAGGAAAAAAAGCAAGAGCAGAAGTCGTAGTCGTGAACGAAAGAGAAGCAAAAGTAAGGAACGGAAGCAAAGTACAGATCGAGAAAGGAAAAAGAGCAAAAGCCGTGAAAGGAAGCGAAGTCGAAGCAGAGAGGCGACGGAGCCGCTCGAGAAGTCGAGATCGAAGATTTAGAGGCCGCTACAGAAGTCCTTACCGCGGACCAAAATTTAACAGTGCCATCTGAGGAAAGACTGGATTGCCTTATAGTATCAAATTAAGCATAGGACGTTCCCGAAGCAAAAGTCCACTCAGAAAAGACAAGAGCCCTGTGAGGGAACCTATTGATAATCTAACTCCTGAGGAAAGAGATGCAAGGACAGTCTTCTGTCTGCAGCTGGCGGCAGGAATTCGACCAAAGGATTTGGAAGAGTTTTTCTCTACAGTAGGAAAGGCTCGAGGCGTGAGGATGATTTCCGATAGAAATTCAAGACGTTCCAAAGGAATTGCTTACGTGGAGTTCGTCGGTGTTAGTTCAGTGCCTCTAGCAATAGGATTAACTGGCCAACGAGTTTTAGGAGTGCCAATCATAGTACAGGCATCACAGGCAGAAAAAAACAGAGCTGCAGCCATGGCAAACAATATACAAAAGGGAAGTGCTGGACCTAAGAGGCTTTATGTGGACTCATTACACTTTTAACATAACTGAAGATACGCTTCGTGGGATCTTTGAGCCTTTCGGAAGGATTGAAAGTATCCAGCTGACGATAGACAGTGAAACTGGTCGATCCAAGGGATACGGATTTATTACATTTTCTGATTCAGAATGTGCCAAAAAGTCTTTGGAACAATTTAACGGATTTGAACTAGCAGGGAGGCCAATGAAAGTTGGTCATGTTACTGAACGTGCTGATGCTTCGAGTACTAGTTCATTTTTGGACAGTGATGAACTGGAAAGGACTAGAATTGATTTGGGAACAACTGGTCGTCTTCAGTTAGTGGCAAGACTTGCAGAGGATACAGGTTTGCAGATTCCACCAGCAGCACAGCAAGCTCTACAAATGAGTGGCTCTTTGGCATTTGGTGCTGTGGCAGAATTTTCTTTTGTTATGGATTTGCAAACAAGACTTTCCCAGCAGACTGAAGCTTCAGCTTTAGCTGCAGCTGCTTCTGTTCAGCCACTTGCAACACAGTGTTTCCAACTCTCTAACATGTTTAACCCTCAAACAGAAGAAGTTGGATGGGATACAGAGATTAAGAACGATATGATTGAAGAATGTAATAAACATGGAGGAATTATTCATATTTATGTTGACAAAAATTCAGCTCAGGGCAATGTCTATGTGAAGTGCCCATCAATTGCTGCAGCTATTACTGCTGTCAATGCATTGCATGGCAGGTGGTTTGCTGGTAAAATGATAACAGCAGCATATGTACCTCTTCCAACTTACCACAACCTGTTTCCTGATTCTATGACAGCAACACAACTACTGGTTCCAAGCAGACGATGAAGGAAGATATAGTCCCTTATGTATATAGCTTTTCTTCATTCTTGAGAATTCATCTTGAGTTATCTTTTATTTAGATAAAAATAAAGAGGCAAGGATCTACTGTCATTTGTATACAATTCCCGTTACCTTGAAAAAATAAAAATGTTAACTGGAATGCAGTGTGCTCATTCTCCCTAAAGAGCAAATCTCACTGTATACAAAACTGTTCTCTTGTTCTGCCTTTTAAAATGTTCGTGTAAAAAATTTAATGAACTATAGGAATAGCTCTAGGAGAATAAATGTGCTTTCTGTAAAAAGGCAGACCAGGATGTAATGTTTTTAATGTTTCAGAAGCCTAACTTTTTACACAGCAGTTACATTTCACATTTCACCAATGTTGATATTTGGCTAATGGTTGAGCAGGTTTCTGAAATACACATTTAGTGTATGGGAATACAAGACAGCTAAAGGGCTGTTTGGTTAGCATCTCATCTTGCATTCTGATCAATTGGCAAGAAAGGGGGATTTCAAAATTATAATATTTCTTGATGCTATCTTTTCAATTAATTTATCTGTAAAAGTTTCTTTGTAAATACTATGTGTTCTGGTGTGTCTTAAAATTCCAAACAAAATGATCCCTGCATTTCCTGAAGATGTTTAGTGAGAGTCTGGTAAGCAAAGCAGTCTGAGAAAGAAATAGGAAATGCAGAAATAGGTTTTGTCTGGTTGCATATAATCTTTGCTCTTTTTAAGCTCTGTAAGCTCTGAAGTATATTTTTGGGTTACTTCAGTGTGTTTGACAAGACAGCTTGATATTTCTATCAAATAAATGACTTTCATATTGCAACAATCTTTGTAAGAACCACTCAAATAAAAGTATCTTAAAAAGGCAAAAAAAAAAAAGAAAAGAAAAGAAAAGAAAATTACTATAGCGTAAACAAGAATGGGTGAAGGTATTTCATCTTGAGTAAGCCAAAATAATTGTTTTAAGAAACCTTGGCACATTCATTGTAAACCAATCATATCCGACCCATTATGTGGGTATGGAGTGGCTATGTGCCCAGTCTGTTGAATCAATCAGTGAATAAATGAATACAAAGCATGCAGATTTCCTACCCCCCTTGAAGAAGGCCCACAATTGTGTCTGCCCACCAAAATGGTGGTTCTCAATGTGGTCCTCAGACCAGCAGCATCTGGGAGCTTGTTAGAAATGCTAATTCTCAGGCAGCAGCTCAGACCTACGGACTCAAACACTCTGGTGGTGGGGCTCAGCCGTCCCTGTTTTAATAAGCCCTCCAGGGGATTCTGATGCATGCTTAAGTGTGAGAACACTGCACAAGAAAACGGCTGTTTGTTAGATGCCTCAGTGTTCTTAATTACACTCCAAAGAAAGAATTGTCGTTCTTTTTGAGTATTCTGTTCTTGAACTCTTTCACTGTTTCATAGAAGCATCTCCCCAATGAATTCAGGGATATGAACCACAACTTAGTGTTTGTTTTTAGTTATTCCAAGAGGTCAAACTGATGCCCATTGTCCTGACGGAGGAATGAAGGCTCAGCTGCTGGGCCTGGCAGGCCTCCTGCTGGTTGAGGAGAATGGAAATTGACCAGGATGTGGAGCTCTCAAATGGTTGCAATAACTTGCAAATCTATTTTTTTCTTTCTCTTATTTAGGTTGTGTTGCAAATGAAATCCAATCCATATTTTCCCTAATTTACATTTAAAATGGTTCAAATGTTATGTTGATAGGAGATGAGTGAGTCCCCAGGAGATCTTATGAACCTACGAAAACTTAATCTTCAAAACAGGAAGTTGCACTTTACCCAGTGCAAACAAAGTTTAGCACGAAAAGGCCTGATTTGTATTTAACTTTCTTAGCCCAAAAATTTGGAATATATTTTAATTTTCAAAACACATTCTCTCCCATTCTCCCTACCATCATCAATCACATCTGCTGCCTTTCCTTCTCATATAAACTAAGTTGTGAGAGCTCTAACCTTATTTTCATAATCGTATGCTTGTCTTTTATGGTTAAGGGATCATGAAACCCTGGAAATACACTAATTACTTCTAAGATTAATTCAGTTCAACAACCATTTATTTTTGCCTGCACCAGGAAATAGGACTGGCCTGTGGTGAGAAAGGAGATTTAAAAAAAAAAAATCAGAAATGAGTTGATCTTAGCTGAGAAATGACTATTTGGTACACTAAATATATGTTTGATCATCATTTGCCCCGATTGCTTGAGAATAAGACATAGCCTCTATATTAGATCTCTGAAATATTTTTGGAGATTCTGAAGAGAATCTCCATATTAGGGAACAAGCAATTTAATTAGTGGCTAGAGGAGGAGGAGGAAAGAGAGAGAACTGTGGCAACCTGCCTAGGCCAGGACAGGATACAGTCAAGCTGTCTTGTACCCAACTCCTCTATGTTCCCATGGTACTTTGTACATACTTCCATCTAGCACTCCCCCTCAAGGCAACTAACGCTTTACACATCTATTTCTCTTAATAGGACCATGAGCCTTTTGAAGGCAGGGGCTGCTTTTTTTTCTCAAGGAAGTTGTGTTGAGTTGCCCCTGCTGTTTGATACAATGTGCATACTTCAACTGGTTCTCTTAGGCGCTTTGCAACTTGAGGCCTCATGGAGGATTACAGAGATATTATCACTTTGGCCTTACACCTAGGAGAAGAGGTTCCCAGCCAGTGTAGGGCAGACCGTTTTTAATTTTAAAATGCCACAGTTTAGGAATTTTTTTTCCTTTATGGGAGCAGATGGCCAGTAACTAGGTGTGGAGGAAGAAGAGCCCTGAGGAAATACGGTGAAAATAGGGAAGACAGAGAGATGAACCTCCCTCACCCCCACCTCCATCCCCACTCCATTCAGTGCCTCATCCCCAGCCAGCGTGTCAGTGTGCAAGTTATTATTGCTGCATAGCAAATCACCCCAAAATTCTGGCTTTAAAAAAGCAGCAGTGACTGTATTATCTTTCCAAGCTTTTGCAAGTCAGGAATTTAGGAAGGGCTCTATTGGGGTGGTTCTGGCATAAAATTTCTTGCTGCAGTTGTAGTCAGGTAGTAACTAGAGCTGGAATAGGTGGGGGACTGGAGCAACCAGGACCCGGATGGGCATCTTTCTTACTCTTCATGAAGTCACAGGGCCTCTCCACATAGTCCCTCCATGTGGGACTTCGTAAAAGCATGGAGACTAGACTGTTTACAGGGAGACCCAGGATGCCAAGCATTAGTGTTACAGTGAGCAAGGTGGAAAGTTGAGTGGCTTTTTATGAACTAACCTCAGAAGTCTCATTGTGTGACTTCTGTCATAGTTTATCGGTTGAATAGTACCACAAAGCACACCCAGTTTCACAGAGAGGGGACATGGCCATCCCTCCATGATGGAAGGAGTGTCAAAACCACATTGTAGAAGAGTGCGTGAGATGGGAGATACTGTTTCAGACATCTTTGGGGAATATATGTTTTGCCATGGCCAGGAAGAGAGCTAACAGCTGTAATGTCTTTTTCCTTCCCACCAAAATGGTTTCCTTAACCCCCTTCTCTCCCCACCAACACACATACACACCCTGCACTTTTTATTCCAGTTACATTTTTGTTTTTGTTTTACACTGAAGGAATCTGGCATAACATTAATGTTAAGAAGCTTTAAGGTTTCTGTCTAAGGAATGTGAATTTAGGTTTCATAAAACTTAAAAATGTCATAGGTTTGACTGTTCACATAGATTCCCAAGTAATTTTCCCAGGAAATACTATTTCAAGTCCTGTTAGTGGGGAAAAAGGTAGATGAAAATCAAAGTTGATGGGTAGTATTGTACAAAAAAATGTGTGCTGTGTGGTAATATAACCACAGAGGTAGTTTCCTGTGGAAACTTTTTCCCCCTAAAAAAGATTTGACTGTTCAACAGTGAAACCTGTTCACATACATTCCCAAGTAATTTTCCCTGGAAATACTATTTCAAGTAATACATACCTCCCAAATAAACCTGTTTACCACCAGTCACTTAATGATGGTAAAGCTCAATTTTAAAATATTTTGAGAAACAAGACAAAACTTGTGTGGGGAAATCTAATTTTCTATTACCCAAAGAAAAGTTAATTAATTCGTATTAACATTTGAAAAGACAAGATTAAAGTTTGTATCTTTTCCAAAGGTAATTTGTAGCATGTTCAATAGTAGCTGGCGTATACTGGCAAGAAAAAAAAAAAAAAAAAAAAAAAATCACTAATAAATTCATTCACAAATTGTAGATGATTTTCTTTTTCTAGAAATTTTAGCTTTTTAAATAAAGAACTGCCAGATTTTTAAGTTTCACTGAAAGTATCTAAAGCAAGCAGCAAGTAGCTATTGAGCTTGGTGAGATAATGACTATTTTCTTTAATTACCTTCCTACCAAATGCTGTGCTATTTAATATATTCTACACATAAATCATTCCAAAGACAAGATTCAAGCCATCACAGATTTACATTTCACAAAGAAATATAAATTACCCTTGTCTCTATTTTCCACATTGATGATCTGTGTAATGAGCTGAAGAGGTAAGACTCAGGAAACCATCTTCATTAACAGTAAACTAAGAACAATTAATAACATTTTTTAAAAGAAGGAGGAGAAGCCATTACCCGGGGCTCAATAATTGAATTGTGTAAACTTGCTGAAGCTTTACTCTAACTATAAATGTATTTGCAAGTAATTATCACCCACAGCATAAATAACTTTATAATATTCTACCTGAGTCAACATTAGTCAGATTTGCAAAACACAAAGGAAAATAAGCAATTAGTTGATTCCTTATCCAAGAAAAGCATATTACTTAGTTACAAATAATTCCAAAATTCCCAGGGGAACGAGTGGGCAGAGACTGGTTCTGTACAGCCTATGACACAACTTCAGATGTGGCAAGCAGGTCCCCTGTTGACAGGAAAGCCACCTTCTGATAAACTGCAGCCCAAGCTTCCTTTACTTTTCTGAAAGCCCATAATAATAACACAGAGCTGTAAAATATGGAAGTCTGAGGGCTGGTATTATAACCTGAGACAATTTTGGGAATCTTCAAATGGGTAGTACCTGAAGTACACCTCTTGATTATTCCCAGAAGCAAATTTTCAGAAGATCTTCTGCCAAGAGCTTCAGGTCTGTGAGAGAAAAACCTTGGGGGTGGGGGGTAGGGGGGAAGGTAGAGGAGCACATAACCATGCTGTGAAATTCCTGGGCTAAATATTCATTTCAAAACAATAAGATAGAAATGGAAACACTGAAATAGTCTATAAACTGTCTAAATATTATCACTACATGATTTTTCATATGAAGCACTCATCTCTCTCCCTATCAAAACTTCTGGCTGCTTTGTTGAGTCCTATCAAATAATTATTGGGGACTCATTTTTCTGGAATGAACAGAGGGCAGGATCGACTTTTCTAAAGTTGAAGTTTAGAGGAATGTCTGTATTTGAAATCTCACTTGTATAACACCCAGCCATCTTATTGCCCATGATTCTTGTGGACAAGAAACCAACTAAGGCATGTGTTTGAATGATTATGGTCTCTAACCTTAGCCTGAGACTGGTAAATTGCCAGGTGCTGACTCCTCACAAAAAGCATTTCTGCCTGGCTCAGTCTTAATTGTCACAGCTGTTTCTCTGAGTACGTATGGGATGTGGTGCCCTAGTTCTTCCTAGGAATGTGCTTCTTGAATGAAGGAAACACGTTATCTGCTTCTTATCTGATTATATGTTTATAAATGCATACCTACTTCTAACCTTGTCCACTGGCCAATTTTGGATCAGCCGAAGGCACTCATTTGCTGTCTTAACTTTAGAAACTCTGTCCCAATAATTTAAGAAAGCCTAATCAGTAAAAGCCATCAAATTTCTAGGGAGAATTATTTTTTAATACACAAGATGTTATTAAGTAGAGTAACTTGGTTTGTACTTTTTCCCTTTCATTTTCCATAGGCTACAGACTGAATGTTTGAGTTCCCCCAACCCCCAATTCATATGTCGAAGCTCTAATTTCCAAGATGATGGTATTAGGAGGTGGGGCCTTTTGAAGGTGATTAAGTCATGAAGGTAAAGCCCTCATAAAAGAAATTAATGCCCTTATAAAAGAGACTCCCCCCAAGAGCACGCATCATCTTTCCACCAGGTGAGGATATAATGAGAAGATGGTTGTCTGCAACCAGAAGAGGGCTTGCACCAGGAACCAAATCAGCCGGCACCTTCATCTTGGAATTCCCAGCCTAAAGAACTGTGAGGAATAAATGTCTACTGTCTAAGACACCCAGTCTATGGTACATTGTTACAACAGCCGAACAGACTAAGACATCATCTAAAAATGTCCATTCGCAACTGAAAGTGAACAATATTAATTATTTGTATATTACAAATAATATACAAAACATACCCGCCATTTTATTTCTCCCTAAATTCTATGTGTAACAATCCTCTGGGAAACTGAGTACTTTTCTTCCTTCGTTGCCAGTAAAGATACCCTGTGATCTCGAGAGTTCTGCTATCAGTGGAGAGCCATCATTAAACAGAAAGCACCCCATGTGTAGTAAAAGACTCTACACATGGTTCTAGTTATACCACCCTGGATTGTTTATTTGCTGAAGAATCCCAATCCTTGGACTGGCTAACTTAGGTTAAAGAGCCAGACCATCAATATCATATACAAAAAGCAGCAATATTTTTTATTTAAGTGTTAATTTTCATTTAAAATGTATATCTTTTAAAGCAATACATATGTACATTAGTCATCTATTTTTAGCTTTCAAATTCTACCATAGCATTGGCATTTGTGTCTATTTTTCAAATTAAAAAAACTGTTTTCCTGCTTGCTTTAAGGCCTACTCACAAGGTATTAGAGGATATGAGAAGCTGAAGTTCTGTGATCCAGCCACCCCACAGGCTGACACCTTGTTGGTACTTTCTAAGTAACATTTGGATATGCTCTTCTTTAAAAATTGGATTCAGGGGAAAATTAAATTTAGGACTTTGTGGTTGGCATAGGGGTAAGTGTTGAGAAATGTTCCTTTGGCTTGCATGAAGGAAAGAATATGGCCATCCGGAACCTTTTTTAAAAAAACAAACAAGCCTTTAATCTTCTTCTTATACTCAATTTCCTTTTGCATGGAGAGTGTGGCACTGGGGCTGCCTATTTGAAAGAACTGTAAGGAAACAATGAAGAAGAATGGCAAAGGGAGTGGCTCCCAGGGCCCTCTATTAGTTCCTATTCTTTATACAATGCATACAAAGACACACACACAAACACACACACACACACACACACACACACATTTTTCTACCACCACTTTCCATCCATGTACATTGTGTTCATCCATATCTGCTGTTCTCAATACTTCTTTTGACTTAGTTCACTCACACTGACTTTACATTTCTGAGGCAGGAAAGATTGCATCTCCCACATGCATTTATTTCTTTGCTCCGTGTGTTTTGAGAGTATATTTCCTGACCATCAATCTACCCCTTGTCTCCTTAGAGCAAATGTAGTCTCCTTCTTTGGCATTTCCCATTGTTAGATAGGACAATGCTGGGGACAAAAGTACTCCATACATGCTTAAAGAACAAATGACACATTATCTGTCATCAGAATTCTGAATCTGAATGTCCCACAACACTAACAATCTTTTCTTAGATGATGCCTGATATCTACGGACATTACGCATACAGAGAGTGCCTTAGGACCATATGTATGTGCAGAATGTGACATTTTTGCGTGTTATCTTCATCCAGTTTAATCCTATTCCAACTCCAATTTTGAATACAATATTTGATTCCTTCTGCTGATGTCATCACCTAGTAATCCTGAACTTCTGCAGCAAGGCAACAAGGGACAATCACCTTACGGTAGCATATTTATCACTGTAGATGATAAACATGGCAGAGCTTGCCTGTTACTTGTTGAGTTTCTTAGGGGGCCATTCAGGGATATGGCCGTATTGCTGTAGTTCAGCAGGTGAAAGGAACAGAATTGGATGTCTGCCTTACTCGACTTTGTTTCAGAAAAGGGTGTGAGCTCTTGTTTCCCGGATATTTTTGAAGGACACTTAAGGGTTTCTTCCCCACATTTATTAAGCTTTCATTGAAAGCAGTAGATGAGACATCTAAATGTGTTTTTGTGTGGTTATCTAGAAGGAATATAACATCTAGGTACAAAAGTGAAATCTAAAGTTAAAGACTTGTATGCAAAGTTTTCATGATTATTTCAAGGTTCAGCAACACAAAACACACATTCCCTAGCAGTGTCGGTGAAAATCTTAGTACATTTAAGAGACTGACACGGTTCCCTGGTATGCCTGTCAGTTACAGAATTACACTGTGGTCCTGGCAGAGACTTCCACGTTTCACACCTTAAGCCACATAATCTTTACACACCCCCAACTGTTAACTATCTGGAGGGAAGGTACAGAGATTTGCAAATAAATATATTTGAAAGAGCTAAGGAATTATCCACACGACTTACACTAGTGTCAGTCATTGAAGAACAAAAAGTTTTACTACCGGATATGTGTTCTACATGAGTGATTTAGAAGCATTTTATGCACTCAAATGTCTCCAAGGATCCGAGGACAGTCAGGATGCATCAATGAATGCATTACTTAGATATCTTTACTTTGTCCCCTCAACTCCTCTCTCCACACTTCTTTTCCCTGCTGTCTGCCAGGACACTGCAGTTCTGGACTGCATCAGCAAGGCCCCATGCCCTCAGGCTTCCAATTGTGTTTGACCCATAAAGAGTATCTGCAGAAGATCAGTTAGACAGAGGAAACTGGGATCTGGGTATTTATGCCTCCGGCTCCCTTCCTGCTGTTTTGCGTCAGGCTAGAGGCATCCCTCAACCACCTTTTCCAGGTGGCAGGCTGTATGACAACTCAAAGACTCACCAGCTCCTTCCCTCTTCCAGCAACCATTCCCTCCCCTCAAGCCATCAAGCCTAAGTGGTAACAAGCTGGTTGCTACAAGTTACAGATAACTGCACTCTCCTTTGTGTTTCTCCTATGCTAACTTTGTCAATAAATCCTCCTCTAATTATCCTCTTTTTTGAGCGTGACAACTGTTTTTTGTTAGAACCCTGGCCTATGCATCCATAGGATAGAATGTCTGCATTTTTCAGGGCCTCTGTAGAACATCTAGGAGGCAGTGCATGCAGTAAAAGGTAGGTGGCAACCACTCACAACATCAGCATGGAGTTTTGGGGCTGAGTTCCAGACTGGGGGATGCTGGTGGGGTGTGGCAGGGAGAGATAGTCAAATTTTTGCAATTTGTAATTTACCACCATCATGGTGCACTTATTGCCTATTCCACAGGCAGGTGGAGAGAAGCTGCTGGACATGGAGCCAAGAAAACGGAACTCAGTCTCCCACTTCATGTCCCTTTCAGGGAACTATAGCCTGAGCTTGTAAGGCCCCTCATTGTCGCAGTTCCTTGTGAAGGGTACCTTAGGCCATCTTTATGAGTAAGAAGCGAGTGTCCTTTGGAATGGTTTTCCCAAAATCTTTTAAATTCTGTAGGAAAATGTCAAGCAATAAAAAGTTATAGGATGATATGTTTATGGTAAAGAGATGGTATTTAAAAACAGGAACTTTGCCCATGTATTTACTTAAATGAAGAAACATCAAATTACCTAATAGTAATACGTGTTTTCTTAATGATATTGCATTAAGAATTGCAAAAGATCATCTGTGTCAACCCGCCACCTACAAGGAAAACCACGTTTATTCCACTGAACCCTACCTACTGTAGAAGTTCTTTAGGGAATTGGTGATAAAACAGTCTTCAACTTACCCTTGAAGTCTGCATTAAAACAGATATAAAGAGTTAACAGTTATTTTTGCAACTGAAGCTATAAAAGGGGTGACTATGGGATAGACCAGATCAACATCCAGTCTCTAATAGAATGTTTTTCTTTCTGTCTCGCCCATCCAGCATTGGAATTCAGGAACTAGACACCTGCCTTATGTTTAATGTGTATATATAGTGTCTAGGCTGATGAGAAAATGTCCTGGGAAGAATTTCTAAAACTAGTATATAATCATTTTGGTTCCTCAGCTTGATCTATCCATAGATCATCTTGGCTAGATTTTATTACACTGTATATCTAATGTTTAGACAGATATAGAACATTATTACTTGATTGGAAAAGCATTTTCTAAGCAAAGTAAGGATTTTTGCTGTATCATGACATGGAGATATAGAAATTTGGGGCCAGGCCCTGACTCTGCCATCTAACACTTGTACCACAGGGGTTTGTCACCTTACCGCCAGGGCTTTGGTACACTCATGAAGGGATAGAGGTAAATGATAAATAATGTTTTTTTCAGCTAAAATGAAAACCCTATTATCTGAACATGGGAAGATGGAAGGTCTTAGACGTATAAGTCAGGATTCTGCTGAAATAATTCTCCATAATAACTTCAAAACTTGGTGGTTTATAACAATGAACATTTACTTCTACCTCAAGGCTCTGAAGATCACCTGTAACTCAGTTGGGCTCAGCTGACCTCAGCTCTAAGCTTCAACTTGGGTTCAGATTTGCTCCATATTTCTTATATTTCTTTTCAATCTGGGACCAGAAACTACCCAAGCATGTTATTCTCATGGCTGATGGCAGAAATACAAAAGAAAGGAGTGAGAAGAAATACACAGTATCTCTTAAGGCTTCAGCTGGGAACTGACACCCTTTCACTTCTACCTACATTTCCTTGGCTGAACCAAGTCACATGACCAAGACCAAAGTCAATGGATCAGGGTATATAATCTGCTTACTCTCTTGAGAAGCACTGCAAAGTCACATGGCAAAGGATGTGGTAGTATAATTCTATTACAAGAAAGAAATTAAGAATTAGGAACATAAATCCAATCTGCTATCCCACTGGCCATTGAGCGTAGCCTATAATCTCTCAACTCTCCAGCTCTGATTGGTATGCTCCCCTCCTGTCCTCATATAGGGCAGTAAAGGTAAAGTTCATCATTGAACTTTACCTGCAAAGCAGAGCTACAGCTCTTTGAGAAGGAGCTACTGGTTGTCTGAGAGGAAGCACCCTGCTCTTGGCCAGTCACTTCAAGACAACGCAGAGTTCGCATCAGTGGTCTGAATCAGATGGGCATTTGTTGAGGACCCTCATTCATCAACATTCAGGACAGCAGAGAGCTGTCTTGAGACATTCTATTCACCCTGATGAAGCCCCAAATAATTCCATAACAGTCTTTAAGTTCCCCAGTAAAACACATTTCTTAGCTCTTCTCTGAAGTTCTCATACAAGAGATTCAATAGAAAACTGTGGATGTTTCCTCAGTGACAGCCCCAGAAGGCCTAGCAGGGTGGTGGACTGCCAGAAATGCAAATTACCAGACTTGCGTCAACAGAAATCAGGAATTTCATCTCTCATTCAAGATCTATTGAGTCGTCTTGAAATCTGATCTTTATTCTGACTTGCTTGAAGATTTGCATCCAAGTCTGAGTCAGGAAAATCACCAAGCTACCCTTCTCAGAGATACTCAGACCCCTGTGGGGCATTCTCTTCCTTGTTCTCATTTTGACTCTTAGAATTATGGGTTGTAATGGAAATATTGGCATAATCTGAACTTTAGCTGTGGACTGTACAAGGGGAACTCATGGCTGTAATTTTAATTTTTTTACATATAATCTGTCAATACATACACCCATAATGTAAACTTACTTGGTTTAGGTTTATAAATTGGGTGTTTTTGACAAAATCTAAGACCCTCAGGGAAATCACTATGTCACTAACAAGTCAGTTTATTTAAGGAGCCATTAGTGAAAGAAAGGATGGGAGAGAAGAAGCTGAACTTGTATCTTTCTTCCAAGTCTCAATCCAAGAAATACACCTTCTTCAGATGGTGAGACCTCCCTTCTGTGGACAGTCATTCACCAAATCTGTAAGAAAACATCATGAGCTGTTTCCAGGCTGAATTAGAGCTATGACTTCATGCAGCTGCCTCACTTTCAGACAAGACAGTTTCAGTCAGATGATCTTGCTGGCCAGAAAAGGGGAGAAAGTCTCCTATCAACAAGCTACTGGCCATTGGCCAACCTGGTCATCTCTCAATAGTGACGCAGGTTTAGAGCTACTCCTGGAAAAGCAGCTGTCTTCAAAGGATATGAAATGAGCTCATGCATGAAATAAGACTTGAGCAGAGATGTGATTCTGTTTATGTAATTGCTTTAATTAATACCCTCTCCGTAAGCCATTCCAGTATATTTTGCTTATGAAAATTAATACTTTTAATGTTATGAGATAAAATCAGTAAAAAACAACTTTCCCTTTCAAGAGGAAATGGAGATTTAAAAAGGGAAATGCCCAATCAAAGTCAATCTTTGCCCCAAAGATTAATTTTAACATTCTGTGATACTAACAATGGGTATTGTGGGTGACCATCATACTCACTTCTACTAGAACTGTCTTAGAAGAAACTTTCCCATTGATTAGTCAGTTCCTTTTTGAGATTTATTCATTCACTGTTTAAAATTCTTAACTATGTAAAATCTTATTATTTTAAATTGTATATGGATGTATTGGAATAATGTTCTTCATAGGGAGATGACAGTAGAAATAAATGCTTCTTTCCTTGATCATACCATACTTGTGATCTTGTGTTAATTATCTACTCCTGTGTCATACTAGTGACCTTGTGTTAATTATCTACTATTGGGTAACAAAACCCCCAAAACTTAGTGGCTTAAAACAACATGTATTATCTCATACTTTCTGTGGGTCAGAAATCTGGGTGTGGTTTAGCTGGATCTTCTGACTCAGGATGTCTCACAAGGCTGCATTCAAGGTGTGGGCCAGGGCTGCAGTTTCATCCGAAGGCTCTACTAAAGAAAGTCTGCTTCCAAGCTCACTCACATGGTTGTTGACAGAATTCAGGTTCTCACAGATTATTGGATTGAGGGGCTCCAGTAATCACTGGCTGTTAATGAGAGGCTTCTCTCAGTTTCTTGCCAAATGGGCCTCTCCAGAAGGCAACCTTCAACCTGGCAGCTGGCTTCCGCAAGAGCAAGGTCTCCGACAGAAAGGAGGTGTATAAGAGGTCACAAGCAAAAAGGAAGTCAGATTTTTGTAACCTAATCTCAGAAGTGATATTCCATTACCTTTGTTGTATTCTGAGAAGCAAGTCACAAAGTCCAGCCCCACTCAAGGATGTAAATATAAGAAGATAGAGATCATTATGGGGCAGTTTAGAGGTTGGCTGACAGCTCTTTTAGCCATTTAATAAAATACAGCTTGAGATAAAGAAAAAAATATTTATACAAACATACTAGAACTTAGAACATAAATATATGGTTCCTATTGAGCTAGGCAATTTATAAGGCTCTAACTATTCTAATAATGCCACCTCTACTCAAATTATTTTTCAAATTAATTTTTAAAATTATTTTTCAGAGTTGCCTCAAGTGCCTAAGTCACATTCTTTCCATTTGAATAATGGAAATAGTTAAAAGTCATTCAAATAAATAAGGTTAGTGATCAAGATCGGTAATGCTGTTTTTAGTCTTGGTTTTTGTAAGCATGAAATAAAAAGACTGATTTCCTTATGCAGCTCATAAATTGGCCTCAAAGGCAATGCCTAAAAAGGATTATTTTGATTTAACCTTCATTTGGATGCTTAAAACCTGGTACTTATCTGAAGATTTTCAATCTGCTTCCTTCATAGCTATGGTTTATGTGTTTACACTTTTTCCTCCACGTCTGATATTCTAGGGCAAATAGAAAGTATAGATCATGTTGGGACATGTTGAGACAGAAGGGGGCACTGAGGAAAGAACCAGAGTCCCCCAAGTGGGCTCCAGAGTACACTTTCTCTCACAAGCAGACAGAATACCTTTACAGCAGCATGCACTTGGATTATCTACTGTATATCTAAGACCCCACTAAGGTTTGCAGTTGGAGTCAGTATGAGACTGACATGCCACATCCACACCCAGGAACCTCCTCAGAGCTGAGAGAAATCTGAGGAAAACCCACAGCCACTAACCTTAACCTGGTTGGGAGGAGAAGAGACATTACATCACAAATAGGAGAATAGTTTTCTGGGGATCCATCCACTCACAGTCCTCAGGATTATAAACTGTTTATGAGCTTCGTACTTGTGAAATAAATGCCTTCAATTTTGTCAAACTTAGCGTAACTGATTTCCATTAATCTCTATTTTCCTGGGCCCAGGGCAAGAGATGAAAGGCTAGGCACTAGTTCTGTGCTGAACCTTGAGCCTGTGCAAAATGACCTCAAGCTCCATTTTTCCATTTCCTCTGGCCTCCCCTCCCCACTCCCACCCCTCTTTCCCTTTCCTCAAACCTAAAGAGCAAGCCTACAACCCTGATACTGTCAGAGGCGTTTGAACCACAGCAACTCCATGTTGAATAGGGGCTGGGTAAAATAAGGCTAAAACCTACTAGGCTGCATTCCCAGACGGTTAGGCATTCTAAGTCACAGGATGAGATAGGAGGTCAGCACAAGATACAGGTCATAAAGACCTTGCTGATAAAACAGATTGCAGTAAAGAAGCCAGCTAAAACCCACCAAAACCAAGATGGTCATGAGAGTGACCTCTGGTCGTCCTCACTGCTACATTCCCACCAGCGCCATGACAATATACAAATGCCACAGTAACATCAAGAAGTTACCCTATGTTGTCTAAAAAGGGGAGGCATGAATAATCTACCCGTTGTTTAGCATATCATCAAGAAATAACCATAAAAATGGGCAACCAGCAGCCCTAGGGTTGTTCTGTCTGTGAAGTAGCCATTCTTTTATTCCTTTACTTTCTTTTTTAAAAAATGTTTTATTTCCATAGGTTATTGGGGAACAGGTGGTGTTTGGTTACATGAGTAAGTTCTTTAGTGGTGATTTGTGAGATTGTGGTGCACCCATCACCTGAGCTATACACTCCACACAATTTGCAGTCTTTTATCCCTCACCCTCTTCCCACCCTTTCCCCCTGAGTCCCCAAAGTTCATTGTGTCATTCTATGCCTTTGTATCCTTATAGCTTAGTTCCCACTTATGAGTGAGAACATACAATGTTTGGTTTTCCATTTCCAAGTTACTTCACTTAGAGTAATAGTCTCCAATCTCATCCAGGTCGCTGCAAATGCCATTAGTTCATTCTTTTTATGGCTGAGTAGTATTCCATCGTATAGGTATACCACAATTTCTTTATCCAGTTGTCAATTGATGGGCATTTGGGTTGGTTCCACATTTTTGCAATTGTGAATTGTGCTGCTGTAAACATGTGTGTGCAAGTATCTTTCTCGTATAATGACTTCTTTTCTTCTGGGTAGATACCCAGTAGTGGGATTGCTGGATCAAATGGTAGTTCTAATTTTAGTTATTTAGGGAATCTCCACACTGTTTTCCATAGTGGCTGTACTAGTTTACATTCCCACCAGCAGTGTAGAAGAAGTGTTCCCTGTTCACTGCATCCACTCCAACATCCATTATTTTTTTAATTTTTTGATTATGGCCATTCTTGCAGGAGTAAGGTGGTGTTGTATTGTGGTTTTGATTTGCATTTCCCTGATCATTAGTGATGTTGGGCATTTTTTCATATGTTTGTTGGCTATTTGTGTATCTTCTTTTGAGAATTGTCTATTCATGTCCTTTGCCTAATTTTTGATGGGATTATTTGTTTTTTTCTTGTTAATTTGTTTGAGTTCGTTGTAGATTCTGGATATTAGTCCTTTGTCAGATATATAGATTGTGAAGATTTTCTCCCACTCTGTGGGTTGTCTGTTGACTCTGCTGACTGTTCCTTTTGCCATGCAAAATCTCTTTAGTTTGATTAAGTCCCAGCTATTTATCTTTGTTTTATTTCATTTGCTTTTGGGTTCTTGATCATAAAATCCTTGCCTAAGCCAATATCTAGAAGGGTTTTTCCAATGTTATCTTCTAGGATTTTTTATAGTTTCAGGTCTTAGATTTAAGTACTTGATTCCTCTTGAGTTGATATTTTGTATAAGGTGAGAGATGAGGATCCAGTTTCATTCTCCTACATGTGGCTTTGCCAATTATCCCAGCACCATTTGTTGATTAGGGTGTCCTTCCCCCATTTTATGTTTTTGTTTATTTTATCGAAAATCAGTTGTCTGTAAGTATTTGGTTTTATTTCTGGGTTCGCTATTCTGTTCCATTGGTCTACGTGCCTATTTTTATACCAGTACCATGCTGTTTTGGTGACTATGGCCTTATGGTATAGCTTGAAATCAGGCACTTTACTCTATGGACTTGCCCTAAATTCTTTCTTGCATGAGATCCAAGAACCCTCTCTTGGGGTCTGGATCTGGACCCCTTTCAGGTAACAATACCTCTCTGGTAATGACTCTCCTGGATAGAGAACTGCATTACTACTCCATGCCCACATTCAGCAACAAACTTCTGAGCATAACGTGGATTTGCCTTCATAAAACTAAGGTAACAGGATGATCTTAGCAAGTTTTGATATCTGGATTCCTTTCTCTGCCATTTCACTTTGGTGATGAACCCTCCTGTTCTTCAGAGACCGGATTCTCTTACTATTTGGTGGTGGATTGGCACACTGGTGGTCCCTGAATTTCCCTATACTTATGCCTTCATGTAGTTCCCTCCCGAAATGATTCTGAGTTTGACCAGGCACTATATGACCAGCTTTGGCCAATAGGACATTAGCAAGCATGATGCAAGCAGAGACCTAGTAAATGCTTGCACACTGGGACATGTCCTCTTAGAGAACTCATTGGAAGTCTCTTGCCGTGCTATAAGGAAGCTTAGGTTAGCTACTGAGTGTTGAGAGGCCACAGACAGAGAAATCCTAGAGGGTGAGAGGCCAGCTTGGATGTTTCTCACCTAAGCAAGCTCCCAGATGAATTCAGCTACATGTGTGACCTCAGCTATATGATGTGGAGCATAAGGTGGCCTGAGCTGAGCCTCATCAACCCTGAGAATCATTAGAAATGGTAAATTGTTGCTTTACACCAAGTTTTAGAGTGACGTGTTATGCAGCAGAAGAGAAGTCAAACACTTCCTTCTCTTCCCCAGCAGCAAATTAAGAAAGTGGAAAACAATTGTCTTTACATTTGAAAATTGATTGCTTGGTTTTAAGCATCTGAAGGCCTGAGATATGTTGTTTCATCTGCATTTCAAATTGTGGATTGGAAGATGAGGTTATTTGGGGAAGCATGTCTTCTTATACAGGTATAATTAAAGGAGGGCTTAGTTTTCTGCAACTTCTAGAATTCCATTCTGGGAAGCAGCCAAGAAGAGAGGATCCCTTACTCCTTAATTCATCTCTTTCTCCTTTACCTTTTCTACTGACCAGGATCCAGCCTTTATTTCCCTTAACACTCACTCAGTTGATTCATCCATTTAGTGTTTTCTATTCTGTTAAAAGATGTTCTGCTGACTATTTTCTCAGTTTGCTCTTCCAGTTCCATGTTTCTCCTTTCTCATTCCTTCTCTGTGCCCTGGGTTGACCTCTGTGGTAATGCAGCACCTGGGTTCACCAGAACCCTGGTTTCTGATTGAGTTGGGCCAAGGGGCAGCACTCACAGGAAATCAGAGGAATAGAGGAGAGTAGTCAGGAAGTACATCCTAGCCCCACCCTACCTTCCTACAAGTCACAGTCTCCCTTATGGACAGGTAATCCCTCTCCCACAGCAAGAGCTCTCTCTAGGTTCTAGTAACGGTGACCTCTCCCTGCCCCTTTAAACCTTGGGTGGTAATGGATTCCTACTTTTGTTAGTCCCTGGCGTGCATCACCAACCTTGGTGGTTCCATTAACCCTGTCCACAATTCTATAAAAGGATCTTTTTCTCATCAATCACCCCTTGAGTGTGCCATCTGTAACCTATTGGTCACATCTGTTTCCTCAAGGACCTTGACTGATAAAAATGCTAACTAAGTAACTATACTTATTGTAAAGACATTTTTAATTTCTTACTAGAGACATGCATAACTGTTAATAATATCTTCTTACCTACATAAAGCCAAGAGCCCCGTTGCTAAGTTGGTATCATTCCAGTGAACAGCAGAGGAGGGCTGGGTGCCGTGGCTCACACCTATAATCCTAGTACTTTGAGAGGTCAAGGCAGGCAGATCACTTGAGCCCAGGAGTTCGAGACCAGCCTGGACAACATAGTGAGACCCTGTCTCTAAAAAAAAATTTTTTAAATTACCAAAGTGTAGTGGCACATGCCTGTGGTCCCAGCTACTCAGGAGGCTGAGGAGGGAGGATCACTTGAGCCCTGGAGGTCGAGGCTGCAGTGAGCTGTGATCATGCCACCACACTCCAGTCTAGGCAACAGACAAGACCCTGTCACCTTCCCTCCCCCAACCCACACAAGCAAAGGAGCACAATGAGGTAGAAGTTACAAAATGACCACTTCTCTGTGTTTCAAGGAGTGAAGAGGACATGCCTCTATCTCTGAGATGGAGTCCCCAGGACTGGGAAGAGGAGTGGGGTTTATAGTTCCGTGAGGGAGGTGGATGCCTGAACCTCACCTGGCTAGCTGGGGAGTGTGCTCTTCCAATAGGTCACAGTAGTCTAGGGCCAGCAAGATTTCACTGGAACACAGCCAACAACAGCAGGCAGACAGAGGGGACCAGGGCCCTTGGAGGCTCTGAGGAGTCCAGGAGGGATGGCAGCTATGCAGCAGCAAGCTGACTGACACCAGGAGTGGCCTTCAGATGTCCAAGAGGACAGATTGTAAGCAACTGATGGGGTGTGGGGGATAGTTGACACAAGTAAAGGATGCTGGGCCCCTTGCCAATCTGCCTCTTCATTCATTTTAAATTTAATTTTGAGAAAGAAAATGTGATGGGACTGGATCCCTGAAGGTTGCTGAGTGGATTTTGGAGAACTACTTTGTTGACAATGTTTCCAGTTATGGAAATGTTTATGCTTTTATTTAAAAATCTCCTTCACATAAAATAAGATTCTACAAATACATAGCTGATTACCTAGAATCTCTTCTGCAAGGCACAAGCCATTCTAGGAGGGTATAAATTCTAAATCTCAGTTGAAATCAATGATATAATCAGGTCTAGCTATGGGTGGTTAATGGGAAAAGATAACTTCAATTTCTGGAGGTTGTTTTTCGCTATGACTTTCAAGTGTAACATGCAGAGTTACATTACAGAAAATTTGAAAGGATGCTAGTAGTTAAATGTTGGGATAGATGAGAGGATAATACCTCTAATATATTCTTTCTCACCTTAAAAAGGAAGAGAGAAAGGAAGGAAGAAAGGAGGGAAGGAAGGAAGGAAGGAAGGAAAAGAGGAAAGAAGAAAAGAAGAAACTGTTGGAAAAATACAATATATTTTGAATAGAGAGGTTTCAAAAAATAAGTCTCTAAAAACACGGCCACGTTCTCCAGCGAACAGCATAGCAAAAGAAAATGGGCTTGAATATTGGGTTATTGGGTAAGAAGACTCTACTCCCACTACCTCCTTCATCCCATAATCACTTCCATAAGGTCTTTTTTTTTGGTTGGTGTTTTTTTTTTTTTTTTTTTTTTGAGACAGAGTCTCGCTCTGTCGCCCGGGCTGGAGTGCAGTGACACGATCTCGGCTCACTGCAACCACCGCCTTTGGGGTTCAAGCAATTCTCCCCGTCTCAGCCTCCCGAGTAGCTAAGACTACAGGCGCATGCCAGCATACCTGGCTAATGTTCTGTATTTTTATTAGAGACGGGGTTTCACCGTGTTAGCCAGGATGGTCTTGATATCCTGACCTCGTGATCAGCCTGCCTCGGCCTCCCGAAGTGCTGGGGTTCATAAGGTCTTAAATCATTATTTTTAAAATATGTCCTTACTACAGATTAGAACTTCCAACCTGGACACTGAAAAAGAAATTTTAAATATATATTAATAGATGTGGTTATAGATCAGATACTGTACGTACGTTATCTCCCTGAATCCTTGCAGTAATTCTAGACAGCAGATATTATTACCTCAATTCTACAAATAAAAAAACAGGCATAGAGGGATTCAGTGAAATGCTTAATTACTCATGATCAGAAAGTAGTGAGGCTTGGAATTGAGCATAGGTTTATGCTTTTTCAATAACTCTACACTGCCTTCCAAATGGGAAAAAAAATGTATGTGTTGCGGAGTGGGAATCAAGCAACTGGCATTTTTAGAAAGTTAATTTAGTGAGAATATGCGGTATTTGGTTTTCTGTTCCTGTGTTAGTTTGCTGAGAATGATGGTTTCCAACTTCATCCATGTCCCTGCAGAGGACATGAACTCATCCTTTTTAATAACTGCATAGTATTCCATGGTGTATATGTGCCACATTTTCTTTATCCAGTCTATCATTGATGGGCATTTGGGTTGGTTCCACGTCTTAGCTATTGCGAACAGTGCTGCAATAAACATACATGTACATGTGTCTTCATAGTAGAATGACTTAAAATTCTTGGAGTATTGGGATAATACCCAAAATCCCAGTAATGGGATTGCTGGGTCAAATTGTATTTCTGGTTCTAGATCCTTGAGGAATCGAGGAATCACCACACTGTCTTCCACAATGGTTGAAGTAATTTACACTCCCACCAACAGCGTAAAAGCATTCCTATTTCTCCACATCCTCTCCAGCATCTGTTGTTTCCTGACTTTTTAATGATCCCCATTGTAACTGGCATGAGATGGTATCTCATTGTGGTTTTGATTTGCATTTCTCTAATGACCAGTGATGATGAGGTTTTTTTCACGTGTTTGTTGGCCACATAAATGTTTTCTTTTGAGAAGTGTCTGTCCATATCCTTCACCCACTTTTTGATGGGGTTGTTTGTTTGTTTTCTTGTAAATTTATTTAAGTTCCTTGTAGATTCTGGATATCAGCCTTTTGTCAGATGAATAGACTGCAAAAATTTTCTGCCTTTCTGTAGATTGCCTGTTCACTCTGATGATAGTTTCTTTTGCTGTGCAGAAGCTCTTTAGTTTAATTAGATCCCATTTGTCAATTTTGGCTTTTGTTGCCATTGCTTTTGGTGTTTCAGTCGTGAAGTCTTTGCCCATGCCTATGTCCTGAATGGTATTGCCTAGGTTTCCTTCTAGGGCTTTTATGGTTTTAGGTTGTACATGTAAGTCTTTAATCCATCTTGAGTTAATTTTTGTATAAGGTGTAAGGAAGGGGTACAGTTTCTGTCTTCTGCATATGGCTAGCCAGTTTTCCCAACACCATTTATTAAATAGGGAATCCTTTCCCCATTGCTTGTTTTTGTCAGGTTTGTCAAAGATCAGATGGTTGTACATGTGTGACATTATTCTGAGGCCTCTGTTCTGTTCCATTGGTCTACATATCTGTTTTGGTACCAGTACCATGCTGTTTTGGTTACTGTAGCCTTGATTATAGTTTGAAGTCAGGTAGTGTGATGCCTCCCCAGCTTTGTTCTTTTTGCTTAGGATTGTCTTGGCTATATGGGCTCTTTTCTGGTTCCATATGAAATTTAAAGTAGTTTTTTCTAATTCTGTGAAGAAAGTCAATGGTAGCTTGATGGGGGTAGCATTGAATCTATCAATTACTTTGGGCAGTATGGCCATTTTCGCGATATTGATTCTTCCTATCCATGAGCATGGAATGTTTTTCCATTTGTTTGTGTCCTCCCTTATTTCCTTGAGCAGTGGTTTGTAGGTTTGTAGTTCTCCTTGAAGAGATCCTTCACCTCCCTTATAAGTTCCTAGGTATTTTATTCTCTTTGTAGCAATTGTAAATGGGCGTTCACTTATGATTTGGCTCTCTGTTTGTCTATTATTGGTATATAGGAGTGCTTGTGATTTTCGCACACTGATTTTGTATCCTGAGACTTTGCTGAAGTTGCTTATCAGCTTGAGATTTTGGGCTGAGACAATGGGTTTTCTAAATATACAATCATATCATCTGCAAATAGGGACAATTTGACTTCCTCTCTTCCTATTTGAATACACTTTATTTCTTTCTCTTGTCTGATTGCCCTGGCCAGAACTTCCAATACTGTGTTGAATAGGAGTAGTGGGAGAGGGCATCCTTGTCTCATGTCAGTTTTCAAAGGGAATGCGTCCAGCTTTTGCACATTCAGCATGATATTTGCTGTGGACTTGTCATGAATACCTAGTTTATTGAGAGTTTTGGCATGAAGGGGTGTTGAATTTTATTGAAGACATTTTCTGCATCTATTAAGATAATCATGTGGTTTTCGTCATTGGTTCTGTTTACGTGATGGATTACATTTATTGATTTGCATATGTCGCACCAGCCTTGCATCCCAGGTACAAAGCCACCTTGATCGTGGTGGATAAGCTTTTTGATGTGTTGCTGGATTCAGTTTGCCAGTATTTTATTGCGGATTTTCACATCGATGTTCATCAGGGATATTGGCCTGAAATGTTCTTTTTTTGTTGCGTCTCTGCCAGGTTTTGGTATCAGGATGATGCTGGCCTCATAAAATGAGTTAGGGAGGAGTCCCTCTTTTTGTATTGTTTGGAATAGTTTCAGAAGGAATGGTAGCAGCTCCTCTTTGTACCTCTGGTAGAATTTGGCTGTGAATCCATCTGGTCCTGAGCTTTTTTTGGTTGGTAGGCTATTAATTACTGCCTCAATTTCAGAATTTGTTATTGGTCTATTCAGGGATTCAACTTCTTCCTGGTTTTCCTGGTTTAGTCTTGGGAGGGTGTATGTGTCCAGAAATTTATCCATTTCTTCTAGACTTTCTAGTTAATTCTGTATAGTATCCTCTGATGGTAGTTTATATTTCTGTGGGATCAGTGGTGATATTCCCTTTATCATTTTTTATTCTGTCTATTTGATTCTTCTCTCTTTTCTTCCTCATTTTTCTGGCTAGCGATCTATTTTGTTAATCTTTTCAAAAAAAAAAAACAACTCCTGGATTCATTGATTTTTTTGAAGAGATGAACAATGAGAACACATGGACACAAGGAGGGGAACATCACACACCGGGGCCTGTCAGGGGGTGGGGGGCTAGAGGAGGCATAGCATTAGGAGAAATAACTAATGTAGATGACAGGTTGATAGGTGTAGCAAACCACCATGGGACGTGTATACCTATGTAACAAATCTGCACATTCTACACATGTATCCCAGAACTTAAAGTATAATTTTTAAAATGTTAATTTATGTAAACGTTTCAACATTTTCTTTGAAAAAAAAAAATCCCAACCTGGGCAACATAGCAAAACCCTGTCTCTACAAAAAATACAAAGATTAGCCAGGCATGGTGACATGTGCCTGTAGTCCTAACTACTGGGAGGTGGGGATAGCTGAGGTGGCAGGATCATTTAAGCCCAGGGGATTGAGGCTACAATGAGCCAAAATCATGCCACTGCACTCTAGCAGCCTGGGCAACAGCAACCCTGTCTCAAAAAAAAAATCCTTCTATTTTATTTACTGATATTAACTCCAACTCTATATTAGTTTTAATAGTGGCTTGTTGACTACAAACCAAAAAAAAAAGAAATTTCATTCGGAGTAAAAACGGTAGGTTTGGAAGAGGGAGTCTTGTCCCACTAGGTTAGTTGGGTAAATGCAACCACATCTCTCTGTTTCATCTTTTCATTCCTTGATGGGCTCTTACAAAGGAAAAGCTTTGATTCATTCCTATTAGTTTTGAGAAATGGTTTTAGTGCCTGGGCATCAAAGCATTAACATCTAAATCTATAGGAAAAATAAATAGTATAGATATTCATGCAGTTCTCCAACATATTTGGTATAAATTTTGGAAGAAAAAGCTTAAGCTCCACTTCTTGCTGAAAAAGCATATGGATAAAATTTAAAAATCCAAATTTGTATCGAATGTGAAAAAGAAACAAACTCCCAGCATTCCATGTACTAGGTTGAATTTTCTTCTCTACCTCTCAGATGGAGACAATTCTATTCTAACCTGCTCCACCCACCATGTGGATATGACTTGATCTATCTTTACTGTCTTTCTTTCCAGGGACACAGAGAGAGACCATCCACAGGGCATAAGGGAATTTGCCCAGTCTGCTCTGGGCATATAAATCCATACTTGATCAATAAACAGGGAGCAGGGAGGAGGTCAAATGACTGCAAATGACAAAGTGTCATATGCTAAACCTGGTTTACCCCTGGTCTAGTCCTTATTTCCTATACAATCATAGCCCATGACCTTCGCCATGGAAACTAGGTCACTGTGGCAAGATTGATCTTGAATGTATTATTCATCTCTGATAATATTTTGAGTAGGCTGATGTCTATGCCACAGGAATCTGCTTCTGAAAGTGAAATGGTAGCTTCTTCTAGATAACTTCATGTAGATATAAGCAAAGATTTAGTTATTCATGTAAATCAAATTACAGGTGTGAAAATGAAGTTGTGGGAATCTAGGTGCGTGTTAACGAGTATTAATGTCTGAGGGAAACAGTGTCAGTTTATTTTTTAACATATGTTTGACTTTAAAAGCTGTGAATGTGGGAAAACTCACAGGATGTTAGCACGTGTGAACATGGCAAGATTCGCAGTCAAAGAAGACCTGGGTGAAGAAACTATTGCAGTGGCATCCTGTTGCTGATCTCCATCCTGCTTTCAGCTCAAGAGCAGCTGCCTGTGAGTGTTACTGAATATCAGGAAAAATATGTTCCGTTCTAGATGAGAAGCAGAAGTAAAGCCACATCACAGGCATATATTTGCAGTGCTATGGTCTCTGGAACCAGTGTCCAGTAGTATGTTGGTAAATGCTTAACAACCAGCTCTCCAGGAAATTCAAAACCCTGATCTGTAACGGCTGCCAATTTTCATGGTATAAATACTCCCACTCTAGTCAATTTCAAGCTACCAACCTGACCTCACTGCAGACAGAGTTAGGAAGAAATGTGAAGCTAGCTCCAGTGAGCCAAGTATAACCCTTTTCTCCTCCAACCCCAAGCACTCCACTCGCATGGGACAAGTCCATGAAAGATATGAAACTGGCCAGTTTCTGTTTCAGAAGAAAAGTAACAGATCAATCCTCTGGATTTTTGCTCACACTGGCTCGTCTACCTCAAACACATTTCCCTATCCATCTTCATTCAGCTCAGCCCTTCTCAACCTTCAGAAATATAGAAGTATAGAAGTCTTCCTTTATCCCCAACGCTAAAGCTAAGTGAGGTTCCTTTCCTCCAACTCTGAGGCTCCTGTCCAGATAACATTCTGTTTTAAGAGTCTGTTTACTGCTTTGGGAGCTCCTTGAGAGAAGATCCAGGAGCCCTTTCACCATTATATCCCTGGTGCTTAGCACAGTGCTTAACACAGAGAAAGGGGGTTAATAAGTCTTTATTGATTGAAGCAGGGAGGGAGGGAGAAAAAGAGTGAGAGATGGACCTTGAATTACCGTCCTCAAGCTGTCTCCGCCAAAAAACACAGCTAAGCAGTTGGAGTCGCAAAAGCACTGTTGCGGTTTTAAATGTGTTAATTTATTTTATCACTTTGATTACAAACCATCATTAGCCATCTAGCATTTCCATGTGGACTGTATAATATGACTTTGGACTGAGACTCCCTGCTTTGAACTCACTTCCTTCATTTACAAGCTCTGTAACTTTGCGACCAGCTGTGTATTTTCTTTGTGCCTTAACTTACTTTTCTGCTAACTGAGGAGAGTGGTAACACCAAGCTCACAGAGTGGTCACAAGAAAAAATGAAACAGTGTGTTCCACACTTAGCTGAGTGTTTGGCTCATGATCAGAGTTTTATAAATGTCAACTAGTACCGATAAACTGTTGTGCTCTGTATTTTCAGACAATTGACTTGTTTAGGGGAAAAAAAAATGGATTCCCCAGCCATAAACACCTGATTCAAGAAACCCATGTATGTTTAAACAACCAGTTAGTTATTCCTTTCTTTTTCCCTTTGCTTGCTCACTCCCTGTGACTGCTCTGGTTAGTAAGTGCAGTGAGTTGGCATGAAGGAGGGCCTGATGTAACAGACACCAGGGCCAACAGTGTTTTCCCGCCACCTCCTTTCTTGTTTTTGAGATTATGTGCATTTCAATTCATTCCACCTTGAGCCACCTTACTCTTCTTCTTTGTTCCTCTTTGCTTTGTCTTTTTCTGTTACTTCACATAATCTCTTTATTCTTCCCATCTTTCTCCTCCTTTCTCTCTCTCTACCCATTCACACCAGTCATGCATCTATATGAGGGAGACAGAAGGTGAAAAAAAGCAAAAGAGAAAATCATTATAATTAACTCCTATAGCCCTTTAAGCAAGCGTGGAAGACTGCTAATCACCCTCTACTTTTTCAAATGCTTCCAAGCATGCATTCACTCCAAACCTCAGCGTTCTTAGTCATTAAAAACATGTATTTAAATTTTTTTCTTAACACTTTGCAAAAGCTTTGTTTCCAACTATCTGTAGATTATTTATGCTAATAATATTCCCACTAAAAATTTTCTGCTAAAAATATACCAACATAATTCCAATTAAAATGTACATTATGGGTGCTGGGGTTTTCTTGGGGGCCGGAGGAAGATGCGGACTAATCTAGAAAGCTGAACAGTCTAATAACATTACTTCTATAGGAGAATATTTTACAGCACAGCCTGTTTGCAAATGTAGAACTCCTTGTCTATGTCGTTGATCAAGTAGTTTAAATTACGGGCTTCTTTTGTCCCTCAGTGTCCTTTTTAGCTCCAGGAGAGCCTGGGCAAGGAGAGATGACCCCAAGCACCACATATACACCAACACAAACACAGTCAGAGCATAGCCCTTTCAAGGGGCGTGTGCTTTTCTACAAAGAAACAACACTTTGCTTTTGTAAGATAGTCTATTCAAAGTATGTGGAGAGTAAGTACAGCAAGACCCAGCAGGATGTATGTTTTGCTGAAAATCAGTATGTTGATCCTAGACACAAAGCTTATCTGTTTTGCTCAAAAAAACATATTTCTGAGCTTTTGCAGGACTGGATGGCAATCAACACGGGGACTCCACATCGGCTCACTGTGAACGCTGTTTAGCTGAAGAGCCAGGTTGTTGGAAGGGCATCTGCCCTTTAGAAGTCTAAACTGAGTTCAACTATTTCTTATCCAATGACTTTTAAACTTGTTTTTTAAAAAAATCCCCTTAATGCGGGAACAATCCCTTTATGACTCCAAAAATGTGGTTATGGTATAAATGATATAGTCACTGTACTAAGACATATTGGTAGGCTGGCAAGGAGGTCTTTATAAGGTGTGGAATCCTGGGATGTCATTTCTAGTGGCAGTTACTTAGACAAGAAGGATTTCTTTAGATCAGAAGCCAGATCTGAATGCTAAGTTCCTAGGTAGGTAGAGGAAACTTGGTATGTAAGATCGTTGGTATGTATGATCTTCATTAGACAAAGATCAAGTTATCCTGAAAAGTCTTGAGTGATGGGGAAGGCCACCAAATATAATTGAAAAAGTTGTTCACTGCACAAGAGTGCCTGGCTGAGGGAGTAAGTAGAAGCTGAAATCCATGCTGCTCTTTGCTCCCCAAGACAAGAACCTACAGGGTTGCAACTGTCCAGAGGGGGCACCTTTGTCAAGTTCACACACAGACGTCTTATAGGTTAGACAAGGCCCTTGGTGGCAGGGCTTCATGACGGCACCAGCCACATGCAACAGAAACACAGAAACCATGGAATACTATGCAGCCACGAAAAGGAAGGAGATCATGTCCTTTGCAGGGACATGAATGGAGCTGGAAGCCGTTATTCTCAGCAAGCTAACATAGGAACAGAAAACCAAACACCACATGTTGTCACTTATAAGTGGGAGCTGAACGATGAGAACACATGGACACATGGAGGGAACAACACACACTGGGGCCTGTCAGGTGGCTGGGGCTGGGGAAGGGAGAGCACCAGGAACAATAGCTAATGAATGCTGGGCTTAATTCCTGGGTGATGGGTTGATTTGTGCAGCAAATCACCATGGTATACGTTTACCTATGTAACATATCTGCACATCCTGCACATGACCCCAGAACTTAGAAGTTGAAGGGGAAAAAAAAAAACAGGCAGACAGGAGCTTGACAATTTTGGCTTGAGGACACAAATCCTAACATAGCACGTGAAAAGCAATATGGCCTAAAAGCTCTGGAAACACACGGCCCAAACTAGGGTCAAAAAACTATTTTGTGAACCTTGTACCACTATCTATGTTTATTTCCTTTTGTTTTTCCTTAGAATTATATAAAGCTTTTGCAAGAGTTCTAGTTTGTCTTGACTGTGTTTAGAGGAACCATGGGAAAGGTTTTGTTTGATGCTTGTGTCACACTATTACAGAGTCATCTGCCTCCAGGGCCCAGAAAGGTGGTAATGAAAGAAATTAGAACTGCCCACTTTTACCCCCACTCCCCTCCCAGGGCGTCTTATAGAGCTCAGCCTACTTGGAAATCTTTTGGTTTGATTTTCCTTTTAATTAGGATAAGTTAGTAGAATTTCTTTATGTGTTTTTTTGGGGGTGGGTGGGGGAATGCTGAGGACCTTTCAGCCAACCCCGGAGTTGATTCTCTTTGGGGGAAACAAAGGAAATTGTCCAGAAAGAGAGTAATAAAATCTTATTTTCTGCTTTTTATGAGGATCTTCAAGGAATTCCATTTCATTTCACCTTCTCAAAAGAAAAATCAGAAGCTCACTCTAGCAACCATCGGAGTAGGAAGCCATCTGTTTGGGTGCCTTCTCCTCATAAAGTTGTGAAAAAAACAAAGTGCCCTTTCTGGCACTGTTGAGGCTTCCAGCAGGGCCTGAAATCTTCACATAGTCAGCAAGCAAGTTAACAGAGTCAACTGTCTATCCCTTCAGGTCTTAGAGTGAAGACTTCCCTTTTTTCTTCTCCATTAGAAGAGGATAACTCTGGGTTATCACATGGGATGGCACCTAAGAATGATCAGGAATTTCTGAGATGAAGCTGGATTGCCTGTCTTGTCAAAAACACCTTCTGTGGTCAATTCTCAAATTCCCTGGAGTTTGTAAGAATTGCCTTTAACCCTTAGTATGTTGCTCTGAGAAAGAGCAATGCCTTGGACTGTGCAGGACATATACTTAATGCGCTCTGTGGCCCGGAAAATCCCAAGGCTCCCCTGATACCATGACTTTCCATTTATTTCTAATGTTTTTCATTTTTTAAATTAAAAATAAATGTTGTGGTGAAATAAACACAACATAAAATGTATCATCTTAACTATTTTAAGTGTATAGTTCAGTAACATTAAGAACATTCACTTTGTTCTGCAATCTCCAGAACTCTTTTCATCTTGAGAAAAGGAAACTCTATACTCCTTTAAAAACAACTCCTCATTTCCCCCTTTCCCAGCCTCTGATCACCACTACTCTATTTTGTGTCTCTATGACTCTGACTATTGTAGGTACCTCAGAAAGGTGGAATCGTACAGTATTTGTCCTCTTGTGTCTGACTTATTTTACTTAACATAATGTCCTCAATGTTCACCCACGTTGTAGGATGTGTCCAAATTTCCCTCCTTTTTAACGCTGACTGATAATGTATGGTCACACCACATTTTGCTTATTCATTCATCCGTTAATGTACACTTGGGTCGCTTCCACATTTTGGCTATTGTGAATAAAGTTGCTATGAACATGAGTGTATAAACATTTCTTTAGGACTCTGCTTTCAATCCTTTTAGTTATATACCCAGAAGTGGAATTGCTAGACCATAAGGTAATTCTACTTTTAATTTTTTTCCAGAACTACCATGCTGTTTTCCATAATGGCTGCACAACATCACTTTTCTATTTATTGATTGATTGACTGAGACAGAGTCTCACTCTGTCACCCAGACTGTAGTGCAATGACGCAGTCTCAGCTCACTGCAACCTCTGCCTCCTGGTTCAAGCAATTCTCCTGCCTCAGCCTCCGAAGTAGCTGGGATTACAGGCGCCCACTACTACGCCTGGCTAGTTTTTTTGTATTTTTAGTAGAGACGAGGTTTCGCTATGTTGGCCAGGCTGCTCGAATTCCTGACTTCAGGTGATCCGCCCTCCTCGGCCTCCCAAAGTTCTGGGATTACAGGCGTGAGCCACTGCACCCTGCCTCAACACCACTTTTCGTTTAGACCTACCTGTGCATCCTCTGTGTACGCTTTAGGAGTTTTCACTCATGAAGATGAAAATGACCATCCTTTTAAAAGTATTTTTATACAAGTGTTTTATTATAGAAAATTTTAAATATATACAAAATAAACAAAGTAGTATAATTGACTTCTGACCCAACATCAGCAACTACTAATCAAGTGCTATTTTTGTTTTATATGTGCTTTAACCCATTCCTCACCCTCACATTTTTTTTAGTTCTTTTTGTGTGTGTAAGGTCTGATGTACATACACTGAAAGGCACAAATTTTATTTATTTATTTATTTTTTGCCTTTTCTTATGATGCTGATGAAAGGTACAAATTTTAACTGCACAGTGGAAATGACCATCTTGGTCATTTGCAACAGCCTTTCCCTCTTCCTGCATCCTTCATCAAAAGCAAGACACCTTGGCAGAAGAGACTATTCGGATTAGCCTCAATGACAGTTTTGTTTCTTGAATTGGGAAAAACATGTTAAAGTCCCCTTAATGGTATAGTTCAATCCATATTTTCTTTTCTTAGGAGTATTTTGACCAAGACTATTCACTGAATATAAAGTCACTAAAGTGTTGGAGACTTTATATGGCTTTGCACTTACAATGATTGATTTCATTTCAAGATCACAAAAGACTTCATTCTCAAGTAACCATCATGATTATAATTCTATGATAGTGGAGGAACTGAGGAGCAAAATGTTTAAATTACTTACCCAGGAAGATCCTGGGATGTGGTGGCTGAGCAAAGAAGGAATGCCAAGAGTCTCTGGTCCTCTGTCTTAATCTCCAACCTACATTTGCTCAAAGAGCATGGCAGATCTAACAAGGGCCATGGGTTCCAGGAGCTGCCTTTGAGAGACTGACAGGTTAGCCAGATGCAGCCGAAGAGAACTAGCGACATTTAACACCGGGCTTATCTTACCAAGAAGAGGAGAATCTGACCTTGGACAATGAAAAAATCTCAAGGGAGGTTATTTTCTAGTGAAAAGAATAAGGAAGAAGGAACTCTCTTAAGATTATGATCAACAAATAAGAAAACAGTTAAAATGCATGTGTGAGGGTTTGGAGAATATCACCAACTAATGAAAAGTTACAGGCACATCTTGGCTTCTAGAAGCATTCCAGCCTAGTAGGAGTAAACATGGATGATATGGATCAGCAAGGCAGCCAATCATCTCCCTGGCCCAGTGAGCACAGACCCTGGTTCTAATAAAAGACTCGTCATCCTGTTGTTTATGAGGGTATACACAACTCCCTCAGGGATCCTGTAAAATTCCTTTGACTTGCCTGCAACATCTCTATATTCTGGTGTTTTGCATTTTCTAGATTATGTAACAATGAGGAAAAAATATGCATCCAGCTACATTAACATTTGCTTATTTTCTGTGATGTGACGGTAATTTACAGAGATGCAGTGGAGCAAACCCTCCTTTCTCACAGAAACACTGCATAAACAGAGCAGTTAATCTTCCAAATGAACATATCATTCTTTCTATTGTATGTCTCTGGAAAATGTTCAATCCAATTGGGGTCATGTGGGCTCAGTAAAAGTTACAAACCAGTTAGACCTTGTCCTTTCAGTGGCCATGCAAATGTTAGAGATTGAGGAAAACTGATGAGTTCTTCCAGATTTTTCTTGTTGTATGTACCCTGCACGTACAAACAACAAGATAATGTTTTAAGTGATTAATTTCTATAAGGGTATTGGGGCCACATGAGTCTATTTCAGGTGCATAAATCACCTATAAAAAGATAGACTCTAATAGAAGAACTTCCTATTTTTAAAGTGATTTTAGGAAAGATTTCTCTGATTATGAGAGAAGCCTGAACAGAGCCAGTCCTAGAGCAGTGGGGACAACGGCCTGGGACCTCTTGCACTAGAAAGACTCGGGATGTCAGAGGGGAGCAGAAGGAGGAAGCTCTATCAGCCGGGGCTAAAAACAGAGGCACAGGCAATTATGCCATCTCCTCATGACTCATGCCCAAGGCCAGGTTAGTGATACTGACCCTCCCCTAGGGCACATCCCTCCAAAAGGCAGGCTTTTTTCTGGTTTTCATCTACTTCAAGGCCATTTGAGGCTTACTTTAGCCTCATTTTAAGTTAATAAAAACGCTGTGGTTAGAAGGTAGGGAAAGAATGGAAGGAAGGAGTGTATACTTTGTCCCAGGGTTTAAACCCCCTACCCCTGAGTCATCTGTATTGTTTCAGGTCATATTCTATCATGTACTGCTTGATATATGATACATCCTAGGAGACTATCCAAAGATCTTCAAATCCTTCTCTTTGTGAAAATTTTGCACAGGCAGTTACCTGACTAACCATAAAGTAGTAAATTGGTTAAATTAGAATACCTCACTCTACAAAAGCCTTTAGCAAAAATGTACAGCCGTATGATTGATGGTGGCCTTGCTGTAAATCCAGAATGGGTCACAATCCTATAATGCATTATTAATTGCTTCCCAGGATCGGGTTAAATCAGGCTTTCTGTATTTATTTTTTTTAATTGGAGCCAAAAGCACACAGCAAAAGGCATTCAGTGAAACACACAGGATAAGACACAAAGGATTATAAAAGCCTGAGCAAATGCCGATATGTCACTAAATGCATCTAAACCTCTTCCTTTTTATTCTTGTTTTAAAGAAATTCTCCAACTTGATAGTGATTGCATTTGATGTACACTCAAGAAGCTCAAAGAGAAAAGTACCTATTTTCTCCAAATTACTTTTATACTGCCCCTACCCCCAAAGCATTTTTACATCTCTGGCTTCATAAAATCCCTGGAACTCTAAGTAGAATGAGGATTAGTACTGACTCATCCTGGCAGGTAGGCTATGGGGTGTCACTCCAGTGCTCCCCACAGCACTTGCGTGAAGCAAGAACTGGGCTCTCCTGGAGGTGAGGAAGACACTGACTACCCTACAGGATCGCTACGCGAGCAATCATCAGCTCATGCTTAAAAGCCACACTGTCTGTGTTCTTATTTTCTCTTCTAACTGACTGTGTTCTCCTTATTGGCCCAGACTATTCAATGAAGGCCAGAATAACTTTTCTTGAGTCAGCCAAAACCACTTTCCAAGAAGAAAATCACATGGAAGATAGCTCCAACAACTTGGGCGCCTTCTCCCTCCCTTGATTTCATGAGGGCACTGAGAAGCTATTAGTGACCTGAGCCGTCCCCAGACGGGAATCAAAAGAACTAACTTGTCAGGGAAGAAAGCCTGACTGGGGTCAACATGCTCCTTATAGTTTAGTTCCTAAGTGCTCTTTGTTTCTTTGTGTTCTGTGCCAATTAGTCCATCATGGTATGTCTCTCATGAGGAGAACATACTCATAAATCTAACTGGAAACCGGAACGTGGCATAACCATTTGACTATGGGAAAAATCGACTTGATTTATGAGGTATTATGAACCAGTGAGCCGTATTGTACTTTCTTCTCTGTTGCCTGGCTTAACTGCGCTGGCAATGAAGTCGGTCACTCAGCCTCACAATTGCAGGATTCATAGCTTGCCTCTAGCAGCGAGATGGGTCAGGGAGGACAGGGTGAAGAGCCTGAGGAAGAGCTGCTCCTTAATTACTGCTTATTTGAATATTAAATTATTCCTCATGAAAACAGCTAGATTCAGCAGTCTGTGGCTCAGGCTACATTTTTCTGTTAATGTGACCTGGAGCCCTGGCTCCTGAGAACTCTGAGAAAGCCCATGCTCATATAAATATTCTGAGGAGTCTTGTGAATCAGAGGCAGGCAGCCATTTCCAAAAGGGACACCATTACAAAGTCCTCACAATTCAGCTACTTTAAGGGAATTTGGTCTAGAGGGCACATTAAATACATTATGATTCCTCTGAGAATACATCCATGTACATATTTCTTACACTCCAAATGGCATTTGGTGGAGGCCAGTGACTTTCTTTCCTGTGGATTTAGGAACAGAAATCTATTTTGCTTCCATTTGTATGGTGAATGTGGGTCAACTCAAAGTGAGGGAAACTTGTCCTCCCACACGGGTACCATCTGGGTGCAACCTTACTTTTTACAGTAAGTTAAGACACATTTTACCCAGTAGGTCACTTTCTGGATTTCCAGTGGAAGTATTTTTGCCCAAAAGGGAATTACTATTGTCAAAGTTGTCTTTATGAATTGCGCTTGAGGTCAAATTAAGAACCGCCTTTGGGGCTCAATTACAGAATCATAGAAATCATAGGCCTTGAAGGAAAAATAGCTCTTTTGCTTCCTGTAAAAAAAGTCAAACTTGAACTTGTAAAGATTGAGCCACGCCAAGAGCTAAGAAAGGAATATTTCCTCTTCTTTCTCTTATTCCAGGGCTGAATTTAACTAATGAAATGGAGCAGAATGTTCCACCCAGGAACACCACTTTTTTTTTTAATATTTAAAAAATATGTTTAATGTTTAATTTAATTTACATTTATTTGATTACTAGTAAGTTTACATAATTTTAGAAATTATGTGTATTAGTTACTTGCTTTTTTTAAAAATACTTTAAGTTCTAGGGTACATGTGCACAACGTGCAGGTTTGTTACATATGTATACATGTGCCATGTTGGTGTGCTGCACCCATTAACTCGTCATTTACATTAGGTATTTCTCCTAATGCTAACCCTTCCCCAGCCTCCCACCCCCCGACAGGCCCCAGTGTGTGATGTTCCCCATCCTGTGTCCAAGTGTTCTCATTGTTCAATTCCCACCTATAAGTGAGAACATGCGGTGTTTGTTTTTCTGTCCTTGCGATAGTTTGCTGAGAATGATGGTTTCCAGCTTCATCCATGTCCCTACAAAGGACATTAACTCATCCTTTTTTTATAACTGCATAGTATTTCATGGTGTATATGTGCCACATTTTCTTAATCCAGTCTATCATTGATGGACATTTGGGTTGGTTCCAAGTCTTTGCTATTGTGAATAGTGCCGCAATAAACATACGTGTGCATGTGTCTTTATAGCAGCATGATTTATAATCCTTTGGGTAAATACCCAGTAATGGGATGGCTGGGTCAAATGGTATTTCTAGTTCTAGATCCTTGAGGAATCGCCACACTGTCTTCCACAATGGTTGAACTAATTTACAGTCCCGCCAACAGTGTAAAAGAGGAACACCGCTTTCAAAGGAAGCACGATAAAGTGTGCTTCTGCCATCTCTGCAGAGGGCCCCACCCCAGAGCATTTTGGGAACTCCTGGTCATGAGGAAAGAGCAAGCAAAGAAGGGCTGAAGTGGGAATTGGGAACAAAACTCCCTGGGGCCAGCAAATGTGCCTCTCTCCAGGGAAAGTATATCAGGGTAAATCTCTAAATCTAAATGGGCATAGCAAACTTAGGTGTGTCCAAACGTAGGGCAGGGAGGTGATGAGGCTCCCAAGCAGTAGTGTTAATGATGAATGAGCTTAGAAAATGGGACCAGGCTTATGGGGCTGGCAGAAAGTACTTTTGACTGTAAGCCCCATGAAAGGCTCCATCTGTCTTATTTATATAGTGCTCTGTGCTCAAGGCAGGGCCAGCCACACATTAGGTAATACTTCCAATAACAATACTTGGAATGAACAAAATAATTGAGGCTCCCCAGTTGACAAAGTGAGAACACTAATGGGTATAATAATAGCTGCATCTGTCTCAAAGAGTAGTTGTTAACAGGTAGGATGGCATTTGTTAACATACATACAATGCTTAGAATATTGCCTGGCACATAATGATCTCCCCCTGGCATGTCTACTTATAGAACAAGAGGCTAGATTCAGTCCTTCTCACTATTGGTGAGGGAGCTCCCACTTCAGGCCAAGCCTCCATTGATTCCAGGCCACACATAAGTGGGGACAAGGCTGGCAGGGACCAACAGACATATTGAGGCTTGGGCAAAGTACCAGCTCGGGCCTTCATCCTCACTTGTCTGTAGCCAAGTAGTTAATAGTTGGGGCTTTGGAGTTAGAAAGTCAGGTTCAAATTCCTCCTATTATATTTTTTTGTGACTCCAGGCAAGTCACAAAATGTGCAAAGCATCAGATCTCTCATCTATAAAATAGGGACGATAGTGGTCTTTACTGAAGGGTTGTTGTGAGAGCTAAATGAGAAAATACCAAATTTTGGGCACAGGTACTGTGTTAGTCTGTTTTCACTGCTATAAAGGAATACCTGAGACTGGGTAATTTATAAAGAAAAGAGGTTTATTTGGCTCATGGTTCTGCAGGCTGTAGCATGATATTGGCATCTGCTTGTGGTGAGACTTCAAGAAGCTTACAATCATGGCAGAAGGCAAAGGAGAGCCAATGTGTCATGTGGTGAGAGCAAGCAAGAGAGATACAGAGAAGGTGTTGAGCTCTTTAAAATAACCAGATCTTGGCCAGGCGTGGTGGCTCACTCCTGTAATCCCAGCAATTTGGGAGGCCAAGGTGGGTGGATCACGAGGTCAGGAGATCGAGACCATCCTGGCTAACATGGTGAAACCCTGTCTCTACTAAAAATACAAAAAATTAGCCAGACGTGGTGGCGGGCACCTGTAGTCCCAGCTACTCGGGAGGCTGAGGCAGGAGAATGGCGTGAACCCGTGAGGTGGAGCTTGCAGTGAGCCAAGATCGCGCCACTGCACTCCAGTCTGGGCAACAGAACAAGACTCCGTCTCAAAAATAAATAAATAAATAAATAAATAAATAAATAAATAAATAAATAACCAGATCTTGCATGAACTCATAGAATGAAAACTCACTGATTACCAAGGGAACAGCACCAAGCCATTCATGAGGGATTTGCCCCCATGACCCAAACGCCTCCCACTAGGCCTACCTCCAACATTGGAAGTCACATTGCAACATGAGATTTGGAGGAAAAAAGCATCCAAACTGTATCAGAGACTGATCCAAAGGAAGCACTCAATAACGGTAGCTATAGTGAATACTATTATTAATAAGCCATACTCTGATCTAGTGTCCTATTCTTACTGTTCTCATGCTTAGGACCCTGAGATACAGTGCCTTGCATGGAGTGAGTGTTTAATAATTGCATGTGCCTAACTCATCCTCCCTTTCTTTACCTCTTATTCTGGGCTTGCTCATGTGTCTTTTAGGTTGGGGCAGGGAGGGCTAACAGTCAGCAAAAGAGCTAAGCTTCATTTCAAGCTGCAGGTGCAGCTGGTTCAAGTGAGCTCCAAGTGTGTCTCATTTTCTTCCTGAGACCTGTGGTTAGTTGGGGCATATTATTCTCATGGAAGTATCTGAAGCACAATAGTGCAAGTCCAGACATGCAACCACATTTTAAGTTATATTTGCTAACATCGCATGGGTAAGACATGTCACATGGGCAAGTCTAAACCAAACTGGGGAAATACACACTCTGTGGGAAGAACAGCAAGGTCACGTGACAAAAAGCATAGCTGTATGGAGAGATGAGGAATCAGGACCAATAATCAGAAAGTATTTCCTGATGATTCTCCCAAGAAATTAAAATTCCACACCTAGAGTGCCATAATCCCTTGGATATGCTTCTACACTAGTACTTGCTCACTAGCTTCTACATATCTGTTTTCTGGGTTCCCCCATTAACTGGGAGCTTTTCAAAGGCAAAGATGGTGTCTTATTCTTTTCTCTATCCCTAGCACCTAGCACAATGCCTGCTGTGTAGCAGGTATCTCATGAATTAATGTTTGTTTTCATTGCTGAATGTATGTTTTTTCCATGAATGAATGGATGTTCTCATGAATGAATGGATGTTCATTACCCTTGGTTCATCATTTCTCATCAGTCTCTGGGCAAAGTTTGGGGTTACTAAGGCATTGGAATCTGTGATAAGTCCACCCAGTATCATTAGGGACCCATGCCCCAGACGGCACTCCCTTTCATAAGTGGCTCATAGACCTCCTTATTGGCTGCCTTCATCCTTATTCCAAAGCTCCAGCTCACCTTCCCACCCATGTTGAGGATGACTCTTAGGAGCTGGTCTCTGTTTTGTTTTACCCTCAAAGATGGGAAATATTTCCCTCTCAAATTATCATAGTTTTTATCCAGCCTGGATGATTTAACCACAACTCTTTTTAGGTCCTCAAAAGTCACCCTTATCACTCCACCATCAAACTCTCAGGTCCAGAGAGCATTTCTGTAATGACCGACAAATATCTGAAAGCTATATACTTTTCAGCTCTGTCTCTCCCTGGAGTGAGTTCCCAGTAACAACTCCTAACTCCTTATACATAATCCAAAAGGAGGTTTATCAGCTTTCTTTCCTCTTTGTCTTGATCCTTAACTCTAGTATCCCAGGAGGCCATGAGGCTCTCACGCAACTAGAACTAAAGTCTTACCCTGAAAGTCCAGATTTCTGAAGGTAGATAGCAGATTAGGCTCTTTGCATGGTTATATTTGATACATGCTGCAAACAGATCCACCAAGGAAGTTGAGTGCTGTTGGTTTTATTATTTTTAAAAAATCTGAAGGGGTCAGTTTACTTTTTCTTCTTCATCAGATTTCATAATAGTGGACAATTCTATGTTCTGTCATAGACTATTTGCTTTTCTAAACACACTTTTTACAGTGAATTAAGAAACATTTTACTCAATAGGTCACTTTCTGGATTTCCAGTGGAAGTATTTTTGCCCAAAGGGGAATGAGTATTGTCAAAGTTGTCTTCGTGAATTGCGCTTGAGGTCAAATTAAAAACAGCCTTTGGGGCTCAATTACAGAATCATAGAAATCATAGGCCTTGAAGGAAAAATAGCTCTTTTATTTCCTGGAAAAAAAATTCAAACTTGAACTTGTAAAGTTTGAACCACAGCAAGAGCTAAGAAAGGAATATTTCCTCTTGTTTCTTTTATTCCAGGGCTAGATTTAACTAAAAAATTGAACAGTCTAGCAATGAAAGTGTCCCTAACACCTTTTTTTTGTGTGTGTCCAGTTTAGTGCTGTGGGAAAGACAAAAGAATCAGAAGACTTGGTGACTTCTCTCTAAAATCTACAAGTCACACTAGAGAAATGACAAGAAAGCACATCAGATTGTACAGCATGTTCTAGTCCAGAGCTTTTTAACTTTAATGTGCATACAAATCACCTCTGATTCAGAAGTTCTGTGATGGGGCTCAAGAGTCTGTATTTCTAACAAGTTCCTAGGTGATACTAATGCCACTAGTCTGTGGCCCACACTTTGAGTAACGAAGTTCTAGTTGTGGAAGATACTGGAGTCTTGTGTAGGAACATAAAGGTGAGGGAGATAATGAAGGTGAGACTGTCAAGAAGTATGCAGATTAGGAGCAATTCGCATCTAGCAGAGCCAAAGGCCAACAAAGGATTCTCACTTACAATGGCCCCATCAGGAGCCCGAAAGAATCCTGGAGTGAATTATAAACATGGTGCCCTTAATTCAGTTTTGCCCACTCACATTCTCACTAAATTGGTAAAATGTAAATTGATTCTGCTTCCACCTAAGAAGGTATGATCCTAATATGTACATAACACATTTAGTATGATATTAGTTAAGTAACTTGCTGATGTATTTCCATTGAATGTTTTGTGATCAAAACATGGAAGTACAACCACGTTCTGCTGTGAGTAGACATATGCAAACCTACCCCTAAAGGAAGCTGGGAGGCTGAAGAAAGAGGCTGACAAATCCAATTTCTTCGAAAGAAACATTTAATAAGGACTTACAAACAGAAGCCATGTCTTGGACAGCCGCGAGAGGAGATAGTGGGTCCCTGAACCATTACCCCACAGACCCAGGGCTTATATACCATAGGGAATTTGCCTGATGACAGGATTTATGGCAAGTACAATAATATCTAGGTTGTTTTGAGCCAAGGGCAGGATTTACTGTAAGTACATGCTCTTACACAAGGAACAGTAGATAAAATAGAAATCTTCGAGGCATACACGGAACTGGTGTTAATCAGAAGTCAACATGGTGGATTAGCATCCACGATGGAATTGCTTTAGTCTCCACAGACAACCACAGACTAACCACCTAAGACTAGTTATAATCAGAAGAACAAATAATCAAATGAACTTCCTCACCCAAATAATGTTTGCTGGGGATCGTCTACCAGAAAAGAGTGATAGTTTTAATAACCTGTATTTTAGGCTTCATAATATGCCTCCAAAAAAGTTATGTGACTTGGGAAGTTATAAAAGAAAACCACAGAAAGAACAAAAACGACTTAAAAGACAGAAAGGTTTTGTTGACTTTTCAGAACATTGACTCTGTTGAGCCCTTGGAAAGGAATTAGAGAGTGAATCTGTTTCCTTATATTATTTTTATTAATAAAAAAACTAACTTTTCCCTCCATCACACACACTAAAAAAACGCTGAGTAAACATTTAAAGGATATCAATGTGAAAAAGCACCAAATGATTAGCCTGTTGTCCTCACAACTCACTCTAAAGGGAAAGGATTTAGATTGGTTGAAGGGAAGAGCATTTTAGGCAGGAAGAGAGTTCAGGCAATAGCAGTAGTACTGTTTGCTTAGAGCTGGAAAGGGGTTGTGGAAAATAAGGTTGCCAAGGCAGGTTGTGGCCAGATGGTAGAGAACCAGCTAAATGCCTAGCTAACAGTCTGGATGCTCTTCTTTAAGTAAGCACATTTTTGACCTAGAGATGAAATAAAATATGAAAAGGGCCATATTGAAGTAATTGGTAGTTGACACTTGGCCTTGCATACTATGGGCCATTCACCCATTTGACAGCTCCCAGGGGGCTCTAAGGGTAGTTCAGTGGGGAGGGGTGTCCAAGTTTATGGTAAATGCACCAGCAGACCATTGAAGAGAAAGACAAGCTAATCTCTAGCACCTTGGGACCAGACCCAAACCAGAGACTTCTCAGAAAGCCCAAAAGGCTTAGAGAGTAACTGGTCCTCAGAGGGGCAAAATGCCTAGCAGGTCCCTGAGAGACTGGGGGGGCGTCCATATTTTTCTCATTAACTTATTCATGACAAGAAGCATTATGCCTTGCTGAGGATGGTGGAAAATATTTCACTGAAGTCTTAAGTTGGAAAAAAAATTTAAAGTTTTTTTCCTCTTTATGACCCCAAGCCAAAGAAAAAGTTTGTCACTCTGAATGTTTATGAGAGGGGTAAGCCAGAAGAGCAGACACAGCCAAATCCCTTTGACTCATTACTGAGCTGTAGGAGCAGCATGCTCAATTAGTAGGCAGTATAATTTAGCCAGCCCCCAGGGTGGGGCCAGGGGAGGTGGTGGTGAGGCAGAAGGTGGGTGCTGGGGGTTGGGGGTGGGAGGTTGAGTGAGGTGGAAATTGGAATTTTTCAAAGTCATAAATTTACTCAAGAAAGCAAGACAGCAGGTGACCTCTCTGAGTGAAGTCAGGTCTACATGGCTGTCAGTCACCTCTGAGCTCCAGTACGTCATTTGTTTGACCCTGCTGTCTATACAGCTAAAATGAGTAATGTATTAGCAATGTGAGAAGCCTCAGATCATAAAACCAAAGGGGAATAAATCAGCCAAGATTGTCAGGATGTGGAAGAGGTGGAGATTTAGAGCTGGGACTCCACCAGGCTGGGGACTACTCTTCTTGCTCTAAAGATGCCAGGTCAGGGTAGCTGTAATGTTGCCCAATATGAACACGAGCTCTGGACTAAATTTTCTTCTGTTCCTGTTGAGAGAGGGCTGTTGGTGATGAACAGCATCCCCATGGGTAGTGAGATTATCTTGATTGTTGTGTTTTTAAACACACCTTTACTCTCTGTGTCACACTTACATGCTCATTCATTATTTTCTTCATTTAGCTAAGATTGTTTACCCATCTCCTATATGCCAAGTGCTGTGCAAAGCATGAGGAAGACAATGCTGGCCAAGAACCAGGCCTAACCTCAATGAGCTTTCAGTACAGATGGTCCAAGGACAGTCTGAAAGTGCCTAGATTATTCCAGAATCACCCATGCAAGAGGTTACTCCAGACCACAGGGTGATTTAAGTCCTCCTCAGGGCAAATTGAATCTGTCATCTGGCTTGGACTCCACAAGAGGTCCCTGACTGCCTTGTAGTATGGAAGAGGAGGAGATTTGGGAGAAATTAATCCAGAACTTTCTTCTCTCTCTCATCCTGTGTAAGTGATGGAGTGTATGCCTCCCTACATGGATTCTCAGAATCAAATCTGGGCCAACATACGTAAGGCTTCACTTCCTCTTCTGAGCAACCTTCTAACCAAGCCTGGGCATTGTACATTCCTAGCCCATGTCCCAAGCTCACACTCAAGGCTGTCCTCATCCAACATTGGCAGTTCTGTCACAAGTAAACACTGGCTCCTCCATAACGGATGTTATGAAGAATCTAAGAGTAATGAACTGATTACCATACCTGAAAAATAAAAAGCATACTTACTACCACATCCCAGAATAGGGATGGTTCTGCCAGGCAAACTGTTCTAGTTCCATCTTAATGTGACCAGATAATTTTTGAGGTATTAATTTATGTTCTCCCTTTCCCCAAATATTTTTCCTTTTATTCTTCTATTTCTAGTTGGTAACCAGACTCTGGGCTTCCTCACTTAAGAGAAAGCTTGCGGCAGGAGAGCTCAAGTTGATTATGTGGCATGACACTGGGGCTACGGGAAAAGAGGGGGAGTGTCTTAAGGCAGTTACCCTGGAGGGTAGAGAGCCAGAGAAACCCAGAAGGGGCCACGTTTTGTAGCTTCGGGGAAATAGAGGAGATCTGCATTCTAGGGAGGGAACGAAACAAATCTCAGAAGAAGACTGTGAGATGCCCCCGGGAGGCTTCCACTGGCTGACACTTACAGATGACTTTTGCATTTTTCTTTCCTTTTTTCTTTCTTTTTTTCTTTTTGTTTCTTTCTTTCTTTCTTTCTGTCTTTCTTCTTTCTCTCTCTCTCTCTTTCTTTCTTTCCTTCCTTCTTTTTTTTTTTTTTTTTTGACGGAGTCTCGCTCTGTCGCCCAGGTTGGAGTGCAGCAGTGGCGCGATCTCAGCTCACTGCAACCTCTGCCTCCCGGGTTCAAGCGATTCTCCTGCTTCAGCCTCCCAAGTAGCTGGGACTACAGGCACGGGCCACCATGCCTGGCTAATTTTTTGTATTTTTAGTAGAGACGGGGTTTCACCATGTTAGCCAGGATGGTCTCCATCTCCTGACCTCGTGATCCGCCCGCCTCGGCCTCCCAAAGTGCTGGGATTACAGGCGTGAGCCACCGCACCCGGCCTGAATTTTTCTTTTACATTAAATAAGGGTTCCAAATGTGCTGACCTTTTCTGAGATGACAAGCGATCCTAACTTTTGCATTCAGCAGAAACTTTTTGTAAAAGCACATAATCTATCCCTTTGAAATAAAAAGTTAATGTGTTTTAAATGAGTGAGAAATTAACTACTATTTGAAAGAAATCTATGCCATGAAAAGCACATAGATGTTTGGCAGTTTCCTTCATTGTGTTATTTTTGTTGCAGAAAAGTGTGTATAAAGACTTTCTTATCATCAACCTAAGTGCATATCGACGGTGAATTGGATAAAGAAAACATGGTACATATACACCATGGAATATTTTGCAGCCATGACAAAGAATGAAATCATGTCTTTTGCAGCAACATGGATGCAGCTGGAGGCCATCATACTAAGCAAATTAATGCAGGAACAGGAAACCAAACATCACATTTTCTCACTTGTAAGTGGGAGCTATACACTGGGTACATATGGACATAAAGATGGAAACAGTAGACACTGAGGACTACTAGAGCAGGGAGAAGGGAGGGGAGGGCAAGGGCTGAAAACTCCATGTTGGGTACTATGCTCACTACTTGGGTGAGGACCATTTGTGTCCCAAACCTCAGCATCACACAATATACCCATGTAATAAACCTACACATACAACCCCTGAATCTAAAATGAAAGTTGAAATTTTTTAAAAAAGAAAAAAAGTAGGAAAAAGGGGAAATAAATATATTAGAAGTGATCAATATTCATCACTACTTTTAATAAAACATTGAGATTATTAATTAAGCTCCAGATTGTTTTTTCACATTTCTAGGAGAAATCAATATATTCTTCCATAAACAGTGAAAGACATAGAATAAATGAGTAACTGAAACTTCAATCCTATTCTTGTAAGAAGTTATGAAAGATTGACTCTGTAAGTATTCTTATTCATTTGCAAATGAATATTTGTTGCAAATATATAGATAAGTATTGAAGTATTTGTTTTTTAGTTTGTCTGTCTTATAGCTAGTCACAACATATTTTTGAATTCTTCCAAATTGTATATTTGTTTGACTAAGAAAGCTATAAGAGCACAGTTGAGTGCTCTAGGGACCATTTACAGGAAAGAAGAACTTTTTTGTGTATTTCATACTTTTGCATATTTTAGACTGGCTTATGCTGATGAAGATTTTCTCCTATAAATTTTAAGGATAGAGATTCCATCTTGTATTAATGCCAATTAGAAATGTGTCATAAATATTATACTTTTTAAATTTTGCTTTATCTCTTAAGTAGAGTTCAAATAGAAAATCATTGCATTGTATAGATAAATGATTGATAGTTAAGAGATTTTAATTTAAAATAGTCATTGACTATAAACTGATTAACTGATTTTAGAGACTGCAGAATGTATTATGTCTGGAATATGTTGTTCTATATATTACATTTATAGATTAAGAAATGCATGTGCAGAGTGCAGAAATTGAGTTCTGAAATCAATACAGGCAATTATAAATTAATGTACCTCCTTTAGAAAGTGAAATTTCACAATGTAATTACTACATTTCTTGACTGAACTAATAAAAATTGTGAAACTATGAAACAAAACTTTCATATCTGCACATTTATAAAGAAAACATAGACATGAAATCTTCAATCCTGTTTAAGTATCTTCCAAATGAAATCATCTTCAAAATGCTGCATCTTCTATTTGTTTTATTAGAACAGTTTGACATTAAAAGATGGAAATTCACTAGCCTAATTTCAACAAGAATCTTTGCATAATCGAGGTCATGGTTATTTTTATGTGTCAACTTGACTGAGCCACAGAATGCTTATATTAAACGTTATTTCTGGATGTGTCTGAGTGTATTCCCGGATGAGATTAGCATTTGAATTGGTGGACTCAGTAGACTGCCTTCCCCAATGTGGATAGGCATCCAACAATTCATTGAGGGCCTAAATAGAACAAAAAACTGGGAAAGGAAAAGAGGATTTGACCCCTTTCTGCTTGCCTGGTTGAGCTGGGACATTGGTCTCTCCTGTTCTTGGACTGGGATCCAAGAACCATTCACTCCTCTGGTTCTCAGGTCTTCAGACTTAGACTGGAATTACACCAGCAGCTTTCCTGGGTCTCCAGCTTGCAGATAGCAGATCATGGGACTTCTCATCCTCCATAATCGCATGAGCTAATTTCTCATAATGAATAAGTATATGTACACTAAGGGACATAGATCTGTATCTGTATATGTGTATATCCTACTGGTTCTTTCTCTGGAGAATCCTAACTAATGCAATTGATATGTTGCTCAAAAAAGAGAGTATTATGATTACTCAACGCAGCCAATAATCTAATCTACATATCTTTATCTATGTCTTGGCTAACCATGTCAAGCCATTAAAACCAAGTTTTATCAAAATAAACTGAAACTGAAACCAGACATTCAAAGCACACTTCCACAAAGTATTAAACTATGATTTTCCAAAAGCACAAAATACATTTAATCACATTGCTCTCACTTAAAAAATAAAAAAGTAAGATGAAAAAGTTTTTGGCCCTTTTGTTAATAAGAATCAAAAATATTTTTACCAAATAGGATTTATTCTAGGCATGCAACATTCAAAAATCAATTAATGTTATTCATGTCCACAAGCTAAAGAAGAAAAATCACATAACTATAACAATAGATGCAGAAAAAGCATTTGAAAAAAGTTAACACCCATTCATCATTAAAAGCTTTCAGCAAACTAGGAATAGATGGGAACTTCCTCAACTTGATAAAGAACAGCTACAAAAAACCTACAGCTAACACCATATTTAGTGGTGAGAAACTAAGTTTTCTTACTAAGATCAGTAACAAAGCAAGGACATCTCCCCTCATCACTGCTTTTCAACATCATACAGGAAGTCCTAGCTAATGCAATAATACAAGAAAAGAAAGTAAAGAAAAATACAGGTTTGGAAGGAAGAAATAAAATTGTCTTTATTTGCAGATGACATGTTTGCTTATGTAGAAAATCTGAAAGAATTGACACCAAAAACCTCCTGAAACTAAGTTATTTTAGCAAGGTTTCAGGACATAAGGTTAATATACAAAATCAATCTCTTTTCTATATATCAACAGTGAAGAAGTAAAATATGAAATTAAAAACACAATACCATTTACATTAACACCTCAAAAAATGAAATACTTAGGTATAAATCATCTAACAAAACATGTACAAAATTTATTTGAGGAAAATATAAAACTCTGATGAAAGAAATCAAAGAAGAACTAAACAAATGGAGAGAGGTTCCATGTTCACAGATAGAAATATTCAATATTGTCAAGATGTCAGTTCTTCTCAACTTGATATATAGATTTAATATAAACCCAATCAAAACCGCAGCCTGTAATTTTGTAGATATTGACAAATGATTCTAACGTTTATATGGAGAGGCAAATGACTCGGAATAGCCAATACAATGTTGAAAAAGAAGAAAAAAGTTGGAGGACTGACACTACCCGACTTCAAGACTTACTATACAACTACAGTAATATTCTCAAAAGAACAGACAAATAGATTCATAGAACAGAACAGAGAGCCCAGAAATACAACCACACAAATACAGTCAACCAATCTTTGGCAAAGGAACAAAGGCAATAAAAAGGAGGAAAGACAGTCTTCTCAACAAATGGTGCTGGAAGAACTGAACATTCACGTGCAAGAAAAATGAAGCTAGATGCAGGCATTATACCCTTTGCAGATATTAACTCAAAATCAATCATAGACCAAAGAGTAAGATGCAAAACTATAAGGCTCCCAGAAGACAACACAGGAGAAAATATAGTTGACCATGGATTTGGCAATGACTTTTTAGGTACAACACCAAAGGCATAATCCATGAAAGAAATAATTGATGAGATTAAATTCATTAATTTTTTTTAATTTTTAAAAAGACATGTCAAGAGAATGAGAAGACAATTCACCAACTAGGAGAAAATATTTTCAAAAGACATATCTGATAAAGAACTGTTATCCAAAATATAAAAAGAACACTTGAAACTTAACAATAAGAAAATGAACAACCCAACTTAAAAATGGGCAAAAGAACTGAACAGACACCTCACCAAAGATACACAGATGGCAAATGAGCATACAAAAAGATACTCAACATTATAATGTCACTAGGGAGTTGCAGGTTAAAACGACAGTGAGGTACCACTGCACACCCATTAGAATGGCAAAAATACAAAATACTAACCACAACACTAAATGCTGGTGAGGGTGGAGCAACATAAACTCTCATTTATTGTTGTGGGAATGTAAAATAATATCGCCACTTTGGAAGATGGTCTGACAATTTCTTACTAAACTAAAAAGACTCTTAACACATGATCTAGCAGTTGGACCCCTTGGTATTTACCCAAATGAGTTGAAAACTTATGTGCATACACACTTATGTATGCACACAGATGTTTATAGCAGCTTCATTCATAATTGCCAAAACTTGGAAGCAACCAAGATGTCCTTCAGTGGGGTGAATGGATAAATAAAGTATGGTACCTCCAGAAAATGAAATATTATTTATTGCTAAAAAGAAATGAGCTATCGAGCTATGAAAAGACATAGAAAAACCTCAAATGTACATTACTAAGTGAAAGAAGCGAATATGAAAAAGCTACGTACTGTATTATTCCCACTATAAGACATTTTGGAAAAGGCAAAACTATGGAGACAGTAAAATGATCAGTGATTACCAGGGGTTAGGATGGAAGGAGGGATAAACAGGTGAAACACAGAGGCTTGTTAGGGCAACAAAACTGTTCTGTATGAAACAGTAATTGTGGATACCTGTCATTATACATTTTTCAAGATCCATAGAATGTATACCAATAATGAACCCTAATGTAAACTATGGACGTTGGATGACAATTATGTGTCAATGTAGGTTCATTGATTGTTAACAAATGTACCAGTCTGGTGCAAGATATCAATAGTGGAGAGGCTGTCTATGTAGAGGCAGGTGACATGTGGGAACTCTCTGTACTTCCCACTCAATTTTGCTGTGAACCTAATAAAGTCTGCTTTAAAGAAACAGAATGACCACAGACAGTCTAAGAAAGTGATTGTTCAATTCTTTTATGTTCAGCCCATCAGCAAAATATTTAGAGTATGCATCCTCAGTAAATGCATATGTATCTTTCATATGTTTTGTTAAGTATTAAATATAATTATACTATCCTATTTTGTACACTATAACAAAATATAAATCTTAAAAAAACATTGCTTATTTTATGTCTATTTCACCCTTTCAGAATTTCTTAGTGTATGTTTTATAGCATATGTAATGAAGTAATCATAAGTATATACATAATATGTATATGTATATATATGTGTGTGTGTGTGTATATATATATGTGTGTGTATATATATATATATATATATATAATGCATATTTTGAGATGGAGTCTTGCTCTCTTGCCCAGGCTGGAGTGCAGTGGCTCAATCTCAGCTCACTGCAACCTCCACCTCCTGGGTTCAAGCGATTCTCCTGCCTCAGCCTACCGAGTAACTGGAACTACAGGTGCCTGCCACCACGCCTGGCTAATTTTTGTATTTTTAGTAGAGTCAGGGTTTCACCATGTTGGTCAGGCTGGTCTCAAACTCCTGACCTCAAGTGATCCACCCACCTTGGCCTCCCAAAGTGCTAGGATTACAGGCGTGAGTCACCAGGCCCTGCCATGAGTATAATTTATAAACAAATAAATATGCATGCATTAGGAGTGAGCTCAGGATTTTTTTTAATTGAGAGGGGATAGAGTTCTACCAGAAGCAGAGCTGAGGCAAGAACCTGGATGCAGAAATTTCATCTCTTTGGTAATCCTAGAAGAGTTAAGAGACAAGGAGTATGAGACAGGAGAGAAGGAAAAGTCACGGCATTGTTGAGCTGATTACCTCTGTGTGCAACTGAGGCTTAGTCCTGCTAGGGACCAGCTGAAGAACTACCAAATGTGCCTCGGAAATGTTCTTTCAAAAGATGGAAATCTGGGGCATTTATCTCTTGACCGCCACCCCTCATTGGTGCAGGGTTGCCCTCAGAAGTGTTAACTCTGCCCCCACCGCCACACACACTTCTGTGTGCCCTGTGAGGATTAAGTTCCTGAAAGCAGGCGGAAGCGGCTGACACTGCGGTAAGACTCTGTCAATGTGTGTGGAAACTATCTGCCGCAAGGGATGTGGTATGGAACACTAAAAACATTTGCTGCAAGGACTATGTTAAAACAAAAGTTTGGAGATCCCTAGTTTGTTGAATAAATGAAGCTATCATCTTCCTCCACCCTTTAAAGGCAGCACATCCACACAAACGTCAATTATGAGGTGATCACACTAATTATTACGTACAATTTATGCATATTTCTTTTTCCACTGTCTGGAGAGTAGGATTTTTTTTTTTTTTTTTTTTTTTTTGAGATGGAGTCTCGCTCTGTCGCCCAGGCTGGAGTGCAGTGGCGCGATCTCGATTCACCACAAGCTCCGCCTCCTGGGTTCCCGCCATTCTCCTGCCTCAGCTTCCCGAGTAGCTGGGACTACAGGCGCCTGCCACCACGCCCAGCTAATTTTTTGTATTTTTAGTAGAGACAGGGTTTCACCGTCTTAGCCAGGTTGGTCTCGATCTCCTGACCTCGTGATCCGCCCGTCTCGGCCTCCCAAAGTGCTGGGATTACAGGCGTGAGCCACCGCGCCTGGCCTTTTTTTTTTACTTTTATTTTAGGTTCAGGGATACATGTGCAGGTTTGTTATATAGGTAAACTGTGTGTTACAGGGTTTAGTGTACAGATTATCTCGTCACCCAGGTAATAAGCATAGTACCCGACAGGTAGTTTTTCTGATCCTCTCCCTCCTCCCACCCTCCACCCCCGAGTGGGCCCCAGTGTCTGTTGTTCCCCTCTTTGTGTTCGTGCGTTCTTGTTGTTTAGCTCCCACTTACGAGAACATGTAGTGTTTGGTTTTCTGCTCCTGCGTTAGTTTGCTCAGGATATCAGGATGTTCTGACATCAGACTGAGTTAGGCAAATACCCAGGTAGTTTACTTTTTGGGTTCTTTATTTCTGGCTATATGACTCTGAGCAAGTTATTTTATTTTTCTCAGCCTCAGTTTCACCATCCGTTTACTAGGAACAATAATACCGACCTCAAGGCATTGAGATAGGTTTAAAGTTAGGATTAAAATGAGATTATCCATATATAAAGTGCCTGGCACAAAAACACCAGCTAATAAATACGGTGTTTTTGGTGGTTTGCTTTTTTTTCATCCTTTGCCTCTCCTACACCTGGACACAGAAGATGTACAGCTTGACGGTTAAAGTGCAAATCTTAAAGCAGAAAGAGGGGTTCAGAGTCAGACTCTACCATCAGTTTCAGAACCTTAAGCAAGATCCTTCAAGTCTTGTTGAGATTCTTTCTAAAATGAATTAATCCACCACTTTGGCTAAGCATATATAGAATATTGAACATAATTTACAATGCTTTTCAGACTACTGCATACTTCCATCATATATTTCTTGATTTTGCTTTCTCTCTTGAGATTTAGGATTTCACAGTGCCTTGATTTACCTTTTTTTTTAATTATGGAAAACTTTAAACACTTACAAAAGTAAAAAGAATAGTACAATGAGCCCCTATTAGCCAACTTTAACAATTACCAATCTTCTTTCATCTATACCCTCACTCTCTTCTCTCTCTCTCCCATGTTATTTTGCAGCAAATCACAGACATCAGATCATCGCATCTGTAAATATTTCAGTATGCATCTTTAAATGATAAAGACTCTTAAAAAAACATACGCTCAGTACTATTATCATATCTTAAAATTTAATAATTTTTTAATATCATCAAATACCCAGTCAGTGCTCAAATTTCCACTTATCTCATAAATCTTTTTAAAACTATTTGTTGTTTGAACTAGTATCTAAATAAAGTCAACACATTTTAATGGAATAATTTGCCTCTTGAATCTCTTTAATTTTGTAGGTGCCTCCTCTATCACTATTTTTTCCTTCAATTTGTAAAGAAACAGGATTATTTGTCCTACAGATTCCCTACAGTCTGGATTTCGTTGATTGTACCTCCATGGTACCATTTAACATGTTCTCTGTCTTTCTATTTTCTATTTCCTGTAAATTGGTAGCAGGATCTAGAGGTTGATCAGATTTGGATTTGCACTTTGTTCGTAAGTGGTGGGTGTGTTCTTCTATCAGAAGTACATAATATCTTGTTGCCTCTCTATGATGTTACCAACCATTGATGATCAATGCCTAGATCTATTAATTTCCTGTTGCAAGCTGATATTCTAGGTCATTAATAGAGATGGTAAATAAAGACTCATCTGAAGGTGTCCCCCAGTGGCTCTGTTAGATGTCTCTTTCCCAAATTAGAAAGCCATGGAAGGATGAGCTTAAGCAGGACACTTCATTATCCCAACATCCCTTTGTTCATGACTTTTCAGTCTGCTTGAATCCATTGGGACAACCTCCAAGTCCGGATTCAAACCAAATTTAGTTTGTTGAATACAAACATTCTCTTAGTCTTTGGAACAAACTGATCATTAAAGACTAAACATGTGACATGTTCCACACTCACTGGATCCACGGTTTCTATAATTCACTAAAAGGGGATAGTTTGTTGTGATAACACAAAGTGTCCTTTTTTTCTTCATTCCAGGGCTTTCTAACAGAGCCACCTATGGTGGGGGTGAGGGCAGGGGGCTTTACTGTCAGATAAGTCCTTATTTAACATCTTTATTAATGACCTAAAGTAGATTAAGCTACCCATGAATGAGTAACCACTGAACTGAAAACAAGGACAGGTCATGCCCGAAATGTAGAGGCGACAGCAACGTGTTGTGGTTTTGTGGGCAAGCTCATTGTAGAAGCTCTGGTTACATGGGAGTTGGCCAGACCTGTTGCTTCACTCCAGCACATATAGGAAAATGACTGGCCCACCACCTGGAAGGAGGTCTGGACTGAAAAGGCTGTGTGGGACAATCATAAAAGTGCCTGTATAAATCTTACATAACAAAAGTGAAAAGGGATTGCCTGAGAAATAACAGAACTTTATACGATAGTCCCCCTTATCCATGATTTTGCTTTCTGCAGTTTCAGTTACCCACAGTCAATAGCAGTCCAAAAATATTAAATGGAAAATTCCAGAAATAAACAATTCATAAGTTTTAAATTATGCACCGTATGAGTAGCATGATGAAATCTCATGCCGTCCCACTCCATCCTGCCTGGGACATGAATTCCCCTTTTGTCCAGTGGGCCCATGCTGTCTATGCTACTAGGTCACTTGTTAGTGACCTAGTAGCCATCTCAGTTATTAGATTTTTTTTTAAAAAAATAGTACTTATAGAGTTCCGTACTCTTTGCGGCTTCAGGCATCCCCTGGGGGTCTTGAAACGTATCCCCTGCAAATGGGGGGGGAGTACTGTATGTGATTTCTGTGTTTTGAAAAATACAGGAATAAAATTGGAGCAAGATAAGCTGCTAAGTTCTGAGAAGAAAATGCTACAGGAAAGGAAACTTCATAACTTTGTAAGAAATTAACTCAGCAGAATTTCCAATCTTAAATCACTGCATAGGCAATGTGTGTAATCACTCTTGACTTTAAGGAATTCTTGATTTGGTTTCAAAGGACAAATTCATTAGTAAACTGGAGAAATCCACGTACTCCAAACCACACAACTTTTGGAAAGGGCACAGGCTTAAAGCTCATACCCAGAGATCCATTACGAATGGAGTGGTCACCAGATAGTGGTCTCCTGAATATGCCAGGTACTTTACAAACTCCATTAATCCTGACAACTCTGTGAAGTGGCCATTATTATCTCAATTTTTGTTGATGAGGAAACTGAGGCTCAGAGAAGATAAGTAACTTGCCCAAGGTTCTTCAGCTAGTAAGTGGCAGAACCTGCCTTTAAAGCCTAGCTCTGTTCATGCAAGCCTTTATATTACTCTGCTCATGACATTTTAGAAATGGCACGAGGGCATGGCATTTATAGAGCATCTTTATCTAAATTGCCCATGAAGAGCCACCCCATACCCTGCCCAAAGCTCAACAAATAAACACAGTGAGTGCTCTTAACAGCTATGCTGTACCACCATTGGCAAGGCAGTATGAACCCTCACACTTGAACAATGCTCTGAAGGTCAGTTTAGGGTCCATTTGATACTAGCCTTTCCATTGGTGACCTGGGAAGATGAACAGTAAGTCTGCTTACCATGTTTACACATAATGGCATGCTAGCCATGGAGGAAGCCAGGGAAGAAGCTACCATGGCAGCGGGCGACTACACTATCAAAATCCCCTGATAAAACTGGGGGAAAAGCCACAAATTAAGAGGAAGGAGATTAACAGAGAGAATTGCTGGGATTCAATACAGTAAAATAAATTCAAAACAATAAATCTCAATATAGCCATGGCCTTATATGACTAAAACACCTGCAGACTTAACTTCTAAACATGTTAGCTGAGTAACTCTGTCATTTAATCAAGGTCCAAGAGAGATCATATAAGCAGGAGTATTGTACACAGGGTCTGAAATAATCCTTTCACTGTAAAGTATCTTCTTCTGAATTCTACCATTTAAAATTTCAGAAAGGCCATGCAAAAAGTTATAGGGATGATTGAACAGTCTAACTAAAAAAATCTATGAAGGGAAGTGAAAGAAATTAGGAGTTTTACAATAGGCAAAAAGGAAAATAGGAATAATTTAATAATTATCTCTAAAGAAATTACAGATTTAATCTTACTGGAGATGATCAGCTATTGCAAATTTTAAAAATTTGCCAAGCATGCTCCTAATATGAATCCATTCTAGTTAAATAATTAGCTCTGTCAGGAAAATTTTCTTCTACCCAACCCAAGTTCCAGATTATTCTTATTCTTTTCTCTCCCTGGAATTAGGTTTGATAGCAATTCTTTTGTATAACTAATTCTGTAATAATTATTTTAATTATTCTACATTTCTATCTTTTCCATTTTAAGTGTTCAAAGAAAAACTGAAACAAACTGGTTGGCTAGGGTATCTTGGGGGGAAAGTCTTCTAGGAGGTAAAAGCAATAAAATAGAATGTATTTCTATTCATAAAAGAAAGCCCCAAGAGTGAAAAAAGAAATTACATAGCAACAGCATCATAGTCAAATTCTTCTTTCCAGATGGGGGATTGGAAATTTATCCTTTTGGCTTTCACTTTTTAAGTTTCACTTTGAAGCAACCCAGAACCCAAGAGTGAGGAACTGCAACAACACCTTAGTTTTATAGAGCACTTTACAGTTTACAAATCATTTCACATTCTTTTCGCATTTGATCAGCCTGTGAGGTCTGTGAGGGACAGGGTGTAGGAATTTTGGTTCTCCGCTAGCAGATAAAGGCCTTCTTGCAGGAAATATTAGTGAAACATTGGGGCATAACTAACAGGACATTCAAATGTCCTCATTTGAGTCAGGGTTCTCCACAGACTCAGAACCAATAGTGTGTGTGTGTGTGTGTGTGTGTGTGTGTGTGTGTATAGAGAGAGAGAGAGATTATAGGGAATTGGCTGGAGCAATTATGGAAGCTGAGAAGTCCCATGATCTACTGGCTGCAAGGTGGAGCCCCAGGAAAGCCCATGGTGTAGTTCTAGTCTGAGCTTAAAGGCCTGAAAACCAGGAGTGCCAATGGTGTAAAGCTCAAGAGCAGGAGAAATCCAGTTTCAGCTCAAGCACTCAGGCAGAGAGAGAGCAAATCTTCCTCCACCTTTTTGTTCCATTTGGACGCTCAGTAGATTGGATGATGCCCAGCCACAATGAAGAGTATAGTCTGCTTGACGAAGTTTACCAATTCAAATGCTAATTTCATCAAGAAACACCCTCACAGACACACCCAGAAATAATGTTTAGCCAAATATTTGAGCACCCCAATCCATTCAAGTTGACACATAAAATTAACCCCATCACATTCCCTAATCTCACCCCAAGGAGAAGGGGGAGGTTTTCACCTCTGAGGGACCACAGGAGAGGGGATCCCCTTTCACTCTGTTCTAGACTCTACTCAGGACACTTCCTCCCAAGGATGCTTGGATGAAATCACCTTTGAAGGCTCCATTCAACTCTGGACCCCGCACTTCCATCCAGGTAAAAACAGAAACTCATGATCAAAAGCCAGGGCAGGGCAGCCAGCAGTAAGAATTAGACAGAATCTCCAAATGCAGAGGACAATAGAGTGGCATTCATTCAGAAAAATACAATCTAAACTATTTGGTGAGATCCAACCTGAAGGGGAGTTTGAGATGGTTCTTGAGTCAAACTGACCTGGACCCTTTTCCTATGACAAAGATGAGTTAGCCAATTTCTCCAATCTTCCACTTGCTCACAGGTGACATGGGGATTAAAATATCCCATCAGGATCTACTGATACATACAACATGAATGCCTCTTGTGAACCTTATGTTGAGTGAAAGAAGCCAGACACAAAAGAGTATCACACCATATGATTCCATTTATATGTACTTCCAGAAGAGCCAAATGAATCTATGGGAATAGACATCGGAATAGTAATAGCCTCTAGGGTGGAGAGAGTTCACTAAAAAGGGGCACAAAGGAACCCTTTATGGTGACAAAAGTGGTCTGTATTTTCACTGTGTTGTGGGTTGCACAGGTGCATACAGTATCAAAATTTATCTGACTGTACAGTCACAATCTGTGCATCTTACTGAATGCTATATCTTAGTGACAGTTTCAAAAATGCATATATTGTTGGGCTGTTGTGAGAAATGAACAAGATAACATAAGGAAAGCGTCTAGTGGTGTACCCAGACATACAGTAGTTGTTCAAGAAATGATGGCTAAATCTCCCTTCTTAAAAGTAACTGACTTCAGAAATCTTAATAAGTCTGCATCACGCAGAAATCCAAGATGATTCCAATGCAGGGACAGGCCATAGAGGTCATTGGCCCCCTCCTGCAGTAGCTTGCCGGTGGGCTGTCCATCACTGCAACCCCCTGGCTTCAGTGGGCAGACAGGTGGGTACTGTCCAAGAAAGCTGGTAGCAGGCAAAGACCTGAGATAACCCTGGGCAGGGCTGTAGTCCCCAATAGGCTAAAAGAGGACCCAGCTAGTGATTCCCAGTCCAGAGGAAATGCTCTCCAGACTGGGGACCCAGAGAGAGACTGAAGTAGGGAGTAGGAGTGAGGGGGCAGGACAAAGACCTGGCTTCTGGAACTCAGTGTCAAGGGAGGGCCTGGGAAGGAGGTAGAGGTCAGCTCTTATGACAAAGCAGGAGGAAAATGAAGGTCTTTCTGAGGACATAGCCTGAGCATTAGACTTCTTCCAGAGCCTGGGATGAAATCAATTCTGGATGAATCAAGTTGGCTCTGCTATCACTCAAGTTATGTAAAATTGTCCTGGATTGAACACTAGAATGATACTTCTTTTTTTTTTAATTATACTTTAAGTTTTAGGGTACATGTGCACAATGTGCAGGTTAGTTACATATGTATACATGTGCCATGCTGGTGTGCTGCACCCATTAACTCGTCATTTAGCATTAGGTATATCTCCTAATGCTATCCCTCCCCCCTCCCCCCACCCCATGACAGTCCTCAGAGTGTGATGTTTCCCTTCCTGTGTCCAAGTGTTCTCATTGTTCAATTCCCACCTATAAGTGAGAACATGCAGTGTTTGGTTTTCTGTCCTTGCGATAGTTTGCTGAGAATGATGGTTTCCAGCTTCATCCATGTCCCTACAAAGGACATGAACTCATCCTTTTTTATAGCTGCATAGTATTTCATGGTGTATATGTGCCACATTTTCTTAATCCAGTCTATCGTTGATGGACATTTGGGTTGGTTCCAAGTCTTTGCTATTGTGAATAGTGCCGCAATAAACATACGTGTGCATGTGTCTTTATAGCAGCATGATTTATAGTCCTTTGGGTATATACCCAGTAATGGGATGGCTGGGTCAAATGGTATGTCTAGTTCCGGATCCCTGAGGAATCTCCACACTGACTTTCACAGTGGTTGAACTAGAATGATACTTCTTAAAGGCGAATGTGCAAATGAATCCCCTAGGATGAATCCCCTGGGGATCCTGTTAAAATGCAGATTTAAAAAATTATAATAAAGCAAAATAGAAACACAAATTTTGATTCAGTAGGTCTGAGATAAGGCCTGAAATTCTGCGTTTCTAACAAGCTTCCAGGTGATGCCCATGTTTCTTTCAGTCTATGGATCACACTGAGGTTAGCAAAAGCCTCCTAGAAGATCCAGTTTGTGGCAGCAGTCAGATCACCAGGATGATCTGCTGGATCTCTTTAAATATCTGTCTCCTCAGATAGAGAGAAGGAAATCACCACCACCACGCCCGAAACACACATGCACACACACGCACACGCACACACACATACGCAACATTAAAACCATGGAAGTCAATATTCTATGTGGCACTCTAAGAACCCCACTCCTATTTATTCTGGATTGAAAACACTGCTGTAGATGGTGTTGCAAAGAGATTTATAGCTTTTAATCTTCTCATATAGCACAACTGCTAAATACAGTATAATATATGTGACAGGAATTAGTCCAGAATTTATTTAAGACTTTTCCCCCTCAGTTCATATGTCAAAAGATTGCCATTTCCAATTATTTATTAGGAATGTGATGTTTTTCAAGGTAGATGCATTACTCTTGTTATCTGCTTTCAATTAGCTGAGAATTTACTATGCTCAGCCAAATGTCCATTCATCAGCAAATTCCAGATTCCTGGCAGTCTGATTAACTTCCCAGGGCTCTTCCTTTATAGTTAAAATAAATGAGGCTGTCTATGTCTCATGCTTGCTTGCTTATGGAAGGAAACAGAATAGGTTTTGGATGAAGAAGGAGGAGGGTTGGGGGGAGGAAGAACAAGGAGGAGGGTTTGGGGGAGGAAGAGGAGGAGGAGGAGGAGAGAAGAAAAAGCCTTAAGCAATCAGGAAAGATTAAAGATGGAGATAAACACCAATCCTTAGACCAAAAGCTACCCCACACTAGAGTATATTCAGCCATATCAAAACCCAGCAGCCCAGAGGTGTAGTGCTTTCAGCAAGGGGTTGGATGACTTGAACTTGGCATATCATTCCTTGCTGTGGGACCTGGTGTAATGGGAGAAGCATGAGCTTTGGAACCAATAAGGCCTGGCTCTCAATCCCAGCCAGGCCACTTAAAACTGGATCACCTTGGGTAAGTTGTCCAACATCCATTTTAAACTCTTTAAGTTTCCTCCTCTGTAAAATCACTACAGTAATGATGAACCTGCAGATTTGTCATGAATTTAAATGAAATTGTGTCTATGTAACGACGACCTCAGCTAAGGCAACCCTGCCCTTGAGTTTCAAACGGCATTTGTTCAAACATCTTCCAATGTGTGCAGAGGACCTTAAATCACTCCCAGCCTCTCTAGGGACTTGAAGGATTGGGGATAAAGGGATGGGAGGTGGTTAATGTTTGTCCTAGCCATGGCTGGCCACAAGCTCTTCCTTCTGAATGAGTCTTGTTCTGAACCTCCCCATTGCACAACATAGGGCATCCCTGTTCTTTTTTCTGTATTCACACACATCCAAAATTCAACCCACTAACACAAAGTCATGTGTGTATAGTGACTTTATTACTGACAGCCTGGGGAGAAAATGGAAGTTTGCCTTGCAGCAATTCACACACTTACAATTGAATGATAGTCACCCTTGCACTTATAAACTTCCATAGCCATTTTTGATAACTATAACTCCAGCGATCAAATATATGACTTGGTCCTCTTTCAGCCTTCTCTCTGTCTTTCTCTTTCCCTTCTGCTTGGGTGGGTAGGAGGGAGGCAGTAAAACAAAACCTAAACTTTCTTGCATCGCCCTGCTCTGTTCAGTTTAGCCCTCCCATGGCTCTGACCTCACTTTGGGGAGCCCACTTTGGATCTGGGGCTTGACATCCCAATGGTTCTTCAGTGTTATCTTCTATGGAAACACAACTCCACAATTAATTCCCTCACCCTCAGGGATCTTTGGCTCAGCTCACCGCAGTAGAGCCCAACATTGGTGAGATATACGTGCTGCAAAGCTCCATGCATCGCACGTACAGATACCTGACAAATGGGGCTCCCATCTTAATATTTGCTGAATAACAGGATTTCCTTGGCTGCTTGGCTGGGAAGTGGTCAGGCTGGTGAAATATGCCTTACATCTTGTTTTTAAAAAATTTTTCTCCCCCATGCTTCTTTTTTTTTTGAGACAGGGTCTTGCTCTGTTATCCAGGCTGGAATGCAGTGGCACAATCACAGCTCACTGTAGCTTTGACCTCTTAGGCTCAAGCTATCCTCCCACTTCAGTCTTCTGAGTAGCTGGGACTACAGGCACATATCACCATGTCCTGCTAATTTTTGTATTTTTTTTATAGAGATGGGGTTTCGCCACGTTGCCCAGACCGGTCTCCCCCATGCTTCATTTCTTAGTTTTTTTTGTTATACTTTCTGAGAAATTATTTTCAACTTTATCTTGCAACCCCTCTACTAAAATTTGTAAGCACCCTATTTTAATTTCCATGAAATTGCACTTCTGCATTTGTTCGATTTTATCGTGTCATCTTCCTGTTTCATGAATCCAGTGTCTTCTCTTATAAGTAGGAGCATTAATGATTATTAGAGTTTTTATTGCTGCCATTATTATTGTTGAAATTTTCTTCTGTTCCCTGAATTTTCGCATTTCCTCTGTGTCCCTTCATTCTATGAGTTTACTTATTTGATCTCTGCCTTTTGTGTGCCAGAGGCATTTCTCCAAATGTCTGCTGATTCTTGACCGTCTACTCATATTTAAGAGAGAAGCACCACAAAGCCGAATGGAAGTTCTGTATGCGAGGATAGTAGAACTTGTCAACTGATGGCCTTTGTTGTAGGGAAACCTGGCAAAAACCAAGCTGCTTCACTGTGGTCTAGGGTGCTGCCAATCTAAAGAACTTTGCTTCAGAATCACTCAGTTCCTCAAGAAAGGAGTCCTCTGATATTCTACCCTTGCAGCAAAGGTAATAAAGAGTGGAAGAAGGATAGAGGGGTATAAACCTGGTGGGCAGTACTCACTAAGAAGGATGGAGAAAGGAAGCAGGAAGTCTCAGGATGTAGTGTGGGACCTTCAATTCCTCAGTCATTTGGGGGTTCTATGCTGTAGAGCATAATGTGTTGCTCAAGCTTTAGCTCACATAAAAATTACCTGGAGGGCTTGTTAAATTACAGATTGCTAAGTTCCACCCCCGGAGTTCTGATTCACCTGAGGAAGTGATACAAGTCCTGAGATATTCTCCCAGTTTCCACCAATCAAATCCACGGGACAATAGAAAGTGGCTGATGGGTATGACACGAGGCACTCCAAAAAAACTCTTCTGCCAAATATAGCAAATAAGTGTTCAAAATTAAAAAGTTATTCCACTTGGTTAACAAACTCTCCTCTCTTTTTTTAAATCAATGTAGCTTGCTTGCTTATTTTCTTTCTTTCTTTCTTTCTCTTTCTTTCTTTCTTTCTTTCTTTCTTTCTTTCTTTCTTTCTTTCTTTTTCTTTCTTTCTTTCTTTCTTTTTTTGAGACCGAGTTTCGCTCTTGTAGCCCAGGCTGGAGTGCAATGGCACGATCTCCACTCACTGCCACTTCTGCCTCCTGGGTTCAAGTGATTCTCCAGCCTCAGCCTCCCTGGTAGCTGAGATTATAGATGCCCGCCATCATCCCTGGCTATTTTTTGTATTATTATTATTTTTTTTAGTAGAGATGGTGTTTCACCATGTTGGCCAGGCTGCTCTTGAACTCCTGACCTCAGGTGATCCACCAGCCTCGGCCTCCCAAAGTGCTGGGATTACAGGCATGAGCCACCACGCCCAGCCATAAATGTAGCTTTTAATGATATATTTAACATAAATATTTATCATGATTTCCTTTTAAAAATTTTTGACTTTTATTTTAGATACAGGGGGGTACATGTGCGTATTTGTTACATGGGAAGATTGCATGATGCTGAGGTTTCAAGTACTGAGCCTGCCACCCTAGTAGTGAGCATAGTACCCAACAAGTAGCTTTTTAACCCACCCCGGCCCCCACCACCCTCTAGTAATCCACAGTGTCTATTGCTCTCATATGGACAAACTCTCCTTTTAAATTATGAATGTTGTGGAATGAAACTCACTGAGGAGTGAGATCTATGTTCCCTCCTTTTGAATCTGGGCAGGGTGGTGTCTGTTTAGACCAATGGATTAGGTGGAAATAGAACTGGGTAATTTGCAACTCTGGATCATAAAAGGCTACGTGACTTCTGCTTAGTTCTCCTGAAACGTCACTCGGAAAGCCCTGTTGGGATGCATCCTCTTGAAATTCAGCTGCCCTGCTCCTAAAAGCCCAAGCCACATGGACAGGCCACATGTTAGGGCTTCAGTTAATAGACTCTGCTGAGCCCAGCCTTCAAGGCATCCCAGGTGAAGCCCCAGACATCATGGAGCAGAGACGAGCCATCCCCACAGTGTCCCATTCAGACAACAAGCCTTCCCTGTCTAGGCCAGACTGCCTGCTTCACACATGCTCAGAGTAGCATTAACCAGGGCTGCAAGTTTACATGGACATATGTGATGATATGCCTCCTCCTTAAGGACTGTGAGCTACTTGAAGTTGGAAAACACACTGCTTCTTTCATTTTCACACACCCAGGGCCTAAAACATGCTTGGCATATAGTGGGAATTCACTTATCTCACATTATTCATTTGTAAACGGACCACTCCAAGCAAAGCCTCTCAATGAGTGTCATTATAAGTCCAGATTCCATTCTTCATTCTCTCCAAAGAACAAATAATGTCTAGCACAAGGTTCAGTGGGCACACCCACAGGACTAGAGGTTGGCCTGCCTGAATGTGAAGCCCCAGCTCTGCTCCTTTCTTATTGTGTGATCTTAGGTGGGCTCATAGCCTTTCTGTGCCTCAGCTTCCTCTTCTATAAAATGGGGAAAACAACTGTACCTATCTTTTAGTGTTGTTGGGGGGATTAGATACATGTAATATGCTTAGGAGATCATTTAACACCTAGTAAACACTCAGTGGCTGCTAGCGATTTTATTTTTGTTACTGTTATTATGTTGTTATTATTAGAAGGCAATTCTTGGTATCCTCCAGGAACCAAATTGCAAGTGCCCCCCTTCTCATAAAAGCAGCCCCAAAAGGATGCTCCTGGCTCTGAGCCAGCAGTTGCCTCTACTTGACTGTTTTATTTGTTGGCCTTAGTGACTCGGGGACTTATTGAATTTGCTACTCACCATGCATCTGCTTGTATCATGCAGTTGCATTGGGGAGTTATAAAAACTGTCGACTTTAACACAATGTATCTTGGGTGCACAAGAATTACCAGGGGAACTTGTTTAAAATGTAGATTCTAAAGCTCTGCTCTAGCTGGTCTGGAGTAGGGCCCAGAAACGTGTTCTTTTAATAAGCCTCCCCAGGTTCCACCAAGGCAGGGGTCCTTGGAAGCTTTGCTTCAGCAGATGGTCTCCTTAAAACAAGCACCATCCAAACCTTGATGGCATCACTGATTACTCAAATAAATGGATTTTTTCCCAAATTATTAACACAGGGTATCCAAAAAGTCAAGAACAACAGGATAAACATATACTTAAACAATATGTTAGTTTCTATTTCAAATAATATGCTCACTACATTTTTCTTCTATTTCCATAAATCTTCTAAGGTGAGGTACTCCTAAATTTAAAGCAACGGGTCCAATTTTTACTCTGAAAAAAAGTTTATATTGTACTATGCTAAATATATAATATTACAGAATGTCTGGAAACACAGGGAAAAAGTGTATTTATAAATAGATATTTATAAGTGTATTTGTAAATGTATAAACAAAAATACAAGTAAATATACTCCAGAGTGTCCAGAAAGTCTAGAAACATAAAGAAAAGATTATAATAGGTTGAGGAGAAATACACTGAGAATATTATTTGAAAATGTAGCTAACATACTGCTTGGCAATAAGTTTATCCTATGTTTTCTGGATGTTCAGACACCCTATAGAATGTCATTAGATCACGGCTCACTGTGGTTACATGATTCAGATATATCAGGCCTACATTATATCTTCCTCCTCCTTCCCTCCCTTTCTGCCTCCCTTCCTCCTTTTTTCTTTTCTTTTCTTTCTTTTTTTTTTTTTTGTCTTTCCTCCCACAGTCATTTTCTGAGCACCTACAATATGTAAAGCACTCTGCTAGACATGGGTGTATGTGTTGGGGGGTGGGGGGATGGAGGGGGAGGGCGAGCCAGACCCTGCTCTTAAGGAATATTCTCCTTGGGACATAAAATATAAATATGTGACACATTTAAATGTTATTATAAGCCAGTATCTCGTATGAGTGATTCAAAAAAAAATATGTTATAAATTCTGGGCCAGGGGTGTGAAGCTGTGCAGCACATTTGACATGGACAGACCATTTTTAAGGCATTTCATTATGGGATGTGAAAACTGCCTTCAGTATGTTCTCCACCTAGGATATAACCACACATGAGTCCAACAGCAAGCCATGAATGAACCCTACCCTACAATAACAATGAGAATTTTTTTTAAGTTTCCAAATTTCAAATGAAAGGGGATTTTTTTTTTTTTGAGATGGAGTCTTGCTCTGTCACCCAGGCTGGAATGAAGTGGTGCGATCTCGGCTCACTGCAGCCTCTACCTCCCAGGTCCAAGTGATTCTCCTGCCTCAGCATCCCGAGGAGCTGGGATTACAGGTGCACATCACAATACTGAAAGGGGATTTTTGATTCAAGGCAATGGTACTTAATTATCCACAACGTGAGACCTGGCTCCAACTCAGGGTTAAGGACAACAGCATGTCACCCAGTTTCTGGGCACAGGCTGGATATTACCAGAGGTAGGGAAGTGAATTTTTCCATCTCATTTTTCCTGGTTCCTTTCATGCAGATTACTTTCTTTGAGAGGTGAAGAGGAAAACGAGATGTCATCTTTAGCCTCCAGAAGGCAGGAGGGCCCGTTACTGCTATCCGTGAGAATTTGCCTAGAATAGAGTTTCTCAGCTTCAGCACTATTGTCATTTGGGGCTCGCTGATTCTCTGTTGCGGGGGCTGTCCTCTCCTGTGCACTGTAGGGTGTGTAGCAGCATCCTGGGCCTCTACTGGCTAGACGCCAATAGCACTCACACCCAGCTGTGACAACCAAAAATGTCCTAAAAGATACTGCCAAATGTCCCCTAGGGGTTGAAATTTACCCTGGGGAGCAGAATCACCTCTTGGCTATACATTGTGACCACCTGGGGTTACTGGGTGACCACTGGGTACTGATGCCTGGGGTTAGCCCCCAGAGTGTCTGATTGGATTGATCTGGTTGTCTTCTGGGCTTCAAGGTTTTTATACACTTCCCAAGGGTTGATCTCAGATTTGTCCACTGATTCTGACTCTGACAGAGACCCTCACTCAGATTTAATGTCTGATGTCATGTTGACTTGGTAATCACCCCAGCCTGTAGCCACCTGGCTTAACTGGCTCGGTGTCGGCATGCAGCTGATGTTGGCATCTAGCACCCGACCTCAGATCAGCCTACTGTAGCCTTTCAAGTCAAAACATTACCTTTTCCACAGTGATTTGTTATTCACTCGTCATGTTTTACCAAGGAAATTCAGACATCAACATCGCACCAATGGGGGACATATTTGGGGGCAAGGGGTCTTTGTGACAGTCCCTCAAAACATCTCAAGAAGAAGGCTTCTCCTCACAACTCATTTTGTGAGAGTAAAGGCCATGTATGGGGTTCGTGCCTGGGTGTATGTGTGCAGGAGGAAGCACTGAGAAGTAAATGAGAAGTAAAGCCAAGGGACAACATCCACACCTTTTTCTCTTCTCCTCTTGAAATTTCTTTGGTCTATCCCTGAGACGGCAATATGGCAGAATAATGATCCTCCATGTTTTCACTTCTTTTAAGCAAACCTCCCCTGAATGAATTAGAACAACCACAATCTACTGCCCATATCCTATGATCCGGTCGACTCCTAGGTCTACATTCAACAGCAGTGTTTACTTATATTACCTAAAAGTAAATACTACAGTGTTTTTAGCAGCATTTTCCATAATAGCCCAAACCGGAAACTAACCAAATGCGTATCAACAGCAGAATGGATAAATAGTGGTATTCTCACAAAGGAAGACCATACAGCCATAAGAATGAATGTTCTATAACTACACACAACATATTTGTGACTTTCACAGATATTATGTCAGGCAATAGAAACCAGACCAAAAGGGATATATATTGATGATTGAACCTGTATAAAGTCCCCAAACAGGCAAAACTTCTTGACACTGTTAGATGTCAGGATAGAGGTGACCCTGGGCAATGGGAATTGTGACTAGGGAGCATGAGGGGGCTTCTGGAGTGCTGCATGTCACGCTTCATTTCTTAATCTGGATATTGGTTATGTGGGTGTGTTCAGTTTAAGAAAATTGATTGACATGTACATTTATAATTTATATAGTTTTTTGTTTGTATATTATACTTTAATGACAACTCAATACTTAAAAACTGCCTTCTCTTTCTCACCTGCTGCATCCTCACTCCCAAGTTGGGAGATTGCGGGCCTTGACCTGACACTGCTGAGTCAGGAGGTAGGCAAGCCCAGAAAGCTCCTCTTGTCCTTGTCATTGTTCCTGCCCCACCACTGTAGCCCTCTGCTCAGGTGCATAGGCTGGAAGCAGCCAGCACAGAAGTGAGAGGACTTAGTGTCTCACAGCCTGTCTCCTGGGACCAGGACAATTCCACTGACTATTGACCTCCTGAGACTACAAACAGAGTCCAGCTCCAAATGGGGCAGAAAGCTCTGGAATTCTTTATTTCTTTTAATCTAGATCTTTTATCCCTAAATCAACAATTTGCAACAATGACAGAGTCAGGCTGTGGCTTGAGGATGGGATCCACTGGTGTGGCCTTTTGGCATTCACCACCCCGGCATGTCTCACTCCAGCCTGTACATCATCTCTGTCAAGGGCCTCTGCTCATCACAGCAGCTAATGTGCTTTTCCCACAGATGATCCCATTGTATTCATCCCAACATCTGGGTAATATTCTGAATTGCACACAAATGAGAATCGGGGTGTTTATTTTACTAGCAGAGTACACCTGCAGCTTAAATAGCATATGCTGAACAGCTGTTGATGACTATAAATTGAGACCTGGGTGAGGAGTTGTAAACCCTGGAGGTTCATCCCTAGCAAGAAGGATCCAAGACTTTCAAATTCAATAAATCTGGACACTATTGAGAGAAGAGAGACATCATTACAGACAGATAATGGTTTGAAATCTCATCCAGTGATGATTGGGGAAGCAGACGTAAGCCAGGATGATTTTTATACGTTTCGATAGCCCCTGCCGAGTGGGAGATTAAATAAGCGAAAGGTCTGATTGGTAACCACATTTGGGCCACTGAGCAATTGCAGAGAGGTAGAGGCAATCATACTGCCTGAGCTTGCCAGGAGGAAAGGAATGGGGTTAAACTGCTAAAGGCAATCCATTTTGTTACATAGCTTTATGTACTCAGACATTCCAAAACCCAGTTATATAATTCACCTAAGGTGTTGCCCATTTGGGACAGTTACTGCCCCTCTCCCCAATATACTCAGTTGTTTAGCCAGTGATTCCGACATTTAAAAAAAATTTAAATAATATTTATGTGCAGAGTGCTGGGAATAGAATAATGAAAGCTATGACCCCTGACCTCAAGGAGGCCACTATCAAGTTGGCCTTGTTATTGACTGCTGCATAATAAACCACCACAAAATTTAAGGTCTCACTACAAGAGCAACCACGGTGACAATCTTAATTAGTTCAAGCTATTAAATACCAGAGACTGAGAGGCTTATACAACAGACATTTATTTCTCACAGTTCTGAGGCTGAGAAGTTCATGGTGTCAGCAGATTTGGTTCTTGGTGAGGGCTTTCTTCTTGGCTTATAGATGGCAACCTTCTCACTGTGTCCTTACATGGCCTTTCTTCAATGCACACACACACACACACACAGAGAATTCCCTTTCTCGTCCTCTTCCTATAAAGGCACAAATCTCATCATGAGGGGCCCATTCTCATGATATCACCTAAATCTAATCACCTCCCAAAGGCTGCACCTCCAAATATGATCACATTGGGGGTTAGCACTTCAACATATGAATTTGAGGGGACACAAACATTCAGTCCGTAAGAGTGACCAACCGTATTAGTTTGCTAGGGCTGCCATAACAAATACCACAGACTGGGTGGCTTAAACAGCAGAAATGTATTTTCCCACAGTTCTGGAGGCTGGAAGTACAAGATCAAGGTATTAGCAGGGTTGGCGTCTTCTGAATCTCTCTCCTTGACTTGTAGATCACCTCCTCCTTGCTGTGTCCTCACGTTTGCCCCTTGGTCTGTGTGTTGTTTGTCTTTTAATCTCCTCTTGTTAAAACACCAGCCATTCATATTGCATCAGGGCCCACCCTAATGTCCTCATTTTAGCTTAATTATCTTTTCAAAGTCCGTATCTCCAATTACAGTCGCATTTTGAGGTACTGTGGGTTACGACTTCAACATATAAATTTGCAGGGTTTGGAGGGGGTGGAACAATTCAGCCTGTAACACCGACCATTCAGTTTTGCCTGAGACTGGGGATTCCTGGGATGTGGGACTTTTGGTGCTAAAATAGGGAAAGACCCAGGCAAACCAGGACAAATTGGTCACTCTAAGAATAGCATTCAATTTGCTCACAAATCTGTGACATGGGCAGGACTCAAAAAAGACAACTTATACCTGTTCCACTCATGATCATCTGGGGCAGCTCAGAGGCTGGAGGCTGAAATTATCCAAGGCTCACTTACTCACATGTCTGAGAGTTGATGCTGGAAAGACTCAAACAGCTGGGCGATGGACAGCTTGAGTTTCTTGGGCACCTCCCTGTATCTCTATGTGGTCCCTCCATGTGGCTTTTCTAACATGATGGCCTCTGAGCAGCCAGACTTCTTATAGAATGCCTCTGGGATCCCAAGGCAGGCATCCCAAAAAAGCAAAAGCCAGGCCAAATCTGTGTTGCCTTTTATGACCCAGCCACTGAGCGCCACATAGCATCACCTCTCCCACGTGCTGCATGTCAAGGCAATCATAACTGCCTGCCCAGGTTCAAGGGAAGTGGAAATCACTGGATCCCTCAAGATCCATCACTTGATCAGGTATCAGCAAAAACACATGGGCCAAGAATTATTGTTGCAGCCATTTTTTTTTAAGTTTTGATTGTGGTAAAATACACATAACATAAAATTTACTATCTTAATCATTTTTAAATATACAGCTCACTAAGGTTAAGTTATTCATATTGTTGTGCAGCCGAGCTCCAGAACTCTTTATCTTGCAAAACTGAAACTGCACCCATTAAACACTAATTCTCCATTTCCCCTTCTCCCAGCCTCTGACAACCACCATTCTATTTTCTATCTCTGTGAGTCTGACCGCTTTTAGGTACCCATGTAAGTGGAATCATTTGTCCTTTTGTGACTGGCTGACTTCATTTAGTATAGTGTCCTCAAGGTTCATCCATGTTGTAGCATGAGTCAGAATTTCTATTCTTTTTAAGGCTAAATAATATTCCACTGGATGGATAGACTACATGTCACAGGCATTTTTGATACAATCCATCACACTAGAGGAGAACAGAGACCAATCAACACAGTTATAGCACAGCAAGGTAAGCATTATGACCAGAATGTGGCAGGATGTTACGAGGGCACAGAGGAGAGGGAAAGGCTTCCTGGAGGAGGCGATCCATTCTAGACAGGCAGGCATTACGAACTATGCTTTCCAAGCAGAGCAAACAGGAAGCACAAGGGCCCTAGGGAGCAAGAGCAGCAGGGTGTTTGGAAGCCAGGTTCAGGTTATGCCCTGCTGAATTTGCGGGGGTACCGCGCTCACAGAGATGACAATAATGCTCTCTAGAACGATGCTGTGCACAGCCTGTTCATCCATCTTCCACAGTCCTGCAAAAGAACAAGCAGGAAAGAAAGCAAGGAGATGCAGTGGAGATCCAGGAGGATCTTCTACAAAATCCAAAGGGTTCAGGATTTTATCCTGGAGGCAATGAGAAACCATCAAAGAATTTTAAATGGGGAGGAGAGAGAAACAAAAATGAGAAATTACTATTATTAGTGGAAATAAAGGTGCCATTGTGGATGGTGGGGATGTGGAGAGGGGTGTTAGATCTCTTCGAGCTCTTTCGTTTTGACCCCCATTGAAATATCTGATTTACCAATTATCACGTGGAAGCCTTAAGGGGCCTGGTCCTGAGGTGAAATGAGAACAGGTCCACTTTCTTCCTGAGCCCAGCATCTGAACCTCCCACCAGCCAGCTCTAAATCTACATGGCATTTGCATTCTAGTCATGGGAGAAAGGCAATATGAAAGCAAATGGGTGTCTGGGGTAGTCACAGATGGAGACCCATGCTGTCAGGAAAATAAACCCAGGTGGTAGAGAGTGGCTAGGTGGGGGTAAAGCCTACATTCAGTAAGGCGATCAGAGAGGGGCTCTCTAAGGAGGGAATTTTTGGACTGACACCTCCGTGACAAGTAGATAGCAGCCACGTGAATCTGAGAGGAGGGTTTTGCAGGGAGGGAGATCAGTAAATGTGAAGCCTTTAGGGTGCAAACAATGTTGGTATATTTAAGAAACAGCAAGGTCAGTGTGGCTGAAGTGGAGGTCTGAAGAGGGGGTAAGAGGAGATGAGTTGGGTAGTAGGTGGGAGTCGTGTAGGCCAGCCATTTTAGATGAAATGAATAGGAAGTGACAGGGGGGTTTTAGGCAGGAGTGGCAGAACATCAGACACCTCTTAGATGCTATCCCTTAACATCTTCTCAACCTCATCTGTTGAATGGGCCTTGACTAGTTTTTCTGTCCTAGCTGCAATGGTGGCCAGCTCTGTACACACTCTATGATTAACTTCATGTAGACACACTCCAATGTGACTTCACCTCATGCCTCATCCATGTGCCTCTCACGTCCCCTTAGGATTTTCCCCACTGACAAGGTGACATGGCCGCTGAGGCACCCACAAGGAGCCCATATGTGTGCAACTCATAAGTGCAGGGAGTTACTGTCTCATGGAGTGGACTGTTGATCTACAGGAGAGAAGAGTTGATATTTCTTCCCCCTTCTTCCCCTGGGACAGACTATCTTGAGAGGCAGACCTTACATGCCTTCTCTGAAGCCAGCCCATCAGCTCCAGCAATCAGTTTCACTTGATACTAAAGAGTGGCTAGCTCAGTAACACGCCCTTTATTGGCTCACCATCCTTCCCTGCCTCACTTCCTTTGTTCCTCACTCCAGCTTCCTTAGATTGCACAACCTAATATAATAGTGAACTTTACCACAGAATATTTTTTAGGGGAATCTGCAGTTCAGGCAGAAATGTTCCAATTTACCCGTAAGAAAGGTCAATCTGACTTCTGTACAGGTGGTTGATTATGCAGAGACAAGTGTGGGAGTTGGGAGAGACACATTAAGAGGCTCTTGCAGTTGCCCAGGTAAGAGATGATAGTGCCTGAGATGAGGGGATTGTAGTGGAGATAGAGGAGTGGATAGACTCATATGTCTCGGAGGCACAGCTGACAAGAACAGCTAATGGATTGGATATGGCACTACAGAGAAATCAAGGCTGACTTCTAGGTTTATAGCTTGAGCAATTAGCCAATGATGGTGCCTTTTATCAAGAGGGGGAACACTAGAAAAGAAGCAGGTTTGAAAAACTTATTTGTTTATCAAATATTTTTTGGAGCATCTACTATGTACTAGTGAAGGGGTCCAGGATATGCTACAGTGGCATAAGGATTATTTTGAGCTGAAGACATCTGAGAATCAACAGCTGCAGGAATAAGATTTTTCTGAACCTCCTTTGTCTTTCTAAAAGCAGAGCCTCCCAAAAGAATTCAACCGTCATAAATCCCCTCTCCCAGAGTTTCACAACCAGGGGAAATGGACCCTTACCAACAAAGAGGAAGTCAGCCCCAGTTAAGATCAATCACCTAAACAGACATTGACATAAAACTGTTATATCACCCATCTTCTCCTAAGGGCCCATTTGTTTTTCCTAAAAGTCATTTGTTCTCCCAGAAGTATCCCTCTGCCCCTCCTCATCCCCTCTTAAGATGGTACATAGGCTGGCTGTGGTGGCTCATGCCTGTAATCCCAGCACTTTGGGAGGCCGAGGCAGGCAGATCATGAGGTCAAGAGATGGAGACCATCTGGCCAACATGGTGAAACCCCGTCTCTACTAAAAATACAAAAATTAGCTGGGTGTGGTGGCACGCGCCTGTAGTCCCAGCTACTCGGGAGGCTGAGGCAGGAGAATCACTTGAACCTGGGAGGCGGAAGTTGCAGTGAACTGAGATTGCGCCACTGCACTCCAGCCTGGCAACAGAGCGAGACTTCACCAAAAAAAAAAAAAAAAAAAAAAGATGGTATATAAGACCCAAATTCTAATACCTCCCTGAATTACATTTCTTTGTGAACTCCCCATCTACATATGTAATTAAATCTGTGTTTTTCTCTTGCTAATTTGTTTTTTTGTCAGCTTAATTTGCCAGCCCTCAATCACCAAACTCAAGAGGGTAGAAGAAAAATTTTTCCTCGCTGACATTGTCCAGCATGTTAGGTGCTTCGGATTCAGAGCTGAGAGGCCCATATACTATCTCAACAGGTTCAGCAATGACAATGCTGTGGAACTGTGTACAAGGGGCCATCAAAATACCGTGAGGGACATCAAATGTCCCTCGAGGGAGGAAAGAAGGAGTCAGGGAAGAATCCTGGAAAAGTTTAAGTAGAGTTCTGAAGGATGGGAGAAAGCCAGAAAAAAAGAGGATAAGGATGATTCAGGTAGCAAATGCAAACATGCAGGAATATGAGCAGGCATGGCCCTTGTAATTAAGAATGTTTGTGGTGAAGGTCAAGAAGAAGGGAAACAAAGAAAGAAGAATCTTGAGGCAGAACAACAGCAGCCACGTGAAGGGCTTTTTAGACATGCTGAGGCATTTGCCCTTTAGCCTGACAGCTAAGGGGAGCCACTGAGGGGGTTCCCAAAATCATACACATACTTTACTATTTTGTGCTTTTGTACATGGGGTTTCCTCAGCCTGGAACATTCTCCCCCATTCCCCTTCCTACTTCCTAAGTCTTACTCATATTTCAAGTGCTTCATCCATGGCTACATCCTCTCTGCTGGATCCCCACCCTGCCCCCCAAGCTATAGTTCTCTGCACCTCCATTTCTGCTCAGCTCCATGATGCCATGAGCTGGCCGTGACCTTGGCCTCCCCTTTCTCCTCCAGGCTGTGAACTCCTTTAAACTTGGACTCCTTCTCTCAGATTAGAGCCCAACCAGAGGCCTGGAGAATGTAGAATCTGCTTAGTAATTGGCTGAATTGAATGCCTTTGAAATGTGAGAGAAGCTTGAAACCAAAGAGGACAGACAGCATCCACAGACTGCAGGGAAGAAAACCAGTCTCTGCAGTCAGGTGAGAAGAGGTGATGAAGAGTCATCAAAGACTTTCTATGTCTCACAATAGCTCTGAGTCAGGGACATGGGAAATGTCCCCTTTTAAGTCCAACCACTCTTCAGCTTTTGTGCCATAGAATCAGTGCTCACCGTTGGGCTCGGCCTAGTGATGTAGTCAGTTGCCCACATAGTCCCACCAGACCAAGACCACTAACCTTTTTTACACAGTACAAGAAATGGCATTCGTTGAAAGGCTGATATGTTCTGCCAGTGCAGACCCGGACTGGCCCTGAACCAATGGCTGGAGGGGGAAGGCGAAAGTTTCCATGTCTCCTTTTCTGCTGTTATTCCCTCTTGCACACATGGGATTTATTCTTTACAAATTTAAATGTTACATTGAAAATAAATTCAAATGACCAAAATGTTTCATGGAACAATCCATAATAAAGATAAAAGCCACCTGCGCTGGGGAAGGCACCAACAGCCAATTCTAAATTGCTCTAGTGTCTGGAACTTCCTGAATGGAATTCTCAAGCGCTCTCCCAACAATTTGAGGAGCTCATCTGCCGAAGTTGTAGTAGAACTGTCCAAAAATGGGATCACCATATCTCAATCAAACAAACAAAAAAAAAATGGAGGAAAACAAAACTTCCTGGAAAGACAGAAACAAAATAAAATAAAACAAAATCACAATGGTACTTAATGGATTCAAGTAACATGGAGTTTCCTTATTCTTGTACAGAATCTAGTATATATATATGTGTGTGTGTGTGTGTGTGTATACACATATATATATTTATACATATAGATATGCACACACACATATAATTTCCCATTTATTCCATTATGGAATCCTAGTCTAAGATCATGACCCCTCCAAAAAAAATACTAATGTAATGGAGGGACTTTTATGGTCATCTCTACAGTTAGATTGACCTCATAAAATAATGCGAGTTATATACATGTACATACACATAAGCCAGATTCTCAACTTACGTAATTCTATGGGAATTCACAGAGTTATATTGGTTGAGAATTTGGCTTAAGTTTCTCTTATTATAGAAATTCCCATCAACTAGCATGAGATGAGGCTCCACACACATTGCCACAAAGCTTCATAGGCTGAGAATCTGGCCCACAGAGCACAGGATAATGTCCATCCAAACATCGGCTTAGATTTTATCTGGCCTTCTTTCCAGAGCAGCTTGCATGATGGAATGAGCAAATGCCTTTGGCCTCTGGAGCTCTATGAATCAGTGTGACCCAGTATGGGAAGCTTCAGGCTATCTGTCCATCCTGGAGGGGCACAATCCCTTCCCGCCTCAGTTTCCTTTTCTGTGAATTGAGTGGGACTATTACCTGCCTCCCCACTGTCACTCTGAGGGCTCTCTGCTGTTTATGAAAGTGCAGTTTGCGAATAGGATGTCCAGAAAATAGGCATTAAGAGCTGGAGCCAGGCACTGGTTGCCAGAGAAAATGCATTTATTTGCTAGGTTAGCAAGTGCCAACATCAGTAATTGAATTTGTGCCAAAACATGCATTTTTAAAAATGTTGTTGTGTTCCATTCATTATTTATAGAATATCACCTAAGGGCAGTGCATGCTACAAGCCAAAAATCTCATCCTGCATTTTATCAGAAACCCATTGCAGGGAAGGGGAGAAGGGAGAGGGAGGGAGAAAATAAAATGAGATTTCTGGAAAAAGCTAAAGGAACTTGTCTGGCATGTTTTGTCTGGACCAGCAATGCCCACAGGGCGACTCGATAATAATCTCCAAATGCAAGGGGACTGGAGAGCAGCTGCTCTCACCACTCAGGACGGGAGAAGAAACCTCCACAGCACCATGAAAGATTTAGGCTAGTTAGAAAGGGAAACTTCTTTAACAGGGAAGGTAAAGCAGTGGAATTGAGAGCAGGGGAAGACTTTTAGATGAGGGAAGGGTCTCGTGTATTCCAGACAGTGTCAGGATAAGAAGTCGATTCGATGTTTCCTTGACTCTGAGACAATAGACGTCCCTAGAGGTCAGCAACGCACCAGGGAATTTTCCAGAGCCTATAAAGGGTGGTTCTCCGGGAAGGGTGGCATGTGATCACGTTAGGAGCATGGGTTCTGGTGCGAGAGACCATGCTTTGAATGTCATGTTTGGGCAAATGACTTAACCTTTCTGTGCCTGCTTAAGTATTCATAATATGGGGATAATTGCTCATTCAACCCTACGGCTGTACCAGGCATTGTCCTGGGAAAAGGGAATACAGCAATGAACACAGTAGGAAAAATAAAAAACAGAAAAAGAAAAACAGCAACAATACAAAACCCTGACAATTATAATGGGGGTGGTAGACTTACTGTAATAACAAAGAATAAATAAGGAAAATATACTATAGGTCTGATGGTAATAAGTGCTATAGGGATAAATTAAGCAGGGAAGGGGGGTGGGGAAGTTCTAATTTTAAGTAGGGTGTGGGGGGCAGGTCACAAGCTGAGACCGCGTCTTTTGAGGAAAGACTTGAAGGAACTGAAGAAGTGAGCTAAGAGGTTGTAGTGGGTTGAATAGCCCTTCCAAAAGGATATGTCCACATCCTGACCCTGGGAACCTGTGAGTGTGACTTTATTTGGAAAAAAGGGTCTTTGTAGATGTCATTAAGTTAAAGATCTCTGGATGAGATTGGTCTGGGTTATCTGGGTGGGCCCTAAATCCAATGGCAGGTGTCCTTATAAGAGACAGAAGAGGAGAAGACAGACACAGAGGAGAAGACCATGTGAAGATGGAGGCAGAGATTGGAGTGATGTGGCCGCAAGCCAAGGAATGCCTGAAGCTACCAGAAGCTGGAAGAGGCAAGAAAGGATTCTCTCCTAAAGCCTTCAGAGGGATCATGGCCCTGTGACACCTAGATTTCAGACTTCTGGCTTCCAGAACAGTGAGAGAATAAATTTCTCTTGTTGTAAGTCACCAAGCTTGTGGTGATTTGTTATGGCAGCCCTGGGAAACCAATACAGACAGCATCTAAGGGAAGAGAGTTAAACAGAGAGAATAGCAGGTGCAAAGGCTCTGAGGCAGATCTTTTGCCTGCCTGCTTGGGAAAGAGCAAGGAGGTCTGTGTGTTTGGGATGGAGGGAGTGATGGGTTTTCTGCAGCTGAAGCAGAATCTGAAGGAGTTAACAGGTGGAAGTTCTCTGCTAACAGCACTTTCCACAGCTGGGCAGCATGTTCTTCCTGGAAGAGGAGGGATAGTATGGTTTGGTTCTGTGTCCTCACCCAAATCTCATCTCAAGTTGTGCTCTTTAGTGTTGGAGGACAGGCCTGGTAAGAGACGATTGGATCATGGGGACAGACTTCCCCCTTGCTGTTCTTGTCATAGTGAGTGAGTTCTCGTGATATCTGGTGGTTTAAAAGTGTGTGGCACTTCCCCCTTTGCTCTCTTGCTCTCTCTCCTGCTCTGTCATGGTAAAATGTGCTTCCTTCCTCTTTGCCTTCTGCCATGATTGTAAGTTTCCTGAGGCCTCCCAGGCACACTTTCTGTACAGCCTGCAGAACTTCCAGAAAATTAAACCTGTTTTCATCATGAATTACCCAGTCTCAGGTAGTTCTTTATAGCAGTGTGAGAATGGACTAATACAAGCGGGTTGTGGGGAATGATATCCATATCTAACATAAGCAGTGAGTCTAAGTGAGAAAGCAATTGCAAAATGATGATGGCTTGGACCAAGCCAATAGGAGTAGGAGTAGAAGTAGTGAGAATATGTTTTTGAGGGATAGGTACAACTGGGTTTATAGTGGATTGGATGTGGGATATACAATAAAGAAGGAGGCCAAGGAGGACTTCAAGCATTTTGGCCAGAGCAAATAGAAAAATGGAACTACCATCAACTGAGACCAAGAACACAGTAAATGGGGCAGGTTTGGAAGAAAAGATCAAGAGTTTGATTTCAGGCAGGTTAGGTTTAAGATAATTATTAAAGATCTGAGTGTAAATAGCAGACAGTCAGTCAGATATCTGACTGAAGGGGACATGTCTGATCCAGAGATGTAAATTTGGAAAAATTTTAATATTCATTTTTAAACTTACAGCAAAAGTCTGTCTTTTTGTTATACAGTTTTATGAGTTTTTTAAAAAATGCATAATCATGTAACCACCACCATAATCAAGATACAGAATTGTTCTATCATCTTTAAAAAACTCCCTCATACTGCCCCTTTGTAATCAAACCCTCCCCCCATCTACAGCCCTTGGTAACCACTAATCTATTTTCTGTCACTATAGTTTTCCCTTTCTCAGAATGTCACATAAATACAAACCACACAGTGTATTAGTCTGCTCTTACACTGCTAATAAAGACATACCTAAGACTGGGTAATTTCTAAAGAAAAAGAGGTTTAATGGACTCACAGTTCCACATGGCTGAGGACACCTCACAATCACGGCAGATGGCAAAGGAGAAACAAAGGCACGTCTTACATGGTGGCAGGCAAGAGAGCGTGTGCAGGGGAACTGCCCTTTTATAAAACCATCAGATCTCATGAGGCTTATTCACTATCACGAGAACAGCATGGGAAAAACTCGCCCCCATGATTCAATTACCTCCCACTTACTCCCTCCCATGACACGTAGGGATTATGGGAGCTACAATTCAAGATGAGATTTGGGTGGGGACATAGCCAAACCGTATCATACAGTATGTAGGATTTTGAATCTGGCTTCTTTCACTCAGCATAGTACATTTGAGATTCAATCATGTCACTGTGTTTATCAATAGTCCTTTACTTTTTCTGATGAGTAGTATTCCACTGTATGGGTGTACGAGATTTTGCTTACCCTTTCACCCACTGAAGGACACATGGGTGGTCTCCACTTATTAGCAGTTATGATAAAGCTGGTATGCATATTCATGTACAGGTTTTTGTGTGAACAAAAGTTTTCAGTTTTCTCAGGTACAAAACTAGGAATGGGATTGTTGGATCGTATGGTAGATGTACATTTAACCCTACAAGAAACTGCCAAACTGTTTTCCAAAGTAACTGTACCATTTTGCATTTCCATCAGCAACGTCAGATATTTACTTATTTATTTACCATTCTAATGGATGTGTAGGAGTATCTCATTGTGGCTTTAATTTGCCTTTCCCTAATGATTAATAATGTTGAGTGTCATTTCATGTGCTTATTTGCCATCTGAGTATCTTTAGTAAAGTATCCATTCAAATATTTGCCCGTGTTAAATTGGGTTATTTGCTTTCATATTGTTGAGTATGAAAAATCCCTTATAGAGTCTGCTTAAAAGTCCTTGGTCTGATATGTGATTTGGAAACATATTCTCCAAGCCTGTACCTTCTCTTTTTACTCTTTTAAAAGTATTTTTAGCAGAGAAAAAGGTTTAAATTTTGGCGAAGCTCAGTTTAACATTTTTTTTTTTTCTTTTCCAGATCATGCTTTTGTTGTTGAAGCCAAGAACTCATTGCCTAATTTAAGGTCACAAAGATCCTCTCCTTTATTTTCTTTTAAAAGTCTTATAAATTTAGGTATTACATTTAGGTCTATGAACCATTTTGAGTGAATTTTTGTATAAGGCTTCAGGTATAGTCAAGGTACCTTTTTTGCATATGGGTATTGTCTTAGTCCATTTGAACTGCTGTGACAAAATATAAACTGGATGGCTTGTAAACTACAGAAATTTATTTCTCACAGTTCTGAGGCTGGGAAGTTCAAGATCAAAGTGCCAGCAGATTCAGTGTCTGACGAGGGCTGGTTTCTCATAGGCTCTTTCTTGCTGCATCCTCACATGGTGGAAGGCACAAGTTAGCTTCCTGGGGCCTCATTTATAAGGTCACTAATCCCATTCATGAAGGCTCTTCATGACCTAATCACCTCCCAAAATGCCTCACTTAACTTACTAATACCATTACCTTGGGGGTTAGGGTTCAACATATGAATTGCAGGGCCAGGGTGGGGAGGGGACACAAACATTTAGACCATAGCAGGTATCCAACTATTCTAGCACCATTTGTTGAAGTTCTGTTCTTTTTTCAATCTATGCTTTCTTCCATTTTAAAAAATCCTCTTTTCTCTTAGTTATTCAGATTCGATAATTTCTATTGATCTGTTTTCAAGTGCACTCACTTTTTTCTTCGTCATCCCTATTCTGCTGTTGAACCCATCCAGTGTTTCTTTTGTTAGAGATATATTTTTCAGTTCTAAAATTTCCATTTGATTCTTCTTTTATAGTTTCTATTTTTCTCTTGAGAACTTCTATCCTTCCATTCATTTCAAGAATGTTCACCCTCACTTCGTGGAACATGGTTATGATAGCTGCTTTAAAGTCTTTGCTAATTCCAACATCTGGATTATCATGGTGTTGACATCTGTCTATTGTCCTTTCCCTTGAGAATTGATCCTGGTTCTTTATATGTTGAATAATTTTAGATTACATTCTGAACATACTGACTATTATGTTGTGAGACTGGGTCCTGTTAAAGTTCTCTTGAGAATGTCAGTAGATATTGTTTTTATTTTAGCAGGAAATCAGCACAGTTAGGTTAAGACCAGAAGTTTTCTCTCACTGTCTGTGGGTAGTGGTTCAAATGTCATTTCAGGATTGAATGTCATTGTTTTTATTGTCCTAGTCTATGTGACTGGAACTCAGGAGCTTGTGTGGGACTTGGGGCATACCCCTCCTATCATAGCTCAGTTCTCAGTTACTGTGCTTCTTTGGGTCTGTGTTGCTCATGACAGCTGACTTGTGAAGAGCCCAGGACTTGTGTCAGTTCATACACAGAATTAGGGGGATTCCCTTTTCCAGCTCTCTCCTCTCTAAGATTTTCTCCACACTCTCTGGCTCCCAAGGACCACTTTCCCCAATTCATTTGGCCAGAAAAATAGGTTTCCCTCAGAGTTCTAACTTTCCCCACTACTGTACTGTCATACAGTTCTGCATCACTGGAGCCATCCTTGGGGTAAAGCAGCGACAGAAAAGACAGAGAAAAAAAATGATGGGATTCCTTCTATACTCTTCAAACACAGGGACCCATTTTCCCAGTTCTATTAGTCAGGGAAACAAATTTTAGGTGCCTGAACTGCCACTGCCACTGTCACTATAGCAGTGACTGGGGCTAGCCCTAGGACGAAGCCAGGAGACAACAAAAGAAAAAGGAAAAAGAATGGGTGGTTTCCTGAACCCTCTGACTCTCAGGGGTTCCTTTCTGCAGGCCTCTGGCCAGAAAGATTTGGATTTCTATTAGAATTTTGGGTGCCCACCCCCATTTCATGTTCTGTGACTCAGGCCACCAGACCACCCTCATATCAAGTCAGAAGACATGAGGAAAAAAGAAATAACAATCTGGCTGGTATTGGTCCTTATTCAAGTTTTGACTTCATTCTCGAATCTATCCACTATTGTTTACCTTTCAGAGTCCTTCGGTAATTACTTTGTATATTCTGTCTGGAGTTTTCAGATATAATTGGTGGCAGAGATAGACTAAATAGGCTTACTCCATCTTGGCTGGCCCTGGAAGTTTTATACGTGTGTGAGTGTGTGTGGCTGTGTGTGTGATATTTATATCAACCATTTAGGTTGGATATTTATGCTATTGAAACTATTCGTATTGAATGAGATCACCAACAAAGGAATGGGTTTAGATAGAAAAGAAAAGAGGCTCAAGAACTGAGGCCTAGGAGAATCCAACAGTTAGAGGGCAGGGAACAGAGGAGGAATGACCAGAAATAGAATGAAAACTCAAAAAGCCAAGTGTCTTGGATGCCAAGACGAGTGTTTCAAGGGGGAGGGAGTGATTCCCTGGGTCAAATGCTGCCAATGAGGAATACAAAGACTGAGAATTTACCTTTGGATCATTCCTATGGTTGTGGGAGAGTTAAGTGAGATGATGTATGGAACAGCTAACAGTGTGCCCAAGAAGTAGAAAGCATTATAAAGTTCCTGAGTGTCCCTCTTCCCTGCTTTTGCCCATTTTGTTTCTTCACCTGGTATTCTGTCCTCTGCTTATCCATATTGTGAACCAACTTCGATCCCACCTGTTCTCTGAAATCTTTTCTGGGTAATCTAAATCTTAGGGACCTTCCTCACCTCTGGGGTCTCCTTACTACGTGGTCTGTGCTGCCAAGCTACAGAAAGCAACGTGGTATGCAGAAGCTTGCTTGGACTCCAGTGTGAGACTGCCTGTCCTTGAATTTCAACTCTACCACTTACTAGCTGAGTGAACTTAGGGAAACTATGTAAGCTCTCTGAGCCTCTACTTCCTCATCTTAAAAATCAGGACAAACACAATGATCTCATCTGCATTATTGTTAGGAGTAAATGAGATAATATTTATAAAACCTTTGGGTTCAGCAGATCCTTTCTCTTTCCTGCTGCACACCTTAGCATTGTTTCATGTGTGCCGGTTTGCTCTTACCAATAAGCATCTTGAGGGTCGGAGTCATGCCTTAGTGTTCCTTTCTGTCCCCCATTGCATCGAGCATGTTGATGGGTTCCACAAGTGCTTTATTGACATCAGAAGTATTTTCTAATCCAGAGTACAAATTATAGCCTGTCAAAAAGAAACACACAGCTGTGGTGTCTGGTTTACAGGTAGCAAGTCATCAGGAATGCTTAGCACATATGGACCATTTCACAGAGAGTGTCTGAAACAAGATATTTCTTTCTAGGTATGTATCTTTTATCCAAGGAAAGCTTGAATCTTGTTTTGATTATGACAATTACAAACTATGAAATTTTAGATAGCAACAGAATGGAAGACATAAAGTAGGTACAGTAATAGAAAATTAATTTCAGCAAAGCTAAAGCAAGCAAGTTTGGAAGAACTTGGTGGCTAAGGCATTACAAGGTGGTAGAAAGACCACTGGGTAGACAATCAGAGGAACTGGTAGTTCTGGTCTTGTTTTTGCCCCTCACCGCTTGGGTGGTTTTGACTGAGTTAATAAACCTTCCCCTGGCAACACACACATGCCTTGGCCTCTTCTCTGAAATAAGGAAATAGGACCTTGGGTGGTTATGTCTGAGCTCCCTTTCATCTCAAGGACCCATTCATTCAAGACACACTCATCAAGGTCTCCTACGTGCTTGGTACTGGAAGAGACACTGGGAATATAGAGAAGAAAACTATGAAATTCAGTAGTCATTGCTCTGGTGGTAGATCATGGGTATATTAAATTCCATATATTATATCTTCTCAGTTAATATAAGGAAATCAACAATCAGTCAAGTTTGTTTCCTATTTCAACCATTGTTCCTATAATAGCTAACGTCCTGCATGACCAAATGCAAAAACAGCAATGAATTTGAAGGAATAGTCTCCTTTTAAAAAAAAAAAAAACCTGTTCTTTCTCCTGCTAAAAGATAACCACACTCCATATTGAATTATCCCTGAAAGACACAAGGCCTGTGTTTCTCAGGGTCACAAATGATGACTTGCTAGTTTATGTCCCAATCCCATTTTCTAAAAGTTGTGTCACAGTTGTTCTGATAAAAGGGAGATTCCTTCAGGGAGACAATGACCTTTTTTAGGGAAAAGTTAATTTATTAACTTTAATTAATTGTGTGTTTTGTTTCTGGTGCATGTCAGCTTCACCTCTGGATTGGACCGAGCATGGGTACACTGGGCCATTACCGTGATTTATCAGGAGCTGATTACCTAGCCAATCATTCCCATCATTCCCTTACTGAAATAAACTGAGAAAAATCAAACTAACCTTCTATTCACTGGAAGATATTCCAAATGGTGGTTTGCTTCATGCTTGCACAGAGACTCTGGCTGGGCAGCCCAGATGATCACTTTGTGTGATGTGATGCCCACAGCTGCCTAGCTGTCTCCAAGGGCCCAATCATTTATCGCTTCTCTTTGGCTGTGTGTGTGTGCAAGCAGGCAGCTGGGGGTGTGTGTGACCCCAGGGCTTCTACAATAAATCAGAATCCCTAATGCCAGATGCATGCTCATCCTTCCGCATTAATTTATTGTGGGGTTTTGACACAAGGAGGGACTACATTTATTTTTCCTGAGTGAGAAAAGGCAGAATTGGACATTGAAGTCTCCTGAACTAAAGTCCAAAGGAACAGGGACACCCACACTGGTGGTGATGGCGGGGGTGGGAAGGGAAGCATTGAAATCAGCAGTTCACCCGGGCATGGCTTGTCTAGAGATGATGTTGTCCGTGGGATAACAGCACAAATCTTAGGTCCTCAGACAGACTGCCTTGCTTTTCTGAGTTCAGAAGGCCACTGTAAATCTGAGACTTAAGCTTGGTTTTTCAGTTTCAAAGTTGCTACATTTCTAACCAGAAATCTGTAGGGGCATAATATTTGGTTTTTATCTCAAGCCTCCCCCAGTAGGTTATTAAGCTCCCTTAAACATCTCTCAGCAGCCTTGTATGATGCTACGAGGAGGGGGAGAAAAAAAACCTTCTGATATATTGTTTCATCTCATTACTGCTTTTCCTAAAGCTCCCTAGATTTTACTTTGTTACCCTGGGAATTAGAAAGATTCTGAGGCTGTCTTATATTTCTGAAAAAGCAGCTTTTGGATATGCTGATAATGGCTAACCAGTCCTCAAATTTGTTGGCTTTTCTTCTCATTAGCACATAATCTCAGCTGTGAACTTGGACCTTCTAAAAGGAAGAGCCAAGTGTCAGCAAAGAGTATTTATGCAGGTTGGCCTCAGATTGGCCTATCACAGCTCCTTGATACCGACACCAAAACTCTTCTAGGTAGAGTGACATGGAGAACATGCTTATAGAGGAAAGAAAAAAATTTGGCTGGGTTTATTTATTGGAAATTAATATGCCTCTTTTGGGGCTAGTTTTGTGACAAGTTGTGTCATTTGTAGGACTGGTTGGGGGCCCATACACCACAGCCATTCATTTTCTCAGGTGCTATGTATTCCCCACAAGAAAATCTTCATCCACCATTAGCCTCATCCCTGATGGCCTATATTAATTTATAACTGAGGGGAATTGCAAAAATGCACCATGTTTCACAGAAGCAAGGCAAGCTTTAGTAACCCTTTTAAAGTAATAATAAATTAAGGGGCAAAGAATGCCCGTATTTATCTTGCATCATTTTTATAGTTATTGCTGCTATTTTTCTTATGCTAGCTTAATTAAGATATGTCTTTGGGGAATTAACTTCTGTTGGAAAGGAGCAGAATTTTTTTAAAAAATGGCTTTGTTTTATTTCTGTGAATAAAGAGTAGGTACCGTGGGTTGATCAGATGGAGAAAAGTGGAGAATTCTCACCTGGGAGTCTCATCCCAGTTCTACCACACACTACCAGGTGACTTGGGTGTTACTTTCCCCATCTGGGCCTCAGATCTAGAGGAAGAAGAAGTTGGATGAACCAATCTCCAATCTCTGATGCCCTTCTCCTCATTTTTTTGATCATCCTCAGGTTGATAACTGAGCAGTCAAGCCAATCACTGTCAGATCTGTTCACGTCAATCACGAAACTCCCCAAAATCACTGAAACCTCCCCCAAATCACTGAAACCTATGTTAGTTTTTAAACACTGAACTGGGTAGGCCCTTCAGTATCCAGATCGATCATTATACAGCTGGTTGTTATGACAGCCAGAAACACTGCTGCAAACGCCAAAGACTTACTAGAGAGAAATGGACACAACCAGATGCCCCTCTGCTATGAGAACTTTAAAGGGGCCGAATTGACCCTGTGGATTTGTTCTCTCCTGCCCAGGGTTGACACTGGTCCCATTAGCCTTTCTCTCTGACACAAGATTTTGTGCTTACTCATTTTATGACAGCTTTGTATTTAATCCACAAAGCAACTCTGGTTGACTTGAAAAGTCCGTCTATAGCCAACCATAGCATGCTTCTTCAAGCTAATTATTTCTTTGTTTTAAAAAAATCCATATACAGAGTAAATTCTTGTGCATATACATTTTTATTTTCATATCAATTTTATATGACATGGGTCAAGCAATAGCTCGATCTGGCTGGTTAAGAAGGGCATACGATGCCCTTTTAAGGTTTTGCAATCACAAAAGGTTTCCCCTCTTCAGTTCCTCTTGAAAAGGCATATTTTTTCCTAGTCAAAGATAAATAATACAGCAATCATTCCAAACAGGCTCCCCTTCAACAGGCCCCATTCCACCAAGCAGGACATTGGCTGTTACCACTGATGGTAAATCACTAGACTGTGGAGCCATCTTTGCCAGTCAGAAATATTTCCTTACCACACCAGCTCTGTTTGGTTGGTCATGGGTTTGTGCAGTTCCTGGCACAGGGAGAACCTTCTCCTCCCCTGCCAGGTTTCTTTCAGACTTGCTACAGTCTTGTTTCAACTCTGGCTCAGAAGCCAACCCACAAAACTACCTTTCCAATTACTCCTTTTGGCTCAGAGAATGTTGTCCAGTTTCCTGTGAGGGCCTCAGTCAAAGGCGTTGTTGTTCCCAGAGCTGGTACCCCTGTGGGATAGGCCATTGCCAATCACGTCTCCCTCACCCGCCCCAGCCCTGGGGACTGTTGGGGGACTTTGAGTTCCCACAGACCCAGAAGCAGGCAATGAGAGTCTGGGATGCCATTGGACAACGTTGCAGTGCATAATGATGGGGTTCTGAAACTTGTGACTTATAAAGACCTTGGTCAAGTTGACTCCAAAAATAAAGAAGAAAATGTCGTCAAGCAACAGCAGATAACAATAATATGGATTAGGTCTCAAACTAACACAAACTAATTTGAGATTTCAGGCCACTTAGCAGGAGACCTCCTATTCATCTTCTCAAACTCCATCCCTTTCCTGTCAACACACACAGTGTTCCCTTTCTCAGGAAGTAATTTCTGTTTAAAAGCTTTTATTGATCACTTTATGGTGATTTCATTCTCAGATTTACAATACCTCTCAGACTCCATACACATAAGCCATGGAATCGTAATTTCTGAAGAAGGAGTAGCTGCTGTTTGTTCATAAGAAGACATCAGGTTTGGCCAATGCCCTGATTTCTTTAGGGGAAGACTCTGTCCCTGGAACTGAGGAAGGGATAATGCTCTAAATGCCATGTGGTCAGTGGCAGCTGAACCTTATATGAACTAAGTCACTTCAGCACACAGGTTCCATTGCACCCCACCCATCCCCATCCTTGCCCCTCTCCTTACTTTGTCCACTTGTTTGATAATGGGATGGGAGACATCAAGCCAAAATATTAAGTACACTCTGCATGCAGAACACAGTCCAAAGCAAAAAGAACGGGGGAAGGGAATCAAAACTGATAGCTCAGCCCTTACAGTTTCTTGCTAAGGATCTTCCTGTAGCTTGATAACTGGACTCTTCCACACTGCCAGCTTCTCCTCTACTCTCTAATACAGTGGTTCTCCAACTTTAGGGGCATCAGAATCACCTGGGGGCTTGTGAAAACACAGGTTTCTAGGCCCCACCCCCAGATTGTCTAATTTAGTAGGTCTAGGAGTGGAGGCAAGAATTTACTTCACTAAAAAGTTCCTAGATGATTCTTACTTTCATGGTCCGGAGACCACACTTTGGAAACTACTGTTCTAATCCATCCTTCTCTCTGTTTCCAGAGTGATCCTCTAGCACTGAGGTCTGATCAAACACTCACCACCCAGTCACCATGGAATAAAGTCTCACTTCAATATGGGATTTAGGGTCTCCACAACGTGGTCCCCACTGATGTGTGCAGCCACAATCTCACACATCCCATGTTCTAGTACTTAGATTGAGTTCCCTCAGAAGCAAATCCTGAGACAAGGATTTGAAGAGCAATGCCAGGAGCAATAGTATGAGAGGCAATAAGTGAGACTGGGAAGGAAAGGAAACCAATACAGTATGAATTAATAAGAAGATTACTGCTGCGGGCAACTGGGGCTCCATCTCACTGGGTGTCTCTGAAGACTGCATACAGCATAGCTCAGAGTTTTATTGTCTGAGGGAGTGAGGGGCCTGGAGTTTTAGTCACCAACTTCTGCCAGTCACTGGTTGAGGGCTACTTCTAGACTAATTAATTACCCATTACTCCCGGCATGCCCTGTGTACAAGTCTAGCTTACTCTGATGGCCAGAGAAAGCCCGCAGGTAGTGTCCCAGGAATTTGAAGTAGGAAGCCACCAAGTCAGGGTCCATGGGAATGGTGAGAGCTGAGGGTTCTTTGATGGGGCACCAACAGCTTCTGCTCCACCAGCCAAACCCATTCTCTCCATGCCAGCTCTTTCTCACATCTGCTTTTCTGCACAGACAGGCCCGAGCCTGCCTTCTCCGACTTTGGCTCTCTGGAAGACAGAGTTCTGGACTGGGCTGAGCCAATTCTTTGGGGTGTGGGTGGGCAAAAGCCTAGGTTATCCTTGGCCCAACAGACCAGATGAAGTTAAGGAGCCCGAGGGCAGGAAGTGAGTAAAAACAGCAGCCCCAAGAGGCCGGCGGACACTAGGAAAAAATGCTGCAGGGTGGGTTGTGGCTTGGGGGGCTGAAAAAGCAACTGAGGTGTCTGGAGGCACACTCTTTGCAGATAATCAATTTGGGACATAATTTGAGCTCTTTTGCCTTCTTTAGGCCAGTGGCAGCTACCTGCCCTGCAGTGATTATGAAATATAATAGAATCCTATTGCCCAAATTAGAAGTCTGAAGGAGCAGAGGCTACACATCACTGCTAAGCTGGTTCCTGGATGTCTTTAAAAAACTCATCGATGTAGTCACTGTGACTGTATTCTGGTACTTTGATTTGAAGTGCCACCCCGCCCAAGTGCTGATACAACTCTTTCCCGCTCAGTCAGTCTTTGCCTCAGGCATTAAGCCTAAGAAATTGTTGATTCCTTGAGAATCCGATAGCATGGAACACTAGGACCGTCAACACGTTGAGAATGTTCTCTCCCTTGATTTCAGACAGACTTATTCTGCTTTTGGGGTTACGTGAGTACAGACTTATGGCTCACTTAAAGTGATTCAGAGCAGTAAATGTGTGTGACATTGATTGTGTGGGTGGGCAAGAAGGACAAGAATAATAAGCAACAAAAAATTCCCATTTAATGTTATATTGTAACTTAATATTCTCTATACAAAAAAATAAAATGTTTTCTCTTAAAAATATAGAAATATTTTCCTGAGGAAATTTCTAACCAAAACTGTCTTATGCTCATAAAATGTTAGTGAGTGGCTGGTTCATATCCTTTATTGTTTTAAAATCTCCTTATCCTTTTTAATCATGGTTGAAGTGATATATGCATGAACTTTGCAAGGCATAAGAAAACATAATTTACTTGACATGATTTGGGGAGAGAAAAACTGAAATATATTAAACAACCCTCAACCGCATTATTTAGAAAGAAGAAAATCAGAGACGCTAATTGCCCATGATGGCTATTTATACAACACACCACTGGAGGCAAGGGATACTGGCTGCTCTTGAAATAGGCAGTTTAAATCTGATCCAGCAGGCAACCAGTGGAGCCAGTAAAGACACATAATCTGGGAGGTGACATGTTTTCTCTGTTAAAGTTCAGCTATTGAGAGGGTAAAGAAACAAGAACAGGCCCTAAGTCTGATTTTGAAATCTCAAATGAAACTGCAGAGTGGGAAAACTCTGTCCCCTTTCCTATCTCATTCCCCTGCTTGATGTCCTTCCTGTAGATGCCCACCATCCTGAAGATGACCCCTAAATGTCCCAAACTCAACTAAGCAATGACTCCTGCTCTAGAATGATCGTTTCTTTTCTCCACATCAACGAAAATGTACCTGTGTCTTACCCTTCAAAAGTTTGCTGTATGATTAATTAGCTGCCAGCTATTGTATAATCTAATAAACAAATTCCCAGGAAGGAGTCAAGGGCTAATGGTGGCAAAAGGAAAATCCATCAATTTCCCACTTCAATCTGGGTATCAACGTAGGAAGGTCCTATTTTGTTAATGGATTCTGTTACTGTGAACACTAAAAGTGAAATGAAGAAATACCTGGGGAATCCCTCAATGTTTTAAGGATTTTAGTAGTTCCCAAAGAAGTTGTGATGCGCGAATACACTCAGTTGCCAAATCATTTTGTTCCCTATTTAATGGTGTTTAAATGAAAGGATCCCTATTAGAGAAAGAGGAAAGGTTTACATTTATATTTTTCCAAATACACAGGATAACTTGAATTTCTAAAAAAAAAAAATCATCCAGGCATAGTGGCGTGCACCTGTAGTCCCAGCTACTTGGGAGGCTGAGGCAGGAGGATCACTTGAGCCCATAAGTTCAAGTTCAGCCTGGGTAACATAGTGAGACCCTCATTTCTAGAAAAATAAATTTTTAAAATTAAAAAAAAAAAGTCTAAGGGAGTGACCTTAGAATCCTCAGTTCTAATAAATTAAAAATATATTTTCCTCTTTCACTGGTAGAATGTAAATTCTAAATTCCATTTCTCAAATCATTTTTTTAGGCAGTGTACCTGAAATGGCATTGGCCTCTCTAAGCCTTAAGGTATCTTTGTTTTGACTCACTGCCAGACAATATGAATCGTCATCAGAGTAAAATATGGACCAACACAGCCACACAAAAGACACTATCTGTTATAATCCAGTAGTATGGAAGGCTCACCCCAGGTTCTCCAAAAAGGCCCTGTGCCTATTCCCAAGTGACCCTCGCACCAAAAACACTATCCCTTCACTCCCAAAGATGTTGTAACTAACATTGTCAAGCAGAATTACTTTAGGGGAAGGAATGAAATCTAAGTTAAACTATGGAGCAACAGCAATGTACCAGGCAGTATATAGTAGGAGGCTTTTATAGAATTTTATTTCTTTTACTTGTCTCAAAAAGTTGTAAGATGGCTATTATAATTCTCCATTTCTCAAAGAGAAACCTCAAAAAGAAAAAAAAATCCTTGCTACCTAAATTAATAAGTGATAGAATCAAAACTGGCTGACTCATGCTATTTCCTTGAAATCAATGCTTCTCCAAGTGTGATCCCTAGACCAGCAGCCTCAGCATCACCTGGGAATTTGTTAGAAATGTACTTTCTCAGGCCTCACACCAGACCTACTGGATGAGAAACTCAAATCTCAGTAACTCAGCAATTTATGGATTTGTGTTTTAACAAGCCCTCCCAGTGATGCTGATGCTCATTAAAGTTTGAGAACTCCTGTCCCAGATCACATTGCCTTTCAAATCCACCATGACCATATCCAAGGACAAGCTGGCTACAGTTTTGCCCCTACCATGAGCATTTACCCCTTACAAGCCCAGATACAAGCCTACTCCTCTGTAACCACCCTGTTCTCAGATGATCTCTTTCTCCTCTGAGCCTCAATAGCGGTCATTGTCTATATAATCCTTTTGCCAATTTATCACTTACGTCTTATGACAACTCTTCCACTGGGGACTGAAACTCTTAGACCTTTGTAGCAATATAATTTTTCACACTTGTCTTCCACTTAACAGTGCCTGACAACAGTGGCTTGTATAAAGCAACACGCTCCGTAAATATTAGTTTCCATGATGAATGGAGAGATCAGAAGCTATAACAATTGCTTTATATACTACAAGAATATAGGAGCCAGGTGCGGTGGCTCACACCTGTAATCTCAGCACGCTGGAAGGCCAAGGTGGGAGGATTGCTTGAGTCCAGGAGTTTGAGACAAGCCTGGGCAACGTAGTGAGACTCCGTCTCTAGAAAAAAACCAAAAAATTTAGCGAGGTGTGGTGGCACACAACTGTGGAACTAGATACTCAAGAAGTTCAGGTAGGAGGATCACTTGAGCCCGAGAGGTGAAGGCTGCAGTGAGCAATAATCAATGATCCCATGTCTGCACTCCAGTCTAGGTGACAGAGCAAGATCCTGTCTCAAAATAATAAAATAAAATAAAATAAAATAGGAATATTGGGATATTCTTCAGTCTGGAGAGCACTCATTAAATGAAATGCTGGCAAATGAGAATGCGTCCTTCTCACGGCGATTGCTTCTTGAACTCTAATGTGTGACAAATCATCTGAGGATCGTATTGAAATGCAGATTACATGTAGGAGGTCTGAGATGGAGTCTAACATTCCAAATTCCTACAAGCTTCCAGGTGGCGTTGATGCTGCTGGTCTACAGAGCACACTTTGAGTAGCATAGCTAAGGCAACCGTGATCTTGATGGATCTGAAAACTGTGACACAGGAAGAATAGTTGAGGTGGGGACCTAGGTGGTCTTCAGATATTTGAAGATGAGGAATACGTGCACACTTAGCTGGTCCGAGAGCAGTGAGAGGAAGTTACATTACATTAAGAAGACTTTAATTTCAGCTCAATAGGGAAGAACTTCCAAGTAATCAAAATCGTATCTATTGTAAATGTGTTACCTCAAAATACCTGTGCACTTACCATGCCCAGAGGTACCACAGGAAGGAATCCTGAATGGGACAAGGTGAACAAGATGGTCCCAGGGCCAATTCAGCATCAAGATTTCAGTACAGGGCTTTCCTTCCCCAAGTGAGACCACGCCTCTTTCATATTAATGATGTTGTCAGTGTTACCAACATAGGTATACTGAAGAAAATTTATAGAAGTGTAAAGGGAAAATGAAAATCAGTAAAAATCCTATTACCCAGAGATAACTACTGTGAACATTTTGGACTATTTCCTATAAGCCCTATAAGCCCTTTTCTAAGCACATGTTTTTAAATAATTGACATTTTCTTGATATAGAATTTTGAACTCTGATCTTTCTCCCTTCGTATTTGTATCTTAAGTCCTCCTGTCATTCGTATTTGTATCTTAAGTAAGTCCTAATGTCATTTAAAAAAACGCTTCATAAGCATCTTCTTAACGGCTGCATCATATTGCTTCCTTATATGTACTGAAATGGATTTTACCAGCCCCTAATTGTAGGACATTTCTGTTATTTCCATATCTTCACTATTTTACATAATATTACAAATGTTAACTTAGTGCATAAATCTTGGTCAGCATCTCTGACTATTTCCTTAGGTTGTCTTCTAGAGGATGGATATGTTAAGGTTTTAAATGGATGCTCCTGAATTGCTATTTATAAACGTTGTACCAATTTACATTCCCACCAGAAATAAGAGAAGGTACAGATTCCTCATTTTCCTCGGCAATAAATTACTACTTTTTAACGTTTATGACATTGATTTCATGGAAATAGAATCTTATTATAGTATTTCCTTTACTTGATTTACATTCAACATCAAATGCAATTTTAAGTTTGTCGACCATTTTTCTGTTTTGTGACTGTGTTCTTTACTTATTTTTCATTAGTCATAGAAGATTCCTTATCAAATGTGTATAACATACTTTTTATATATTACAAATAAATGTGATGATCCATCATTTGTCATATTTAAAATATTTGCTGTCTAATTTTATGTTTTTGAGGTTCTAAAATTTTAATTTCATTATCAAATCTGTTAATCTTTTTCTGTTGCTTTCAATTTCTTTTACACTTGTAAAGTTCCCTATTAGACTACACTTAGTCAACAAATGTTCTTTTTTTTTTTTTTTTTTTTTTTTAATTGAGAAAGGGTCTCACTCTGTTGCCCAGGCTGGAGTGCAATGGCCTGATCATGGCTCACAGCAGCCTCGACATCCCTGGGCTCCGGTGATCCTGTCACCTCAGCCTCCTGAGTAGCTGGAACTACAGGCATGCACCACCACGCCTGGCTAATTTTTGTATTGTTTTGTACAGATGGGGTTTCGCCATGTTGGCCGGGCTGGTCTCAAATTCCTGGGCTCAAGCCATCTGCCCACCTCCACCTCTCAAAGTGCTGGGATTACAGGCATGAGCCACTGAGCCCGGCCCAAATGTTCAATTTTGATGGCTTGAATTTTGACAGTGAACTTTTATAATTAACATTCAGATTGGTTATATAGTTTTATTTTCTGAATAACTGTTTTTCTGTTCAGTGTCTTGAATAATGGGTGTTTTCTCCCACTGAATTGTTTTTATTGTTGTTGTTAGAGGTACAATCTCTTTGTCACTCAGGCTGGAGTGCAGTGGCACAATCATAGCTCACTGCAGCCTCGAACTCCTGGGCTCAAGGGCCCTCCTGCCTTGGCCTCCCAAAGTGCCAGGATTACAAGCATGAGCCACCACACCCTGCCTCACTGAATTTTTTTACATTAAAAATTTTAATTTTATTTGTTAATGGTACAAAACACTTTTGCTCTGTAAACATTAATATTTCTTTTTTTTCTTTTTTTATTATTATTATACTTTAAGTTTTAGGGTACATGTGCACAATGTGCACGTTAGTTACATATGTATACATGTGCCGTGCTGGTGTGCTGCACCCATTAACTCGTCATTTAGCATTAGGTATATCTCCTAATGCTATCCCTCCCCCCTCCCCCCACCAACATTAATATTTCTAGTGAGAGCAATATGACTGAATATGCATCATTTTTAAAATCTTCACTTAACACAAGCAATAAACTATCTTAAAGTCTTAAATCAAGACTATTTTAATACCTATTTCCCAGTTTCATTTTTTAAAATTTCAAAATTACAGAAAAATTAAAAGAATAGCACAATTAATAGCTATATATCCTTTGCCAATTGTTAATATTTTGGCATATTCCCTTTAACTCTTTTTTATCTATTTATCTATCTTCTATCTTTGTTTTGTTTTCCTGAACCACTTAATAGATGCAGTCATTTTGACACTTCACCTGAAAATCTTCACCATGTATCTCTGCAAAACAAGGGGATTCTTATATGAATAAAATACCTGGAAAACAGCTTTTATACAACATCGTTATCTAACAGAGTCCATATTCAAATTTCCTTGATTTTCCTGAACTATGTCCTTTATTGCTTTAATTTTCCTTATATAGAATCCAATCCGGGATCACACATTATATTTAGTCATTTCAGCCCTTTAGTCTTCTTTTTTGCCTTTCATGATACTGACAGTTTGTAATGTTTCAGGCCAGTTGTCTTGTAGAATGTCTCACAATTTGGTTAGTCTGATAATTTATTCAAGAACAGATCCTCGTGAAATATTATTATTATTAGAAAAACTACACAGGTGATGTTTTGTATTTGTCAGGGCATCACATCAGGAGACTCATTGATTGTTTTTAAAAAATCAGCATAAGGCCGGGCGAGGTGGCTCATGCCTGTAATCCCAACACTTTGGGAGGCCGAGGCGGGCAGATCACCTGAGGTCAGGAGTTCAAGACCAGCCTGACCAACATGGAGAAACCCCATCTCTACTAATAATACAAAAATTAGCCAGGCGTGGTGGTGCACACCTATAGTCCCAGCTACTAGGGAGGCTGAGTCATGAGAATTGCTTGAACCCAGGAGGCAGAGGTTGCAGAGAGCCGAGATCACGCCATTACACTCCAGCCTGGACAAGAGCAAAACTCTGTCTCACAAAAAAAAAAAAAAAAAAAATCAGTTTAACTGAGGTATAACTTAGATATAATAAAATTCACTGATTTTAAATGTAAAATTAGATGAGTATTAGCAAACATATAGTCATGAAACTACCACTTCAACTATGATTAAGAATATCTGCAACATCCCTAAGGGCTCCCATGTACCTCTTTGCATTCAATCCCCTGCCCACATCCCTGGCATCTACTGATCTGCTGTCCCTATAGTCTTGGCTTTTCTAGAACGTCCTATGAGTAGATCATACTGACTTCTCTTGTCTGTATTCCTTCACTTAACATAGGGCATTTGAGATACATCCATGTGATTGCATATATCAATAATTTGTTCCTTTTATTAGTTAGTAATTGATTGTATGGATGTATCAGTGTGTGTATCCATTCACCAGTTGATTGACACTTTGATTCTTGCCAATTTGGGGATACCATTAACAAAGCTGCTATGAATATTTCAGTACAAGTCTTTGTGTGAACATATGTTTTCATTTCTCTTGGGCATATACCTAGGCATGGGATCACTGCTTCGTATGGTATGTTTAATTTTGTAAGAAACTCCCAAACTGTTCTCCAAAGTGACTATATCATTTTTGCATTTCCACCAGTTGCTCTGCATCCTAGCCAGCTCTTGATATTTTTTTAAACTTTATTTTAGCCATTCTAATAGGATATGTAATGACGGCACATGTGGCTTTAATTTGCATTTCCTTAATGGCAAATGATGTTGAACTCCTTTTCATGTGTTTATTTACCACCCAAATAGCTTCCTTAGTGAAGTTATCTCTTCAAGTCCTTGGCCTAGTTTTTAAATTGGGTTGTTATCTTAATGTTGAGTTTTAAAAGTTCTTCATATATTTTGGATATGTCTTTGTTAGATATGTGATTTACAAATGCTTTCTCCCAGTCTGTGACTTGCCTAATTTTCTTAATCATTTCTTTTGGACAAAATTATAAATTTTGATCAAGTTCATCACATTTTTCTGTGTTTCATGTTCATTAATCTTTTCTTCTGCAGTGTCTAATCTGCTGCTATTCCCATCCAGTGTGTTTTTTTGGCCCTTTTAATATCTTCCTTGCTCCTTATCATATTCATGTTTTCCTTTGCCTTATTGAACATATGGATATATTAGCTGTTTTAATTTTGTAGTGTTCTTCAAATAGCTTTGTTAATCTAAGGTTATTCCTGGGTCTTCTAAGAGATTGCATTATTATGAAAGTGATTTCTTTCATTATGTTTTCTAGTTATTGCTGATTTACCAGAAAGCTGATTTCTATATATATTTATATATACATATATATGTACACCTTATATGCATAACTTTTCTGAATTATTTAATTATAAGACGATCTTTAAAAATTATTCTCTTGGTTTCTCTCTGTAGACTATCCTTTCATCTGAAAATAAGAATTATCCTATCCAATAAGCTTATCCTATCTGATAGTACTACTTCTCATTTCTGTTATGTATCTTATAATCTTTGCTTATATATTTCCGTAAATAATAACAAATAATAATAGTGACGCTGGCTATCCTTGCTTAAGATTTAACATGAATATCATTTTTCACTGTTAAGAATGATGTTTGCTATTACTTTGAAATAAATCTTCCCTATCTTGCTAAGAAAGTATTCACACATTGCTAACTTTTGAAGCAGTTTCATAAGAAATGAGTGGAGTTTATCTAATGTATTGTTGGCATTTAATGTGAAGATCACATGCCTTAAGATGTAATACATTAACTGATTCTAAATATTTAACAATTTTTTACTGCTGTGACGTAGCCTATTTTGTTACAGTGAATTATCCTTTTAATATACTGTTGGATCTGATTTAATGATACTTTAAGATATTTGCATGTATAAGTGACATTGAATATCATTTTCCTTTTCACACTATTTTTAATGTGTTATGAAATGAATGTTATGTGAGTTTTACAAAAATAACTAGTTTTCTATTTTTAGTGTGGTAGTTAAGGGTACAGACTCTAGAGCTAGACTGTATAAACTTGAATCCAAGATTCACCACTTTACTAGCTGAGCGATAATAGGCAAGTTACTTAATCTCCTTAGTTTTCTTTTTAAAAAATATTTTTCTAATTTCTTAGCATATATTTGTACATAATATTCCCTATAATTTTATAACGCTGTCTATATCCTCTATTACATGTATGATTCTCCATTTCATTATATGTAATATTTACATATTATTTTTATAGAGCTGATTCCTGAATTTTATTACAAAATTCTACTGATTGCTGTTTCTTTTTTTTTTTTTTTTTTTTTCTTTTTGAGAAAGAGTTTTACTCTTGTCACCGCGGCTGGAGTGCAATGGCCGATCTCGGCTCACTGTGCAACCTCCGCTTCCCAGGTTCAAGCGATTCTCCTGCCTCAGCCTCCTGAGTAGTAGCTGGGATTACAGGCGCCCACCACAACGCGTGGCTAATTTTTTGTGTTTTTAGTAGAGATGGGATTTCACCACGTTGGCCAGGCTGGTCTCGAACTCCTGACCTCAGGTGATCCACCCGCCTAGGCCTCCCAAAGTGCTGGGATTACAGGCGTGAGCCACTGCGCCCAGCCTATTTCTGATTTTAAATTCATGTTTTTCTTCCTCCAGCTTTTGATAGCGTTTTATCTAATTTGTTTATACACGTGCTTTATATAATACTTTAGAAATTTAAGCTATGAGTTTATCTTTAAATACGACTTTATTCATATTCCATAAATTGTACAGGTTTCTTTTACAACTTTACTGAAGTATAACTGATACACAGTGAACAATACTAATCCACTTTCTGTCAGTATAGACAAGTTTGCATTCTTTGGAAACTTATGTAAATGAAATCACATAGTATGTATGATTTTATTTCTGGTTTTTCACTAACCACTTTTACTTTGAGATTCATCCATATTCATGACATGTATCAATAGTGCATTTTTTGGATATATTGCTATTTATTCATTTACCTGGAAATTTGGGTTGTTTCCAGTTTTTAACTCTTATAAATAAAGCTGTTATGACATTTGTATGTAAGACTTTATGTGGAAATGTGCTTTCATTTCTCTTGGGTAAATACCTAGGAGTAGAATAACTAGGAGGGTGTATGTTGAACGCTTTAAGAAACTACCAAATTGTTTTCCAAGATGGTCGTACTAGTTTGCATTCCCAACAGCAGCATGCCAGTTGCTCCACATCCTCACCAACAATTGCGATGATGTAATTTGAGATGTTCTATTAGGTATGTATTGTTATCTTATTATGGTTTTGGTTTGCATTTCCTTATTCATATTGAGCATCTTTTTATGTGCTTATTTGCCATCTGCATACCCTCCAGTACAATGCTGAGCAGAAGTAGTGAACGTGTACATCATATTTTCCTGATCTTAAAAGGAAAGCATTCAGTCTCTCACCTTTAAGTGTGATGTTAGCTGTAGGGTTTTTTGTAGGTGCTTTTTATCATGTTGAAGAGGTTCCCTTCTACTTTGCTGGGAGTTTTTAATCGGGAATTTTGGATTTTGTCAAATTCTTTTATGAAATCTATTGAAATAATCATGTAATTTTAAAAAATTTGCTACTAACATTGATTTTTTGAATGTTAAACCAACTTTGCACTAAGCTAAAGTCTGCTTGGTCATGATGTATTATCATTTTTATAGATTATTGGATTTTTCTAAAATTATGTTAAGAAATTTTGAATCATGTGAAGGTGAGCCCTTTGGCTTCCCAGCGATTGTATTTCCTCAGCTATTTGAAGGAGCTTGGTTAAGGTGGCCTATAAAAAACTTCCTAAAAAGAAATTAAGTCAGCTTGAGACTTCCTTCTTTGAGAAGACATTTAGGGTGGAGTAAGAAGTAAATTTTTAAAAAGGTATACGGACATTTTTTTCTACCTGTGCAATACCATAATTCAGAACTATTCCATACTGTTGTTCTGGAAAAATTTTGCTCGTGGAATGTCAATGTAATGACTGATATTAAAATGTCTGATAATGAAGCATCAAACAAAACTGTTGTTTAAAATCTTAAAAAAATAGAAAAAGATGAACAGGTATATATAAAAAGAGAGGGTGATGAATCAAATGTGATAAAATGTGCAAGAATCTGGGTGAAGGGGATACGGGAGTTCTTTGTACTGTCCTTGCAATGTTTCTGTACATTTAAAAATATTTCAAAATAAATTATTGGAAAAATAATTTTTTAGAAGAGAAAGTTTGGGTCGGGTGTGGTGGCTCATGCCTGTAATCCCAACACTTTGGGAGGCCAAGGTGGGCGGATCACCTGAGGTCAGGAGCTCGAGACCAGCCTGGCCAACATGGCGAAACCCCATCTCTTCTAAAAATACAAAAATTAGCTGGGTGTGGTGGCGCATGCCTGTAATCCCAGCTACTTGGGAGACTGAGGCAGGAGAATGGCTTGAACCCGGGAGGTGGAGTTTGCAATGAACCGAGATTGTGCCACTGCACTCCAACCTAGAAGACAGAGCAAAACTCTATCTAAAAAAAAAAAAAAAAAAGTTTGCATCTATGTTCACGAGGAATATTGATCTGTAGTTTCTTTTCCTTTAAATATCATTTTCTGGCTTTTGTATCAGATTAACATTCAACTGATAGAATGAGTTGGGAAGTATTCCATTCTCTTCAATTTTTTGGAAGAGTTTATGTAGAATCAGTATTATTTCTTTATGAAATGTTTGGTGCAATTCCCGAGTGAAGCCATTTTCCTTTTGCCTTTGCATTTCATCTGAATTTTAGAATCAGTATGTCAATTTCTACAAAAATGCTTACTCTCATTGTGATTGGGATTACAATGAATCTATAGATCAATTTGGAGAGAACTGCTCATGATAAACGCTTTCATTTTTTCTATATCTGAAAAAGTCTTTATTTTTGCCTTTCTTTAAATTTTTTTAAATTAACCTTTTATTTTTATATAGTAGTAGATTAACATGCAGTTGTAAGAAATAATACGGGGAAATCTCACGTAGCCCTTACCCAGGTCCCCCACTGGTAACGTCTTGAAAAACTATAGTACTGTATCACACCAGAATACTGACATTGATAGTGAAGAGACGGAGCATTTTCATTATCACAAGGATTCATCACTTGCCCTTTTGTATCTACACCCATTTCCTCTCCTCCCAACCTCTACACTACCCCTTTAAACTCTGGCAGCCACTGATCTGCTCCTCATTTCTACAATTTTGTCAAGAATTCTGTATAAATGGAATAATATAGTATGTAATCTTTGGGGATTGGCTTTTTTCACACGGTAATTCTCTGTAGACTCATCCAAGTTGTTACATTGTATCAACAATTCATTCCTTTTTATTGCTGAGTAGTATCCCACAGTATGGAGGTGCTGCAGTTAACCATTTACCCCTTGAAGGACAGTTAGGCTGTTTGGGTTAGTGTAAATAAAGCTACTATAACCATTCATATATAGGTTTTGTACCCAGGAGTGAAATTGCTGGGTCGTATGGTAGTTACATGTTTAAAGAAACTAGTAAGCTGTTTTACAGAGTGGCTGTACCATTTAACATTCCCACTATCAATGTATGAGTGATCCAGCTTTTCCACAACCAGCCAGTATTTTATGTTGCTGCTATTTTCATTTTTTTTAAACATTCTGATAGATGTGTAGTGATATCGCATTGTAACTTTGTTTGTGTTACCCCAATGGTTAAATGATGTTGAATGTCTTTTCATGTGCTTTTCATCTGTATGTCCTCCTTGGTGAAATGTTGGTTCGTGTCTTTTGTAATGGATTGAGTTTTGAGATTTATTTACATATTCTAGATACTCATCCTTTGTTGCATAGGTGGTTTGCAAAGATTTTCCCTGAGTCTGTAGCTTGTCTCTTCATCCTCTTAATAGGGTCTTTTGCAGAGCAAATGTTTAATTTTAAAAGTCCAATTTATATATTTTTTTCTTTTATGGATCACACTTTTGGTGTTAAGTCTAAGAACTCTTCACCTACCCTTTATCCTGAGTATTTTCTCCTGGGTTTTTTTCTACACCTTTTACGTGTTTACATTTTACCCTTAAGCCCATGATCCTTTTTGAGGTGATATTTGTACAAAGCATGAAGCTTACGTCAAGGCTTTTCTTTCTTTTTGCCTATAAATGTTCAGTTACTTCGGCACCACTTGGTGAAATTGATTTAGTATTTTTGTCAAAAATCAGTTGATGATATTTGTGTGAGTCTATTTCTGGGTTCTCTATCCACTTCCAATGATCTATGTTTCTATGCTCCTACCAATGCCAAACAGTCTTGATGATTGTAGCTATGTAATAAAAATATTTAAATCAGATAGACTGACTCCTCTACTTTGACCTTCTTCAAAATCATTTTAGCTTTTCTAGTTCCATTCTTTTTCCACATAAATTTTAAAATAATCTTGTCTATATCTACAAAAAGTGTTGCTGAACTTTTAGTGGGAATTGCATTATATTTGTATTTCAATTTGGGAGAATTTACATCTTTATTATATTGAGCCTTCCAGTTCATAGTCAACTGACATTTTTGAGGTGAAATTCGCATTGCATGAAATTAACCATTTTACAGTGTAAAATTAAGTGGCATTTAGTACATTCACCATGTTGTACAACCACCACCTGTGTCTAGTTCCAAAACATTTTCATTGTCCCCAAAGAAAACCCTGTCTTGATTAAGCAGTCACTCCCCATTCCTTCCTTCCTCCAGCTCACTCTGCTTTCTGTCTTGATGAACTTAACCTATTCTGGATATTGCATATCAATAAAGCCACACAATACGTGACCTTTTGTATCTGGTTTCTTTTAGTTAGCATGTTTTTGAGGTTCCTCCATGTTGTAGCATGTATCCATACCTCAATCCTTTTTTGACTAAATAATATTCCACAGTATATATATGCCATAATTTGCTCATCCATCTATAAATGTACATTTGGGTTGTTTTCTGCTAAGAACATTTGTGCATAAATATTTGAGTACCTGTTCTGCCTTCATTTTTGAAAGATATTTTTACTGGGCATAGAATTCTACATCGTCAGTTTTACTTTTCCAGTACTTTAAAGATATTGGTCCACTATCTTTTTTTTTTTTTTTTGAGATGGAGTCTCGCTCTGTCGCCCAGGCTGGAGTGCAGTGGCGCAATCTCGGCTCACTGCAAGCTCTGCCTCCCAGGTTAACGCCATTCTCCTGCTTCAGCCTCCCGAGTAGCTGGGACTACAGGCGCCCACCAACACGCCCTAATTTTTTGTATTTTTAGTAGAGATGGGGTTTCACCGTGTTAGCCAGGATGGTCTCGATCTCCTGACCTCGTGATCCGCCCGCCTCAGCCTCCCAAAGTGCTGGGATTACAGGCATGAGCCACCGCGCCCAGCTGGTCCCCTATCTTTTTGCTTGCATTGTTTCTGAAGAAAAATCTGCTGAAATCTTTATTTTTGTTCCTCTGTCCATAACATATAATTTTTCTGTGGCTGCTTTTAAGATTTTCAATCTATATCTAGTTTTGAGCAGTTTATGATGTTCCTTGGTCTGATTTTTCTTAATATTTCTTGTGCTTGTTTATAATATTCTTGGATTCATGTGTTTCTAGTTTTTATGAAATTTGAAAAACTTTAGGTCATTATTTCCCTGTCTTTCTTCTGCCTCTGCTACTATAATCACACATTAGAATGCCTTAAGTTGGCCCACAGTCCACTGCTGTGCTCATTTTTTTTCTTTATTCTTTCTCTTTGTCTTTTTTTTTTTTTTTTTTTTTTTTTTTTACAATCTTCTTACTCTTAGAGCTTCATTTTGGGATTTCTATTGCTAATCTTTTCTTCTGCAAAGTCTAATCTCCCATGAATCACATTTAAGGTATTTTTCATCTCACCTCACATACTGTAGTTTTTATCAGAAGTCCAGTCTTTTCTTATCTTCCATATCTCTCATTAACTTTTTGATCATATGGAAGATAGTTATAATAGCTGTTTGATTGTCCTTGTCGGCTAATTATAACATCTATGTCAGGTCTAGATCAGTTCCTATTGATTTTTTTTCCTCATTGTGAGTTGAAGTTTCCTTACCTATCCATGCCTGGTAATTTTTTTGCTGGATGCCATACCTTGTGAATTTTACCTTTTTAAGTGCTGGATATTTATGTATTCCTATAGATATTCTTCAGCTTTTTTTCTAGGACATGGCTAAATTACTTGGAAACAGTTTGATCCTTTTAGGTCTCTCTTTTGAAATTTGTTAGGTGGGATAACACCATGTTTCATCTAGGGTTAATTATTCCTCATTACTGAGGCAAGAACGTTCTGGGTACAATAGTTCATGAATTATAAGACTTTGCAGACAATTTGTTGAGAACAGGCATTATTACTATCTTTGTGTACCAAGTGTTATTTCTTCTAATCCTTTCAGGTGCTTCTTTCCCCAGTCTTGGGTAGTTTCCTTGCACACACGCACTGCTCAGTACTCAGCTAAATATGTGAGGAGCCCCCTACAGATCTTTGAAGTTCTATCTCTGTGCAGTTCTCTCCTCTCAAATAATCTGTCCTGTGAACTCTAGCTCCCTGGGTACTCTTCGACTCTTGGCCCTATCTCCTGTAGTGTAGTCATGGGGTCTGCTATATTCTACTTGGTTTACCTCTTCCCTCAACATTGGCAAGAAACTCTCTCTAGGCAGTAATCTAGGGCAAAAGTGAGGTTCACCACTTTCCTCTTTCTCATGGATCACTCTCCTTCATTGCCTGAAGTCCAGTATCTTGAAAATAATTGTTTCATATATCTTGAACAGTTTTTTAGTTGTTTCAGGTAAGAGGATAAATCTGGTCCCCCATACTATATCTTGGCTTGAAGCAGAACTCTAATGAACAGTAATACTTTTAAAAATCATTATTTCAAGAATATTATTGATAATTTGGGTGCATTCCCCTCAGTGGCTTATTCTCATCACTTCCTTGGAAGTCCTTCTGCAGCTTGAGGATACTCGAAATCATGTGGATATCAATTTAAAAGACTATTAGAAACCAGGAGTGGATTAAATTGTTAAATAACTTACAGAACATTATGTATGTTGGACAACTCCTCTATACCATTCCAAAATCCTCTTAGCCTCTCCCTTTACTCCAGGCATTGCTGCAGCACCCAGTTCCATTCACACTTTGACTGGCTTCACATGGGTGCAATTGGACAGTGCCCCTCCTTGGCTGGTTCCATACACTTCTCACTTCCTTTCCTGGGCTTGGGTCCATCACTAGGAACCTCCTCTGTATTAGACATAGACAACCAGAAAGTGTGAGGGAGTTTAACACACATGGAGCTGCTCTTGACCAGTGGGGAACAGGGGCCAATAGATAACTGATTTCCTCCTTTGACTGTTGAGCAGACACTTCTGAGACTCATTTCTTAACACTTTACAAGAGATCCCAGGTGGAGTGAGCACCAATTTTCTATAGTGGTGGCCAACTCTATTTTTGCTTAGATTGGCTCTTTTCCTCCTTCCCTGTTCCACTCTGCTTCTTGTGCACAACTGCTTCCTGGAATCACACCTCTAAATAAACTACCTGCCAACAAGACTTAATCTTTGGATCTGCTCTTAGGGGAAGCCAGCGTAATATGACAACATAGAATATTGACATGTATATATGCATATATTAATCTAGTTTGGATGTAGTTATGCAATGATACTTTTGAAAACTAATGTGAAATAGTACCCACAGCAATTCTGAAAGTTCACTGAAAATAAATGGTTTTAAAAAATCAAATTTAAAATATCAAATCAAGCATTTATTGAGTGCTTACTATATATAAGGCATCATGCTAAACATTGTGGAAACTAGCAAGAAGTAGAATTATCATGCATATGAAGCCAAAGAGAAAAATGTTTAGAACACTACCAACTAAATTGCCACTAGAACTGGCACTAGAACTAGAACACTACCAACTAAAAATTATATAACTACTGTTTTTTTGTTTTGTTTTGTTTTCTGTTTTTGAGATGGAGTCTCACTGTGTCTCCCAGGTCTCGAATTCCTGGACTCAAGTGATCCACCTGACTTGGCCTCCCAACATCAAGTGGCTAGGATTACAGGTATGAGCCACTGTGCCTGGCCCAGTCTTTTTCAAATCAATTGTGCCACATAACATAACTTAATTATGGTAGTGACTGTCCTATCATATTCATGATTCACAACCATATTCAAATGGGAAGGGATTATATAAAGGTATGGGTCACTGGCAGACATCTTAGAATTCTGCCCACCACATTCTTGTTCCCATCAGTCAGAGTCAAAAACTTTACTAATGATGAAGAATTGGGTAGAGTACTAAGAAGGGTTTGCCTCAGTTTTGGGAAAAAATTAGCCCTTAACTAAAGGCTGCTCTTGTCTTGCCTAACAAAGCTTAAAAGCATGACCTTAAAGAAGGAAATTGTTTCCAAGTAACTTAACCATACCCTAGAACAAAGCTCACAACTGTTTAAGAGAATGCAAATATATTCAGCACACCACAAAATAAAAGTCTAAATTTTGGCATCTAAAAAAAAATTAGCAAGCATGCAAAAAGCAGGAAGATATTATCCATAATGGGGAGAAAAATCACTCAAAACAGACACGGAAATTGCTTAGATGATAAAATTAGTAGATAAGGATATTTGAACCATTATTATAACTTTATTCCATATATACATGAAGCTAGAGGAAAAACTGAGCATGTTAAGTAGGGACATTAAAGATATAAAAAGACCTAAATCTAACACCATGTACAGTACAAGATGAAAAATATAGTGGGTGGGATTAATGGCAGATTAGATGCTACAGAAAAAATTATTAATGAACTTGAAAACTAAGCAAAAGACACTATCCAATATGAACCACACACACACACACACACACACAAATGAGAAAAGGGTGAACAAAGCATCAGTGACCACGGGACAGCTTTAAGCAGCCTAATATATATGTAATAGGAGTCACCAATGGAAAAGAGAGGAGTGGTAACTGAAAAAGCACTTGGGCCAGGCACAGTGGCTCATGCCTGTAATCCCAGCACTTGGGGAGGCTGAGGCAAGCAGATCACCTGAGGTCAGGAGTTCAAGACCAGCCTGGTCAACATGGTGAAACCCTGTCTCTACTAAAAATATAAAAATTAGCCAGGTGTGGTGGCGGGCACCTGTAATCCCAGCTACTTGGGAGGCTAAGGCAGGAGAATCACTTGAACCCAGGAGGCAGAGGTTGCAGTGACCTGAGACTGTGCCATTGCACTCCAGCTGGGCAACAAGAGCAAAACTCCGTCTCAAAAAAAAAAAAAAAAGGCACTTGAAGAAAACATGGCCAAACATTTTCCAAATTTTATGAAAACTATAAATCTAAGGAACCAAGAAGCTCAACAAATCCCAAGCACAAGAAAACTAGCCCAAGGCTCATCATAAACAAATTGTTTAAAACTAGTGATAAATAGAAAATGTTGAAATTAGCCAAAGAGAAAACATATATTACATACAGAGGGACAAAAATAAAGTTGACAGATTTCTCATGTGAAACAATGTAAGCCAGAAATAAGGGGAGCAATGTACTTAAAATATAGAAAGAAGAAACTTTCAACTTGGGCATTTATACCCTGTGAAAATATCTTTCTAAAATGAAAGCAAAATAAAGACATTTTAAGACATTTAAAAAGAAAGCAAAATAATTCATCACCAACTGACCCATACTACAAGAAATGTTAAACGAAGTATTTTAGGCACAAGAGAAATGATAGCAGATGGAAATATGGATCTGCACAAAGGATTAAAAAGCACAAGAAATGGTAACTACATAGATAACTATATTAGTTTTTTCTTGCTATTTAAATCTCTTTAAAAGATAGTTGACTATTAAATAAAAATAGCAATGCAGTGTGGGGCTTAAAACATATGAAAAGTAAGGTAATAATAGCACAAAATTTAATAGGGGAGAAATGGATGTATACTATTTTAAGATTAGTATACTATACCATACATCACTGGAAGGTAGATAGTGCTAAGTTAAAGGCATATACTGCAAACCCTAAAACAACCGATATAATAACAAATTGAAGAGTTACAATGAAAGGGTCCAGAATAAGCCACTGTGGCATAAAAATTATTTTGAGCTGAAGGCATTTGAGCTCCTGAAAAACTTTCTCTGCCTAAAAGCAGTGCCTCCCAAAAGAACTCAATTGTCATAAATCCCCTCCCCAGAAGCAACTGTCTACCAGATTGCTTCATTAGTAAATTCTACTAAATGTTTAAGGAAGAAATAATACCAATTCTATACAAACTCTTCCATAAAATTGAAAAGGAAGGAATATTTCCCAACTTATTCTATGAGGCCAACATTATCACGAAACCAAAACCAGACAAAGACATGACAAGAAAAGAAAACTGTGGATTAATGTCCTTCATAGATTTTCATAGGAGAAAAAGTTTAAACAAAATTTCAGCAAATTTAATCCAGCAATTTATAAGAAGGATAACACATCGTGACCTAATAGGGTTTATTCCAGTAATGCACAGTTGGTTTCAAAATTTTAATATTCAAAATTCAATGTCATTTTCAATTAAAAAGTGGACAAAGGATTCAAGTAGTCATTTCTCTAAAGAAAATTTACAAATGGCCAAAAAACACAGAAAAGATGCTTAACATCATTAGTCTTCAGGGAAATACAAATCAAACGAGCTACCAGTTCACATGCAGCAGGATAGCTATTTTAAAAAATGGAAAATAACATGTGTTGGTGAAGATGTGAAGAGAGTGGAACCCTCATACCTTTAAGGTGGGAATATGAAATAGTTCAGTCACTATGGAAAACAATTTGGCAGTTCCTCAAAAAGTTAAATGGAGAATGACTATATGACCCTAGACTTCTACTCCTAGGTATATACTCAAAAGAACTGAAAACTAGTACTCAAACAAAATACATGTGCACACATGTTTATATAGCAACACTATTCATAAAAGCCAAAAGGTGAAAAGAACCCAAATGTCCAGTGATGCGTGAATGGATATACAAATTGTGGTATATCCATACAATAAAATATTGTTCAGCCACAAAAAGAAATGAAGTCGCAATACATGCTACAACATGGACGACCAAAAACATTATGCTAAGCGAAAGAAGCCAGATACAAAGGTCACATACTGTATGATTCCATTTATATGAAATATTTAGAGTAAGTAAACTCATAAAGACAGAAAGGAGATTACTCGTTGCCAGGGGGCTGAGGGCAAGAGGTATAGAGAGTGACTGCTTCACAGGTATGGGGTTTCCTTTTGTGGTGATAAAAATATTTTGGAACTAGAGATGGTGGTAGCACAACATTGTGAATGTACTAAATGCCACCATATTTTACAATTTAAAATGGTTAATTTTATATGAATTTTATCTTAATTAAAAAAACATTTAAAAATTAGTCATTTACTATATTAAATAATTACTATATTTAAAAAGAAAAATATGATTATCTTAACAGATGCAGCAAAATGTTTAACAAAATCCAAACTCCATTCCTGATAAAATCTCTCAGCAAAATAGAAATAGAAGGGAGCTTGCTAAGCCTGATAAAGGATGTCTACTAACATCCTACAGCTAACATTATACTTAATGTTGAAACACTGAATGCTTTCCTTCTAAGTTCAGTGACAAGAAAGGGATGTCCACCCTCATCATCTCTATTCAGTGTTGTACTGGAAGTTCTAGCCAGTGCAATAAGACAAGAAAAGGAAATAAAAGGCATCCATATTTGAAATGAAGAAGTAAAACTTTATTCATGGACTAATATCATCTATATGAAAAATCTGATCATCTATGATTGTCTTTGTATTGTCCATGTGAAAAATCTGATGATGTCTAAAAAAAAGCTGCAAGACCAATAAATGAGTTTATTAAGGTTGAAGGATACAAGATCAATGTATAAAAATCAAATAAATTAAAAATGTATTTTATCTTCTAGCAACAAACAATCAAAAATTAAAACTTTCAAAAATTACCATTTACATTGGCATTAACAAATTTGAAATACTTAGCAAGGAATCTGTCAAATATGTGCAATACCTGCTCACTGGAAACTACAAAACATTGCTGAGATAAAGAAGCCTTAAATAAACAGAGTGATATACTGTGTTCATGGGCCAGAAGACTCAATATTATTAAGATAACAATTATTTTCAAATTGGTCTGTAGATTCAGTACAATCCCAATAAAAATCCCTAGCATGATTTTAGGATTGACCAGCTGATACATAAGAAATTGTAAAAGATCTAGAATAGCAAAAACTACTATGCAAAGAACAAAGTTGGAGAATTAATGCTACTGATTTCAAGGCTTATTAAAAAGCTATAGTAAACAAGACAGTGTCGCATTAATGTAAAGATCAGCACATAAATCAGTAGAACAGAATAGAAAATCCAGAAATAGATCCACACATAATTGACAACTGATTTTCTGCAACGGTCAATTCCCTGGAGACATGTTAATCTTTTCAACAAATGATGCTATAACAATTGGATATCCATATACCAAAAAAAAAAAAAACTTGGAGCCATACTTTGTACTGTACACAAAAATGAACTTGAAATGGATTATAGACTTAAATGAAAAACCTAAAACTTCAAAACTTCTAGAAGGAAACACAGAAAAAAACCTCTGTGAACTTGGTTTATACAAAGATTTACTAAGTATAACACCAACAACATAATCCATGAAAGAATAAATTAATAAAATAGACTTCATCAGAATTAAAACCTTTTGCCTTCCAAAAGACCCTGTTAAGAAAATGTAAAGACTTTTGAGAAGTGTCTGTTCATATCCTTCGCCCACTTTTTGATGGGGTTGTTTTTTTCTTGTAAATTTGTTTTGAGTTCATTGTAGATTCTGGATATTAGACCTTTGTCAGATGAGTAGATTGCAAAAATTTTCTCCCATTCTGTAGGTTGCCTGTTCACTCTGATGGTAGTTTCTTTTGCTGTGCAGAAGCTCTTTAGTTTAATTAGATCCCATTTGTCAATTTTGGCTTTTGTTGCCATTGCTTTTGGTGTTTTAGACATGAAGTCCTTGCAAAGGATATGAACAGACACTTCTCAAAAGAAGACATTTATGCAGCCAAAAGACACATGAAAAAATGCTCATCATCACTGGCCACCAGAGAAATGCAAATCAAAACCACAATGAGATACCATCTCACACCAGTTAGAATGGTGATCATTAAAAAGTCAGGAAATAACAGGTGCTGGAGAGGATGTGGAGAAACAGGAACACTTTTACACTGTTGGTGGGACTGTAAACTAGTTCAACCATTGTGGAAGTCAGTGTGGTGATTCCTCAGTGATCTAGAACTAGAAATACCATTTGACCCAGCCATCCCATTACTGGGTATATACCCAAAGGATTATAAAACATGCTGCTATAAAGACACATGCACACGTATGTTTATTGCGGCACTATTCACAATAGCAAAGACTTGGAACCAACCCAAATGTCCAACAATGATAGACTGGATTAAGAAAATGTGGCACATATACACCATGGAATACTATGCAGCCATAAAAAAGGATGAGTTCATGTCCTTTGTAGGGACATGGATGAAGCTGGAAACCATGATTCTCAGCAAACTATGGCAAGGACAAAAAACCAAACACCGCATGTTCTCACTCATAGGTGGGAATTGAACAATGAGAACACATGGACACAGGAAGGGGAACATCACACACCGGGGCCTGTTGTGGGGTGGGGGAAGGGGGGAGGGATAGCATTAGGAGATATACTTAATGTTAAATGAAGAGTTAATGGGTGCAGCACACCAACATGGCACATGTATACATATGTAACAAACCTGCACGTTGTGCACCTGTACCCTAAAACTTAAAGTATAATAAAAAAAAAAAAAGGGCAGAGATAAAACAAACTGGAAAAAACAAAAACAAAACAAATCAGGAACCTGTGGTACTATAACAAAAGATCTAACATTCATATTAAAAAAAAAAAAAAAAGAAAATGTAAAGACAACTATAGTCCGAGATAAAATATTTGGAAATCACACATCAGATAAAAAGCCTGTGTTCAGAACATATAAGGAACTCTCAAAACTCAATCAGAAGAATAGAAACAATCACAGTGAGCTACAGTCTTTCCTTGATATCTGTGGACGATTGGCTCCAGGACCTCCTGCAGATACCCAAATTTGTGGATGCTCAAGTCCCTGATATACAAAGTGGCATAGGAGTTTACATATAACCTGTACACGTCCTCCCATATACCTTAAATCATCTCTAGATTACTTATAATACCTAATACAATGTAAGCACCATGTAAGTAGTTGTTATACTGCATTGTTTAGAAAATGACAAGGCAAAAACGTCTGTGCATGTCAGTACAAATGCAATTTTTAAAAAATGTTTTCTACCTGCAGTTGGTTGAATCAACATATGTGGAACCCATGGAGATGAACAATTGACTGTACTACTACACAGCTATTAGAATGGCTAAAATTTGAAAGATTAACCATAACAAGTGTAGGGGTAGAAATGTGTACTACCTTTCCTCACGGTAAGAGTCATGGCCAACACTCCTATAACAAAAGACAGGTTAACAAGAGAAAAGCATAACAAATTTATTTAATCAAGGTTCTATGTGACATGGGAGCCTTCAGACCCAAAGACCCAGGACAAACTGTCTATTTTTATGCTTAGGTTTGATGAAGAATGAACAGCTGTGTGGAAATGTGATTGGACAAAAAGGTACAATCTAATGGTAATGGACTGAAGGGGGAAGCTCAGTAAGGCCTGTTCATTCATATGCTTTTTGGCCTCTTTGTGTAGCATTTCTTTCCTCTGGGCATAGGACAGGACACTTGTCACATGAGGGTCTCCAAGGGAAAAGGGGGAAGGTCAGAGAACGACCTTTCTAGGTTCTATGACCTGCATTGGGGAAGAGGAATTCTGGTTTCTATGACACTTTTCTAGGAGAAAACTGGGGATAGAGAGAGGAGGGCAGGAGAGGGTCAGAGAGACCTTGCCTCTGAGGACTTCAAACCTCCTTTAAAGTACTCAGCACATCAAGGTACTAAACTTTGGGGTATTGTGTTTTTGTTACTGGAAAGGGGTCCCAATCCAGATGCCAAGAGAGGGTTCTTGGACTTCATGCAAGGAAGAATTTGGGATGAGTCCATAAAGTGAAAGCAAGTTTATTAAGAAAGTAAAGAATAAAAGAATGGCTACTCTATTGGCAGAGCAGTGGCATGGGCTGCTCGACTGAGTATACTTAGAGTTATTTCTTGATAATATGCTAAACAAGGGGTGGATTATTCATGAGTTTTCTGGGAAAGGAACGGAGATTTCCCAGACCTGGGGGTCCCTCCCCTTTTTAGACCATATAGGGTAACTTTCGGATGTTGACATGTTTATTAGTCCATTTTTACGCTGCTATGAAGAAATACCTGAGACTGGGTAATATATAAAGGGAAGAGGTTTAATTGACTCACAGTTCCCCATTGCTGGGGAGGCCTTAGGAAACTTACAATCATGGTGTAAGGCAAAGGAGAAGCAGGCACCTTCTTCACATGGCAGCAGGACGGAGTGAGTGCAAGCAGGAGAAATGCCAGATCTCTTGAGAACTGATTCACTATCATGAGAACAGCATGGGGGAAACTGTCTCTCATGATCCAATTATCTGCACCTGGTCCTGTCCTTGACACGTGGGGATTATAGGGATTACAACTCAAGGTGAGATTTGGGTGGGGACACAGAACCAAACCATATCACCATGGCCTTTGTAAGCTGTCCTGGCACTGGTGGGAGTGTCTTCTAGCATGCTAATGCATTATAATTGGCATATAATGAGCAGTGGTGATGACCAGAGGTCACTTTCTTTTTTTATTATCCTTTAAGCTCTAGGGTACATGTGCACAACGTGCAGGTTTGTTACATATGTCCATATGTGCCATGTTGGTGTGCTGCACCCATTAACTCGTCATTTACATTAGGTGTATCTCCTAATGCTATCCCTCTCCCCTCCCCCCACCCCACGACGGGCCCCGGTGTGTGATGTTCCCCTTCCTGTGTCCAAGTGTTCTCATTGTTCAATTCCCACCTATAAGTGAGAACATGCGGTGTTTGGTTTCTTGTCCTTGCGATAGTTTGCTGAGCAGGATGGGACATGGATGAAGCTGGAAACCAGAGGTCACTTTCATCACCATCTTGGTTTTGGTGGATTTTGGCCAGCTTCTTTACCACATCCTGTTTTATCAGTAAGGTCTCTGTGACCTGTTTCTTCTGCTGACCTCCTATCTCATCCTGTGACTAAGAATGCCTAACCTCCTGGGAATGCAGCCCAATAGGTTTCGGCCTTATTTTGCCCAGCCCCTATTCAAGATGGAGTCGCTCTAGTTCAAATGTCTCTGACACTCCTAAGTCAGGCTTTCAGTTATTTACAGCTCATTAAGTTAGGACTCAAAGGAGGAAGGCAGCCTCAGGCCAAATTTAGTTTAACAATTTATTATCTTGATTGGGGTGATGTATCATGGGTATATACATATACCAACTCATCAAATTGTATACTTAAATATGTGCAGTTCACTGTTAAGTCAATAAAGCTGGTTTTTAGAAAGTTATTACTGTTAGTAATATGCCAGGCACTATGGTTCTCAGACAACATGCCTCCCCTGGGTAATCTTATCCGAACTCACAATTACCATCCATACTCTGATGATTCCCAAATATGCATCTCCAGCCCAGGCCATTCTGCTGAGATTCAGACCTGTTAATCCAGCTGCCTTAACATGGCCACTTATCAGTTCCGCAAGCACCCTAATTCAGCATGCCCAAGGCAGAATTTTTGATATTCTCCCTTCACTTGATTTTTCTCTCATGTATCCCAGCACAATGAAAGGCAACACCATCTATCCAGCTGTGAAAATGACCCAGTCATAATTTTGATTTCTTCTCCCTCATCTCCAACATCCCAAATGCATCGTGAATCCCTCCACTTCTCACCAACATTACATTAATCCAAACTACCCATCACTTCTCTGGCAACAGTCTCCTAATCAGTCTTCTTGCCGCCAAACTCACTCTTAGAGTTCACACACACAAAGCAGCCAGAGATTTTTAAATACAGACATGATCTTTCCATTCCCCAGATTAAAATATTTCAGAAACTTCTCATTCCCTTGGGATGAAGTGCAAACTCTTCAACATGAGTCACACACAAGGTGGTCCCTATTTTTGTCCCGACTCCCCTCTAAAATGGTCATCTTTTGCCACTTCCCTTCTCACTCTCCTAGCTCCAGTCATAGTTAAAACTGGGGGTATTCGCAGGCGCCTGAAATGGCCGTTCAGCTCCTGTTCTTTATTCAACGGGTGGCCTCACAGCAATAATGACCAGTGGTAGCACAGGAGAAAAAAGCAGGCAAAAGTAATGTTATCAAGTTCCTATTTCAGTCAGAAGTTCTTGTTGTATAGGCAAAGAGGGAAAAAAGAAACACAAAGATGACTTTGGTGGAAGTATTTCTAAAGGAGAATGCATTTTTATGTTTTCACCAAGCTATCAGCTCCTCTGGATTTTAATATTATAGTGGGGTCATAACAAGCATTTCCTCTATTGTTGGCTTTACACAGATGCAAAGTGGTGCTCAGGAAGCTAGGAGACTGATGAATAGTTGGTTTGATGTATTTGAATCATTCAGCACTTTGAGTTAAATGTGCATATTCTGTTCAAAATAGACAATGGGGAGGGGCAGTCCCCCCTTTCCCTCTCTAACTTGCATAACATCAGGCCTCACTGCTTTAACTAATGAGTATTTAGAAGTAAAGGCTCCTACTGATTCCAGCGAGTCATTAATTCTCTGCTTGCAGAGCCACTGTGGAGTTTTTCATCGGCCACATTTTTTTAGCTTTTACCAAGTTGCTTCTGAGCAGCAGTGCTGACCCTGGGCTCCTGTGTGTACCACACACCAGACACATAATGGGCTTGAAAGTCCCCTTGCAAGGAATTTTACTGGGGACCAGGAACAAATTACAAAGAAGATGCATATTCTAGCCACTCTGTTGACAAAGATGTCTCAGAACTCTTAGTTTTAGGGAACTTAATTGACCTTGAATGAAAGTGTATATTTAAACCAATATGTATAACCTGGTAGAATAAGCAGAGGAGGTGAGTTACAAAATTCTCTTAAACTAATTGCACAGTCAGCCCTACCCTTTGTAATAATGAATGTTTGCTCCATTATCACTCCAGGTTTATTATTTTCTAAACAGCCTCATTGATCTTGCCTCAGTGGGCTTTCCATTTTTACACATTACATTCTCTCGGGAATTGAAAAGCACGGTGTCTCTGAAGATGCTCAGTCAACTTGAAAACACTCATTTTTGAAAAGGTCTTAACCTGCCTTCAACTTGAAGCAATTCAGACTTTGCCCAAACAAACATTAGAGCAGAGACACATCACTCGTGTATATGCTTCTACCATCACTGGGAAGCTGTTTGTCTGAAAGGTCATTTACAGACCATTTTTTAAGGGTATTCAAAATTCAGGGATCTATAGTCATAACTAAAATGAATGTACATGTAATTGAGAGCATGGCACTTTATTATAATGGATTCTGCATTATTCAATATCATAAATATTTTGTGGAAGGCCCTATTTCGTTATGACTCCAACTACTAAACTTATAGCAAAATCATAATGTGTGGTGGAAGGGAAAGGAGAAAGAAGAAATAAATAGAAAAGGCTAGGAAGCAACCCCAACTCAAGATAAATTCCAGTTGGAAAGGCAAGAGTTTTGTGTTTTGTATTGATTTGAGATTTCATTTTACTCATCAATAATTCCCTATTTGAAAGAAGGAAGGGCAATTTAAATATTCTAAACCCATGACTGAGGGGTCCATAAAGCCTGGAAGCTCTAGACTCCAAATAATCAAACTTCAAATACTCTAGCGTTTAAAAAAAAAAAAACAAAACAAGAATAGTATATTTGTCAGTAATTGAATCAAAGGCAATACATGAAATAAAGTAGGCAAAATGTTTAAGCTATTATAATGCTTGAAAGTTACAAATCTCCCCTCTGTTGTCTAAAATTTTAACCATTTTAGTAAACTTAAGCTAAAGTAAACCAACAGACTTACCCACATTACTTTTCAAGTGGTTAGGTAAAAAAGGTAATAAAAGGCAAATAAGTACTGCAAATTAATCCTCTGCTGGCGACATCATACCTCACAACAGTGCCTCAGCAAACCACTTAATGTGAACTTCAACAGCTTTTAATCAGTTTTGTATGAAAAGACATGATTTGATTTGGGTTTTCAAATGGCTTTATCAATCATTCCCACAGTTCCAAGAATACTAAATAACAATTAGTTCTTAGGACAAAAGGTTTGCCTATATTAACCTTCAACTCACCCAGACATCCAAAGGCGGCACTTGCTTTTTCATCAAAATGAGATCATGTTAGCAGCTGAAAATATAAGTATATGGAAAGGTTGTGAAACTTCTTTCAAATTATTACCCTGGAACAATGACAATAGTTGGGATTTCTCTTTTGCAGAGGGAAGAGAAGAGGCAGAAATTCCAGTCCTCCTCCCCCCAAAATTTTAGTCTCGGGATTTATTTGTGCTGAAAACCAGAGTTATCTACTGCTTGAAACCTAAGCAGAATGCATCAGCATTTCAGGACCACCTGGGACCAAGGGGGGCTGGGAGACTTCCAGATGGATTGTAAGACAATTCACTGATATTTACATAACGAGAATAAATGTTTTTCCTAAGATAGCATTTCCCTTCAGTGTCTTGAGACCACCAGCAAAAGAGGGAGGTACAGAAATTCTATTACATTAATAGTCTTTGTTTTTATGGCTTTGGCATTTATTAACTAGTGGGAGCTGTTTATTGGGTCATAAACTTTACTAATGGGGATATTATCTCTAAATTATAAATCTTGTCCAGTATATGGCTTAGTTATAAAAAGAATAATTATTTAAAGTGTCTGTATGGCTGCAACGTATCATGTTTATCGGCATGAATCCTATAATGGCCATTTCATTGCTAATTGTGGGCTTGAACCAGAAACAACCAGGGCAGTAACACACATCTATGCAATAGAATAAGCAGTTGTCACCCCACAACTCAGGAGCATTGTCATTGGTTTGCTTCCTTTCTTTTTCTCCCCCCACTTCTCAAATGAACTACATTATGAGCCTCTACAAGGGCTAAATTATCTACATATTTAAACTCTTGAAGGAAAGACAACTGACTGAAGAGTTGAATAGGTAAGTGACGAACGTGTCAGCTTGAAAAGTTCCAGGAAAGTGTCATCCTTCTAAAAGCCTGCTCTCTGGGGAATGAAAAATCTTAAAGTGACAAAATGGCTTGGCACTGTCAGTTGCCTTAAAAAAAACCTGGGACAAAAATCAAGTAGTCAAATTTAGGATTTATGGTAGATAGTTTTAGTATATAAATTGAGTATACTAGTTTAGTGTTAAGTCCTGAAAGGGTCAGGGGGAGCGTCTATTCTAACAATAGCACATGTCGAATTATCCTAGGCTTACATATAGAAATCGTTTATTGATTAACTCCAATTTTTTAAAAATGAAAGGGCCATTGTTGTGGAGAATAAATTGGTACATTTGAGTGCCAAGAAGCCAGCAAGACACTGCTGCAAATGTGGAGTGAAAGAATAATGAGTCCGAAGGGTCCCTTGAGATGTCATCAGCTCTTCTTTTTCTCAGAGTAGTCCCTGAAAGGTAAATGGTGCAGCTCCTTTTTGAGAGACCTCCATTGTCTCCCAGAACACCAGGCAAATGGATTTATGATACATAGCACCCAACACTGAACAATGGTATAGACTGGGATAGACTTCTTACACTGAATTCCCAGAGGTACATGGCTATGGGTTTTAATCAAATGTACACTACATGACAAGAGTTCTGCTGAAGAAAAATAAAAATAGAACTAGAAAAATGCAGGGGAAAAATGTTGTAGTTTCTGAATATTTAAACCTCTAGGGTGGGGCGCGTGGGATGTGTGTGTAAAACAAACCAAAAAAAAACAAAAATCTCAAAATCTTCAGCTTTCACATTTGTAAATATTTTAGACATAATAAAGTTTTGGTCAAACTATAATTATACACACATGCATATATTCCTAAGCTAACAAGCTGACTTTAGATAGAAAAAAGGGCATTACAAATATAAATACTGCATATGTTTCCAGTGTGTGTGCACATGCGTGTGTGTGTGTGTGTGTGTGTGTGTTGGAGGTTCTTTTTCTTCCCATAGCTTTACTAAGTTCAAAAGATAAACATATTTACTCTAGAGAGGTTTAAGAATTATTTTGATGAGGTGGGTTGCTACAAAACTTAATTATGTAAGTAATAAACGTGTCAAAAAGGTTTCAAAAATGTTTAATAGAATCACAACTTATTGCTGTGATATAATTTGATTTTGTATTGTCATGTATAACCTTCAAAAGTCATTTTCTGTTCATATAGTAATGAATCAAATTATGTTGGATCAAAAATTTTCAGAAGATTTTTTGGTATTAATAAACCATACATATAATAAAAATATTCAACATGTTTTAAGATGGCATTTTAAATAGTAACAGTACGTCGGCAATATAACATGATGTTCTGTAAAACTAACATGACAAAATAGGATTAATTGTGGTTTATGGATTTCCATTTAATATAAACCTTGTTTCTTTTTTGTTTTTAATGAAATTATATCTACTAAAGTAAATGTGGCAAAATGAGAGAAGTAAATCATAGAGAATTGACCAAAACTGGCATGGTTATTCCTCCTCTAAGCCAAACACGTCCTTCAAAAAGGTCCAGTAGTCAATGTATTTCGCAGGAATAGGTGATGGCATACCAAGCCAAACATCTTCACATCTCTAGAAAAAAACCAAAAATGGATATGATTAGAACCACATTTCAAAGTACAGTTTTGAAAATTCAACACCAGTTTATTTGCAAAGTGAAAATTTCTACCATCTACTTTAGGTTCATAAGGACTTTGTGGTCGACTGGATACTTGTTCTTGATTCTTCATTCCCTCCCTGTATAAGAATTATGTGCCCACACTCTTTGTCATATGACTCTGTAGAACCTCCCATGGAGTAAGAAGGGTATATTTTCCTGTTCCTTTGATATGGGGTTGGCCACATGACTGGCTTTGACCTATGTACTATTAGCAGACATATCATGGACAGAGGCTCTAGCGTGCTGGCATCATTTGGCTTGGCCTTCTGTGCCTCTGCCATCACCATGAAAAGAATATGGCCCAGGATGCTGCTGTTCTTAGAATGACCAAGGTGGATCAGACCAGGCTGGACTTGTGGACTAAGAGCCAAGCTAGCTGAATCCAGCCATGCTTCACTGACCTACATGCCCATAGACAAGAAAAAGAAATGTGTCTTGTTGTGAACCATTGAAATTTAAGGAGTTGTTATGCAGCATGAATACACTGATAGATCCTCCTATACTTTCTTAAGAACCCAATTTTTATTTTTATTTTATTATTTTTTTTAAAGACAGGGTCTCACTTTGTTGCCCAGGCTGGAGTACACTGGCACAATCTCTGCTCACTGCAACCTCCAACTCCCGGGTTCAAGTGATTCTCATGCCTCAGCCTCCCGAGTAGCTGGGACTACAGGCACATGCTACCACGCCCGGCTAATTTTTGTATTTTTAGGAGAGACGGGTTTCGCCATATAGGCCGGACTGGTCTCGTCTCAAACTCCCAGCTTCAAGTTATCCGTCCACCTCAGCCTCCCAAAGTGCTGGAATTACAGACATGAACTGCTGCCTAAAGAACCCAATTTTTAAAATACAAACTGGTATCTATACTGGCTGATTGGTTACTGTTTCTTCACTAAACAATGAAAAGAACACTGGATCACTCACAGTATGATCTTGCAGATAAGCCACTTTATTTGTGTGTGTGTGTGTACACATATACACACACAGATGCACATTTTATATAATACATAAATACGTGTATATACACACACACAAACTTTTTGCATATGCTTCAATGGTTAATTAATATCAACAGGAGGCAAAGTCCATACATATGGTTGCTTATATTTCTACTGTCAAGGTTAAAATATGACTGTCAAGGTTAATTGTTGTATATAAGAGGTTCTATATCTTTACTAGTGTTACATTAGTATCCAGAATCACAAGGTGTCACAGAAACATAGGTAAAGGCTCAATAATTTGATGTGATGGAATTTTGGAAGCAAGCTGAATAAGTGGTGTTTCAGTTGCACCTTATGGGATGAAAAACAGTTCAGCAGAGGGTTTAGGGTTGTGAAGGGTATTCCAGGCATAGGGACCAGCGTAAGCAAAGGCCTGGAGATCTAAAATCTATTTTCAAGAAAGGGTGAGTAGCCCAGTGTGGTTTGTGGCACATGGTGCAAAGTGGCAAGAGAGATGGTTAGAAGGAGAAGCTGGGGCCAAACTTCTGGCCTTCTGTGCTAGTTTATACTTGAGGCTGTGGTTAGGGGAAGTCACTGGTAGGTCTTGGCCAGGGAAATGACAGAAATCTGATTAGAAACTGATTAGCTAACTTGCTGGATGTACAGAGAATGACATGAAGTAAGAAAATCAATCTGGAGGTGAGTACTATAATACCGCAGAAAAATGACTGTGCCATAACCAGGGTGGCTGAAGCGGGCATGGAGGACAGGAGCTACCTCTGAGAGATGCTGCTGCGGGAGAACATGAAATAGCTAGAAGGGGATCAACTTGAAATGGTGACAAAAGAAAGGTGTAGTGCTATGGGTTGAGTTGTGTCTTCATGCAAAAGAGGTATGTGAAGTCCTAATCCCTAGTACCTCAGAATGTGACCTTGTTTGGAAATAGGGTTTTTGCAGATGTAATTAGGTAAATTAAGATGAGCAAAATGAGATCATACTGGAGTAGGGTGGGCCCCTAATCCAATATGACTGGCCTCCCTATAAAAAGACAGCCAGGTAAAGACAGAGACACACAGGCGGAACACCAGGTGACCATAGAGGCAGAGATGAGAGTTTTGCAGCTGCAAACCAAGGAACGCCAAAGATTGCCAGAAAACCATCAGAGTCTAGGAAGAGGCAGGGAAGGATTCCCACACAGGTTTCAGAGAAAGCATGGCCCTGCTGACACCTAGATTTTGGACTGCTAGCCTCCAGAACTGTGGAAGAATAAATTTCTATTGTTTTAAGCAACTCAGTCTGTGGTACTTTGTGAGGGCATCACTAGGAAACTAATACAGGTAAGGATGGTTCTAAGAATTCTAAATTTAGTAATAGTTGACAGTGTCTGTTATTAGTTTCCTGGGGCTGCCGTAACAAAGTACCACAAAGTAAGTGGCTTAAAGCAACAGAAACTTATTCTTTCACAGTTCAGAAGGCCAGAAGTCCAAAACCAAGGTGTTGGCAGCGTTGGATCTTTCTGGAGGCTCTAAGGAAGAATTTATTCCGTGCCTCTCTCCTGGCTTCTGGTGGTGGCTGGCAACCATTCCTTGGCTTGTAAGCACATCACTCCAATGTCTGCCTCCAACTTCACATGGTGTTCTCTGTGTATACCAATATGTCTTCACGCAGCTTTCTTATAAAGTCACCAATCAATGCATTTAGGGTCCACTCTAATCCAGCATAACTTCATTTTAATTAATTATATCTGCAAAGATTATTTCCAAATAAGGTCACATTCTGAGGTTTAGGGTAGACATGAGTTTTGGAGGGGACAATATTCAATCCAGTGTTATATCATAAGGAAAGCAGGAAAAGTTGAAAAACATTTTTTAGTAGGAAAACAAGGCTCAGAGGGAAATTCTAAGTTCAACTGTGGGCATTTTTTCTTTCAGGTGTCCATGGGACATCAAGGTGAAGATTCTGGTAAACATCTGTAAATACGGTTCTATATAGCACAGAGCTAGAATCCAGAACTGTGCAAAGATATAGAAGTCACTGAAATATGAGTCATATATGAAATATAACATTGTCATAGAATCAGAAGAGAACTAAGTACCAGCATCTCTAATTCAGGTGTAAAACCTTAATTTCAGAGATGATTTATGATGATGATAAACTAGTTGCAGATTTGTGCAGGGTTATAGATAGGAATCTTGTAATTACCTAGTAGTAATAGGAATAACAATAAATTTATTGGATATTTACTACATGGCTGATACTCTTTTAAGTGTTTTACATGTATTAAGTTATTTAATCATCACAGAAACCCCTTAAGAGATAAGTATTATGATGATAATCTATTTACAGAAAAAGAAACTGAGACACAGAAGGATTAAATAGATTGTCTCAAGTCAAACCTCCAGTCAGTGGAGAAGCCTGGATTATAATAACCTGGGCAGTGGAGCTGCGGAACTATGCTTGTCTGCGGGGCTACCCTCCAGAGCTGACAAGGATCTATTCAGAAGCAGCTGGCTTTCGTCCTACATAGCTACATTTGGTCCTCACACTTCCAACAAGAAAAGTTAAGTAGAAAACAAGGCAGTTCTTGAAGCGACACTACTCTTCTCTCTCAAGGATGCTGCTTCTCAGAAGTTGAGCCCAAACCACCAACTGGCAGTATGAAGAGGGAAATCACCATTCAGACGGCTGATGGCTAAACCCACTCCTAAGGGGTGTTTTGTGCAACTCATACCACATGGAACTTGGTAAAACAAAGTTGCTACTTTACTACTTACTACTTACACCAAAAAGTAGTAAACCATTACACACACACACACACACACACACAAACACACAAAACAATATATTTTAATCAATGAAGGCTAAGATCAATAGTCATTCAACTCCACTATTTAACATGTCCTCAAAAATTTCATTACAAAACTTACAGCAATATTTGCTCTTAAGTGATGTTTGTAAATTTAATCTCATTATAGAGAAACAGTACAAATATATGCCTTCAAAAATCACCATCCTCTAATAGGTCTTTCAAATAAAAGTTTTCAACACAGAAATAATGCATTATGTAACTCATATAAATATGATGAAATTATTCGGGGACTGGATCCTCTTATGAAACAGGTCAGGACTAGAAGATTCTGCCTCATGGCTTATGAGTCAGCAAAAGTGGTTTTGTTTTTGTATTTTTTGAGCAAGGAATTGTGATTTAAATGCTGACAATAAAGAGAAAATAATAGAACTTAAAATGCAATCATGACAACTCAAGAATCTGGAGATGAGATCAAATTTGTTAGCAACTTGGGCACAAGGAAACTCAAGTAAATATTCATGAGATTTGGAATTAAGGATAATTTAAGATGAAAAGATAACAGTAGTCCATTTCTTTAAATCCTGACCACTTTAAACCCCATGGCTCTCACAAAGCTCTCCTAACTATGCCGGCCCCATTGTGCTCTTTCTTTCGAATCAATACCACTTCCCTTGATTATTTTTCCTTTTGTCACTCTTCCTTAGGTTCCAGATGGGAGTGACTTTCTGTCCAAATACTTCATAAATGCCACAAGCACATTAACAGTGCTGTGGGTCCATCTATTGCCAACCCCCAATTTCAGGGAGATTATCACACCTATTGGCTTACAATTGACTAATGGAATCAAATTTGGGACCAAAGGAAGGTTAGGAAACAGGGGAGGTTTCCAAGGCTCAGGGGATGGGGTGAGGGGCATCAATTAAGTAGAGGGAAAAGCACTTTCTTCATAATTTTGTCTATAATTGGATTTACTTAAGGAATCTCATGGCCAGCCCCTTGGTAAAATGAAGACATTTTTGGCAACATAAGAAATCCACATATTACCACTGCCTAATTGTACTTCCTAATAAATCTGCAAATGTTCCAAATATTATAGAATCTTTATGAAAATCTGGGCAGTGAGTTAAAATACTGTTTTCATTGACTTTTTATTAATCCTACGCTATGCAATGCAAAGAAAACTCATATCATATGGCTTTCCCAGCAATGCATATCAATTTTAAGTGGGAATAACTGCGTGGTACTTTTACAACAGGAGGAGTCATCCACAGAAGTTGATCCCACCCATTCCAGGTGAGAACAAGCTTACTTGTGTCTCTGTAAAACAGATTCCCCTGGCAGTGCAGGTTTGGAATTTGGGATCTTAACTGTCTACGTGCAGCAGGCTCTGCCAGCACCCCTTCCTATCCCCTCATTCTTTCCACTCTGGAGCACACCAATCTGACTTCCAACTGCCAGCACCTGCGTTCCTTTGCCCTTGGGCTTCTCTTTGGCCTCTGAGGCTTGCTTTGGCTGTCCCTGTGGCAAGCCACAAGTGCCAGGGAATTATTTCCTTTCCTCCACTTCAAGAGCAGCCCTCAAACAGTGACTGATGGGAGTTGATGGATGAATACCGCAGCTCCCTTGCACTTTGGGTGGGATGACTCTGAAGTGTCAGTGTTTCCCAGTTGCATTAAGCTCTAATCATTAGGTCAGGTGTGGGGACTCACACCTGCAATTCCACCATTTGGGGTGGCTGAGGTAGGAAATCACTTAAAGCCAGGACTTCTGAACCAGCCTGGTCAACATAGTGAGACCCTGTCTCTACAAAAGAAAAAAAAAAGTAGCGGGGTGTGGTGGTGTGGGCCTGTAGTCCCAGCTGCTTGGGAGGCTGAGGTAGGAGGATTGCTTGAGCCCAGGGGTTCAAGGCTGCAGTGAGCCATGATCGCACCACTACACTCCACCCTGGGTGACAGAGTGAGACCCTGTCCCAAAACAAAACAAAACAAAACAAAACTCTTAATCGTCTACATCATCTACATTTGTAACTGGTTTGCTAATATGCCTTTAGTAGCTCCTTCCCTTTCCTTTCTCACTCTCCCACTTCCTTACTAGTGTTTTCACTCCTCCCCCAAAAATGATTTACACTTAAATCTTTGTCTCCAAGTCTGCTTCTAGAGGAAGTCAGATGTAGATTCTATGCAATTTTGCATTTATCAAAATTAAGAATATGTTTAAGAAAGCCACAGCACAGCTTGAAACAAAGCAACTTCCTGGCAAACTGGATGGATCCAGAGTCTCCAAGTCACTTCCAGATAACTCAAAAGACAGCACCCAAATCTCAGAAGAAAACTTGATGTAATCTGGAGCATAAACAATACATGCCACATAGTGTTTTCTGGAAGAAGGAAGAACTATGAAATGCAGAGTGAAATTCAATGATACAAAAATCATGATTCTAAAATGTCTGGGAATCATTGTCTCCAAGAAGGCCCTATGACATCTTCCAAGCTGGCTGTCACTCGAGGCACTTAAGATGTCAAACCAGTTGGCAATAAATTACTCGTTCATCAGTGGTGAAAAAATGTAGCTGCCGATCTGTAAAATCGCACACCCTTGAAATGGGAAGCAAAGATGGCACTGGATGAAAACCCAGTAAACAGCAGCTGCCCAGTGAGAATAGCAAAGCTGTGTGTGAGCTAATGGGCCCTAGATTTATTTGCTTTGACATTTTTAAAAGGAAATTTAATTGGATTATGTCTCCTTCTAGTTTAAAATTTTCTGCTGTAATACTGGCCACCAGATGCATGAGGGGAAAAGATCGGGAGCCAATTAAATTCCATGCTTCACTGAAATAAGGTTATTTTTATTCCTCCCAAATGCAAGGCAGATAGAGTCATGTTGGTGATTTCACCATGTTACTCCCCTCTATTCACTAGGAAAAGGATGTTTCTATGAGAAATATCTATACATTTATGGAAAAGGCCAGTGGTGTGTACAGTATTAAAATTGTGGTTTTCTCAGATTTTCTCCCTTCGAATAAAGTTAACATGGCTTTGGAAATAATCTAATTAGTTTGACAAAATCATAAAAGCAATTAAATTTTAAGCGAATCAAATTGAAATAAATTTGGGGAAGAGGATTTTGCGAATATTTCTTGAGATAATCAAGAGCGTTCTGATAACATAAGGAAAAGCTCATATATAAAACCAGAAGATTAGCTTATATTTCTATACATTTCTGACTTTACAGCAATGCCAATATTTCATGATTGTCTCCCCTTTCCCTAGACAAAGCTTCAACAGAGTTGTCATCTATGTGTGAGTTGTAGCTAAAAGACAGGCATAGTTTCTAAACAAAACCTTTCCTTGGAAGTGCAATGCAGGGCAAGTAAAGTTTTCAGGGAGATGTGGATTTTTGAGCTTCAATGATAGGCTTATGTGTACAATTCAAGTGGACATAACCTGATGCTGTAGATGAAAGTGGATTCCAGGAGTATCATTTCCTACTAGGTTATTGCTCTGTGTTAGGTCACCAGTATGTGTTTGCCAGTTATTTTTTAAGTCTAAGAGGAATGGTTAACAACCTTTTATTTCAACTGTTATATTCAACCACAAATATTAGAAATAACTTTACTTATTTAAAAAATTGGCACCAGCCCCTGACTATACAATCCTTACCATTAGGAATATCTCCGAGCCTCAGCTTCCTGTCTATAAATTGGGGATAATACTTATTCTTGCAAGATTGTTGGGACAACAAAATGTCACAGGTTATTCCATTCTCTAAATACCAAAAGGAGAGTCTCAACAAGGCGGGTGTCCAAAGATGTTTCCCAAGGTGTACCCAACTGCCCCCTACTTCCTGATGCCAAGGCCGTATATCATCCTATTGTGAAAGAGAGTGCTTTAGAGCTGACTGCTAATGCTTCTGCAGTTACGATGTTCATAAAATGAAGCCACATCCAATTTTTCTCAGAAATGTCAAAAGATAAGACGCCAGTCACACAGTTTAAGTTATAAAGTTTATATGAGAACCGATTTAGTGTTATTTTTTAAAACGTGACTTCTGAGATTAACCAGACAGGCTCTAAACAGTGGGACCTATTCTGCCAGTTTTACAGCTACCATCTGTGAGCAAACACAATAGAATGGAAATGGGGTCTCCAGGCCATGACAGTGCCAGGGCAACATGCTGAGACCATAGATAGTCACATAATGGAGTGAGAGTTAAATTACAGCCCCATGGCTCACCATGGGCTGCTGACGGGGCAGGCAGAGGGATAACCAAGGGAGTCCAATGAAAATCCAGGCTACAGGCCATTGGCTACAGGCCATAGCCGACAGTCATGATGGATGATGGCTTACATCCAACCATGTAGGAAAAACCTGTCACCAAAGGACAGTAGGACTAATCAAAGCTAGACTAGCTATACTATAGTACTCTTTAAATTCTCCTTGTTTGTTATTGACCCCTATTCTTACTAGCTGAGGCCACCTAACTAGCACATGTAGGGGAGCCACCTCTGAGTCCAGGAAACTGGTCCTCAAATCCAGCAGACCAAGCCCCAGAAGCAGTTAGTGTAGACCTGGCTTTTATCCTGGCTGTGGGGCTTGTTCTGAGCTCAAGGCTTTATTCTGGTAACAAACAGATTGTGCTGGGTCAGTCTCCATTTGCCCCTCAAGATCGATTCTTTGCCCTTTTCACTCTGCTTTCTGCCCTGGGAGACTGACTCTGTGGATTGCATCACTCCTCAAGCTTCCTTGCTCTCTGGCTTCTGGGTGGGTTCAGCCAATGTGAAGCAGCATCAGGAGATCAGAAAACAGGAGAAGCAAGAGGTCAGAGTATGGATTTCACTTCCCTTCATCCTGTTCCCTCCCTGCCAGGCCATGGTTTGGGAGTGGCTATAGTGGCTACACTACTCTACCTGCTGCTATAGTTCCAGCTCCTCTGCTGGGCTCCAATAACACCAGTCCCCCAGTCCCTCCCTGCTTCTCCTGTTATTGCCAGTCCCTGAGTGCTCCACCCCCATCCCCGCCCCGCCACCGCTTGGTTCCCTTAACCCTACCCACCCCGTCAACAGTCCCTTTATCAAATCCATCTCCAGGATCCCTTTGAGTATGCTGTGTATTTCCAGCTATAACCTCACGGGTATAGGGGCTTAGCCAGCTCTGTCCCCTTGGCAGGGTGAAAGCTTGGTCTGAGCCTGCTGAGTGGCTCCCTCTGATTGCCGAATGGTGCTAACTTCAAGATTCCCCATCACTATGCTCACTGTTTTGGAAGGATGCCCTGCTAGAACTCCCTTCCAATCTCAAGTCTTGTGGACCAGACCACACCCCTACTCAGCCTGTGGTTGGCTGAAGCCTGTGGTCTTGTTCCTGGTTTCTGGCCTCTCCCTTCTCACCCCATGATGGTTAGTCACACTAGACTGGGAAGGTGTCCCAAATTTCCACCCATAACATCTATCCTATCCATTCACGCTGATGCAGACAGAATTAGAGTTGAATCTAGTACTGAAGCCTACTCAGCTTTCATCGGCCAATAAGTTTTTTTTTATTTCTAAGGAAGATTCCCAGTGCAGAAATGAGATCCTGCTGATGACAATATGCAGCCCAGGAGTAAAAATATCCAGGTTCCAGGCGGTGGCCTGTCCTGGTAACTTCTACAGAGCTCTTCATAACACCTCTGAAACTTTAACCCGAGCCAGCCTGTCCGGCTCATATACTGGAGGAAGGGTGCAGCTTCCCAACCCTGGGGCCTCCATCTAAGCTTTGCTTCCACACGGGAGCTCAGCCTGCCATTCCTTCTTCTCAAAAGACCTCTGGTCTCATCACTTCACACTCAGGGCTGGGGTGCCTTCACAACCTGATGGATCTTACCCTGAAGCCCTACATGTGACTGGCTGGCTATGGAAGACTCCCCAAACGTTGGCAATCCCCAAAGTCATAACTGGGAGGTTTTCTCTGCCCAGTTGCACCCCCGGGACCTACACATCTGGTCTGACTCCACCATGGCCTCTTATGGCATAACCACTCTCCTCTCAGTTCCCTACCATGAATAGAAGATCAGGAAATAACCAAGGAACAAGCTGGGGAGGAGGCTGTCACACTGCCAGGCTCTCAGTTGATACCAAGAACAGTCAACAGGGGCTTCAAGAGTAGTTGGTTGCCAAGCTGTGATATACTATCCAGAATCCCCTTGAGGAGGGATTTGGTGGCCCAGCTGCTGGGAGTCCCCTTCCTGGATTTCCTGAGCTACAAACATGTCTTGGCTGCAAAGAGCCACACTGCACAAAGTCATATCTCTTCTTGAACCAACCCACCAGGACAAAGGCCAGGCCATTCTGGCCCAACTCAGGACAACGCTGAAAAGACATGCTAACTCCAGAGCTCCCTATGGGTTGGCCAAGGCTATCTTTGGGCTTCCATCGCAGTTCGACTTCTCCCTCTGCCCATTCTTCTTTTTTTCCCCCACCTTCCATGGGAGTTGATCCCAAGGACACTCCCAAATAAACATCCTGCACATTAGACTCCATCTGCTTCCTGCAGAACCCCACCTGTGACAAACTCTGACCCAGCAGTGTTTCAGGGCATTATTCAACATTATTAATAACATTTGAGCACACTTACATGGGTCAGTAGATATTATACTTTTTGCTCCTGTATTCTACTGTATAAACTATTCAACATTGTGCTCAACCCCTTCATGCTAAATATTTTCGCATGAGATTACAGACTCACTGGTAACATTCCCAAGGTATTTTATGTCTTCTTTATGAAATAATAACAAGCTTATCAGTACCAGAGTGCTTCGAACTCTTTGGAATCTAGTTAAGTTCTCATTATTGGTGAAATTGATCAGGTACCATTTTATATCTATTTTCTTTTCTTTTTAATTGGCTGAAAAAGAATAGTCCTTTCTGAATGCCTCCTGCAGACTGAAATATTTCTAGGCTTTATCAGCAGAAATGATGAGGCGCTATGAGTAAAGTTCTCACCGTAAATGAATCGCAATTAGAAGAACCTAGTGCTGAAGCACAGCTGTTTCTGATGTGACATTCCTGGCCTAGAACCATTCTCTTGCCATTAAAGAATAGAATCTCCCATCTTAACCTTGGCAGGGACTGCCCAGCCCCCTGACTTGAGGAAAGTAAGACATCTCAATTTTACAGAAAATAATAGCATCTAACACTTAAGCTCTTACTATGGGAGAGGTATTGTGGTAAGTGACTTGTGTATATTGACTTCCTTAATCCTCACAACCCTAATGGAAGAACTATTCTTATCACCATTTTTGAGATGGGAAAACCTGAAAGGTTGAGTGCTTTGTAAAAAGTCACCCAGTTAGTTGATCGTAGAGCTAAGGATTTGAACTAGGGTCCCTGTGATTGGAGACCTTCTGTTCCACATTGCCTCTCAAAAGCATCTGAGGTCCACAGCTCGATACCTGTCCCAGTTGACAGAGTTGAAGTGATGAAACTGGGGAGGGGTGATTAAAGGCAGAGTGGATCTTTGGCCTTCCCATGCAGTGACTTCTCTTCTAGTGTGGATGGTGATCTTTTTGTGGGTCATGAAATCAATTTAATGGGTCACGAACAACATTCAAAAGAGAGGAGAAAAAGAGGTGGTGGGGAATGAGAAAAAGGAAAAGAAAAGAAAGGAAGAGAGAAATGAAAAAAGAAAATGTGTCATACTGCATCACATGTAGTCAGAACAATATTAATCCGTGAAACTTTTGTTCCATTATATATGTGCATACTGTGTTGTTATGAAAAAAAACTTTCTTACTGTAGGTTGTAGTACAAAAAGATGACTGGATCTCGTTCAAACTCAATAGATAGTCATCAGGAAAATAAAAATTAAAGTAGTAAAATATGTTTTCAGAGGCAAAATATGTAAAAACAACCTGAATGCCTGTCAATAAAGAGCAGATTAATAGGGCCAGGCACGGTGGCTCATGCCCGTAATCCCAGCACTTTGGGAGGCCAAGGCAGGCGGATCACAAAGTCAGAAGTTCAAGACCAGCGTGGCCAACATGGTGAAAACCTGTCTCTATTAAAAATACAAAAAAATTAGCCAGGCATGGTGGCGTGTGCCTATAGTCCCAGCTACTCAGGAAGCTGAGGCAGGAGAATCACTTGAACCTGGGAGATGGAGGTTGCAGTGAGCCGAGATCACACCACTGCACACCAGCTTGGGCAACAGAGTGAGACTTCGTCTCAAAAAAAAAAAGAGATTAATAAATTATTATATATTCATACTACAGCTATTAAGAATGGCTTAGGTCTATACATATTAAACTAGGGAAATTTTCCACGATTAAGAAAGAAGAGCACACTCCAGATAAATGCATGTGGTATGATCTTATTTTCGTACAATACATGATGAAACGATAAAACCCCCAACACAGAGGTAAACATTTGGGTGGTGGATTGAGTGGAATGGAAGAGGAAAGAGAGAAGTAGAAAGTAAGGAAAACAATGACAAAGGCTTATAGCAAAAATAGGTATGTCCTGTATATTATTCAGGGGCTCATGGGAAATGGTGGACATATACAAACTGTGGAAATCGAGAAGAGTTTAATAAAGTGACTAGTTACAAAGTTGTGGGAAGTGTTTAGGAAAACCAATAGGGGCTAGTCCCCTGGGTTTATAACAGCAGGGAGCCATTACTACCACCTGAGGCTGAAGGGGCACATGAGGGTGGTTACCAGAGCCTGGAGTGACCAGCCATATGCAAAGAGCCTCTAGACAAGTGCTGTGGACTTTGGAAGGAGGAGGCCGTCAATCTGCTGTGACTGGCAGGGAGGAAGAAGATTTCTCTCTCCTTTCACCCTCTACTCTCCTGCTGGTGCATCCCACTGGTCAACCCAACTGGAGGCCTAGGGGACCCACTGATGTGGCCTACAAAGGTCAGCTGCCAAGGACTGGCCTGGGCAGGGTCAGAGCACGGTAGAGGGCTCTGGAGACCACTGCTAAAGGGACACAGGGACACAGTCAATATAGACTACTAGAACATTCAACAAAAAGGTAGAAGAATGTAAATCCCATCTACCATGTTTCTATTTGTATGTAAAAATTAAATATTCACATGGATAAGAATGAAAGGGTTATCAGGGCAAATGACAGTATTGATTTGTTTTTGTGATAGTGTTTCAGATTTGGGTTAATCCAATCCAATGTCTTCAAAAATAATTATATTTAAAGGACAGTTTTCTTTTGTATTCTTTGCAGCAAGAGACCTGAGTTAAAATTCTGACTCTGCCTTACATTGCTGTTTCTCTAACTTCCTCATCTCTAAACTGGGAATAATAAATGCACCTATGATTGCTAAGAGGATCAAATAAGCTAGGTGATTTTGAGATCTTAGAACAGTAGTTGGCACACAGTAAATGCTTTAAGTGTTTGCTGTTACGTATGGGGACAACAGGACAAGAGCCTCCATGGCCAGGCGTGGTGGCTCACATCTGTAATCCCAGCACTTTGGGAGGTCAAGGCAGGCAGATCACTTGAGGCCGGGAGTTCAAGACCAGCCTGGCCAACATGGTGAAACCTTGTCTCTACTAACAATACAAAAATTAGCCGGATGTGGTGGCACACACCTGTAATCCCAGCTATTCGGGAGGCTGAGGCAGGAGAATCGCTTGAACCTGGGAGGTGGAGGTTGTGGTGAGCTGAGATCGTATCACTGCACTCCAGCCTGGGCGACAGAGCGAGACTCCATCTCCAGTCTACCCACCATCCAGCCAAAGCAAGTTCCCTGTAAAGGGCACTCTTGATCATGTTGCTGTCTTCCTTGAAGTTAGTCAGTGGTCTCCAGACCTCGCAGGACAATATTCAAATGTCACCCTTACAGGTATCTCCAGCTTCATCCTTTTCACCTCTTCCCCATGTGCCTTCGCTCTGGCCAAACCAATTCCTCCTGGTTCTGTACAAGTGCCATGCTGTCCCATGTCCAGAGAATTCTGTTGGAAATGCCTTTTCCAGACCATGTCACTTTCCTACCTTGCTAACTCTTACTACTCATCATTGAAATTTCAAATGTCACCTCCCCTGAAAATACTTCCTGTTCCCCCCCGGTCTGTTTAGAAGCAGCTACCACCTCATCCCATAGAATCCCATGCAGGCTGTATCACGCCACACTCTAAATCACGAACGTACCAATTCCCCCATCAGTAGTGGGCCCCTCAAAGGTAGCAGTGACAATGTTTGTCTCTGGACCCCAGCCTACAGCAGAGAACCTGATGAGAGTCAATACTTAATCCTGATTTATCTGGGGATTACATTCATAAATCAACAAGATAAGTAACTTAACTGACCCAAAGTCATTCAGCTAAGTAGGTGGCAGGGCCAAAATTCAAACCCAGCTCTGTTTGATTCCAAAGGCTACTACTTTCCCCCAACCATCTGGAAGTTCTATGGCTGCCCTTGGAGTAGCTGCATGCCTGAGGGAACTCCCAGGGGCACTAGACCAGCTCCAGCCAGAATGAGCTGGTCAGCAGAGACCAGGAGAAATAAATGCCTCCTTTCTGGGAGTATCAACCACATGACATTTGCTTTATCAAGGGACTTTCCCAAGAAAATCAATTTCTGGAGCATGTTAAAATACAAACAAACCACCACCCACCCACCCACTTCTTAAAGACAATTGGTCCAAAGAGATCTTAGAGAATTCAGACAATTCCACAATGTTGAGAGCACCATCTGATCACGTGAACTTTGTTTTCCCTAACCAAGCATTTTTCTACAGAATTTTGATTTTAAATTTGGTTTCACTGTGAAATGTGCATCCCCATTCTCTATTGTTTCACCCATGGCAAACCTGTGTGCACAGCCGCGGATACCCTAGGGATTCTTGCCATAGGCACCATTTGAGATTTGTTCTTGTGGCTTATGATGATGTTACCAGAATCCCTTGATAACAGTGTTTATATCTATTTATAACTGTAACCTATTATCCTATTTTCCATATAATTGGATGTGACCGAGGTTAAAAAAAATTCAGCTGCATAAGAAAAGTCATGCTTTTACAGAGCAGATGTTTGCTCAGCATGGAAAGTAAATTAGCCTTTAGCACAAATGCCCAGAAACACATAAGCACTCTTTCCAAAAGCACTGATGTTAATATTTTATAATGAAAAATAATTTAAAGATAAAGGATATTAAACATGCAAGGGAAGTAACCATAGATGGTTTTTAAAATAGGTATTCATTTTACCTCTTTAAGGTATGATGCTGGTTGCAGTTCAGGCACTGGATTCTTTCTCCAGTTCAAGGCAGAGAAAAATGACTTATAATCTATTTGTTTTTCACTGTCTTCAAACCTGAAAATATAATTATAATATATAATTTGACTCAATCTGCAGAATTCAAGACCAAAATGTCAGTTTCAATTTTTATCATGAAAACATAATACCATATATGCTTCAATATCTGATAGTTTTCTTATTTCTTACAATTTCTTATTGCTTCTGACCCTCCAGAATGTAAATTCTTTGAGCGGGGATCTTGCCTATCTAATTCATCAAAATATCCCCAACAACAAGATCAGTGCTGGCACTTAGTAGGTGTTCAATAAATACTTGTTGTAGTTGCCACAGAAGCAAATTCGCTCATTCAGTAATGAAGACTATAGTGAAATTTTGTTAAAAAGATTTAAAGGTCCTTTTAGTTTAATGGTTGATATTACATGTCAGCAAAATAGAATGTCCTTATATTTCTTAAATTGCATACATTTTAAATCTTTAAGGCAAGCTAGATTCATTTGTCTACCAGTATATTTTTTGAAAAAATAAAAGGCATCTTTATCATTTATTATGTAGCCATTAAAAGGGGTTATTTAGGTCCAAATTTGCTATCATATAAATATGTTCTTGATACACTGTTAAGTGGAAAGGAGGCTGTAAAACAGTATGTAGAGTTACAATCCCACTTTAGGTTTATATATTAAAAAACAGAAAAAATATGGTAGCAATAGACTTACATATTAAGAATAGATATCTCTGGGAAGAGAGATTCTGATTTTTGATTTTTCTTTAGACTTTTGTGTATCATCTGAATTATTTTAAGTTTATAATCAGAAAAACTTCAGCTCATTTTCATTTTGAACAAAAATTAACAAATGATTATTCTGTACCATAAAAATATAGGTCAAAAATAATGAATCTCTTTGACCACTATTTCCTAATTATGGATATTAGCTAAAATTCTTCCTAAACCATAATAGAGATTTGGCCATGAAGATACAGTAATTTCAACACAATTGCTACAATGACCTAAACACAAAATACTTCTTAGTGTAATGCCTCAATGCCACCTATCCTAAATTTGATCACATTCTGCCAGTTTTTAAGGCTAATTATCATGTAACACCAGTTTTTGAAGGAAAATACAAAGTGGTCACTAGACATTGTTCCAGGCACCCTATTCCAGGCTCCTGCCCTTAAAATATACTCCTAATCAGTCCAAAGATTTTTCTCTTTTCTTCTCAAAGTACTAAAAAATTAATAGCTTATATTTATAAACTAATAAAAATTAGCAGCAATAAATTAAATGTTACAAGCTGAAGTCACATAGCCTCATCAATCTAGACAAAATGGAATAAACAAAGTGACCAGAAGAGGGGAAAGGGGAATTCTGTAATTCTTTTGTGTACATTTTCTTTGGCCAAGGATTCTAAGATACAATTCCAATATGCTGCCCCCTACCCACTGTTTACCCTTTAAATTATGGCTCACTAGTCATTTCAACTCCTTTAAAGGACATACTCTGCTTATGGAAATATTTATAGCCAAAATGTAGGACCATTATTTCTTTTATTTGTGTATGTTTTGGGGGAAGAATGAAAACTCAATTAAAGATGTCTCATAATAAACTTTTTTTTAGCACAGAGCCTTGAAAGAAAGTATTTCCTAATATCCTGAGTAGGAGCTAAGGTCAAAGAATGAGATCATGTAGGACCTTTGGCTTTTATGCTGAGGAAAACTAAGAGTCACTAGGGCATATTATACAGAAAGGTTATGAGACCTCCAATGTTCTGAATGTTTGCGTCCCCTCAAAATTCATATACTGAGGCCTCGTCAATGTGATGATATTAGGAGTTGGGGCTTTAGGAAAGGTGATTAGATAGTGAGGGCTCTGCCCTCATGATGACATTAGTGCCCTTATATTAATTAAAGAGACCCCAGAGAGCACTCTTGCCCCTTCTGCCATGTAATCCTGTAAGGATTCAGAGAGAAGGCATCATCTGTGAGCCAGGAAGTGGGCCCTCAGCAGACCCAAATCTGTTGTCATCTTGGTCTTGGACATCCCAGCCATGAGAACTCTGAGCAATGAATTTCTGTTGTTTATAAGCCACCTAGTTTACGGTATTGTTATAGCAATCTGAACAGACTAAGAAGGGACTTATGATATTTTTAAAAGATCACTCTGACTGATATATTCAGAGTAGAACACAGACGGCAAGGCAGAAGTGGCAAGGACAGTTAGAAGTCCCTTGCAGGGATCCAGATGAGAGATAACGGCAGTTTAGATGAGGGTGGTGGCACTGGAAGGCAGTGAGGAGTGGCCAATTCTGAATATATTTTGAATGTAGGATTCCTAAAAGACTATATATATTATGTAAGAGAGAGAGGGAAAAAGAGAGTATTCAGGATGACTCCAATGCCTTTGCTTGAATAACTGGAGCAATGGAGCTGCCCTAACTGAGATGAGAAAGACTGCAGGGGCTGCTGGTTGGAAAGATCATGAGCTCAGTTTTAGATATGCCACATTTGGATGGAAAGTGAGCAAGTGGGGCTATGAGTCTGAAGCTCAAGGAAGTAGTCCATTTGAAGATATAAATGTGGGAGTCATTAGCCATATGGAAGGTATTTAAAGCCATAAAATTGGGAGACTTGAGGAGATCATCAATAAAATAAGTTTCTCTATCTGTTCTTAAAGTACAGAATTTGTCAGTAAATTCCCATTACATCAATTATAAGAGGCACTTACTCAATCCTAGGGGTTTCAGAAGTATAGTATCCTGGTAATCTGGGAACCAGTCAAAGACTACCAAATAAATCTAGGTTCACATCAGACTTCACTCCTCATATACAATCCACTAAGCAGTCCTGTGGGTTCTACCACTGTAGCATATAACAAGTCTATCTATTTCTCTCCATCTCTTTTACCACTCCCTAATTCCAAGCCACTATTGTCTCCAACTGGATTATAGCAATAACTTCCTGTCTTGGTCTTGCTACTTCTACTCTTACCTAGCAGCAGACCATCCTCCACCACAGTGCTCTTTCTAAAACACAGATCAGATCAATCACTTTCTTGCCTGCAATCCTCCAGTGGCTTCCCAATCCACTTAGAACACAAGCTAAACTCCTTATCAGGGTTTATAAGACCCAACTTAATCTGGCTGCTGATGGCCTCTCTGATTACATCTCCTCACTTGAAAACTCTCTCTGTTTACAATGTTTCAGGTATACTAGCCTTCTTCTGGTTCCTTGATCATGCCAAGATTGCTGGCAGAAATGCAAGGCATTTGCACTTCTGGTCCCTTTGTCTGGAAAGTCCCATTTCAAATGTTGCTTCCTTAGAAAGTCCTCCTGAAGTTCCTCTTATCTGAGTCCCTATGCCTGAATTTGCATTTGCCCTAGATGATGGCTCTGGAACTTACTGGAAAATTTCTGGAAGTCACCACACGAAGTCCTATCATTAAATGTTGTTACCACTAACTCTGATATTTACTTGTTACCTCATAACACCCAGTCTTCCTTCCTGCCCAGTTCATATGTCAGACTCAAAACATTGAACCATTTATCCATTTAGGGGGACATTTAAGAAGAATATTTAGGAATCAAATGATATTCAGGAAGGTCCACTGAATAAAATTATACATAGCTCAGAAATAATGTCTAAAAGTTTTTTGAGAAAAAAATGCTTGAACGAGCTCATCTTTCCAAAATCCCAGAGCCAGGCCTAAAGGAAGAGTTGTGGTAATGTGGTAAAATACTCCAAGTTTTTCTTTTCAGTTCTGTCTTAGAGGATCTCAGTGTGTGTGGGAATCCCCCCAAGAGGCACAAGGGAGAAAAGAACAAAGGATATTTCAATTAAAAGGAATAAAACTAGCTCATGTTTCTTGGAAGAATTCTTTGCTCTTGGGAAGTAGATAGGGTTGCAGTAAATCACGATGAATCAATCACAAGTATTTCTCTCCCTTTTCCCCAAAATCCTACCAAAATGACCAAAAAACAATAAAAATAGGTTATAACCCACAATGACAAAGAGAATTGGAAAAAAGACCACGGTAGAGAAGAGATGTCAAACTCTTTTCAAGATGAAAAGTAAACAGAGGATTGGTAACTAACTTGGCAGAGCTGAGGAAGAGAAGCTGAACCCTAAATGTCCCTGTCAGTGGGGAGAGGGCAGTCAGAGTCCAGTCGATTTGGCCCACAAAATTCCTGGGAGACTGAGTGACTGCAGACTCCAGGTGCCAATAAACGCAGGAATATGGTGTGGCACTGAAAACACGGATTGTTTGAAAGCCTTTAGAAAGCGGGGTCCGGGCGTGGTGGCTCACGCCTGTAATCCCAGCATTTTGGGAGGCCGAGGCGGGCGGATCACGAGGTCAGGAGATCGAGACCATCCTGGCTAACACAGTGAAACCCCGTCTCTACTAAAAATACAAAAAATTAGCTGGGCGTGTTGGTGGGCGCCTGTAGTCCCAGCTACTCGGGAGGCTGAGGCAGGAGAATGGCTTGAACCCGGGAGGCGGAGCTTGCAGTGAGCCGAGATTGCGCCACTACACTCCGGCCTGGGCGACAGAGCGAGACTCCGTCTCAAAAGAAAAAAAAAAAAAAGAAAGCAAGAGCAACTGAACAGCCAAGTATCTTCCTCCGTACTGTGCTCCTCCCTGTAGAGACCAGAGGCTTGTTCTCCAGAGAAATTCAATGAAAGAAGCTCCAGTTTGGGGAGAGGAGGCAAAATGGAGTGCAGAGGATGAGGGGCGGTCAGGTGCCTTCCTTCCCCTTTTCTATTCCTAGAATACCAGTGGCCATGCGTAAACTCTCCCTTTCCCCATCACAACCTCCCTCCTATCTTTGCATGAGAAGACAGGATTCTTCTCTCCACACTCTGAATGGTTCCAGAGAAATCTCCAGATTCCAGCTTCTGGGGATTCTCTAATAAAATGAAGGCTCAGGAGTTGACTGGGTAGTGAAATCCACTAATCAACAAATCCCTTCCCCTGACCAAAGCATCCAACATTAAAGACAGAAGCCAAAACAGCAACAGAAAAACAAAACAAAACAAAACAAAAGGAACCAAAGGCAATTCAGGGAACACAGGGAAAGATGTGAGATATGAGGATGTATTACATTCCTGAAAAAAGAACAGAAGACTACAAGAAAGGAATATCTGGATGAAAAACGTGCTCTTGGAATTAAAATTTTTAATATGATAGTAAAAGATGCAGTAGAAGGGCTGGAATATAAACTTAAGGAAATCCCTTAGTAAATGCATCCTAATGAAAAACAAAATCTGGGAGAGAAAATATCCAAATTTGAGAGCTCTAAAATCTTTCTATTTATTATTTATTTATTTATTTTTCATACAGGGTCTTGCTCTGTTGCCCAGGCTGGAGTGCAGTGGTGCAATTATAGCTTACTGTAGCCTCGATCTCCCAGGCTCAAGTGATCCTCCAGCTTCAGCCTACTGGGTAACTGCGACTACAGGTGCGTACCACCATGCCTGGCTAATTTTTTATTTTTATTTTTTGTAGAGACAGGGTCTCACTATGTTGCCAGGCTGGCCGAGAACTCCTGAGCTCAAGTCTCCTGCCTCGGCCTCCCAAAGTGCTGGGATTACAGGTGTGAGCCACCACACCTGGCCTTAAAATCTTAGCAATAGGAGTTCTCATAATAGAGAAGAAATTATTAAATAATTAATAGAAAGTTTCTCAGAACCAAAGGACAGTGACTCCAAACTAGAAGAGCCTATAGGGTGTTAAGCACAATGAATCTATATATAGCTACACATACACACACACACACACACACACACTCTCTCTCTCTCATCATGAACTTCCAGAATACTAGGAATAAAGAGAAGATCCTAAGAGCATTCCAAAAGAATAAATAGCAATGTAAATCAATATTAAGCTAAATTTTCAGTCACTATAACAGGAAGTTAGCAGACAGTATCTGCAAATGATCAATTATGATATCATGTGCAGTGCACTCAATATGTACATGCTATTTTAAATAGCAGAAGCAGCTAGAAGTGCTGAAAGTGGCTTCTTCTTGTGAATGGGTCTGGGGGGTGGAGAAGAATGTGGCCAGAGACTGCCGTTGTTGAAATAAGCTTTTTAGAATGATTTGATAATTTTTGACTATCAACATATGTCAGTTTGATATGAAGAAAATTTTAAGGAGTGTAAAAAGCAGATGAGAGACTCTGAGACATGATTTTCCAGGTAGTAAACATGTAACAGTCAGATGTGGAAAGAAAGAAGTGCTACTAGTCAGGAGTATATTCAGGAGGAATGAGTCTCTCAGTTTTCCTCCCTGCTCCAAAATTCTGCCTGTAGCTTCCTGGGAAGGCCACTGACATAGGGTGATTTTTCATGCCATCATTTGTTATTATAACATGGACTCTAATATACACCATGCTTGTTAGATGAGGTTGTAAGGAGAGAATCAGGACATAAGGAAGATCTTCAGTCCTAACAATAGTATAGGTCAGAGGAGGAGGAGGAGGCAGGGGAAGCAGTTCAGAGACAGAGAAAGGTCTGAATATTACAGGAGTGAGAACAAATCAATCAGTCAGTGACTAGAGTTACCCCTGAAGGTTATCTCCCCAAGTCCCCCATCACAGAGGCCTCCCTCTGTCTCATGGCTAGAAGCATCATTTACCAAATCCTAGCCATCCTTTCAAAATAATCTGGAAAAGCCTATGAATCATATAGAAGATAAATCTCCTTATTTCATGGCCATGCTGTGCTTTCCATAAAAAAAAAAAGTGGTCCCAATTCTCCACCTGAGTCCCCTGCTTCACTCCTCTCCAAACGACATTGGCTCTTGTTAAAACTCTGATCCATGGTCAAAGGACAAAGATTTGCCACTCTGGAGGAAATTCTTTTCAAAAGGCTTTGAAGGCAAGTCCAAAGAAGAACTTTCTATGGCCACATTGTTGGAATCAGTGTGCAGCCTTCCAGGGTGACTGCCCTAAAGGGCAGCACTAATTCTGGCTTTTAAGTGTTTCTACGCTTGTTAAAAAGTCAGCCTTCTTACTTTCAAGTCCTAGCTCACAGTGCGAAAGTGTTTTCCTAAAACCTCCATAAATTCTTCTTTCCCTTTGATACTTGCGAATCCACCATTTTCTCCACTACATAAACTCAGAGACATGTTTGTGGAAAAAGGGGGAGGGAAGGCAATTCCTCTGGTTCCTTTCTAGATAATACGACCCCTCGAACATGCTTCCTGATGTCATGCTAGGTGGGAGTTCTTAGAACTGAGTCTGATGTGACGTTTGACTGATGTTCATACTCCCCCTCCCCAAAATGATAAATGGCTTGAAAACCACAGAAGCCAAGAAGCCATCCATCTTCTTGCTACGGGGAATAATCCTGAACTGCTCTATTTCCACCCTTGATAGAGGTAAAAGGCTCAGTGGCAGCTGTATTTTGCTGAAGAGGAGCCTTCTTCTCCTCTATTGCAAAGGTCACCTCATCATTTAGGGGAATGGTCTGGAAGGGAGAGAAGACGGTGAAGATCCATTTTTGACTCAGTTGTATTTGGTTTCAGTCCATTACCCAACGAACCCAGGGGTGCATCTTGAAACACCTGGTAAAAGTCGTCAAGGCCAGACACTTGAGAAGAGATGGAGCTCTGGGCCTCTGCGTCAAGTTGCCAACAAGTAACTCTGGTTATCTCTAAATAGTCATGCCTCTAAATTCCAATTCTGACTCCAGCACAGATCTCTGGTGAGGCGGGTCACAGCTGCCAGGTAAGGCCTGTACATAGAGTCGATACTCTGTTTGTCCATATGGTTTGGGATTTAAAAGAAAAATCTTTTCAACTAGAAATCCCCTTATATTTGAAAAGGTAGAAAGCATCTGGGTGGGTGGATGGGTCTGACAAAGAGACAGAGAGAGTGAGAGGAGAGAGCACACAAAGGAGGAAAAAGGGAGAGACAGAGAGACAGAGAGAAGGGGCTTCTCTGTGAAAACTTCATCAGTACGCCAAACACTCTGCCACAATAGCTACCACACGGCTCAGCCCTTGCCCTTCAGCCTCACTGCCAGGTATTGTTGGGTGAAATCACAGGAGCACTAACTGTGCCTCTGGGAGCAGGGCAGGGGGCAAGGCTGGGTAGACTATAATGAGATGATTTTAAAGCCCTGTTAACTTTTTCCATTTTAACTGATATTTCTGGATGAGGCACCAGCTCTCTTGGGAGGCCAGTTCTAAGGCATTCCATGGAACCCAAAGCCAACTATAAAAGTCTAGCTCAGGACAGAGCTGCTGGGGAAAGAGTTGCACTTGAATCTCTAGTTATTCCAAGTCTAGATTCAGAAGGCCACAATTAGGGGAGAAGGCTGCCTCTTTCCTTCCCAGTCCCATGAAGAATACAGAATGGAATGGCTTCAGAATTCCCTCTACCTCTTATGATCTAACAATCAGAATTTTTTGCTTATTATTACAGAGGAATATGAATATCCAAATGAAGGCTCAGAGGGGTTGAGTAAATGCCCAAGAATCGCATGGCCAGGAAACAGTAGAGTTGACCTGCAGAGGCAGGAGCAGCTCTGGTGGACACCAAGCCCATGTTTTTCTACCCCATGTCCAGTGCGTTAGCACAGGACAAGTCTTTGAGGCTGCAAAAATGAACGAGATCTAGTCCCTACCCTCAGGAGCTCAGATAGAGGCAAAGGTTTAGAGTATCTTAGGCAGTTGTAGTTCTACTTCCATTAGAGGCTCATCTTGGCCTGGAGCACAGTCTTTCAGTGAGAGACTCTCAGAGTTTATACTTATGAAATGAGGAATAATGCCTACTGTCAATTAAAATGTACCTTTTAATATGCTCAAAAATTTACAAAATATTCTAAGGCCCTTAGCACTACATCAATACAAAGTGTCACTCCTATTATTAATGGATAATCGCTACCACTATATAGAACATTTAAGTCTGATGCTCTGTGCATTAATGAAATGAATTTGCTTGGTAAGTAAGGTGACCTTATACCAGCTCCCACAGCACAAACTGACAGGGGCTGAGGTAACCAGATACAAAAAGGTTTTGAAGTCCTGATTCCAGTTTGAGTTATGTTAACATAATAAGGAAAAGATCAAGCTGAATTATAAGAAAAATGGGAATGGAGTAGAAGGAAAATCCTGGTACCAAAATATAGGGTTAGGAGAAATACATGGGTAACAATTACTGGGTGAAAGAAAGCATCCAACCCTTTAGCCATATTGTTTTTCATCTCCTGATCTGAATTTACACAGCAGGGTTACACGGCTGCTCAGCAGCTGCCCAGCTCCATTCCAAGGCAGGTAAAACTATTCCTGGGCAAGAGCATGCATTGAACAAAATCAACAAGCTCCATGCCTGCCTCCCACGGGAGACTGTAGACGTCAGAGGGGGCTCTGGCTTAGCGTGCCATAAGGAGGGCTGTGCAGAAAGAGACTCTGGTCAGGGCTCTGTAAAGCCCTGTGGAGTCTGTGGGGAACAATAAGAATGCAGAATATAAATGTAAGCTGCAGGCTGATGGGCCCATTAGGAATTAGGGCAGTCTTTGAAAGGAATCTGCAGAGATGATGCAAAACACTAAGCATGTGACCCAAATCATGGCAGGGCATATTGGAGGGAGAGGGGAATGGGAATGAGACATTTTCTAATCTGATTAGTCTGAAGTTTCCCCTGAGTGTGGAGAAGGGTCACTGCACAATTAGAGGCAAAGTTAGACTGAACATGGTCTGCTTAGCAGCTGAGCGGGATGACCTCCTCAAAGCTAAGCTGGGCTTGGAGACAGATGTGTTCAGAGACTGAGATGACTTCGAAGCAAGTTCTGAAACAATCTTTTTGCATTTAATGTCAAATCGTAAAGGCAAAGACAAAACAGTCTGCTGAGAGAATGAGAGGATGATGACTTGGTGGCCTCAGCACTGGATAAGAAACATGTAGGTCCTCCAGAGGCCAGGCTCCCACATTACTGGACTTTCCAGGACAACTCATCCTCAAGGCCATCAAAAGATAATCTAATAAACATCCACAGCTTCCTGACTAGAAGACAGCTTAATGTGTGAAAGGCATTCAGATCCAATTGTTGAAAAACATGGCTTCCTCTACATAGAAAGACACAGGTTTCTTCCAGTTCATTTCTAAGTCTGAGTGTGTGATCTATGGTCCCTGACTTAAATTTCTCTCCTAGTCCTCAATCAATTCTTTGCACCAGGTACTATGCTGGGTACTTTATGTATGTTATCTCAATTAATCCTCTGAACCACTAGGAAATAGGTACTGTTACGTCATTCGAGAGATAAGGAATCTGAGGTTCAGGCAGGTCAAAACCCTTGCACAAGATCACACAGCTAATAAGTGGACTCAAAGAATTTAAGAGATGGGAGTGGAGGAGGGGGGTAAAATTGTCAGGATGTGACAACCCATTGGTTATTTATAGGTGGTAAATCAAACAGAAGCAGTGTCTGCACCTGAATGAATCGAAGTTCAAGTCACAACTCTTCATTCCAAGGTAAGGGATAAAGAGACACACAAATAGCACTGTGAGAATTCTGAGCAGGAGATAATCACTCTGATTATCAGCCAAACGAATGCAACAGAGCTTCATGGATATGGTGTCACTTGAAATGGGTCTTGAAGGAAGAGCAAGCTTTCAGCAAGTGAAAACCATTGGGAGCTATTGCCTACTGATGAAATAGCAAGAGAAAAGGCCAAAAAAAAAAAAAGGGGGGGGGGGGAGGGGGAAGGCAGGAGGTATACGTGTAATATGCTAAACGGCCCATGTGGCTGGACTACTGGGAACAGGAAGGGGAGTTTTGGGAGTGGGGGATGATATCTGTGAAGAACTCTGAGTCCAAGGCCTGCCTACTTCATCTCAGTTCCTTTACGGCAGGATCCCTCACACGGCTGCTAGCAAATAAAAGCAAATAGAGTTAAACAAAAACAAAATCAAAACAAAACAAATAGAACTGATAATCTAGAAAATTATTCCAGGTTGATTCAATGCACATACACATCCAACTAGATTTGCCCTCTTCTGGGTTTCCCTCCTGATACCTTGGACCCTAGTTCCCTGACATAGAATTTGGCTTTATCTGTTCCTTTGGTTTCTCCTTTTGTCTCAAACAAGGACTCCCTACTTCAGACCCTATTTGAGAACAATGCTCCAGCTGTGAACCCTAAGCCCCACTATGGAGAAGGAGCTTAATTCAAAGTTAAAGAGCTGGTCCTTCCTTAGAGAGCAAAGAGACACCACAGAAGGTTTGTGAGTAAAAGTGCAATAAGATGACATACATTTTTGTTCTTAGAAGGTACTTAGCTGCTATATGTAAAGATGGATTTAAACATTTAGAGACTGGTGGATGAAAGACCAATGTGGTGGCACTGCAGTATTTAAGAAGCAATGTGGGTCAGAACAAGAATGATGATAGTGGAAATGGAGAGGAGAGAGTAGAAGCAAGCAGTAAGGAGGAGGTAGAACTGTCAAGACATCCTAATCTACTGGCTATTTGTAGACAGTAACTCAAAATGATTAGAAGCAGAGGATGTGCATTTGAAAAGTTCAGGATTCAAATCACAGCTCTTCTTCTTCTACACTATGTGACTTTGGGCAAAATACCTCATCTCTCTAAACCTCAGCATCCTTACGTATGAGATAAGAAGGATAACAGTTTCGACCTCACCAAGCTGTTCTCAAAAAGTGAATGAGATAATATATCCAAAACAATGATCACAATGCTTAGAACACAGCCGAAAATGTCAGAATTATCAAGATATATAAGTCAGAGGAGGAGCTAGAGTGAGTGATGCTATAGGAAGCATAAGAGATGGCCAGAGTCTAGGTGGCTGAGAGGGACATGCCAGGAAATCAAAAGTCAGGTTCAACAGGAGAACTGATGTGTTTTAGAAAGCAGTTCACCATGCTCTCATTTTATAGCATCATAATCTCTATGTTTTACATCTGGTGCTCTATCAGGACAGAGCCCCATGCTAATAACCCTAGGTTCTCTTACTGCATGACTATAGCTATCAGGAACTGCTGCTTTGAAAAACCTGCCCTGAATTTTACATCTAATGTCCTCCTAACCAACAAAGTTGTGTATTTCATTTTGTCCCAGGAATCTGTGGATCTATAAGTGTGTATTCATGTTAAAAAGATAAAATAATAATTTGTAATAGGCTCTCTAACATTCAAAATCAAGACAAACTTTTCCTTCTGTAACATTTAAATGGAGGCAAGTCACCAATAATATAATCAAAACAGTTAAGGGTAAATCAAGGGTAATTAAAGGGAGATGTAAAACCAGGAATGGTCCCCCAAATAAAGCTATGCAGGACAATCCCTATCAAGAGTGGAACTCTAACTTACCTTGACAATAAGGATTCTAGAAGATCATCACTCAAAGGTAATCTGGAGGATTTGCACAGCCTTCTAATGTCTTTGGTGGGTAATACATTTTTTCTGCATTAAAACAAAGTAAATGAGCTTTTATATACCTTGTATACCTTTAGTAATAATTACATACTATAGGAAAGAAAATACATTTGTGATGTTTCCTGAGAATGTACACATGGAAGTATGAAAATTGGTATTGGAATTCACAATAAGGAAGAACAGTCACATTTCATTTCATCAACTTTTTCTATTTCAGAGGCCACCAGACTCCATCCTTACAAAGGCTTTTCCTTCAAGATGCAGATTCTTGGTTGGTGACAGTACAGCCTATTAAGGCTGCAGCCACAAGTGTTGCTCTAAGTAATTGATCTGCATTCTTGACCACTAGTCAAAAATGGTTCTGATATTTGAAAACATCTCTTAATTTGACAGGCATCTAGAGCCTCCAACACAAGTATGATATGACTTGAGGGTGTTTTTCTGTTCTTTTCCTTGGACCCAAACCTTATCACCTGGAAGCCCCAGCTGGGGCCTCAATATTCACTTCAATTTTTTCAGATGCTAGCAGTTTTCTCTAGAGCAGCCCAAAAGTCATTTTCTCCAGTCTTCTGGGGGCAAAGAAGTTCTTGTCCAATGTTCTCATTCAGCCAACACTTTTCCAGGCATCGGGCAAAATTAGAACCAACAGGAAAGAAAGTTGGCTCTTTTCTTTGCAATGAGAATGTTTATATCTAGAATCAAAGCTTGATGGATCTGGAAGAACCTCAGGCTATCTGGTCAAGCAGCCCCATTGTTCCTAAGAAGTGTTCCTTGAATGAAGGAGGGCCACACTTCTCACTCTGGGGAAGGGGGCAACACCAGGGTGGAAGGCAGGGCCAGGGCCATGCAAAACTCAGGCCACACATCTTCTAGGAAGCTTGGGAAAGCTTAAAGAGTCAAGGAAAAATACCATCTTTATAAAAACTCAAAGAGGATGCATTATGGATTAATAAAAAACATGATTATTTCTAAGACAAACTATGGGATCTACACAGATATTCAGGGAATGCAGTTGGCCACTTGGGTTCAGACTTCAAGTTTGGGGATAAGGCAAGAAGTCACAAGGAAGAGAGATGGCAGTGGTGTGCAGCAATACGGATTAGAAGCTAGAGCAAGAACTAAGATTTTTCTAATTCCAGATGAAATCAGTAAATTTATATTTCTCCCCACTGTATAAGGTCTGTAAGATGAATGCAAAAAAAAACACATTAAGTTGTTTGCATCCAGTTGTATGTAACAATGACTTAATGAAGCTCAACACGCACACAATCAATGTATAAGAAATAGCTTATACTGAACTTCATTATTTTCAAGAAGAAATAATTTCAAAGAAATTCTACAGAATGTTTGCTTGAAAATTCCATTTTCTACTTATTATAAAAGTTACATTTATAAATCCCCATCAGTACTAAAATAATGTAAAAAGACGACATCTCAGAATTAACCCTCCTAACATTTTGATTTACTATGCTTCAGTTGAAAGCTGCTAGAAACAAATGAAAAGAACATGCAAGGGAGAAGCCTATTCTTTCAAAGATACAGGGCCTCCCCTATTCCATCAACAAGACTAGCCTGGCCAACATGGTGAAACCCTGTCTCTACTAAAAATACAAAAAAAAAAAAAAAAAATTAGCTGGGTGCGGTGGTGCGAGCCTGTAGTCCCAACTACTCAGGAGGCTGAGGCAGGAGACTCTCTTGAACCTGGGAGGTGGAGGTTGCAGTGAGCCAAGGTTGCGCCACTGCACTCTAGCCTGGGCGACAGAGCCACATGCCATATCACACACACACACACACACACACACACACACAAGCTCTCCATCACTGGGAAATATCTGTACCCAAATACTTCTCCGAAAATGATTTAAGGTGTTTGTGCTAAATAGTAGAGTATGAGTATGATGACACATGTCTATTTTCTTTTTGCACTTTTTGATAAAATAGAAATTCCTTCATTACTCAGGTTCACAGAAATGTAAATGATTAGAATCAATAAAACAAAAGCTTACTTTTCTCGATCTTCATACACACAGGAATAAATGAAAGTGTCGAAATTCTCAAACATATTTTTCTTGAACTTTTCGTGGGCCAGTGCGATTAAGAAATCCATATCTGAACATGTGCCCTCAGGCACACGGTAGTGACGTGCAATGGTTACAAATTCTTGCTCTGCAAGGTTTCCAACAGTCAAAGACATCAATATGTCTCTGTAATAAAAATGGAAAAACATTTATAAACTGATATCTAAGAATACAGTATTTTACATCTCCTTCTATTTAAAAGATCCAAATTCCATTTTACAAAACTTTTACCAACTGTACAGAGGTCATGTGATTTTTTTAACTTAATTTCTCTTCTTAATTTGGGAGCAACAGGAAGGCACCAATGCCAGAATGGAAAATCATAGGCACTGTAGCTTATAAATAAAATGGCATTTTGCCCAGAGTTAAACACCTACCAAATAACAGCCTGAAACCAGGAAGTAAATTTTTAAAGGCTTTGAATGGTCAAAAAACCTATCACTAAGTACATGACATTATTCAATGCCTATTAATCTTCCTTACACAAAATAGTAACAGGCTTGGGTTTCTGGTTTCCTGGGACATAAAATTTGTAAGTTAATAAATTAGAAAGGTGTTTTGGGATGGGGAAAGCAATCATGCACATTTCTGTAATAAAAAGTAAAAATGGACACACCCTGGCAGTGAGAAAAAAAAACAAGAGAAAAAAAAATGAAAAGTTAAAAGACCTATGTAAGCATATAGCTGTCTGCATCTTTAGAAGGCAAATGGTACTGAGATTATTAGGCAGAGCTAAAAAAAAAAAAACTAAACAACAACTTATCAATGAAAAAGACTCAAGGCCTAGCAAATTGGCTGAATTGTTTTCAATGTAACTCTGTATGAAAGCCATAAACTAAGCAGCATACACCAGACAGAATTATATCAAAATGATTAAAATGCAAAATGTTATGGTGGTTACAGGAATAAGCTTCCACTGTCTAGAAAATTTATTTACTGGAAATAATTCAGTTCCCAAGAATCCTGAATAAACAAGGGAATAGAAAATTTTATTTGGCCTTCTGCTAGAAAGAGGTCTTTCAGAATAAATGCTTTCAGTTCTTTTAGGTATTTCTGGACATTATCATTTAATAATTCTAGATTCTCCTAGTCAAGAATTTCCATAGAGTCTAGGAAAGCCCACAGCATTGATGTTGACCTATCTAAAGGAAATTCATTTAATCTACATCTACTTCTCAAGTTTCCTGGGTTGTTTTGTTTTGTTTTGTTTAAATTTGGTTTTGCTTTTGTATTTTTAATGGGAAATGAATGCAAAATCCAACCAAGATGATCCCAGAATTTCAGCAAGTCAGGTCAGACAATCAATTAGTAATATTGGCAGGAGGCTCGCTATATGGAAAACAGTGTAAAAGGCTCTCTGGCATTTGAACTTTTCAGAGTCTGTTATCTATTTGCACTGTCCAAGCATATAGATGATCTTTCAAAGCCACAAACTGGTAGGGCCACTTAAATAAACTGAGTAATAGCAGTAACCTCTGCCATTTGTTGAGTACTGTGTGCCAGGTCCTGTGCTAGCAGGGACTTCTGGCATCTAGCCTAGGAGGTGGTGCTACTATTATCCCCACTGTACAGATGTGAACTGAGGCACAGAAATGTTAAATAACCTGCCTAATGTCACAAAAGCCAGAATGTGAACCCATGTAGTCTGGCTCTAAAGCTCATGCTCTTGCCTACTACTCTATCCCTCTTCTGTTGGGACACAGAAGGCGGAGAGAACTGATGGAGTGGGGCTCAGTCAGGAAATGTGCCTAAAGGCAGTGGGGTTTAAGCTGATTTTTTATGGACCTTTATTGCCTTTATTGTCCATCATTTCTGCTTTGAGGGCTATCACTAACCATTATTTAAAAAGTAAGAGAAAATAATTTCAGAAAACCTGAGTCACCAACCATCTCTGACAGAGGGCTAAGTAACCACAAAAGAGCCACTCCAAGGAAAGCCCCTGGCTCCTCTACAACGCTGATCAAGAAACAGTCATGCCGTGTGTGTAAAATGGAACACTACACCACCATTAAAAGCATTATGTTTGGGGCCAGGCATGGTGGCTCACGCTCGTAATCCCGGCACTTAGGGAGGCCAAGACGGGCAGATCGCCTGAGGTCAGGAGTTTGAGATCAGCCTGGCACATGGTGAAACCCCATCTCTACTAAAAATACAAAAATTAGCTGGGTGTGGTGGCGCACACCTGTAATCCCAGGTACTCAGGAGGCTGAGGCACAGGAATCACTTGAACCCAACAGGCAGAGGTTGCGGTAGCTGAGATCATGCCACTGCACTCCAGCCTGGGTGACAGAGTGAGACTCTGTCTCAAATAAATAAATAAATAAATAAAAATAAAAAAGAAGATTATAGAAGAATAAATCTAAAAGTTAAAAAAAAGAAGTTATGATGTCTGGGAGGCTGAGGTAGGATTGCTTCAGCCCAGCAGTTTGAGGCTGCAGTGAGCTATGACCATGCCACTGTACTCCAGCCAGGGCAACATAGTGAGAACCCATCTCTACCAAAAAAAATATAGCTGGGCATGGTGGCATGCACCTATAATCCCAGCTACTTGGGAAGCTGAGGCAGGAGGATCACTTGAAGTTTAGGAGTTTGAGGCTGCAGTGAGCTACGATCATACCACTGCACTCCAGCATGAGTGACAGACAAAGACCCCATCTCTAAAAAAAGAAAAGTATGGTATTGATTGATATTTATTGGTAGGATAGATGTCCATGCTATGTTGATAAATGTAGTATGATCCCAGTGAAAAATCAAGATACAGGTGCACATATGGTCATAGAAATAAGACCAGAAGGATGCATGCCAAAACATCAATAGTATTATCCTGAATGGCTGAGATGTCTTTTAAAAAAAAGTATTTCCATTTTTTCTGAATTTTTGTAATAATCAAATATTATTTTCATTGTCTAAATGAAAAAAAAAACATTCGAAAGCATTTCCTTTTGAGAGTAGAATATGGCGTGAAGAAGAGAAAGTGGCATGCTCCCAAGGACAAGGACAAAGAACATGTGGAGCAATAACTAGAAACTTTCCATACACCTTTCACTAAACTTATTATAGCACCACCAGAACATAAAAGTTTATTTTCCTTTTCATTGGATAAACTGAAATTATCCTGGCTTCACTGCAGTTAAAATTTATATCTGCTGGGTTTCTGTATGCTTGGGTTTTAAACAGCTCAGTATTCCAGTTTTACATGACTTTACATGAAAGTTTCAAAGAAGCTGTGCTATATTTGAAACTGCCAACAGCCCTGCAGGGCATCAGGGGCTCCTGGAGCGGCTGCCTGTGTGGCTGCTGTGCCCACATGAGGCAGGTTCCTGCACCAGGGATCTCAATCAGGATGTACAAGCCTCACCTTGCAGACCTCAGATGGCTGTCACCACTCTGCCCTGCATTTGCCACACGTGTGTTTTTCAGGACTCACCCCCGCCCTGTTAAACTTTAGTAGGATTCACAAAGAATTAAAAATAAAAAGTCACACATTCCATTTTTCATTGTGGTAAAATACACATAGCATAAAATTTGCCATTTGTGACATTTAGTATATTCACAATGTTGTATAACCACCACCTCTATCTAGTTCTGAAACATTTCCATCACCCCAAAGAAAGCTCATACCCATTGAGCAACCACGCCTCTTTCCTCCCTCCTTCCTAACCCTCCTCCCTACCCAGAATCTGCTATCTCTACAGATTTGCCAGCTTCTGGATATTTTATATAAATGGAATTATGTAATATGTATTCTTTTGTGATTGGGTTCTCTCAGCACATTTTCAAGGTTCATCCATGTAGTAGCATGTATCAGGACTTCATCGTTTTTCACGGCTGAATTCTTATTCATTGTACTATCATACTATTGTTCATTGTATGAATGTGCCATACTTTGTTTATCCACTCATACATACATGGACATGTGGGTTATTTCCACCTTTGGCTGTTGTGAATAGTGCTGCTATGAACATCTGTGTACAAGTTTTTGTGTAAACACCTGTTTTCAATTCTTTGGGGTATATATACCAAGGAGTGAAACTCCTCAGTCACAGGTAAGTCTGTTTAACCTATTGTGGCACTGCCAAACTGCTTTCTGCACACTCTATTTTTGCTTAGCAGCAGCCACAAAAACATAAGTACAACTTCCATCAAGCATAGCCCTTCCTCACCTAAAATGTCATACTGAACTTGAAATAAGATCTGATAGCAAAATCTGATCTCAGTACTTCTTGACCAATCATTTCAGGGAAATAAAAATGTATTTTAAAAGGCAGTTGTGATTGTATTGATCTTGTGTCCTGTGATTATTATTACTAATCTTGAAGATTTAGATAGCAAGTTACCTTTGCCTTTAGCCAACATTGCACTACATTCCTGGCACTAATATTTTATACAGTATAATACTATAATATCACAGTATTATTTAGTTAATCTTATAAAGGATGCTGCCATGATTTTCTCTTGACTTTAGTAACTAAAGTCATAAGACAAAAAAATGCCAAGATGCTCTAGGGTATTGAGAATTCTACGCAGAATTCTGAAACATGAAACGCTAAACAGCTTTATAAGACATAATTCCATTAAAGTCATCCAGTAAAATGGTGAATCAAAATTTCCTTTTAAAGCTCTGAATCTCAGGGTATTTTCTTACTTGTTGAATCATTAAAGTCTAAGCAATGTCTTTCAAATAAACTAAAAAAAAAATTAGTTTTAGCATAAACAAGAGCTCAAGAGCCTAAGCCTTCGGACCCTAAGGCATACAACAAAATCTAGTTGAGCCTAAATTAAGCCAAGCAGCAGTTTTGGCGACAATTAGGTAGCACCCTTTCTCATTACTTTCAATTTGATATTCATCAAATAAAATGTGTTTTGCTTCCTGTAATCAGAAGCTGTGCACACCTGCTCATATCCTACCCTCCCTCAGGCTTTCTCTTACACTTGTGGGCCTAAGCTGCCCATACAAAACAGAAACCCTTGCCGTATTGTCACTTATATTCCAGCATGTCATACTGTGGTTTTGTTCATTGTTGAATCTGCAGCTAGAGTATTGCCAGACAGTAGAGGGTGGTAGAGATAGCTGGTAGAATATGTGTCAGAGGAAGGAGAGATGGGAAAATACATCACAGAGAGTCCGACACAAATGTCTGACCAAACAGGTTTTGCTACAGGCCTAACTAGAGTTTAATGCCATGTACAAAGCTCTTCAACTTCACTGGAGAACAAGGCCACTATAGATGGCCACTTCACTTCGGCTTCATACTGCCCACCTCCAGAGAGCACAGTTATAGACTTGTGGTATAAGTGGTTTCTTCCAGAGTTATGCAACATGGTGGCCTCACAAGAGAGACCAAGGAATTCCACAGAAAAGGAGAAAAAAGGGGTCACTGTAGACTATCAGAAAACTACTCCAGCTGAGGTCACAAGCTTGTTTTCAACTGGGAGGCAGTGTGGAAAAAGTGTGAGCTTTCAAATTACATTGACTTGTATTAAAATTCTAGTCCCACTAATTCACCAGTAAATGGGAACTGTGGTAAACTACTCAACTTCTCTGAACCTGAGTTCCTTATCTGTGAAATGGGACAAGACCACTTGTGAAATAGAATTTTATTTTCCTATAGAAGCCAGGATGATATGTTAAAACAGAAGTCAGATCGTGTTCTTTGCCTATTCAAAACCCTGTGAGGGCTTGCCATCTCTCTCAAAGTAGAACTCAAAAGCCTCATGATGGCTTACAAGGCCTGACATGATCTGGCCCCTCCTCTGCTGTCGCTAGGAATTCATCCTCTATAACCCTTCCCATCTTTCCCTCTACACCTGCCTAAAACAAGCCAGGCACATTTCAACTTCAGAGCCTTTGTACTTGCTGTTCTCTCTACCTAGAATGGAATGTTCTTCCCCAAGACAGTCACATAGGCTGTTCCTTCACCTCCTGTAGGGCATCTTATCTTGTTAGATGTCAGCTTCTCTGTGAGGCCTTCTCTGGCCAACCTTCTTAAAAGTGTGACCTCTGGCCAGGCGTGGTGGCTCACACTTGTAATCCCAGCACTTTGGGAGGCTGAGGCCGGCAGATCACCTGAGGTCAGGGGTTCGAGATCAGCCTGGCCAACATGGCAAAACCCCGTCTCTATTAAAAATACAAAAATTAGCCGGGCATGGTGGCACACGCCTGTAGTCCCAGCTACTTGGGAGACTGAGGCAGAAGAATCGCTTGAACCTGGATGGCAGAGGTTGCAGTGAGCTGAGATTGCGCCATTGCACTCCAGCCTGGGCAATAAGAGCGAAATTCCATCTCAAAAAAAAAGTGTGACCCCTTCCTCTACAACTCTGGCACTTCTTAACCCTTTTCCTGCTTTCTTTTCCTCAGTGTCATTCATCACACTCTAACGGTATATAATTACTTATTTTGAAGATAGTCTTTATCTCCCTCCCACCCCCACTGGAGTGTAAGATCCACAGAGAGTAGTGGTTTTTGTCTATTTTGTTCATTGTTGAATCTGTGACACCTTAAATAGCCCCTGGCACATAGTAAGCTCTCTATAACAAGCAGTCTGATGAATAAATGAAAAATGAGGATTAAGTTAGCAAGATATAAAAAGCATTCAGCATAGTACCTTGAACTATGAATGCTCAATAAATAATAGCAATTTTTACTATTTTCACCATCTCACAATGGAGATAATTTCAAGTTGTATTAAACTGAAAGCACTACTTCTCTTAAGTAAGTTTATCTTGGAGAAATGTGAAATGCTTTTGATGACTCTGAAACCTTAGAATCTATCTGCAGGATATAAAATGAAAATGGCATGCTTGTTTTAAACAGTCATATTCAGGAGTAAGTCTAAAGTGCTAAAGAAATAAACTCCAGGTGTGCCTTCTTTTATACAGTGAATAGATCTGAAATGCTCCATAAATACTTAATTTTTAGAAATTGAATTAGATGCCCTCTTTCACTCTCTATTACATATAAAGATATGCTATCTTTATCTTGGTCATTTTAAATTGGCAGTGGCATCTAACATCATAGCTTTAAATTCCTCTAATTTCTGTCAAGTTCTTAATGACAAGCAAGGACACTGAACCCTGAAATAAATAATAAGTCCTTTTTTTTTTTTTTTAAGAGGCAGGGTCTCACTCTGCACCCAGGCTGGAGTGCAGTGGTGTGATCATGGCTCACTGCAACCACGAACTCCTGAGCTCAAGCGATCCTCCCACCTTAGCCTCCCAAGTAGCTAGCTCCACAGGTGTGCACTACCACGCTTGGCTAATTTTTAAACTTTCTTGTAGAGATAGGGTCTTGCTATATTGCCCAGGTTGGTCTCCTAGGCTCAAGTGATCCTCTCACTTTGGCCTCCCAAAGTGCTGGGGTTACAGGTGTGAGCCACTGTGCCTGGTTTAAAGAAATCCTTTTGAAACTAAATAATATTTACATACTATAAATAATAACAGCCAAATTCATCTGCCTTGTAAATTGATTTTTTGATATATTTTCTCAAAAAGAAGTACATCCGCAGTGAAAATCATTGACCCTGTTGTCTTATTCCAAATAAATATAAGCAGCTTCATGTTTTCTCTGTATTACTGTTCTAATCTTCATTTCATATCAACTATAATACTATGGTTTTTCCTGTTTTGACATGTAGTGGAATGTACATGGTAATTTTAATTTATTTAGTTTGAAATTCAGTATGTCTTGATGCACTAGACTTCAGGCCTGTTTAAGTGTAGCCAAACAAAATGAGATATTTTCATGCAGTTAAGAGTAATTGCTGTATACCATTAACAGTCTATTCTTCATAGAAGTATAATTTTAGAAATCCTTTAAAATGTTCATCTATAATTCTTCCATGATTTGGTACAATATGCATTTAAACAAGCTAAAGCAACGGTGGGTTTTTTAGTTTTGTTTTTTAAATTGTGTCAACATTTTTGGTAACGGGTAACAGCAAATGAAGTCTCAATACTGGTGCTTAACTTGCAAGGTAAGCAGAAGGAGTGAATATTCATTTCATTTACAAGCAGAGTTCTTTGTTTTCTACCACTGCCTTTGCATTAACACCCACTTTATGTTCAGGGATTATTTGTCTCCAGGCAAATCCCACCTGTTTGGCTTTTTGTTTTTAACTGTCTCTCACTTGGTTCCCGATGGTTTAGAGGCCTACAAGACCATGGTGAGCTCTGTGACAATCAGGGGGCCTTACATGATGAAGGGTGCCTCCAAATAAACCCACAGGTACTTATTGATCACACAACGGTTGAATACAAAACACAGTCTGTGCCATATTGGTGCTTGTAATCAATTTAGTAATTCAAGACTTAACTCATATCAAATAATTATCAGTAATATAATCAGATTCTTAAATCTTTTTGAACACACACTTTAAAATATAAAATTTGGGCCAGGCACAGAGTTTCTTGCCTGTAATTCTAGCAACTTGGGAGGCCAAGGTGGGAGGGTGACTTGAAGCCAAGAGTTCAAGGCCAACCTGGGAAACCTAATGAGACTCCATCTCTACCAAAACATTAAAAAATTAACCAGGCATGGTAGCACATGCCTGCAATCCCAGCTACTCGGGAGGCTGAGGTAGGAGGATCATTTGAGCCAAGGAGGTCAAAGTTGTAGTGAGCTATGATCGTTCTGCTGTATGCCAGCCTGGGTGACAGAACAAGACCATGTCTCAAAGGAAAACAAAATGGTATATATATATATATATATATATACACATATATATATATATACACACACATATATATATATATATACACATATATATATATACACACAGATATATATATATATCTGTATATATATGTGTATATATATATGTATATATATATAGGCTTTACTCCATTATAAAAGTAATACATTTCCAATTATAGAGATTTTGGATAATATGCAAAAGCAAGGAAAAAAAAGAAAAGAAAAACCATACACACCCCTGCCACCCAAATATAACCAAGTAAACATCCTGGTACACTCCTCTGCAGTCTCTTTACTATGCATGGGCATTTGTCTTTTTCTTAATAGGTGTGAACATATTTTCATCTTTTTCACTTAACTAATACATTTCCATGTTATTACAGACTATTCTGAAACCAAAATGCTAAACCATACTTCTGTTACTAGATATTACACTTTTTTTTCCAAATTTTTATATAAATAATGCCATAATGAGCATCTATATGCATAAACATTTGTCTGTATTTACAATTATTCCCTTCGGATGGTGTTCCAGAAGTACAATTAGTGAGGCAAAACAAAGGAACATTTGACCAGCTTAGGCAACATAGCAAGACCCCGTCTCTACAGACATTTTTAAAAATTAGCTCGACATTGTGGTGTGTGCCTGCAGTCCCAGCTACTTGGGAGGCTGAGAGGCAGGAGAATCGCTTGAGTCCAGGAGTTTGAGGCTTCAGTGAGTTATGATAGTACCACTGCACTCCAGCCTGGGTGACAGAGTGAGAAAGTGTCTCAAAAATGAAAAGTAAAATAAAAATTTAAAAGAAACTAACACTTAAAAAGGTCTTGACACATAGTACTAAGCTGCTTTTACCCTTCCATCAGCAATGAGTAAGAGCCCACAGCAATGGAATATCGTTTCAAAAAGTGTTTCCTGTCAAACATGGAGACAGAAGTAAAAGAAAAAAAAAAGTGTTTTTTTTTTTTTTTCTTTCTTTAACAGAGTCTCGCTCTGTCACCCAGGCTGGAGTGGAGTGGTGCAATCTCAGCTCACTGCAACCTCTGCCTCCTGGGATCAAGTGATCCTCCCACCTCAGCCTCCCGAGTATCTGGGGACTGCAGGTATGTGAGGTATGTGCCACCACGCCCAGCAATTTTTTTTTTTTTGGTAGAGACGGGGTTGGCTTTTTGTTTTGCCCAGGCTGGTTTCAAACTCCTGGGCTCAAGCCATCTGCCTGCCTCAGCCTCCCCAAAGCTGGGATTATAGGCATGAACCACCATGCCGGGCCATAAAAAGTGTTTCCTAATTCAACAAGTAAAAATGATGTCTCATTTTAATCAATAATAATTTGATTACTAATAAACTTCAACATCTCTTCCCCTTATTTGTTAAGAAATATTTCTTCTATTGTGTTCTGTCTGCACACATCCCTTGTCCATGAATCCATTCATTCATTCATTCAATAAACACTGATTGAATATTAACTTTATGTCAAATGATGGAGAATAATAGAGGAATGGACCAGATTTGACCCCCAACCCTCAATATCTACATCCTAGAATTAATCACAGACTAGAGGGAAAGCCAAGTCAAGGAAGCAGGAAAAGTGCTACAATAAAGATATGTCCAAAAGCTCCGAGAAAGTACCCCTCATCCAGTCTGACATGTGTATACATATAGGGAGAAATCCAGGAAAGCTTCACAGCAGAGGTGGTAGCAGAGCAGATCTTGAAGATGAAAGGCAATCTGCCAACCAGAGAAGTGGGAGCTGAGTAAGGGAAGGAGGCTGAGAGGAATGGGAGAAAGAATCATACCCTCAAAGATTCAAAGAGGGCAAGAAGAGCCAGGTGCAGTGGATCCCACCTGTAATCCCAGCACTTTGGGATGCTGAGGCGGATGGATCACTTGAGGTCAGGAGTTTGAGACTAGCCTGGCCAACATGGTGAAACCCCATCTCTACTAAAAATACAAAAAAATTAGCCGGGCATGATGGTGCACACCTGTAGTCCCAGATACTTCGGAGGCTGAGGCAGGAGAATTGCTTGAACCCGGGAGGCGGAGGTTGCAGTAAGCGGAGATTGTGCCACTGCACTCCAGCCTGGGCGACAACGAAGCAAGACTCTATCTCAAAAAAAAAAAAAAAAAAAAGAAGAGGGCAAGAAGATGGTATAATACATCTGAGAAGCTGTACAAAGTGTTAATAACAGGCACAGACATTATGAAGAGCTCAGTGTATGTCAAACATTGATCTGCTTCACACACATAGACTCATTTAACCCTCATGACAATCCTTTCAGTAGGAACTTGGTTGCCATTTTACTGATGAGGAACTAAGGCCCAGAGAGCTTTAACAGATTGCCCAAGGGCACAGTACTATTAATAGTAAGTGGTGGAGCCAAGAATTGAACCACAATGTTCAGGATTCATAGAATGATTAGAATATAGTGAAAACAAAGCAAGAGATAAATTAGACAGCTGGCAGGCGGGGCCCACTCATGAGAGATGCATGTGTACGCCACGTAGGATACCCAGGTTTTCTTCTTTTGGTGAACGGAATCTCTTGAAGGGTGTTGAGCAAGACAGCAATATGAGCAGACAGTTAGAAGCCCCACCACTCAGGAAGCAATGCAGAGGTAGGCACGGGAGTGCATCTGGGATGAAGAGAATGGGCTGAGGTTGCAGCTCAGAGGCATAAACTAGAATTGAATGTGCTGGGCCTCGGATGGACTCTAAGCCTCTTGTTGAGTGTTAGGGAGACAGGGCCATCATGGAAGCCAGCTTTGGACAGCAGGAGGGACACCTTTTCTACCGAGATGAAAAAGGAATGGCAAGTTGTGGATGTGGGGGCATGGGTGTGGTTTACATCTCAGGATCTCTATATGCTCTATTAACCTGGAGATGAGGTTTTCTGTTATAAATTGGAGGAAAATGGTGAAGTTAGGAGCTTAAGAGTGAGAAAGTCTGAAATATCCATTGTGGAGAGTGGAAACAGGTACAACTAGGCCTTGATTCCCTCCTTAACTGCTTCTTCATCCTCAGCTACTCACTGATCCATCAGTTGTCCAGTTTGTCATCTGTGCCTTTGATTTCTATTGGCCCTTTCCTTTTGGACCTTATTGGTCCTTTCCTTTCAGCATATAGAATGTTCATGTCTCTCTCAACTTAAAACAACAGCAAAACCCAGCCCATGACCTTCTGCCCAGTAAAGTCATCCTGGTAGTGTCCACCAGCCTGGCAGAACCTGTCTTCCACAGCAGCCTGGTGACAACAAGAAGCCACAGCAGCAGTGTTTGGCAGTGGTCTGGCCCTCTCCAGACAAAATAAGCATCCCTGGGGTTCCTAGACAACGAAGGGCAAAGGAAAAGAGCAGAGGTCTCAAGAATATACTGACAAATCTCCAAGAGGAATTCAAGATAATATGGCAAATGGGAATTAAATGAGAAAGTAAAAGAGAGGTGACCATATGCCAATCTGGAGCAGGTGGAATGTGTCATGATGGTTCAAGGGCAATCAAGAGTTCACATTTATGGTGAGGATTTCTCTTGATTTTTTTTCCTCCTGTCATCTTATTTCGTGTTTTCAGTTTTTCATGTATTGTTACTATTACCTTATATTGATTGCTTCTTGTCTTTTGCAATACATCCTAAATATAGCAGGTTCTTGAATAACATCACCTCGTTCAACATCATTTTATGATAATGTTGATGCGGGAAAAAAAAATGGCTCCAGGCTGGAGCCACTGTCTGCATGAAGTTTGTATTTTCTCTCCATGTCTGCGTGGGTTTTCTCTGGTTTCTTCTCACATCCCAAAGCTGTGCACATGAGGTGAGCTGGCATGTCTATATGGTCCCAGTGTGACTGAGTGTGGATGTGTGAGTGCACCCTGCGATGGGATGGTGTCCTGTCCAGGGCTGGTTCCCACCTTGTACCCTGAGCTGGTGGGACAGGCTCCAGCCACCCATGACCTTGAACTGGAATAAGCACATTGGAAAATGAATGAACAAATGAATACAAATTAGGATAAAATAAAAACTCATCAAGTCTATGACAATAAAGGACATGGGACAAAAGCGCTCAGCAAGCCTGCTCTACTTGTGATTTTTTGGTTTTGAACTGCAAGGTGGGAAAAAATGCTCCTTACAATGTTCGCTCGCAAACATTTATTCCCTGATTTAACCCATCACTACCATGGCCACTGCCACTCACTGATTCACCAAAATTGGGTAAATCATTGTCTTGTTTTTATTAATTTTTTTTTTTTGAGACAGAGTTTTACTCTTGTTGCCCAGGCTGGAGTGCAATGGTGTGATCTCAGCTCACTGTAACCTCCGCCTCCCGGGTTTAAGCGATTCTCCTGCCTCAGTCTCCCGAGTAGCTGGAATTACAGGCGCCCGCCACCACACCCAGCTAATTTTTTGTATTTTTCGTAGAGATGGGGTTTCACCATGTTGGCCAGGCTGGTCTCGAACTCCTGACCTTAGGTGATCCACCTGCTTCGGCCTCCCAACATGCTGGGATTACAGGCATGAGTCACTGCACCCAGTCTGTTCATCTTTCTTAAATGTATGTATAACTCACATTTATTTCAATGCTTGATATTATAAGTGTTTGGGTCTTTATTTAGAAGTTTGGTGATTTTTTTTGTGAACAGAAATATGCTATAGGAACTTAACTTTCGTTTATCTCAATTAGCCTAAGGGAAAATTGGTTTCATTATATGTCATTCACCTAAAGTCAGTTTCTGAGAACCTATTGACAGCATTAAGGATTTACCATATTTGGTTTGCTCTTAGGTTCTGCAATTCCATTTAGAATCTTATTCTTGATTAACTTGAAATTGCCCTAAAATATCTTAAACCTATATATACCTAATTATCAAAGAAATGGATGAAATATGATTTCAAATTCGGATAAAATATGAGGAATTTTGCCCTTAGTCTCCTTATACTCTCTTTCTGAGTTTCGGTTATTTTACCTGTGGCATAACCCATTTCATCTACCTTTTTAATTTTTCTAATCATGTCATTCACCTCTTTGAAACAATGTTTTCACTTTGAATTCACATATGTAAGTGTGTGTGTGTGTGTGTGTGTGTATAAAACCTGTTTTAATGTCCAATGCTGCTCCAATTTTTAAAGATATGATGTCCTCCTGAGTTCTTAATTTTGATTTTTTCATCATGTTCTGGATTAAGTTATTAAGGTAATATATTACTTTGAGCAATTTACTAAAGAAACTAGATATTTTTTGTTTTCTTAAAGGTTTAAAAAACATTTCTATTGTTCCATGCATAAAAAACAACTTGTTTACCCTCAAAGCACTGAAGATTTAACCACTGCCTCTGTGTATTGCCTGAGGTCATATCTTTTTGGGTTTTAGGGCATTGGTTCTGCTGGTGATGGTGGTATTTTTAAGCGTTGTTTTGGATAAGTTTGCTTTGATTCTTATAAGAGTCTTCTATGTGACCTTTCACATTTTTACCAAGGTATATTTAATGATCTATTTTTGTATATTTTACATGGATCAGAGTGAATTCTCTCAATTTACAAGTACTTTATTTAGCTTAGAAAATGATTTTTTTAAACGATCTTTGATTATCACTTTAGCTACATTTATTTAGTTTTCTCTCTACCTTCATTTCTGCTCTCTTCTTTGTCATTGTTTCAATCCCTCTCTAATTTTGCTCTCTTGGCGGTATTTCTAAAGATAGTTCTCTGGTTTATTACCAAGTTTCTGCAGTGTCCAGTTTTCTATTAGTGCCTCTAATTTAATTTTTAATTCAGCAAATGTGTTTTGTAAGTTCTAACACATCTTTCTTTATTCTTCTCTGCTTGCTTCTCAAAATGGCTTGCTCCTGCTGAGACTCTGATATATTTTGTTGTGACCATAATGAAAATTCTAAGGCCCCCCAACCATCTGAATGGACCCCTCCTCTCAACCAAGGGCATTCCAAAGTTAACCTGAAAAACTAGTTCAGGCCATGATGGGAAGTGGGAGCCAGACATGCTTTATTATACCCTCCTCCCTTGTGGAATTACTGATAGAACAGACTTTTTAAGTCTCATTAGAAACATGTACAATCTATTCTCTCTGAAGCCTGCTACCTGGAGGCTTCATCTGCATAGTAAAACCTTGGTCTTCACAACCCCTTATAATGACACAGACAATCCTTTCTATTGGTAATAACTCTTTCAACCCATTGCTAATCAGAACATCTTTAAATCTACCTATGACCCGAAAGCCTGCCCCACCCCCGACCCCTTCAAATTGTCCCACCTTCCTGGACCAAACCAATGTACATCTTACATGTATTTATTGAAGTCTGAAGTCCCCCTAAAATACATAAACCAAGCTGTGCCCTGATCTATGTTGGGCACATGTCTCGGGACCTCCTCAGGCTCTGTCATGGGCATGTCCCTAACCCTGGCAAAATAAACTTTCTAAATTGATTGAGACCTTTCTCAGATACTTTTGATTTACAATAACGTAACTAGTTTCTTACAACAAACAAACAAAAACTAACTTTTCACACAATAAAACTAACTTTTCAGAATCTGTATGGATTCCCCTGTACTGCGTGGTTTGGTTTTTCTCTGCTCATGCAACTTTACAAAGAGGTCTCTAGAACAGTCCTGGGCATTGGTGTGTGGCTATGGTTCACAAATTCCACAGGCTCTGTCACAGATGCCATGCATGTGTATGTGTCCATGTGTGTAGACAGAGGGAGAGAGGTCAAGGAAAGGAGGGACCTAGTTGTATCCATTCTAAATAAATGTGCCAAATCACTATGAAAAGGGGGCACATTTATTTAGGGAAGGAGGGTGGGAGGGAGGAAGAAAGACCAGCTTTTGATTTAGAGACCAAGAAGGCAAATTTGGGATAGGTGTTTGGTAGGAAAAGAAGAGGATGAGGGGCAGAGTAAAAGCTGGGAGCCTTGTGCCAATACCCCAACCACTGACAAAGGAATTCCAAGAGAGGCTCTCCATGCAGTGTTCCAGAGTTGTGTAGTTCACAACCAGCACAACCCTTAGCAGTGGCTCTTCCCTGGGACCACTGACTCACATGGAAGCCCCAGGGTAGACTTTTGGGCTTGTGCTCAATTGACAAATTGTCATTAAGGCAACTAGGTCTCTCATGCCAGGAAATAAATCAAAAAGGCAGAAATGTAAGTCCATCAATGAATAAAATGATTTACTTCCTTCCCAGAATATGAAGTAGGAGAATTTCTTATATTTTATTGTTGTGGCTTATTTTTTTATTTGTTTTGGGTCTTCTATGAAGAATTCTGAGCTTGGGAGAGGGTAGTACTGGGCTGAGAATCAAATCTGAATTAGAAGTCATAGACACGATCTAGGCAAGTTACCCGGCTACGTTTTGACAGTGGCTGGAATTTTGAAACTTCGCAATGTCAGTAAGAAATCATTTTCAATCCAGATAATGTAATGAGAACTTGTTCTTGGCTCCTTGTTTTAAACACTCTGTGCTTAAATTCTATGTAATGGATCCCAGCATGTAACCACAGAACATCAGTACTAAATATAGCAGTTTTCAAAGTAATGGAAGAAATCCATATGCTGATAGCTTCATCTCTAAAACTTAGGTGGCTCTAAATCAAAAAATAAAGTAAATACGCTCACCTAGTAAGCGTTTCACATTTCTACTTATAAAATATAAGGGAAAATGAGCACGAATTAATTAAGATCAAACAAAATGGGGGAGCTGGTTGTCAGTTATAACCCTAACTTCCCTGCCACTTCAGGGGCTCAGCCATATTCCAGCTTAGGGAGGGAGTGTGCAACTCTAGCAGGCGCTGGCACAAAGTTCTACCCAGGTTACAGAATGGTGACTCGCAGGGTCCAATTTGTACTGAGCTCATTTGTCGCAATGGTAACTAGCCACAACCAGAGCCACTTCATGCCCAAGCCTCCTGCAGCAGGGAATTAAACCTGCATGGTGGCAGCAGATACAACCAGTGCAGGGGCCTCTGTGCCTCAAGGGGCAGTGAGCTTTTCTCAAAGTCATTTCCATTCCCTCTGTAGGATACTGCATCATTGCCTTCAATACTTCCCTCTCACTATCTATGCCCTTTCCTGTGTCGCTTTGCTGTCGCATTCTCTAAAGGGGCACAATTTTCCTGCTCTTTGACAATGGGGTCAGCCACAGGACTTGTTCTGGCCAAGAGAATGATGTGGAAGTCAAAGTGTGCCAGTTCTGCGCCTAGGCCTCAAGAGGTCTTCTTGTTTCCCACTCTGACCGCACTTCTGCCATCGCCATGAGAACAACATACTTGGGTTAGCCCGCTGCTCCTTGAAGGAGAATGACAGACATATGGAACAGAGCCATCCCAGCTGGGCCCAGCTCAGATCAACGAACCCTCAGCCAACCCACGGACCTGTAAGCTAAATAAATGTGTGTGTGTGTGTGGTTTTTTTTTGTTGTTGTTGCTGTTTTGTTTTTTTGTTTTTTTGCGTGACAGATATTTTCAGGTCATTTATTACACATCAAAATTCTGGCAATTGACGATTGATGTACTCTCCTAAGTCCTGCCTTTTTGCACTTTCTTCTCCTTCACACCCCAGTGCTATGAGGCAGCTTCAAACCCCAGTGTTAAGCTGGACCTCAGAAAGCTGGACACCTTGGCTATGGCACATGATGCCTCTGGCAGAATTAATTTGACTGAACAGTATTCTGATGGAATGATATTATTTTCTTCTAGGGAATACTGTCAGAAACAGCCACCTGGACCTTATCCCTGGGTATCCTGGGGCACGCTACTGAGACCACCACTCACCTACCAGAGAGTCCTTTCTGTGAGTGGCCAGTGGAGAATGTCTTTCTTGCACTCTGCATTAGGATCCCTTTTCCTAAGCAACTTGGCTTATTGATGCTTTATGTTTTTTGTGTTTTGGGTTTTGTTTTTTGTTTGTTTGCTTGTTTTTTGAGACAGGGTCTCACTCTGTTGTCCAACTTAAGAGTATAGTGGTGTGATCACAGCTCCCTGCAGCCTCGACCTCCCCAGGTTCAGGTGGACCTCCCCAGGTTCAGGTGATCCTCCCACCTCAGCCTCCCTAGTAGCAGGGACCACAGGTGTGCACCACCATGTCCAGCTAATTTTTATATTTCTAGTAGAGATGGGGTTTCACCATGTTGCCCAGGTTGGTCAGAAATTCCTGGGCTCAAGTGGTCCACCAGCCTTGGCCTGCCACAGTGCTGAGACTACAGGCATGAGCCACCACACCCAGCTTATAGTTACTTTATGAACACCATGAACGGATCATGGTCTCCTATTTTGCACTGACTTCTAGGAAGCTCAGAGCCAGGCCTGTGGCTGACTGCTAGTAAATGCCTCTAACTTCAGAGCCTGTAAATATACTCTGTATGCCAGCCTCACTCCTGGCTCCCCTGTTCTTTCTTACTTATATTTTTTCTTTTATTTTTAGCATTTGCATATTCATTTTATCCTACAGAACTGTCTACATCTTTCTAGCTTACCTTAAATCCATTTCTGAAACAAGGCAAAATAGATAAATATAAAAATACATACAATAGTGAGAAGAAGAACTGAAGGGGTATTTACTCAGAAAGTGTTTTTTAATCCTACCCCAACTGCCCCCATTCCAAAAGACAGTCTTCCAGAAAAGGCAGAGTCAAGGAAAAAGATTTTAATCAGAGCCAAGATCTCAAAGTTGGTGGAGACAGCTGCTGAGCCATCCAGGGGCACACACATGCTTTCTAGACCCAGAGTGTAAGTTCCATGTGGCCAGTGGTAAGAAGAAATGGATGGAACTAATGTCATGGATATTTGCTGGCTTAGTGTTTAGCATATGTTAATTCATCTAACGCTCCCAGTAAGCCATTGAATGATTCTCATTTCACAGATGATGAACCTGAAGCATTAGAGAGGCAGAATGAATTGTCAACCTTAGCTAGTTTGATTCTAAATCTTAACTCACGATGAAATTGCTAGACTGCCTGATGCAAATCCCAGCTTTGCAACTTAATATGTAATTCTGGGTACATTCCTTAACCTCTCTGCTTCTTAGTTTCCTCATCTGCAAAATGGGAATAATAATAGTGCCCACTTTGTAGGATTGCTGTGAGGAGTAAATGAGTTAATATGTAGAAAGCATTTAGTGCAACATTTGTCACATGGTAAGCAGCAAGCATATAAATGTTAGCTTTTATGATAATTATTAGTAAGTGGTAGAATGAATCATCCTTCAAGAAAGGTCAAAATAAGTCTAGGAATGCCCTGTCAATATGATCCTATTAAGTGAGTGAAAATTGAATCCAAACAAAAGGCACCACCTTTGTTCGTTCATTCATTCATTCATTCATTCATTCATCCATCTATTCTCCAACTAACATGCATGTGGGAATAAAAAGATATGCTGGGTAGCACCAGCCATAAATAAAATGAGTTCAAAGAGGCAAGGATTACTCTGAGCTGCAGTGGTAAGGAACATCTTAAGAGAAGAAATATAATTTAGTTCATGTCTTCAGGAGCAGGCAGAAGAAACTGGACAGCAAAGGAGAGACCCCTCCAAAATGGTGTGGGAAGAGAGTGACCCAGATTGGCAGCACAGAACCAGCAGTCCAAGGCCACAGATGAGGCTGGCACTCCCAAAAGGCAGCTCATTCATCTCTGAGCCTCTGTCATCCACCATGGGACCCAATACAGAGCACGTGCACAATATATGTTTATTGAATGAAGAAAGAATAAACTTACATAATTAAACACTGTACTATGTGGCACGCCTTCCATACCCAGTACTTTGAGTTGCAAAATTTACTTGAATGAAAAGCAGCCTGGCAGGGCCTGCCCTATGGTGGCCCAAGTGCCATCACCCTCCTGCCCTGCAGTATCCTCTCGTTTTATATCCTAATTTTTACATCATAATTCTCCCTCTGAGGAACTACAAATTAGCATTTACTTACTGCTCCCATTTTTAAACACAAAATTTGCAATCTAATTAAAGAAGAAATCATGGGTGGCACTAACCAGGTCATTTGTTAGCAACTAAATGGCTATATAGCGGCCTTGCTTTTATTCATAGAAGCTTCATTTAGAAAACAGACCATTAGAAAATTGTATTTTGGATGAAACAGTAGTTTCACTGTTAATGATTTCCTCATTTCCACAAGAATATAATCATGGAAAAAGAAATAAAATAAACACAATATAAATATATATGTATATATAAAACCCCAGAAAAAGAGTTGGTCCTTTTTCCACTCTTTAGAAACATAAGAAACACTCTATCTGTTTTGGCACAACATTATATGATTTATTTATTCTAAAATTCCAATAATTTTTTCTAGCGTCCCATAAAATTCAAGGTTATAAGAATGGATGTGCTTCAAAAATAGAAAGAGAGAAGCCTAAGCGTGATTAAGATTTTTAAATAGTGGAACTGATTTTAACTAGGCCTATACGATCACAGCCAAATCTAGTTTAGCATAGGTATTAATAATAAAGTGACATTCCCTAATAATAACGTGTCTAGTCAGTATTTTCCCCAGTGTAATTTTAGAGAGTCTTATGGCATGGGAGAGAGATTGTGCATGGCAAAATGGTAGACTAGGCAGCTCCTGGCTGAGCTTGCGAAAACAGCGAGAAATGTCCCCAGGTACCAACGCGAAGAGGTAGCTGACAGCCAGAGAGGAAGGTGAACAAGCTAATAGGTGGCAGCAGGATGAGAGGTAGTTGGGGTGGGGAGGAAGTGGGATCAAACCCTTTAGCAGGTAAGAGCTTAGATTTTTAACACTCACCAGGGCACAAAAGACAAGACCTCCAGTCCAGGAGAGTAGCAATTGGGAACTCCTACACATTAAACCTATGCATAAAGCTAGAACTGTAAAAGGCTGCAAGTGAAGTGAAAGAATTAATAAATTCTACCCATTGGACAAGAGAGATGACAATGAGGCTTTTCTCTGCTGAGTCTCTAGGTATAAAAAAAATAAGTTATCTGATAGAAATCAAAGCCAATATTCCACCTAATAAGAATAAGAATTTGGAGTATAAATTTATTTTGCCCACTTACTATATAAAGCTCTGATACAGTTCACATGTTTGTCCCCTCCAAATCTCACACTGAAAGGTAATCCCCAGTGTTGGAGGTGGGGCCTGGTGGGAGGTATTTGGATCATGGAGGCAGATCCCTCATGAATGGCTCAGCGCCATCCCCTCAGTGATGAGTGAGCTCTCGCTCTGAGTTCACATGAGATCTGCTTGTTTAAAAGAAGTTGACACCTCCTTACTCTCTCTCTTGCTCCCTCTTACCATGTAATATGCCAGCTCCCCACTTTGCTTTCTGCCCTGATTGTAAGCTTCCTGAGCTCTCACCAGAGGCAGATGCTAGCACCACACTTCGTGTACAGTCTGAAGATCCATAATCCAAAATTAACATTTTTTCTTTATACATTACCCAGCCTCAGGTATTCCTTTATAACAAAAAAAAAATTGACTAATCCATGTTCCAAGGCAATTAATTAACATCAAAATTAACATGAAATTAGACCAGTTTATAAGCTAGCCTGGAAAGGTAAAATCAAAATTACTCAAAGAGTTCTATTGCCAGATGCTAAAATTAGCAGGTGAGTTTGAGAAAAAGTAGGGTTTGCATAGTCTCAAAGTATCTCTTTCAAGGTATTTATTAAATGCAAAAGAAAAGATAGTAACTTTCCAATGGAGAAAGCTGGCAGACATTACCTGAATCAAGTGATCAAGGCCAACATCACCAGTAGTAAGACATACTGACATCATGAACCACTTGATATGATGTTCTAAGAAGGAGACAACATCATTTCTGTGGTATTCTTTCCAAAAGTGTATAATCTCAGTCCAACTATGAGAAAACATCAGACAACTCCAAATTGAACAACACTCTACAAAATAATTGACCACTATTCTTAAAAAGTATCAAGGTCATAAAAGACAAAGAAAGGTTGAGGAACTGTTACAGACCACAGAAGACTAACATGAAACAGCTACTAAATGCAATGTGGGATCCTGGATAGGATCCTGGGACAGAAAAATGACAGTGAAAAATTGGTAAAATTCAAATGAAGTTTTAGTCTGTAGAACTGTCCCAATGTTAATTGTTTGGGTTTAATAATTACACTGTGGTAAGATGTTAACATAGAAAAAGCTGGGTGAGGGAAATATGTGAACTCTAGTTTGGTAAATTTTCTGTAAGTCTACAATTAGTTCAAAATAAAAGATTTTTAAAAAACTACTCTAAATGGTCAACCCAAGCAACAAAGGAACAATGAAGTGGAGGAAGAAAGTCCAATTTAAGATGAGCTCAGAAAACAAAAGGAAACAATCCACCCTAAGTCAGCAGATATAACAGAAAAATTGGCATTCCATGAATTTGGGACAATAGAACAAAAATCAGTAATGAACCATGAAATTATGATGTTTAAAATTATTAAAGAGATAAAACACAGAGAAGCCATAAGAAAAGAACAAGATGCTACGGAAAAGAATGGAAACATGAAACACAACAATTAAATAGTACTTAAAGAATAAGAAGGCAGAGTCACTGAATCAATGAACTAGATGGGAGATTTAAGGAAAATTCCAGAAATGTAGCAGCACAGAATGAAAAATAAATGAAAAGAATGAAAGATCAAAAGACATGGAGAAAAAAGAGGAGTTTGACAGGATATGAAGAGATAACAAGAACAGGTTGAGAGTTTGAGAAGGAAAACAGGCAAAATGAACAAGAGAAGTTATTTGAAGAGATAATGGCTCAGAATAATTCTCAAACTGAAGAATTATAAATAGTCCCAAGATGCATTGTAATAAAACTGCAGAACACCAAAAACAAAGAAAGACAGCCAGAGGGAATAAAGGCTTATGACTACAAAGGAACAATTATATTAACAAGAGACGTACCAACAATGGAGGCAAAAGACAATAGAGTATCTTCAAAAGATCAAAGGAAAATAGTTAAATCTAGAATTATGTACCCGTTTAAACTTCAAAAGTAAGAGAAAAATACATGCATTTCAGAAATTAAGACTTAATTCCCAGGGTTATGAAGCAAGTCTCATTAAATATCAAAGAATTAAGAAGATGCAGACAATGTTCTCTAACTAAACGTAATAAAAAGAGAAATTAAGAACCAAATGAGAGTAACTTCATACACATATGGAAATGTCAAAACAAACTTTTAAATAACTAATTGGTCAAAAAAGAAATAATACTAGAAAATATTTATATATGGAGGATAATAAACACTAAATACACCACAGCTAAAGTAATATTCAGAAGGCAAATTAAAGCCTTAAGTGCATTTCTTAGAAAAGAAACACTGAAAATCAGTGAAACAGATATTCAAGTCAAGAAGTTAGAAAATAAACACAGAAAAAGTACAAAGAACAACATGATAAAAATAAGAATACAAATTGATGAATTAATGAAATAGAAAACAAAGTTTAAAAAGAGGGTTAACAAGTTAAAATTTGGTTGTTTAAAAAAATCTAAAACACAACTCTAGTAAAATTGATTTTTTGAAAAGGTACGAATCAACAGTAACAGGACTAAAAAGGTTATAAAAATTTAAAATTAGGTGAAATGGGAAAGTTTCTAGAAGCTACATAATTTTCAAAACCAACTCAAGAAGAAATAGAAATCTGGAATAAAATGTATTAGAGGAAGTGAATCATTAAAAATCTACCCACTGAAAAAAGGAAGGGCCATATGGTTTTACAGACAACTTACACAAAACCTTAAAAAAACTGACAATACCTACATTTTACAAGCTGCTTTAAGAAACAGTGAATGTTCTGAAACTCATCTTATGAAGCAATTATAAAACACACATTTGACATGGACAAAGGTGGTATGAGAAAGAAAAAGTATAGACCTATCTCCTTTATGAATAAAGATGTGAAAATCCTAAAGAGAATATCTGCATCTACCAAAAACTCATAATAAGCTAAGTACTTAGTAAAAATATCTTTTGTAAGGTAAGGAAAAAGACAAGGAGATCTGCTATTACTACTCACATGTTGCATTGTAGGCCCTAGCCAATATAATAAAAATAGAAAAAAAAAATCATAAGGACTAGAAAGGAAGAAGCAAATCTGTCATTATTTATAGTTTATATAATATGGTCCAAAATTAAAATCCAAAAGAATCTACAGACTCTGAGAATTCAAAAAATAAAATGAGATCAATATACAAAACATAATCGGGTGGATCACAAGGTCAGGAGTCCAAGACCAGCCTGGCAAGATGGTGAAACCCCGTATCTACTAAAAATACAAAAATCAGCCAGGCGTGGTGGTGGGCACCTGTAATTCCAGCTACTCGGGAGGCTGAGGCAGAGAATTGTTTGAACCCGGGTGGCGGAGGCTGTAGTGAGCGGAGATCGCTCCATTGCACTCCAGCCTGGGCGACAGAGCAAGATTCCATCAAAAACAAAAAACAAACAAACAAACGAAAACAATAGCATTCATCCATACCATCAACTAGAAAATGTAATTTTAAAGTAAATATACCAGCTACAATAACAATAAAACTATAAAGTATTATAAAACAAGATACATTATATTTATGGATGAGAAGTTTCTATTTCAAAGTGACAGAAATTATGTCCCCAAAATCAGGTGGCCCGCTTGTGCAGCCATGCCACACAACTCTCAGACTGAAACTGAGATGGAGGGTACCACACCAGCTGTGCACATGTGGTGTCACTGTCGTGCCCAGGGATCCTCTGCATTTGAGCCACTGCACCACCAGACAACCCACAAACATACCCCAGAACCCACTATAATTTTGGCAAGCACAGGGGACCAGTAGGTCCCCTGGAGATCTAATTTCATTGTGGGCTGCCCCTAAGGGAGAGGGGAGCACAGCCCACCAAAGCATTCTTTGGGACAAAGGAATGATGGGTGTGGTACCAACTGCTGAAGGGGATATTACTGATGACTGGGAACAGATATGGAGAGACGGGTCATCTCTCACCCCTCTCCCAGTAACTGTTGGAGATGCAGCAGCAGATCTCCCCACCAGGGCCCCATGAGCATGCACTGAAAGAAAGCACTGTTCACACTTTTCCGGTGGCTCCATTCCCCCTGAAAGTGAATGTGCACTGAAAGAAAGCAATTTTCACACTTTTCCGGAAGCTCTACCTCCAATGAAAGTCAGAGCACACTGAAAGAAAGCACTTTTCATGCTTTTCTAGCAGCTCTACCCCTGCTGAAAGTGAGCTCACACTGAAAGAAAGTGCTTGTCACACTTTTCCCACAGCTCCACCCCCACTGAAAGCAAGCCCGTGTCTGCTTGTGCTTGCACAAAGTGTAAGGCCCAACTCCCCCTCCCTAAACAGAATGGCAGTGCCCTAGCAATGAAGGACAGACCTCGGAGTTACCCTCCCTGGACTGTGGGAATAGGCTCTGCTCTGACCCCGACTCTAATGGTAGCCATCAGAAAGGTGGATTCATGGCCCACAGCCACACAGTGGCATAGAACCAAAGGACAAAACCTTTACAAACAGGTCGTGAGCCCTTGAGAGTGACATGATAAGAAAATAGATGGATTACTGCTGGTCTAAGACAAGAAGCTGGTGCACTCCCCAAACCCGCCTCTGAGACTCCATTTTTTTATTTGAGATAGAGTCTCGATCTGTTGCCCAGACTGGAATGCAGTCATATGGTCATGGTTCACTGCAGTCTTGAACTCCTGGGTTGAAGCAATCCTCCCACCTCAGCCTCCCCAGTATCTGGAACTACAGGTGCACACTACCACACTCAGCTAATTTTTAAATTTTTCTTTCGTAGAGATTCAGTCTCACTATGTTAACCAGGCTGGCTTTGAACTCCTGGCCTCAAGTAATTCTCCTGCCTTGGCCTCCTAAAATATGGGATTACAGGTGTGAGCCACCAAGCCTGGTCCCCCAAGACTTTGGCACACCCCATCATCAGCTCTTCCTGCCACCACCATCAGGGCAGGTGCATCCACCTGGACACCAACCTACCTACTGGCTGCTACTCTTAAGCACCATCTACTGTACTGCAGCCTGAACTGCACCACCAAACAAAAATGCATTGCTACAATAAGCAGCATCTGACAAAGCCACAGCACAGAACCTATCTGCAACCAAGGAAACTGTACAGAGCTTTGCCCCCTGAAAGCACCCAGAAATGAAGCCAATCAATCACACACAACATACACCACAGTCATACCCTCAAAGGAAAAAAGAATAACAAATTTTTAGAAAGCCCTCTGAAATGGTAGCAAATCCAAAAAAAAAAAAAAAAAAAAAGCAGCAACAGCCTCAGATGAGAAGGAATCAGGAATCAGCACAAGAACTCTGGTAGTACAGAAAACCAGAGTGTTTTCTCACCTGCAAAGGATCACACTAGCTCCCTAGCAATGGATCCTAACCAGATTGAAATGTCTGAAATGACAGATAAAGAATTCAAAATATGGATTGCAAGGAAACTCAACAATATCCAAGAGAAAGTTGAAATCCAGCACAAATAAAACAGAAAAATGATCCAGGAAATGACAGATGAAATAGATATATTAAGAAAGAACCAAACAGAACTTTTGGAATTGAAAAGTTCACTACAGGAATTTCAAAATATAGTTTGAAGCCTTGACAATAGACTAGATCAAGTAGAAGAAAGAATTTCAGAGGTCAAAGACTGGTCTTCCAAGTTAACCCAGTCACACAAAAATAAGGAAAAATAATTTTAAAAATGAATAAAACCTTTGAGAAATATGGGATTATGTAAAGTGACCCAACCTATGACTTACTGGCATTCGAGAGAGAGAAGGAGAAAAAGCAAGCAATTTGGAAAACATTTGAGGCTATAATTCAGAAAAATGTCCCCAATCTCACTAGAGAGGTCAACATGCAGATAAAAGAAATACAGAGAACTTCTGCAGAATGCTATACAAGACAACCACTCCCATGGCAAATAGTCATCAGACTATCTGAGGTCAAAACACAAGGAAAAATTTTAAAAGCAGCTAGAGAAAAGGGCCAAATTACCTGTAAAGGGAATCCCATCAGACTAACAGTAGACCTCCTAGATTGGAGACCTATTTTTAGCCTTCTTAAAGAAAATAAATCCAAGCCAAGAATTTCATATCCCACCAAACTAAGCTTCATAAACGAAGGTGAGTCTTTACCAGACAAGCAAATGCTAAGGGAATTAATCACCACCAGACCAGTCTACAAGAAATATTTAAAGGAGTTCTAAACATGGAAATGAAAGAACAATACTTGCTACCACAAAAGCACACATAAGTATAAAGCCGAGAGCCTTATAAAGCAACTACACAATTGATACTACAAAGCAACTTGCTAACAACACTACAATAGGAACAAAACCTCACATATCAATACTAACCTTGAATATAAATGGCCTTAACGCTCCATATAGAAGACATAAAATGGCAAATTAGATTAAAAAAAAAATACAAGACCCAACCTTCTCCTGTTTTCAAGTGGCCCATTTCACATGTAATGACATTGATAGGCCCAAAGTAAAGGCATGGAGAAAGATCTATCATGCAAATGGAAAACAAAATGGAGCAGAGGTAGCTATTTTTGTATCAGATAAAACCAACAACATTAAAACCAACAACAACTTTAAACCAACAACATTAAAAAAGGACAAAGAAGGGCACTACATAATGATGAGGCGTTCAATTCAACAAGAAGATTTAACTATCCTAAATATATATGCACTCAACATCAGAGCACCCAGATTTATAAAACAATTACTACTAGACCTAAGAAAAGACATAGACGGTCATACAATAATAGTGGAGGACTTCAACATCCCATTGACAGGACTAGACAGATCACTGAGGCAGAAAACTAACAAGGAAACTCTGCACTTAAGTTGGACTTCTGACCAAATGGACCTAATAGACATCTACAGAATACTCCACCCAATAACCACAGAATATACATCCTTCTCATCTGCACACGGAATAGTCTCTAAGATTGACCACGTGCTCAGTCACAAGTCTCAATAAATTCAAAAATATCAAAATTCTACTAAGCATCTTCTTGGACCACAGTGGAATAAAATTAGAAACCAGTACCAAGAGGAACTCACAAAACCACACAAATACATGGAAACTAAACAACTTGCTCCTGAATTACTTTTACGTAAACAATGAAATTAAAGCAAAAAATTATTTGAAACAAATGAAAACAGAGACACAACATACCAAAACCTGTGGGATACAGTAAAAGCAGTGTTCAGAGGAAAGTTTATAGTGCTAAAGGCTTACATCAGGAAGACAAAAGTTGGCAGCATTTCCCCTAATAACTGCAACAAGACAAGTATGTCCCCTCTCTCCACTTCTATTCAATATAGTATTGGAAGTCCTAGCCAGGGCAATCAAGCAAGAGAAAGAAATAAAAGGCATCCAAATAGGGAAAAAGGCAGTCAAACCATCTGTTTGCCAATAATGTGATTCTACACCTAAAAAACTCCAAAGGTTCCTCCAATAGACTCCTAGACATGAAAAATGACTTCAGTAAAGTTTCAGGATACAAAATCACTGCACAAATATTAGTAGCATTTCTATACACCAATAACATTCAAGCTGAGAACCAATGAAGAATGAAATCCCATTTACAATAGACACAAAAAATAAAATACCTAGGAATACACCTAATCAAAGGGTGAGATACCCCTACAAGTAGAACTATGAAACACTGCTGAAAGAAATCATAGATGACACAAGCAAATGGAAAAACATCCCATGCTCATGGATTGTAAGAATCAACATCATTAAAATATCCATACTGCCCAAAGCAATCTACAGATTCAATGCAATTCCTATCAAATTACCAATGTCATTTTTTCACAGAATTAGAAAAAACACATTTCTAAAATTCACATGGAACCAAAAAAGAGCCTCAATAGCCAAAGTAAACCTAAGCAAAAATAACAAAGCCAGAGCCATCACATTACCCAACTTCAAACAATACTACAAGGCTATAGTAACCAAAACAGCATGGTACTTGTACAAAAATAGGCACGTATTAATAGATCAATGGAAAAGAATAGAGAACTCAGAAATAAAGCCACATACCCACAACCAACTGATCTTTGACAAAGTTGACAAAAATAAACAATAGAGAAAGGACACCCTCTTCAATAAATGGTGCTGGGAAAACTGGCTAGACATGAATTGGATCCCTAACTCTCATTATATTAAAAAATGAACTAAAAATGGATTAAAGACTTAAATGTGGCTGGGCACAGTGGCTCACTCCTATAATCCCAGCACTCTGGGAGGCAGAGGTGGGCAGATCACCTGAGGCCAGGAGTTCAAAACCAGCCTGGCCAACATGGTGAAACTCCATCTCCACAAAAATAGAAAAGTTAGCTGGGCGTGGTGGCATGTGCCTTTAATCCCAGCTACTCAGGAGGCTGAGGTAGGAGAACTGCTTGAGCCCGAGAGGCGGAGGTTACGGTGAGCTGAGATCATGCCACTGCACTCCAGCCTGGGTGACAGAGTGAGACTCCGTCTCTAAAAAAAAAAAAAGAAAGACTTAAATGTAAGACCTAAAACTATGAAAACCTAGGAAAAATTCTTCTGGACATTTGCCTAGGCAAAGAATTTATATTGAAGACCTCAAAAGCAAATGTAACAAAACCAAAAACTGACAAATGGGACTTAATCAAACTAAAGAGCTTCTGCACAGCAAAAGAAACTGTCAATGGAGTAAACAGACAACCCACAGAATGGGAGATAATATTTGCAAACTATGAACCTGACTAAAGGACTAATATACAGAATCTAAACTTAAATCAACAACAACAACAACAACAACAACAACAACAAAATTCAAAAGTGGGCAAAGAACATGAACAGACACTTCTCAAAAGAAGACAGACATAAAAGCAGCCAACAAACATGAAAAAATGCTCAGCATCACTAATCGTCAGAGGAAGGCAAATTAAAATCAAATAAGATATAATCTCACGCCAGTCAGAATGGCTATTAAAAAGTCAAAAAATAACAGATGCTGGCAAGGATGCAGAGAAAAGGGAATGCTTATACACTGTTGGTGGGAATGTAAATTAGTTCAGCTCCTGTGGAAAGCAGTTTGGAGATTTCTCAAATAACTAAAAATAGAACTGCCATTTAACCCAGCAATCCCATTATTGGGTATCTACCCAAAGGAAAAGAAATCTACATTTTCTTTATCCAGTCCACTGTTGATGGGCACCTAGGTTGATTCTATGAGGTGGTTATTGTGAATACCACTTTTATAAACATATCAGTGCAAGAAAATGTGGTACATATACACCATGGAATACTCTGCAGCCATAAATAAAAGAGTGAAATCATGTCCTATGCAGCAACATGGATGCAGCTAGAGGCCATTATCTTAAGTGAATTGATGCAGAAACAGAAAATCAAATACCACATATTGTCACTTGTAAGTGGGAGCTAAACAAAACGTACACACATACATAAAGATGGAAATTATAGACACTGAGGACTCCAAAAAGGGGGAGAAAGGGAGGAAGGCAAGGGTTGAAAAGCTACCTATTGAGTACTATGTTCACTATTTGGGTGACAAGGTCAGTAGAAGCCCAGACCCCAGCATTATGCAAAATACACATGTAACAAACCTGCACATGTACCTCCTGAATCTAAAATTTTTGTGAAAAATTTCTGTCCTCAAATTAATGTATAAATTCAACACAATTCCAGTCAAAATACAATCACCTTTTTATAGAGCTAGAAAAAGTGGTCATAAAGTTCATATGGAAAATTAAAAGTCTGCAAATAGGACAAATCTGAAGAAAAATTAGAACTTATCCTGCTTATATTTCATCGTGACATATCATGATGCTATAGTAATAAATGAAAACAGATAATACTGATTTAAGAATAGACAAGCAAACAAATTTAATAAAATTGGAGGGCTTAGAAACCAATTCATATGGATATGGGTCCATGACATATGTCAGATGTATCAGTACAAACCACTGGGGAAAGGACAGACAATGCATGATACTGGGTTGATTGGCAATCTGTGTGTGTGTGTGTGTGTGTGTGTGTGTGTGCGTGTTAACCTAGACACAAAAATTAATCTTAGATTAATTTAAGACCCAAATGTGGAAGGCAAATGTTGTAACTTTTAGAAGAAAACGGAGAATAATATCTTTATATATGTGGGGCATACATAATTTCTTAAACAGAATGCAAAATTCACAAACCCATAAAGGAAAAGATGGACAAATTCAAGTATAATTAAAAATTTAAAGCTTTCATGTGACAAAACACACCATATTGGCACTTTTAGCCAGTGCAATAACGCAAGCAAAAAGAAATCAAAGGAATCCAGATTGAAAATAAAGAAGTAAAAATGTCTTTATTCACAGACGACAGGACCATCAGCGTAGAAAAACTGATAGAATAAAAAGGAAAATTACCAGAACTAATAAATGAGTTTAGCAATGTTGCAGAATATAAGATCAATATACAAATATCAATCTTATTTCTATATATTAGCAATATACAATAAGAAATTAAATTTTAAAACATTATATTTATGAAAATATCAAAAATAAAATATTTAGTGACAAGCTTGACACGAGATGTGCAAGAACTATACCCTAAAAACTATAAAGTAGGGGTCCCCAACTCCCAGGCCACGGGCTGGTACCAGTCCATGGCCTGTTAGGAACTGGGCTGCACAGCAGGAGATGAGCAGTGGGTGGGCAAGAGAGCAAGCGAATCTTCATCTGTACTCACAGCCACTCCCCATTGCTCGCATTACTGCTGGAGCTCTGCCTCCTATCAGATGAGCAGCAGCATTAGATTATCATAGGAGTGTAAACCTTTTCGTGAACTGTGCATGCGAGGGATCTAGGTTGCACGCTACTTATGAGAATCCAATGCCTGATGATTTGTTACTGACTCCCATCACTCCCAGATGGGACCTTCTAGTTGCAGGAAAACAAGCTCAGGGCTCCTACTGATTCTACATTAATTATTATATATTATAATGTAATAATAATAGAAATAAACTGCACAATGAATGTAATGTGCTTGAATCATCCTGAAACCATCTCCCAGCCCTGACACCTGGGTCTATGGAAAAATTGTCTTTCATGAAACCGGCCCCTGGTGCCAAAAAGGTTGAGGACCACTGTTATAAAGCATTTCTGAGATAAAGGAAATCCAAAATAAATGGAGAGACATACCATGTTCATTAGTCAAAAGGCTCAATATTGTCTCCAAATTTATCTGTAGAGTCAATGCAATCTCAATCAAAATCCCAACAGGGTTTGTTATAGAAATTGACAAGCTGATACCAAAGTTCGAAAGAAAATACAAAGATCCAGTATAGAGCCAAAATAACTTTGAAAAAGAAGAACAAAGTTGGAGGACTAACACTACCAGATTTCAAGACTTACAAAGCTACAGTAATCAAGAAAATGTGGTATTGGTATCAAAATGGACAAATACGTCAATTGGACAGAATAGAGTCCAGAAATAGGCCCATTCCTACATGGACAACTGATTTTCAACACAGCAATTCAGTGGAGAAAGGATAGTCTTTTCAACAAATGATGCTAAAAAAAATTGCATATCCATATGCAAACGAGCAAAACTTTTTAACAAATACTTCACACCCATACAAAAATTAACTCAAAGTGGATCATAGCCCTAAATATAAAATCTGAAATGATAATGCTTCTAGAGGAAAATACAGTAGAAAAGAAACCTGTGTGGCCTTGGATTAGGCCAAGACTTCTTAGATACAATACCAACGCATAATCCATAGAAGCAAAAACTGATAAATAGGACTTAATCAGAATTTAAAACTTTTGCTCTTTGAAAGACACTTTTAAAAGAATAAAATCCACAGAGAAATAGAAAACATTTGGCAATCATATATCTGATAAAGGTCTGGTATCCAGCACATACTTTTAAAACTCTCAAAATTCAGGAATAAGAGAAACTAAAAATGGACAAAAGGCTTGAATAGGTAGTTCACCAGATATATGGATGGCAAATAAGTGAAGAAAAGATGTTCAACATTATTAATCATTAGGGAAATGCAAATCAAAATCACAATGAGATACTACTACACAGCTATTAGGATAGCTAAAATTTAAAAGACAGACCATATCGAGGGTGATAAGCATGTAAAGGTACTAGAACTCTCCAAGATTCCTGGTAAAAAAGAAAAATACACAACTACTTTAAAAAACAGTTTGGAGGCCAGGGCAGTGGCTCACGCCTGTAATCTCAGCACTTTGGGAGGCTGAGGTGGGTGGATAACCTGAGGTCAGGAGTTCAAGACCAGCCTGACCAATATAGTGAAACCCCGTCTTTACTAAAAATACAAAAATTAGCCAGGCGTGGTGGTGTGCACCTGTAGTTCCATCTACTTGGGAGGCTGAGACAGGAGAATCACTTGAACCCAGGAGGCAGAGGTTGCAATGAGCTGAGATCGCACCATTGCACTCCAGCCTGGGCGACAGAGTGAGACTCCATCTCAAACAAACAAAAAACAGTTTGGGAAGTAAAAAATAAAAAATAAAAAAAGATTGGCCGGGCTCGGTGGCTCAAGCCTGTAATCCCAGCACTTTGGGAGGCCGAGGCGGGCAGATCATGAGATCAGGAGATCGAGACCATCCTGGCTAACATGGTGAAACCCTGTCTCTACTAAACATACAAAAAATACAAAAAATTAGCTGGGCATGGTGGTGGGCACCAGTAGTCCCAGCTACTCGGGAGGCTGAGGTAGGAGAACGGCGTGAAGCCGGGAGGTGGAGCTTGCAGTGAGCCGAGATCACGCCACTCCAGCCTGGGCGACAGAGCAAGACTCCCTCTCAAAAAAAAAAAAAAAAAAGAACAAACTGAAAAACCAAGAACTCTTAGATCTGTCAGAGAAGTGAAGTCACAGGGCAAATCACTGTCCCCAAAATTAGACAGACAAGCAGGAACATACAGAGAATCACAATTTACTGGAGCAGAAACCTCTGTGGGAACCAGTACTGAGGTAGAAAACTCTGGACTGTAATTGGAATGCTGGAGGCTCAATGTGGATATGCCTGAGGGATAAAAACTCTTGAGGTCTCAGGACACAGTAATGCCAGCTACTTGAGAGGCTGAGGTGGGAGGACTGCTTAAGCCCAGGAGTTTGAATCCAGTCTGGGCAATGTAACAAGACCCCACTTCTAAAAAAGAACAAAAAAATTTTTAATGCCTTTTAAAACTGTAGACGGCCCAGTCAAAGTGGATGAGGGGGGTGGGGCGGAGAGCCTGCACTTAAGTGAATTTTACCTCCACGATCTCCATCAGGTTCTCACAGTGACTATTAAAAAATATGTCCTCAGACTTCTGGCAGAGAGAGTAGCAAAGTAACCACGAGCCTGACCTACTGGGGTTTTATCAGAGCCTAACAACCTGGGGCAAGGGTAACACTCAACTGCAGCCTGCTCTAGCCATCCACATGGGGGAAGGGAAATACCTGACTCCAGTCCCCTCCAGACATCCGGTCCCATCTAGAGTAGGGGGAGGGGAGGGGAGGAACTGAGGGTACTTCACAGTCCAGGCGCACAGGCTCACTAAAAGACTGAGACCTAATCAGAGGACTAGAGAATATTTCCCTGCCCCCACACCTTACCATCACATCGCTAAAGGCCTACTTGCCACAGTTCCTTTTATTTATTTTTTTAATTTACTTTTTTGAGACAGAGTCTCACTCTATCACCCAGGCTGGAGTGCAGTGGCGCGACTTAGGCTCACTACAACCTCTGCCTCCTGGGTTCCAGTGATTCTCCCGCCTCAGCCTCCGGAGTAGCTGGGATTACAGGCATGAGCCACCATGCCAGGCTGATTTTTTTTTATTTTTAGTAGAGACAGCGTTTCACCATGTTGGCCAGGCTGGTCTCAAACTCCTAACCTCAAGGGATCCACCCACCATGGCTTCCCAAAGTGCTGGGATTACAGGCGTGAGCCACTGTGCCTGGCCCACAGTTCCTTTCACCCAGTACATCATGTCTGGCTTTCAACAAAATATTACAAGGTATGCTAAAAGGCAAAAAAAAAAAAGTTTGAAAATACAAAGCATCAGAATCAGACTCAGATATGGCAGAGAAGCTGGAATTATCAGACCAGGAATTTAAAACAAACAACCATAATTAATATGCTATGAGTTACAGTGGAAAAATTAGACAATATGCAAGAATAGATGAATAATGTAAGCAGAGAGATAGACATTCTAAGAAAAACTCAAAAAGAAATGCTAGCAATCAACAACACTATGTCGATAAAAAGCGTCAAATTCTATAATATTTGAAGAGATTTATCTGAGCCAAATATGAGTGACCAGTGGCCCGTGACACAGCCCCCAGGAGATCCTGAGAACATATGCCCAAGATGGTTGAGGCACAGCCTAGTTTTATATACTTTAAGGAGACATAAGACATCAATCAAATACATGTAAGATATACTTGTTTGGTCTGAAAAGGCAGGACAACTCAAAGGGCGAGGGCTTCTAGGTTATAGGTAGATTTTAAAATTTTCTGATGGGCAATTAGTTCAAAGAGTTACGTTATTATCTCAAGATCCTGAATCAATAGAAAGAAATGTCTGGGTTACAATGACAGGGTATTGTGGAGACCAAAGTTTTATCATGCAGATGAAGGCTCCAGGTAGCAGGCTTCAGAGAGAATAGATTGTACACATTTCTCATCAGACTTGAAGAGTATGTTCTATCAGTAATTCCAAAAGGGAAGAGGGTATAATGAAGTATGTCTGACCCCTGCCCCTCATCATGGCCTGAACTAGTCCCTCAAGTTAGTCCCTCAGGGATACCCTTGCTGAGAGGAGGGATCCATCCAGATGAGGTGGGGGGCTTTGAATTTTATTTTTGGTTTACAACTATAACAGAAATGAAGAATACTTTCAATGGGGTAGTAAACTGGACATGGATGAGAATCTCAGACCTTGAGGTTATGTCAAAAGAAACTTCCAAAACCAAAATGCAAAGAGAGAAAAGACTGACAAAAAAAATGGAACAGAACATCCAAGAACTGTGGGACAACTACAAAAAGTGTAACAAACAGGTAATGGGAATACTAGAAGGAGAAGAAAGAGAGAAAAGAACAGCAGAAATATTTGAATAAGTAATGATTGAGAAATTCCCTAAATTAATGTCAGACACCAAATCACAGATCCAGGAAACTCGGAGAACAACAGACATGATAAACGCCAAAAACAAAACAAACCAAAACCAAACCAAAACAAAAATACTGCACCTAGGCATTTCACATTCAAACTGTAGGAAATGAAAGTTAAAGAAAATATCTTGAAAGAAGCTACAGGGAAAAAAAATCTTATCCATAGAGGAGCAAAGGTAAGAATTACATCTGACTTCTCAGACACCATGCAAGCAAGAAGAGAGTACACTGAAATATTTAAAGTGTTGAGAGAAAAAGACCACCAATCTAAAATTCTGTATCCTGTGAAATTTTTCCTTCGAAAGTGAAGGAGAAATAAAGACTTTCTCAGCAAACATGGAGGGAGTTTGTTGCCAGTAGACCTGCCTTGCAAGAAATGTTAAAAGAAGCTCTTCGAAGAGAAAGGAATTCTCTAGGTAAAAATCTTAGATCTACATAAGGAAAGATAGTGCATTAGAGAAGGAGTAAGTGAAGGTAAGTAAAAGCTTTTATTTATCTTATTCTTAAGTGATCTATCATAAAAGTTTGTTCAAATAATAGTAACAATGTATTTGATTATGCATGGTTTTATACTTATGTATGCTTATATGTAAGTGAAATGAATGACAGCAATGATACAAGAGAAGGGGGAAGGAGTACTTGCCTACTGGTGAAGCTAGTATAGTGTTATCTGAAACTGAACTTATGATATGGTTTGGTTCTGTGTCCCCACCCAAATCTTATGTTGAATTATAATCCCCAATGTTGGGAGAGGGAACTGGTGGGAGGTAATTACATCATGGGGGCAGATTTCCCTCATGCTGTTCTCATGATAGTGAGTTCTCAAGAGATGTGATGGTCTAAAAGCATGTGGCACTTCCCCGCTTGCTCTCTCTCTCTTTCCTGCCACCCTGTGAAGAGGGTTCTTGCTTCCCGTTCACCTTCCGCCATGACTGTAAATTTCCTAAGGCCTCCCAGTCATGTTTCCTGTATAGCCTGCAAAACTGTAAGTCAATTAAACCTCTTTTCTTCATAAATGACCCAGTCTCGGGTAGTTATTCATAGCACTGTGAGAACTGACTGATACAATTCGGATTAGTTGTAAATGTATATTACAAACTCTAGAGCAACCACTAAAAATTATGCCACTCAATAGCACCAAAAATATCAAATATCTAGGGAAAAATCTAATGAAAGATGTAGAAAACCTCTAAAACAAAACAAAAAAATGATAGTTTCTTACAAAGTTTAAATATACACCTACCATACGATCAAGACATTCAACTCCTATGTGTTTACCCAAGAGAAAGCATACTTCCATTGTGGGGGGGTGGTGGGTGTTGGAAGGGGGAAGGCAGCGTGATAGAATTGTTTTGTATCTTTATTGTGGTGGCAGTTACACAACTCTAGGAATGCATCACAACCAGAACTGTACACCAAAAAAGTGAATCTTATTGTATATGAATATAATTTAAATTAAAATTTTAAAAATCAAATGTGGTCTTAGAAAAGGAGACCACATCTTCTTTGGATGGAAAACACATCTAAACTCACAAAAGCCTCCACCTCACCTGGCTGAATTCAGGTGAAAGGAAGAGATTCCCCACTGTTCTTGCAGATGGAAGACACAAGTACAAAGAATCTTGACGTGCACACACACACACACAACGTGTGTGTGTATGTATCTATATATATCCACATACATACATATTTCTGCATTTTAATTATATGTATGACAAGGGAAGGTCTTTGAACAAGAGATTCTTCCAAGATGTGGCATGAGATTTGTCTACCCCTGCATTTAAAAAACTGGAAAGCCATGACTTTGAGGCACTAAAGGATATCAAATTGTTCTCCAAATAACCAAAAATTAAATACTTCGTGTGAATGCAGTATAGTTTCAGTATTTCATTTCCCTGGAAGGCATTGATGTATGCTGTTCCAGTTAATATTGCTTTTTAACAAACTACCCTAAAAATTAACAGCTAATAACACCCATTTTGCTATTTTCATGGTTTCTGAGAGTGAGCAATTCAGACAGAGCACAGAAGAATGTCTGGAGCTTTAACTTGGAAGATTCTATAACTGGAGGCTTGAATTATGCATGACAAGGGCCATTAGCTGAGATATCAGCTGGGGCTCTCAATCAAATTACCACCCACATGTGGTTGGTTTCTCCATGTAGCCTGGGCTTCTTCATAGCATAGTAGCCTCAAGGTGGCAGGACCTCTTACACACGCAGTAGCTCAGACTCCAAAGGGAAGTGTCACAGCAGACAATACACAACCTGCATCTTTTCTAGCTTGGCCTCGGAAGCCACGCAGCATTACTTCTGTCATATTCTATTGGTTACACATGAGTCACAAGCCCACTCGAGATTCAAGGGAGGTGCCAAGATCATACACTGGGGAAAAGATAGTCTCATCAATAAATGGTGCTAGGAAAACTGGATATCCATATACAAAAGAATGAAATGAGACCCCTATCTCTCACCATATCAAATCAAAAATAATATCAAAATGTATTAAAGACTTAAATCTAAGACCTCAAACCATGAAACTACTACAAGAAAACATTGGGAAACTCTCCAGGACATCAGTCGGGGCAAAGATTTCTTGGGTAATACCCCACAAGCACAGGCAACTACAGCAAAAATGGGCAAATGGGATCACATCAAGTTAAAAAGCTTCTGCACAACAAAGGAAACAATCAACAAAGTGAAGAGACAAGCCACAGAATGGGAGAAAATATCTACAAACTACCCATCTGACAAGGGATTAATAACCAGAATATATAAAAAGCTCAAACAACTTTATAGGGAAAAAATCTAATAATATGATTTATAAATGGGCAAAAAATTTGAATACACGTTTCTCAAAAGACATACAAATGGCAAACAGGCATATGAAAAGACGCTCAACATCATTGATCATCAGATAAATGCAAATCAAAAGTACAATGAGATATCATCTCATCCCAGTTAAAATGGCTCATATCCCGAGAGACAGGCAATAACAAATGCTGGAGAGGATGTGGAGAAAAGAGAACCCTTGTACACTGCTGGTGGGAATGTAAATTAGTATAACCACTGTGGAGAACAGTCTGGAGGTTTCTCAAAAAACTAAAAACAGAGCTACCATATGATCCAGCAATCTCACTGCTGGGTATATATCCAAAAGAAAAGAAATCAGTATATCGAAGAGATATCTGCACTTTCATGTTTGTTGCAGCTCTGTTCACAATAGCCAAGATTTGGAAGCAACCTAAGTGTCCACCAATAAGTAAGTAAATAAGGAAAACGTGGTACTCATACACAATGGAGTACTATTCAGTCAAAAAGAAAGAATGAAATTTGCTTATTATGTTAAGTGAAATAAGCCAGGTACAAAAGACAAACATCGCATGTTCTCACTTATTTGTGGGATCTACAAGTCAAAACAAGCAAACCCATGGAGATAGAGAGTAGAAGGATGCTTATCAGAGGCTAGAAAGGGTAGTGGGGGAGAGGGGAGGGCAGCAGGTGGGGATGGTTAATGGGTACAAAAAAAATAGAATGAATGATAGTATTTGATAGCAGAGCAGGGTGACCATAGTCAATAACAATTTAACTGCATACTTTAAAATAACTTAGAGTGTCATTAGATTGTTTGTAACACAAAGGTTAAATGCTTAAGGGGATGCCCCATTTTCCATGATGTGATTATTATGCATTGCATGCCTGTATCAAAACATTTCAGGTATCCCATAAATATATACACCTACTATGTACCCACAAAAATAAGAAATTGTAAATTAAAAAGATTCAAGGGGAAATGACATAGCCCTATCCCTCAGAAGAAGAAGGGTCAAGTTCACATTATAGGGGAGCATGTTGGATAGGAGATACTGTTGAAGCAATCTTTGGAAAATATAATCCACTATATGTGTGGTATACAGTTTCTTTCAGTTAATAAGATCATTGGTATCCAGCATTCCTCAGTTAACTAAGATATTATTTTAGTGAGAATACTTCAATTTTTAAGAAATACGAATGTATTACATAAGGAAACTATTGAAAACTATAAGATTTGAGAAAACATAAAAGGCCAGTATTTTAGCTTCCTTTGCAAAGGAGATTTTGATATTTTAACAGTCAAAACCATACCATAGAATAAGAAAAAAAAAGTATGGGTAAGACATCAGTAATTAAATAAGAATTTGAAAATTATGAAAACTCTTCCATTTCAAAATTATATTCTAAAGCCTAGAATTATTTTTTCTTTACTTTAATATAAAATATGCTGGCCCATAATATAAGAATTTCAAATAAGCATTTTAAGAATTTAAGATGAACCTTGATCCCTACTTCACACCATACACAAAATTTAATTTGAGATAAGTCATAGACTTAAAAGCGAAAGCTAAAACCATAAAGCTATTAGAGGGAAACATAGGAGACTATCCTAGGCGACTCTGAGCCAGCCGAAGGCATCTTAAACAGATCACAGAAAGCAACAACCATAAAAGACTGACAATGTGGACTTGGAAATGTAAACTGATACAACCACTTTGGTAAAAGGTCTGGCAGTTTCTCAAAACACTAAACACACACTTTATGTATGACCCAGCAATTCCATTCCTAGGTATAACCAAGAGAAATAAAAACACATGTTTACAAAAATATTTGTGCCAGGAATATTCAGACCAGGTTTATTCATATTAGCCCCAAATCGAAAACAACCCAGGTATCCTTTGGCAGGGGAATGAATCAACAAATGGTGGTATATTCATACAATGGAATGCTACTCAGTAATATAAAGGAATTAGTGATACACTCTATAATACGAATGAATCTTAAAATCATACTGAACGAAAGAAGTCACAAAAGAGTACACACTGTATAATTCCGTTCATATGAAATTCTAGAACAGAGAAAAATCACCTATAGTTTAAAAAAAAAAGCACCTAAAGTGAAAAAAATATATATCAGAACAGTAGTTACCTCTTGAATGGCAGATGTGCACAGGAATTGACTAGGATGGAGCATGAGGGAGCTTTCTGGAGTGATGGTAATGTTCTGTGTGTTGGTAGGGATCTGGGTTGCACAAGCGTACATTTGTCAAAACCCAGCAAATGTATAAAGTTTGTGCATTTTATTGAACATAAATTTTACATCAAAAGAAAAACTATAAATAAATAGTAAGCATGCTAAAATATTTAGAGGGAGGTAACTGATGTCTATGATTTTCTTTGAAATGCACGAAAATTAAGATGGGTCAATAGATGGATATAAGAATGTATAAATGGAGAGATGTGTGATAAAGCAAGTAAAGTAAGAGGTTAATGGCACAGTGGTGGATATATGGGGTGTCCACTGTTTAATCTTGCCAAATTTTCTGGATGTTTTAAAATTTTCATAAAATGTTGGAGAAAATGAATGGGTAAAACATGCTAATTTGATAGGAATTTGAAAATTATAAAAACTATTTCATCTCAAAACTTAACTTTAAACCTCTGAAACTTTGTAATTGCATAAACATAAAATATTGTGGCCCCTAAAATAAGAATTTTAAGTAAGCACATTACAATTATTTGACTGTAGTCAATAATCAGAGTAGGTAGAGTATCAACTATAGCAACCTGTGCGCTACTCTATGATTCCAAGCCTCTTGACTTTTGCTCGGAACATTCTGCCAGCATCTGCCATTAGCTGTTTCTGGAAACTGAAGCAAGAAATAAAAAATGTTCTTTCTGAAAAACTGTTCCATAAGCTCTTTTCCCAGGCCTTTTGGTTTTATTTTGTTTGGGTTTTATTTTATTTAAATTGAAGTTTTAAAAAATAATTGCTCATTGTAAAAAAAATTAAAAATCAAGGAATGAAGCATACTCCACTAATAGCTTGGTGTGTAGCCTGCTAGCATTTCTTCAAAGGATATACATTCCTTGAAATATTTATATAAATATACATGCACACACAACTTTTACATTTTTGGCATAAGTAGGATATTAACATACTTCTGGATTTTGCTTTATCTACAAAACAGCACAACACATATGTGGTAGCCACTCATAGCTGTTCACCAAGATCTGGTTTCCCTCCTTCTTCTGAGCACATGAGTGGGGTCCTGTGACTAGTGCTAGCCAATAAATTGAGAGTGTAAATGATATGTATTTCTTGCCAAGTAAGAATTTGTTGTACTTGACCCTCCAAAATTCTCTTTCCTTTATGGCAATGTGACTGCGAACATTCAAGGTAGTGGCTATTCTGTCAGCCTCAGTCTCTGAGTGGCTACTATGAACAAAATTCCCCTGACAACCACAACGGATACATAAAGTCAGCAAACAATAAACCTTGGTTGGTTTAATTCCCTGAGGTTCAGGGGTTGTTGTTACTGCAGCATTACTTAGACAATCCTAACTGATACATCAAACATTTTTTCTGTTATGCATATGTGGTCTACCTCTTTCTAATGGCTAAAAAATATTGTCTGAAATTAATGCAATAGAATATATCCAACTATTTCCCTATTGTTGGGCATTTTATTTTTCTAAATGTTTACTATTACAAAATTTGCTGCAATAAATATTGTGCATGCACATACACATATATTTATCAATCCACCTGTCCAAATTTTTTCAAATAAAAAATTTCTACAAGTGCAACTACCAGGTAAGAGTCTAAACATTAGACACATTCTGCCGATTGCCCTCCAAAATGCTGAACCAATTTAAACTCCTGTCAGTGGAAAATGAGAGTACCTGTTACCACACATGTTCACCTGGAGTCAGTTATATTATTCTTTTTAAATGTTGCCAATATAGTAAGTGGAAATAATATTTCATCATTGTTTCAGATTGTGTCATTATTGGGCATCTTTTCATAGGTTTAAAGACTATTTGTATTTCTTCTGTGAACTATTCCTGCCTTTGATCCATTTTTGTCTGTTGATTTTATAGGAGTTCTTAAGTACTTAATGTTAATCCTCTGGCTCTTACACAGGTTATAAATATTTTCTCTTAGTCTGTCCCTTGTCTTTTAAGTTTGTGATAGCTTTTGCCATAGAGAGATATAAAATTCTTCTGTAGTCAATATAATCTTTCCTTTATGGCTTTTGGAAACTGTGCTCCACCACAAAATAAGCGTATAAAGGCATTTTCTAGTTGACTGTCACCAAATCTTTATTAATAATCCATTCTTTCTCTACTGATTTGAAATGTTCTCCATACTTATACGAAAGTTCATAAAAATAGGTCTTCTATAGACTCTACACTGTATTTCACTGATATTTTTGTTTCTCTGCTAGAAAATGTTTTCAAATGTATGTAAATCATATACCTTTCTAGTATCTACATTTTAATATTCTTTTCAACATTTTCTTGGATATTCTCAACCCCTTATTCTTCTTGATGAAACTTCATAATCAATCAGTCAATTTATCTCCCTTAACCCTGTTAAACAAAACCAAATCTAACAACAGCAAGAGCAAAAACCTGCTGTGCAGTTCTGATTGGAATTGCTTCAAATCTATAAATTTGGAAAATTAGAATTTTCACAATATTGTCTTCCCATTCAGAGATATCAAGTTTAAAAATTGCATTCATTTTAGTCTTATGCTTCTTGTCCAATTTATTCCCAGATAATTCATTTTTGTTGCTACAGCAAATAGTATTCCCCTTTTCAGAACACTTCTTAACTAGTTATTGCTGATATAAAGTAAAGCTATTGTTCTATATATAGCTTTCTTATATTTAGCTACTTTCCTGAATACTCTTAATAGTTCCAACCATTTTAAAATTGATTCCTTTGTATTTTCCAAGTATACAATCATATTTGGATTCTAATTTTAAAAAATTAGTCTTCAGTTCTATTTTGAACTATTTATACAGTGATTCCTAAATGCCTATTTCCACAATACCTAGAGTAACAAAATAATGGAATTTTATGTCTGGGAGGTGCCTTATATGATCTAATCCAAGAATTACCTAGTCTAGTACCTACTGGGGTAGGTATGTAAGATAAATAGGAGAAAGTGCCTTAGCGTGAGACAATAAGGACTTGTAGAAACTGAGAAGAAGTGCAGAGAACAGGCTCTATCTAAGGAGGGCAAGTGCCATTCACCCCCAAAAGATTGTTGCCATAGAGAAATGTGGGTCCAATTTCTATTTTCCAAGAGGCACCAGATATATATATTCTTAGGTTTAAACTCCCAATTTTAAAAACATTAAACAAAAGCCATACAAAATATAACTGCCAGCTTTCAACCTATAAACCTGTTTTTAATCCAATACCTTCATTTAAGGCAATGGAAACTCAGAAAAGTTCATCAGAGATTGCAAAAGTAGCCAAGCGTAGGGGAGGGCTTTGCCTCTTGTTTAGCTGCTTGGCGAGTCAAAACAATATTTTCAAAGTACTAAAACTAGGTAGGTGCTTTGTCCCTGTTGTCAACATATATTCGTGTTCCCTGTTTGGCTCATGTTGGTTTGGATTTACTATCCCTGCAATATTCATGGCAAATGAAAAGGGTATCTTTTATTTATTCAATTTCCCCCCAGCTTTATTAAAGTATAATTGACAAAATTGTATATATTTACAGCACATAATGTAATGTTTTGATACAGGTATACATTTAGAAGTAATTTAACTCAAGCTAACTCACATATCTATCGCCTCACACGCTTATTTTTTTGTGGTGAGAACATTTAAGAGCTACTCTCTTAGCAATCCAAGTATATAATACATCATTATTCACTATAGTCACCATGATGTACAATAGATCTCCAGATCTCCAGAACTTATTTATCCCGTCTAACTGAAACTTTCTACAAAGGCTATCTTTTAAATAGCCTTTCTATATTTGGGGAAATTCCCACATAAGTTTCCTACCACCCCAACATAGAGGTCAGAGCTCAATTTCCCAGACTTCCTTGCAGTTAGAAATATGCAGGTGACCCAGGCTCTCTACCAATCAGGGAAGCTTACTTAAGACTGTGCCTCAGAAGGGATTAACAGAAGAAAAGCAGCTCAGGGTGGGCCACGTTTGGTGTCAAAGGAGCCCAGCCTTCAGGGGTGGTAAAGGACGATTGCCAGAAATAGTGGTAGTTATGGCTGTGGTAAAATCAAGTTCTTGGCAGCAATGCAAGTGCAGCAATGAGTCATGGGTGGTGGTAACAGAGGTCATTTTCTCATCAGACAAGTTCTACAGCCCTGTTTTGGGCACTGTTCCTATAGTTCAGCCTTGAGCTTGTTTCTCCAGCCCTTCCAAAGACACTGTGAACCACCCAGGCTCCTTTTAATAAATTCCTTTTTTTTTTTTGCTTAACTAGCCAGAGAGGATATTCCTTTTTAAAACTAAGCCCTCACCAATACAAACACCACCACCAGACAGTGACAGAATCAAATCAAAGATCTCCATCTTTTTGATTCCCAGGCTAGCATTCTTTCTACAACATCACATTATTTATATTCAATGCTTTTAGGAAAGTTCAAAATGCTGTTTTCAAAAACATATATGGAAATTTCCATTTTGAAGACAGGCTATGAATACTGTCCAAGAATCTATTTGGTTCATGATAAGAACCTACGTTTGAGTGCTTTGGGATTTTATTTGTCTTTGTTTTTGCTTTTGTTCATATAGATTCATAGACTAGTGGCTTCCTTAAAAGATGCTAGATTGCTTACAATAAAAAACACCAATAGCAATGTAGACAGAGTAGTCCAAATAAAAATAGGGCAAAACCATATAAAGGGAGAGATAATTGTCCTAGATAAATCAGGATGAGATCATTACCATGTTCTAAGCACTAAATTTACAATTTGCTTCCGTGAAGTAAAGGACAGCAATAGGGTAGATTATATTAATGTTTCCCAGCCTTGGTCCACCAACAATGATGTTTATTATTTTCCATCTTCAAGGCCTACAAGTTTTTAGAGTTTCTCTTTCAACCTCATTTATTAAAGAATGTTTTGAATGACCCCCACCATGAGTAAATATAAAGCTTATTGAAATACTGGAAACAAGATGTACCTTCCTATTACTGTTGTTGGTGACACCAGTTCACAACTATTGGGATAAAGCATTTTCACTTTCTGAGTATCCACCATGCACTAGTCAGCTACAATAAGAATTTTAATATCAGTATCAAATGTATTCATCACAACAGCTGTGTCCTATGTATTACTATCCATCCCCATTTTACAGATGAAAAAATTATTCAGCAGCTTCCCCAAGGCCACTAAGCTGGTAAACAAGAGAGCCAAGAGCTAGATCTGGGTTTGCCAACTCCAAAACCAGTGATAAGAACTATTTCTATTATATTACCTCTTTTAGGAAGAATTTTAGTTTTACAAGAGAGAAAATCTCCTTGAGGTTCTAAATCTTAGAAGGAATTTATTACATGGATGTTCACAGGAGAGCTACTGACTCTGCAACTGATAATGGGGACCTGAAGAAAAAATCTGTAATAATTCACTATGTTCATTGAGGTCTGATACACTGGGTTCTGGAGGCATCTGGGAAAGACACAAGAGTGAACCAGGCATGGGCCCTGCCCTCTGAGAGCTTCCCCAGGTGGAGAGAAGAGACAAGCACTCGGCTAACCAAAATACACACAGGCTACATGGGGCCAGGTGTCATCTCTGATGGGTAGATCAAGGCTCAGGGAGGTGGCCAGAGAGATGGACTGACCACATCTTCCTTGGCATTGGGCTCTCAGTGCTGCTGCTGCTGCTGCTGCCTGTGGTTCAGAGTCCAGGGCCCTCACTGGGAAGCCCCACCCTGCCTATGTTCCCAACTGCATGAAATACTAGCCCTGCCAAGCTTAGTCCCTGCCCTGCTCCCTGCTGAAATCTGCCCACCACTGCCACCAGGTATCTATCCCAAGGCTCTAAGAAAGGTTATCTGCACTCTCTTGGATAACGATCAGCAGCTCTCATAGGCGAATCTGATAGACCATGCCAAAAAGATTCTAAAGAGGATCAATGAAACAGAAGCAGAAGTGGTGAATTCCCATAAGGCAAAAGATAAATGTTCCCTACCCAAATAAAAAAATTAAAAAAAAAAAAAACTATTCCCTACTTCTGTTTCCTGATGGCTGCCTGTCCCTGCATTCCATCAGGTCTATTCTGAGGCAAATATCTCCAAGAGGCCCACACATTAATCCATTATTGACCATGGCACCTTATACAGAGGTAGTTTATCAGCTCCTACCCTCAAAGTTTTTCTGAGAGGAGATGCACATCTCTGAGAAAAAGGGCAATGCTGGGGGCTTGGACCACTGCCCAGAGCAGCAGGTCTGGGCCCTGAAGCCCCAGGTGTATGCTGAGAGTGCCAGGTATCTAAGCAGAAGAGAGTCAGGGCCACAGAGGCCAAGCCCATAGGCCTATGCTGCAGTCCTGCCTTTGCTTGCCTCTGCTCTTCTCTACTATCTCAATGTACAAATTTGAAAAGAGAACATTTTACAAGAATATTATAAACTAACATTTTCAGAGTTTCCAGTTGTCAGAGCCTAGAAGGGACCTCAGAGACCAATATATGAACAAAAGAGTGAGATACAGGTAGGTGAAGTGAGTTGCCCAAGTTACTTGGCTAGTGAGGATCAGGCCTAGCTTCTCCTTACTTCCCTAAGTAAGAGCCAGATGGCCCTTCCCTGGTGCAAGGAAATCAATTATTTACTTGATTGCTGCAAGCTTTAGACTGAACGTTCCTTGAGAAATAGGATCGTTCATTAAATTATTCAGCAAACATCTATTGCACTTGGCAGGAGCTGATGTGGAGGCAGGGAAGCAAACAAGTAACAACTTGACAGGAGGCTACCAGTGAAGAGTCGGTATAAAGCATTTAGCACGATGCTTAGCCCCCAGTAAGTGCTCAATACATGGTGGCTTCTATAAAAGTATTCTTCTAGTGAAATGGAAATACAGAGCTAAAGGTAGGCAAACTCATGCACTGATGCAGGGTTAAGAGCAGAAGAATGATCCGATCAGAGTTTAGGAAGGTCACTCTGGCAAAACTTTGGAGGATGAGAGTTAAGAAAAAGAGATCAGTTACACTGCTCTCCAGAGGGTCCAAGTAAACAGTGATGAATAGCTGAACTACAACCATGAAGCTGGAGATGTAAAGAAGGGAAAGTTCCCAGAGGTAGTTCAAGACGTATAATTCCAAAGGGTGAGTGGGAGAGGTCGAGAGAGGGGAGAGGGGAGACACAAAGCCAACACCTGGTCTGGACTCTTGGGGATGCCCATGATGGCCTTTATCAGGATACAGTCTCCTAGCTGCTACTTTATGAAAGAAGAAAATGCGGTCAAGTTAGGGAAAGTTATTTTTGGGATGCCTAAGAGACATGCGAGGGGGAAACGTCCCAGAGGTATTCGTGTTTCCAGGTTTATAGCTCAGGAGAAAGGTCTGAGCTTGAAGAACTAGCATGGACACAATCAGCCTACAGGTCAAAGCCAAAGCAGTGAGGACTAGATAAAACGTACACATTCAGAACACATGTACACAGGGAGGGGAACATCATACACCGGGGCCTGTCGGGGGGTCGGGACCTAGGGGAGGGATAGCATCAGGAGAAATACCTAATGTAGATGATGGGTTGATGAGTGCAGCAAACCACCATGGCACGTGTATACCTAGGTAACAAACCTGCACGTTCTGCACATGTACCCCAGAATTTAAAGTATAATAAAAAAAAGAAAAAGAAAAAGAAGAAGGAAGGAAGGAAGGAAGGAGAAAAGAAAAGAGAGAAGGTAGAACACAAAAGACACAAAAGCAGAGAATTATCTCAGTGGATTTCATCTGAGGCATATTAAACACTAAACAAAAAAAAAATGTACCCATTCAACTAGTATTTATTAACACCCTATTGTTTGCCAGACACTGAAATAAGTCATAAGGCTAAAGCAGAAAACAAGAAAGAGAAGGTCCCTGCCCTCAAAGAGGTTATATTCTGATGAGGAGAGTCAGAATACACACACACACACAAACACACACACACATACACATACATAATGAAAGGAAAATATTAGCTAGTAAAAGCACTGAGCAAAGAATTGAATTAGGGTATGATGTGATAGACACGGGCTATGTAGTTCCTTTTTCTTTGCTCAGAAAAGAGTTTGAAAAGCATAAGATGGGGCTGAAGACAAGGTGCAGGGACCATTTGTGGGCTGAGCACAAATGAGCAGCCCCAAGCACAGAGGGCTCAGCATCCGGCACCAAGCATGTCATATGGATCGAGACATCTAGACTCTTGGTCTACGCTCTCATTTGAAGGCCATGCCATCACCTCCAAACTAGAACCCCCAGGAACAACTCTAGTGGTTCATTATTTCATTTAGTAACTATATGTATTGAGCCCAGCAGTAGGGGATGCTGCAGGGAACAACACCATTGAGTTCCCCGCCCTCAGAAAGCTCACATTCGAATAGGAGAAGACACATACAGCACATACAAATAGATACCCCACCCCCAAGTAAACAGATCTCTAAATAAAATAACTGCAAGTTGTGCTAAGTGCTGTGAAAAATATAAACAAGTGGCTAAGAATAACAGCAGGTGATCTACTCTAGATAGGATCTAGAAAGCCCCTCTGAATGAAAGCCCCCCTGGGAGTTGGCATTTGAGATGAGTCCTAGAGTGTGCCATGCAGAGGATGGTGGTGACTGCATTTCAGGCAGAGGGAACTTGGTGTGCATAGGCTCAGAGACAGGAAAGAGCTTGATGTGTTTGAGAAACCGAAAGACAGTCAGTAAGGCCAAAAGACAGGGCTGCAGAAAAAGAGGTGATGACACTGGAAATACAAACAGACTCACATCACTCAAGGCCTTGCTGGCTGCAGTCAAATGTTTGGATCTTATTGTGAGGACAATGGCAAGCCACTGAAGGATTTTTCAAGCCAGGCGAAACCTGATCTGAGTTTCATTTTAAGGAATTTCTGGGACGGGGAGGTCCTTCTTTCAGAGCATGCAGCTCCTTGACGCCACCCCTCCAATCACAGCGTAGTGGCCCTTTATCCCACCCACAATTAGGGTCAGGCCTCCATCTGCAAAGCAACTTTTCCTCCTTGGATCGCCTGCCTGGCCTAAGTGCTTCCCAAAAAGCCCTATAAACTCACTAAAGTGTTTCCAATAGACTTTGCGAGTGCTGGAAAAATGGATGCTTTTGTAAAAGGACACAAATAATAAAACGAAACCACTCCCTCATTTCTGCTGGAAATTTCTTGCTTTCACCTCCACTGCTTTCCATTAGCCCATGGCCTGTGTAATTGTCTCTGCTCTTTACTGTCTCCATTTATTTTCCAAAACACTATGAACATGTGTATGTGACTATGAACAATAACAAAGAACTATAAATTCTTATTGATCCCAGAAGGTTGGGAATTCTAAACAATAAAAATATGTCCTCTGACTGCTTCTCTCCAAAGAACATTTTGGAGACACAAAAGAGCTTTGTTAAAACAACAAATGAGCTCTTGGGACACTCTGGGCCTAATGGTGGGCTCCAGGCCACCAGGTAGTGATGCAATAGGCGACTGCAGACACAAAGTTGGAAAGACCTCCCTGCTACCCTCTCCTGGGCTCACTTCCTCATTTCTCAGCCCACATCTTGACTGCATCAAGCGGAGTTTACTATATAGCTTTCAGCCACTATCGTTGTCAGGAGCCAGAATTCTCAGCCTAAAGAGAGAGTCCCCTTTGTCCTCCATCCATGATTTAATTTATTCTCCTAAATGCTCCATTCACTTTGTTTTCAGCCTAAGAAGTCTCACAATTGTACTAGACCCTGAATTTGAATTTCCCTGTGTTTCTGCTGTTTGGAAATTTGCCTCGGTCAGCCACTGGATAGTCCCAGAATTCAGCTTCACCTTAGAGAAAATCTTAATCATGATTTGTTATAATATTTCCAACTACTGTCATATATTTTTCCCTCGATTCCTATATTTTCATGTCTTTCAGAATACACATATGTGTGTAAGCACATGTATACACAGATGCATACATATCACCTTTGCTCTGATAATCGGTGAAGTTTTTACTATTTTCCAACTTCATCACATTCCTGGAGATGTCCCTCCTTTGTCCCCCAGATTTTGGTAGGGAGGAGGTGCTCTTAGCGGTGCTTTTTTCTGTCTTTCTCACTCAGATGCATCATTCCTGGCATTCTGCTGATCCTTCAACCTCCTGATTCATAAGACAATGTGACCAGCTGACTTTCTATGCTCTTGTCCCTCTGTTCCTATGTACAAACTCCTTTTATATGTAAATTCATAACATTTACTAGAGTATTAGTGGCCAAAACTTTACCACAAAATAATACAAACTCAAAGAAATGCCAATTCCTAATAAAAAATAGTTAACTGATTAGGAAATAAATAGTTCTTTCTGTTATTTGGACAACCTTGAGGGGAAAACAGGTGATTGTTAGCAGAATATGGCTTACCTGAATGTATTATAATCCACCATATTTGTGTGCTTAGAGTCAGCAGCTTTAAATATCTGCTTGAGCTCTCTGGATTTTCCCTCTTCTTGCTTCAGCTTTTGTAGGGCAAGTTTGAGGTTACTGAAAGGATACTGTAAGGGGGAAATGAAAGGAAAAACATATTTAAATATTCCTAACAGTTCAGGAGCCCAATCTTGCTGATGGCCAGCAAAGGGACTTCACACTGTGAACATGAAGTTAGCAGATTTGTCTTTGCAAAGAAACCAACACCGAGAAGGCATGACTAGCTTTGTATCTCCTCAATTAAAGCTTCTGGACAACAGCTGACATCAGCATAGGCCCCAGCTCTGAGGGAAATGAGCTTAAGGAACACCAGGCCACAGAGATCAGAAAACAATCCCTGCTTCCATCTCAGCCTCCTCCCTCTAACCCTTGGATAGTGGCCCAATATGTTGGGAGATCCTAATGGAGAAAATGGGGATTCAAAACTGGATAAGTAGCCCTCCATTTTCTCTAGATCTTTAGAATGGGGTCCCCCTGGAACTGCTGTCCATTAGGCAACGCACTGATGAGAGCAAGGCTGGGTATCAAAGATCCACGCAAGCACCCTAACCCTCGCACAGTCATTCTCTGGGCTGTCCACTGTTCCTGTCTCTTATCCTGTGACTAGCTTTTTGACTTGGTAAGAATACTTCTTGCATCCAGTGAAACATAAGGTCGTAAATAATTATAGGTAAGAGACCAAAAATGAGAAGATTAAATTTTAAAATAAAAATATTGATGGCAATTTAGTCTAAAGATCCCTCTCTCCCACCAGAAAATGATCCAGGTGGTTTGGCACCTATCGCAGACCCCTACTCCTCCCACTTTTTTTGCATTTCCTTTCATCTATTTCCATGACAGGACCTATTAGCTCTTTTGAAAAGATTCCTCAGGCTGATATTAAATAGTATAGCAATCTTTCTCTGCTTAGAATGTCTTTGTTAAGGGCAGTTTTAAAATAATGCAGTTTTAACTTGGGATGCTGATTCCAGATAATGTCCTACCCTGCTTTTATTGTCCTCAAAGGAAAAAAAAAACCTTTATATCTTATATTTATGCTATATATATTTTATATTAAGGTATAGGCTCACCCTCTGATTAGAAATAGAACTCTAATTTACAATAGCAACACTGATTGAGCTTACCATGGGCCTCATGGTTAGCTCAGCGCTTCATACACATTATCACATCTAATCTTCATAGCAATTCTATCAAACAGGCACTGTTGTTCCTCCCATTCCAAAGATGAAGAAACTGAAGTTCAGGAAAAATACAATATCTAAGGTCCCTCAGCTATTAATGTGGAGTCAGGTTCCCAAGCCAGGCCTGCTGGTCTCCAGAAATCTAAACTCCCAATTACTGAGTTTCTCATCTAGATTCAGTGTTTTCGAATAGCTACTGGTTCAAGGTTTTATGATAACCTGAATCCCTAAGACTACAAATGGAGAGATGGCATGGCAGCCATGGAGGGCGCTTCTCAGGCCTCCTATCAAGAGAGACCCTGTGGAGAAGAGCATTGTTGGCTGACAGACTCCAGCTGCCATACCTTCCGGATTCACACAGAGTTCACAGGCAATGTCGCTGCTGGGGCCACACTCTCCCCAGGCTGTTCCCACCCAATGACACAGCACAGCAGGGGGACTAGAACCAGGTGATTCCTGCCTGACAGGGGACCTCTCTGATGGGCAGTCTGTGCTCTGGGGCTCCCCATCAGCCTGGTTGAGACTTTCTCAGAGCTGTGCTGTCAGCTGAGGCTCTCCCTACCCACCCCTCCTTCCTTTCGCTCTCCTTCCACAGGGGTTCAACCTGCCTCCCGGTCTGAAGGTCCCCCCTGCCCACTCCTACCCCCTCCCCCTTTATCCTTCTCAGAAATTTCCACCACAACATCTCTCACACTTCTCATTCTGTCTTGGCGTCTGCTTCTCAGAGGATCCAAACTGATATGAATGATGTGATGTACACAGAGACATCAATCTTAGCAACTTAACCCCAGCCATTTCATATATAAATGAGACAAAATTGGCACTGTATGTATATAAATGGCACATAAATATTATCACTTATAGGTAAACTTTTAAAATAAAATTTTCCAGATAGATTTTTCCCATATTAGGCAATGACTCCCAAATAAACATGTTTGTACACCGAACTAGTCCACATTTAAAATCAAGATTTTATCAATATGTTATTTTTACCGAACAGCATTGCCATAATGGCACTTGCAGTAACAGTACCCATCTGCCATCTTATTTCAAAAAAAAAAAAAAAACTCTTTGAGCTCACTGTTGCCAGTTTATCCTTAAATCCTTATTTAGGCCTCAGGTGGCTACTGTTATGAGAAGTTGCAAACCCAGCAACTATTCAGTTCCCTTGAGGTTTCTGTTTGTTCAGGTCTTGGCCTTCTCTGTTGGCCTGTGCCAATTAACTGGGACGGCCCAGTGTGTGGCACCAGATTTTTCTTCCTTTCCTATAGTTGTTGAATTTCTTTCTGAAAACATTGTTAGCGTCAGCAGAAAACCCAGGAAACTTGATTCAACCCTGGCCCTGCCTCCTGCCTGTGCCTGGAATCCGTGATGCTGGGCAGAAGAGAACCCAGCATGTAAACAGAGTAGACAAGAACCTGGCCTCTGTGATGGGACATGTGGCCAAGTCACACGAATCCATTATTCATGCCCACATGTGTGAATGCACAATGTACAACTGGTGGCAAGATGAAGAAGAAAAGGCCCTAGAGAAAGAAAAACACAGACTGCGGAGGGCTGAGAGGCAAGTCAAGAATCATACAAAGTAAATTCACCTTATCTGTATTCTGCTCCATGTAGTTTAAGGTATACTCATCAGCATTGAGCAAACGAAATAAGTAACCATTCACATTCACCGTGACTCCAATGTACAGCTCCTCGGCCTTGATATATTCAGATAGTTCACTTTTAAAGACTTCTTGTCCAGGCTTTTTAACGCGACTTCTTTTCAAGAACATCCCACCAGCAATTCCTATAAAAAATAGAAAAGTTCATGAGCAGCCTTTATTCTTAAAAGAACCACGTGACTTGCCTTCAGAGTTACTTTATCTTCAAGCACAGACCACCATATAAGTTACCTGTGAACTCATATTGCCTGTTATTTTTGGACTTAAGGGAAGAATGAGGCAGTGAGTGAAGAAATAAGACTTCCTAGGTGAGGATGTTCAAGACAAAAAGCAAAGCCAGGCATGGTGGCATGTGCCTGCAGTCCCAGCAACGCAAGAGGCTGAGGCACGAGGATCACTTGAGGCCAGCAGTACAAGACCAGCCTGAGCAGCATAGCAAGATTCCATCTCAAAAAAACAAAAAAAAGAAAAAACAGAGAAAAAATGGTGTGTAATTCTAGCCTTTTCTTCTCTCTGTCTACTCCCTTCCCAGTCCAATAAACACTTGGCAAGGACCTCCTATATATGCCCAGCAGCATACTGGGAGTGTGGAACATGAGGAAGGCACTCATCTTTAGAGCATGTTTGAACAGTACCAGTTAGAAAATTCCTCACTTGTGCTTATTTCCACCTATTTGTCCCAGATGATGTCTTATACTTAATCTGACGTGCAGATTAGGTAGCAAATGCCCTACTTCTGTAAAGGAGATTACTTAAGTGTTTAAAGATAACTATGGGAGTCCCCTTAAGTCTTTTTTTCCTACAGGTAAAATTCCTTTGCTTCTTTTAGTAATGCCTCATATTTCTTACTTTCCAGAACTATCATCATTTCATCTGTTCTCTTCTAGACATTATTTGTTTTGACCTCTTGGAAAGTAGCCAGTAGAGTTGAACAGGGAACTCCAGCATCTTCTGATACTGAACTGAAATCTACAGACCTATAAATATAGCCTGAGACCAGATAAGCTTTTTGGTCACTTCATCCCACTCCTCCTACCACATTCAGAAATGATAGGTGGTAAAAAGACACAGGCTTCCGAGCTCTGTCATTTGTTCGCTCGCTGGGTGATCTTTAGGAGTTATTTAATCTCTCTGAATTCTTATTGGTAAAATGGGAATCAGATGTGTGGAGGCCCTGAAAATGTACTTCTCAGGTCGCCTATAGTGGGGAACATAACTGATGGAAGGCCCCAGCTGCTGTGTTCTTAAATCAATCTTCAGGTGTGTGTTGAGGTCACTCTTCCCACAGGCTGCTGCCAACAGATGAGTGAGCAAGGCAGGGATAGTAAGACAGGCTCACTCCTACAAAACAAGGACTCCTCCAACTAGCAACTTTGCCTCAAGGACTCCCTGTCAACCTTGTCGAAATTTTCTTAGAATTTCACTGCAGTCTAAGACTCCCTCTTTCTTCCTTCCCTCTGTGCTTCACAGGCATCAGAACTGCACTACAGTCTGACAGCTCTCCCAGCCTCTTCTGGCTCCTTCCACATTTTCCCTCACCAGCATTCCCCCTATTAAATCTCTTGCATATTTAATCCTGTCTTGGCATTTGCTTCTTAGAGGAGCTGGACTAACACAAAACCTAACCTCATAAAGTCCTTGTAAGGATAATAGTAAGTTCTCAATCATGGCCACTAGGATTACTAGTAAGCTTGTTGTTGACTACCATCACTCCTTTCTATTTCATACATGCTGCAACTTGTTTGGCCACATCTTCCCCATTCTAAGTGTATAGAGTTGATTTTTGACCTGTAAGAGCATGACTTATATTCATCCCTATGCAATTTCATATTTTAAGATTTGATCCATTATTCAAATCACTCTGGAGCCTTAGTTATACAAGTTATTCCTTACTCATTGGTGTGCTAAGTAGCTCATACTAGCTCATAGGAGCTGACAGTTGAATTTTCAGAGATTTTGCAAGCCAGTTTTTAAACTCTTGGCTGCTTGAAATCGGCCATGGTTGGGGTATTCACACCATGGAAACTGGCAAACAGTACAAATCGGGGCTTTTAAAATCTTTTCAAAGAGCCAGTTAACCAGCACATCACTGATTATTCTTCCCAAATGCATGTCTTCAGCACTGATAAAAGTTCTAAACATGTTGAGACAAAGAACAGGATCCTACAGTGCCATGATTGGGCAAGTCAATGCCTCTCCTCAGCAATGACAGTGGTACCAGCATATTACAGAGAGGCATTCTGTGGGCCTGAGTGCTGGAACCTTGGCAACAACCTCAACAGACAGAAGGACCAGATAAAGATGGACCCTGACGACTGAATTTGTGTATCTGGGATTCTTGTCTTACAGCCAGACAAAAATGTTGTAAGTAGGACTACCAAGAATACAGACTTCCTCTTGGCTTGCTGGCTACAAGTAAAACTAGTGGTACTCAGACCATGATTTTGAAGCCCTTGGGTTCCACAGAGGTGCCTCAGAGGCCACAGCGGAAGTGGGGATAGTGGCAAGAAGGAGGTAACCCCAGGTCTCCCAGCCCTAAGCCAACCAAAACTGTTCCACTTCTATCATTTTAAATGTTTAGGTTCCCATTTAAGAGATCTGTAAAAAGAACCCTATTGTTCAGGGTTTTTTTATAAAGCCTCTATTGTAGATAATCTAAGCTACAAAATCAGATCATGTTCCCTAATTTTCAACATGAAGAGACACTTAAAATGTTCTCAAGAAAATACTGTGAAGAGTATATCTCTTACCTGAATTCCTCTCTATAGGTTCAAACACTGAAATGGTGTCATCACCAAGATAATATGAAATAACAAACATCCTGTCCAAGTCAACACATTTGTCTGTGACTAGTTTTGCAAAAAAACGGAGTATATTGCTTTTGGAGCCATAGCTAAATGGAAGAGAAATGAGAGTTAGAGCACTATACACGTAATCTTCCACATATTATGTTTTTAAAAGTCTGCAAAAGATATAATATGGCTTTAATATAGTAGGCATAAACTGTCCAAAGTGAAAGAGTTCAACCATCTTCTAATTAAGGTTCTAAATCTAAATGCAGAGGAATTTTCTCAGTATATTAAGATATCTCTGATTCTTTACATGTCCTGGGTAACACATTGGGAAAATGAACCCAAAACAAACGTCATAAACACACTGTTCAAACCAGCTGCACTAACAGGCTGTTCTCTAATGACAAGGCTGGTCACCAATCACAATAATCATGCTGGAAAGAAGAGCAAGCACCTAGCCCTACTGCCTGGGCAATCCTGGGCTCTGCCAGTATCTGGGGCTACCTCCCCCATTCACCACTCACTGTCTCATGCCCTTTACTTTACTGTCTTCCAGCCCACATCCTCCCCTCTCAGACTCACTCCTCCAGCTCCCCAGCAACCCCCCAACTTCCTTCAAGGGAAAAATTAACTTTTCCTTTTCAAATGCTATAACAAATATGATAGACCCACCTTTTTTTTTTAAATAGTGCTTATCACTCATATTGTAAACCATTACAAGTCTGTTTTCCAAGGACAAAGATTGTCTTATTAACCATTATCTAATATAATACTTTTTACATTGTAAGTATTCAATAAATGTTTATGGAAAATTGTTATGAGATCTGTATTGATTGGAATTTGCACTCAGAATTCTATGCATAAATAGAATAGTCTAGTAGACTAAAGATAGGATCAAATTATAGAATTAAAAGTTACCAAAGTTGATTGCCTGGTCACTGAAGAAATTGATTTATGGTCTGTAGCAGAAGCATGTCTGTGGATATCCGCTAGTGAAAGGTGGACTTTGTAAGAAACAGTAAACCCTTGGAGAGGTCTTTGATAACTAAAATCATTACCCCAGGGAGGTACACAGGAGAATAAACCATGTCCTCTGTCACAACTCTAAGCAGAGAAGTCTTCCCTTGCAGGGTCTCCTATACTGAAAATCATTCTTTCCTTGTGTTCACAGTGATTTAAAAAATAAACCAAGTATTTCTGATTTGCAGAGGCAACAAGTGCTTTTCTCTGCTCCTTTCTCAGGCTGTACAAGAATCCGGGCTGAAAAAGGATAGCACCAAGATTCCTAGGCTTGAGGCCCCATGTGAGACGGTGTGCAGCAGTTTGGAAGGCTCACCCCAGAACAGCCTGAGCAAAGCAGCCAGGTCTGCATGGCTGTTTTCTCTGTACCCAGTTTCCAGGCTTCAGACAGACCTCATATAGTGTGGGGGGAAGCTATGCCTTGTCAACCATCTTCTCTGGTACATAATTGGATTTATATGTAACAAATAGATTTGGTAGCCCCTCTCACACAAGAAAGCCATAACATTTCAGATACTAGAAATATCACTGAAACAACTGAGGAAGGTCTAACTTCAGGAAAAGGAGTATTACTGTAAATTTAACTTCTTATAATTTATAAGTGTACATGTTCAGTGTGGGTTTTTCACACGTTCAATATGCCTTTTTTTTTCACCTAAATCTAGTGTTCTGGAGATCTCATCAATTGAGAATATAATCTACTCAATAAAACTTTTAGAATAGCAGTTCACAAAGTTTATTATATATAAAAGCCACCTGGGGAGCTTGTTAAATATATAGAATCCAGAGTCCAATCCCCAGAGATGTGGGGGGATTCAGTAGTTAGCTCACATCTCCAGAAACCTGCATTATTAATAAGCACCCCAGAAGATTCTGATAAGGTGGTCCCCTGGGCATACTTTGAGAAGCACTGCAAATGTTTTCAGATATTTCCCTAATAACTACTTCTCAAACTTCCCAGAATATTCTTTTTTATCACAATGCTCCAGCTGACCACTTACTTATACCTCCTGCATCAACTGTAAGGCCACACCCAATTTAGCTCTATATAGACTTGTACTCTTGGATGGTTGTTTTAAAAATGTGTTTATTCCCGTTGTCCCCAAACAAATTATAAGTTCCTAGGTCCAGAAGCCATGTCTTAACTTTTTCTACATACAGCCCAGAGTTATCTAAAATCATTACCTCAAATTCTTCTCCCGTTTTCTCTTGAATCCATTTCCATTAGGTTTGCTCTACCTAAACTGCTCTTGTAGAGGTCAACAATGATCTCCACGGTGCCAATTCCAATGCTTAATTTTTTGTGCCTATCTAACTTAACCAATCAGCAGCAATTGGCACAAATGATCACTCCTTCAGTGTTACTCTTGCTTCACTGGCTTCCGGGATCCAGCATTCTCTTGGTTTTGCTCCTACCTCCTTGTTTGCTCCTTTTTAGTCTCCTTTGTTGGTTCCTCCTTTTTTCCCCAAGCTCCTAATTGGGGATGTTCCAGAGTTTATTCCTTGGTCATGCTCTGCTCTAGGTATATTCACTCCCTTGGTGATCTCATCCAATCTCAAGGCTTTAATACAATTTGGTATCATGGCTTTAAATACCATCTACATGCTGATGGCATCCACATTCACCTATCTTCTGAACCCTATACTCACACATGTATCCAACTGCCTACTTGGTATTGCCACTTGATATCTAATAGACATCCCAAACTTAACTGGTTCTAAAACTGAACTTCTACTCTTGTCCCTAAACCTACCCTATCTCCAGTCTTTCTCATCTCAGTAGATGGCAACTCCACCCTTCCAGTTGCTCAAGCCCAAATCTTGAGAGTCATCTTAACTCCTCACTTCTTTCATACTTCATATCCAGTTTGTCAGGGAATCCCACTGGCCCTACCCTCAAAATAATTCCAGGATCCACTAATTAATTTCATCACTTCCACTGCGCTCACCCAGATCTGAGCCACCAAAACTTTTCTCTTGGACTACTGCAGTAGCTTCTTACCCAGTCTTAATTTCCACCACTGCCATCTATAGTCTGCTCTCAACACTACACTGGAATGATTCTTTTAAGAAGAAAATCAGCTCAAGTCACTTCTCTGCTCAAATTTTCTAATGGCCCCCTTATCACTCAAAGTCAAAAGCATCCTTAAACAGTCTGTAGAGCCCTGTGTACCCAGTCCCCCATACACTCTCATCTCCTCTCTGTGTGCTCTGCTCTTTACTCATCTACTCCATCCATGTCGGCCTCCCGGATGCTCCTTGCACATCCCAAGCACACTTCTTGCTCAGGGCCTTTACACCGACTGTTCCTTTTGCCTGGAGCACATTTCCTCTCCTCAGTAAAGTCCATCAAGACCACACTATTTAAAATTGCAACCAGGAATGTTCCTCAGCCCCATACTCCCAATCTGCCTTTATTCTTTCCACAGCAACTTAATACCTTCTTTATTTTTTTCACAGTACTTAACATCTTGTAAATACTTCATAATTTACTTATGTATTAATTGATGGTCCACCTCCCAGAACTAGAATATAAGTTCCACGATGGCAGGCCTTGGTGTCTATTTTGTTCACTGATGTATCACAAACACCCAGAACACTGCTTGGCACACAGCAGGGATTCAAGAACTAGTTATTCACTAAGATAATGAACGGCTCATCCAGGGCTATACACCTACTAAAAACCTCAAATATATCTAGAGCTATAGAGTCTTATGGTTGGAAGACACATGAAGGCTTATTTTTATTAATGGGGAAACATTTTTAAAAGAAGGAAAAAAATGACTGATGGGGACAGCAGATGGACAATATATGTAACAAGACAGAGATGAAGATTAAACCATGAATTTTTGGATGCTATATGGTTATGACTGGCACAAGTCTGGTATAATAACCCTCCTGGTGAGAAGTCATCTGTCTCTTCTATCCATGATTAAGAACTGGATGAGTGAACATTTATTCTATTTGCTCACTTCTTCATCCATTCCTTCTCTTCTTAGACAAACTATTGATCCCCAAATATATAGCCAGCACTAACTCTTATGGAAGCAATAAAGCTGGCCCCTGCCCTCAAGGAGCTCTTGGTCTAAGAGGAGCCCACAAATTACATAAACAAGTCATTAAGATGCACTGTTATATGTATAGGTTCTGTCGAAAGACAGGTAAATTCCAGAAGTCAGATTTCCCTGGGTTCAGTTCCTAGTTCAGCTAAAAATTAGCTGTGTCACCTTGAGGAAGTTGTATGGCCTCTCTGAGCCTCAGTTTTCTCATGTAAAAAATGGGTACAATAACATTATCTACTTTCCAAGGATTTGATGATTAAATTAGATTAAGTATTGTAACATAGCACATAGTAACCACTAATGGCTTATTATGAGTAATCAGTAATAGTAGTAATATTATTATTAGAAATATAATCAACAGGGTACTGTGGGCACACAAAGAACAGAGTAACTAATTCAGCCTGGTGCAGCAAGAAAGATATTATCCTGGTTCTCCCTCCTCAGACTAGACAATCTGCCCAGCAGGCTACCGCAGTGATATCTACCCAGATAATAAAGAAGATCTTTATATCCATCAAAAGCTCATATGCTTTAATCTGAAACTATTCCCTCCAATGACTCATAGATCAGCATTAACCTCATAACAATAGCACCAAGTACATTTTTAATAGCAATATATATATAATCAATGTGTCATGTACAATTCCATGTCTCAATTCACAGTTTATTTGTATTTTAAAAAACTATTCTTTGTATGCTTTGTGAAATCATCTTCCTTAGGTTCTTACAGTTTTAAAACCTTGGGTTATTCAAACTCATCTATAAGTCTCCAGCTGAATGTGCTAGTTACTATGGAAACATGGTCCCTGTGTGAGAAGAGCTTGAGGAAAGTGTATTCCTGGCACAGATTGAGCAGTGGACAGAAAGAACAAAATGAGAGACATTTGTGCCTATACTACCATTCTCCAGCCATGACAACATGACAAGAACATGGAATACCACCTACAGTCAGTGTTCTGTGGGCAAATTTACCCAGTGTAGACAGAAAGAGGGACTAAGTCAACTACTCACAAAGAACGGTTTTCCCCTGGGTTCCAGAAGCAACACCCTGGATAATATTTCATCTTGTTTACTTATAAGAAAAATTCCCTCTCCTTTTACAATAGGGACATTCTTCCTGCCCACCTCCTTCGGGTGGCTGTCCTTAAAAACATCAGTTAGCCATCAAAAGTCCTACCCTGGAACCTCACCTAAACACTGTTCTCGATAAGGGAGGACAGAGTATAAGCTGGCGACCCTCTTATGTGATAAAAATCAGTGGTTCTCAAACACTGGTGTGTCTCAGAATCCACTGGAAGACTTGAGAAAATTCAGAACGTTGGGCCCCTTCCCCAGAGCTTCTATCTCAGTCAGTCTGGGGGTGGGGGAGACACAATAATTAGCATTTCTAAAAAGTACAGGGACCACTCCTGAGAAGCATCAAATCTAAAACTTAAAAATAGAACCCTAAAATCCTTAAAAGATTATTTCTAGAAAGACAAAGGACATCATGTCATAGCAAAGGCAGACTTTAAGACATTCTATATAATTCTTAATCAATTTTTACCACTTTTATAGATACAACATAACTACTGTTCTCTCTCCTTCAAATGTGCTACAACAGCACCTGACCCCAGTCAATTTTATGAAATCCAGGATGTCTTTTTCTTCTCCTTCTCCTAGACTTACCACATTCCCTTTATCACTGCTTCTCCCCAGAATCTCCTGATCCATTATTTCCCTCACACAGGACTGTAACCCTTAGCCCACATCCTATTTAAGCATCTACAATGTTTCCCCACCACTTTTCCCCTGACTTCTTTCTCCAGGGCCTGCTCTCCCTGCAGAAGCAAAAAGTAGCCGAGGGCAGTGTCTACATTCTATATGCATGATTTACAGGCAGGTTTTTCTCCATGTCTATTAGGAATACTTCTGAAAGTCCATCATTTAAAATTATATTCAGCCAAGTGAGAAATCTATGGTTACTGAACTCAACCAACCTCTCAAGAGAAAACAACATTAATCACCAAATAACATTTTTAAAAACACGTATAAATCCTTGAAATCTCTATAGCAGGGGTTGGCAAACCACAGTCAGTGAGCCAAATCTACCAGGCCACCTGTTTTTATATGACTTTTGAGATAAGAATGGTTTTTACATTTTGAAACGGTTGGCAAAATCAAAATAAGAGTAATATTTTGTGATATGTAAAAATTACATGAAACTTGAATGTCAGTGTCCATAAAAAAAGTCTTATTGGAACACAGTCACACAATCATTTACATTCTGTCTGTGGTGCTTTCACGCTACAAAGGCAGATCTGAGTGGTTGTGACAGACACCGTATGGCCCACAAGGCCAAAAATATTTCCTATCTGACCCTTTAAGAAAGAGCTTGCTAACTCCTACTCTACATCTTTCCTATTTTCGGGAGACAGATATATAGATAGATATGGAAAGGCAACATAGACTAGAGATAATATTACTTTAGGGGCCTCCAGATGATACTTATTAAAATAAGCACTCAAGTAAGAACCTGTTAATACGTGCATGTTAATCAACCTCATTAAAAGCCTATAATAATGTCTCCCTGGACTTGCAATTAGATGAGCTGCGTGACATCTGTTTCGTCATGAGAACTATGTTATAAACCCCAAACACATTTGGGAAAGATCAGACTAAAATCATGGTTCCCTCAAGCACCTGTCTTTTTCCATAAACTTCTTGAAGTTCCTCCGACGAGGTGTGGGCTTGAGGTCTATGCAGTTACGGAGAGAATCCTCTTCAGAACCAAAACCGTTGTAAGGTGGAAATTTCCTTTCTATTTTTGGAGGAGGAGAAGGAGGCTTGCATGAAACTGAGGTAAAGTTCTCTAGAACAAAACAAAGGCAAACAAAACATCAATATTTTTTTTGCCCTGATTATGGCTGTTTTGAAAGGTTTGTTATGTTTTCAAGATGAACATGGAGATCTTTGTAGACTATTTTAAACTCTTTCAAACAAAACACAGCAAAATCCTGTGAGAGTACTTTTCAATCATGTTTACAAAAACCATGGAACTCACTTAATAATCACCATTGGTTCAAAAGTTAAAAAAAAAAGAATCTATGTCAAATAAGTAAACGTTTATATTTTGTCATCACATTCCCACTTCTGAATATTTTTTGTTCTCCTCTGATTTTTCCAATAATATGAAAATTCAAACTTGAAACTTTATGCCACTCGTTCCACATTTTAACCTGTAATTTAGCCCTCTCCTATCTCAGTCAACACTCACTAATAAAATTCTTTTCCAAACAGGACTTACTCCTGACTATTCACCTTTATCCTTCCCCATCCACCATCTCCTCCTACTGCACCCTCTATTTGAGTACTCTCCATTGCCTCCAAAGCAACTCCAGGTCATAGTACTTCCCTATGTAGTTCAAAAACAAACACCAAAACAGAACTTTCCTCTCACCAGCCATGGCCCCAGGTAGCTTTTGTTAAGCCCAAGAAAAGACTACAATTGCACTCAAATGCAATGAAGCGAACAAACAAAACAGAAAAAGAAAAAACTTTTAAAATAGCCAACTGCCTACTCTCTCCAAGGGAGTGCTACGCGGTAAATACTGTTGATTTTATTTATATACTTATCATCTGTGAGGAAAGAGAGGTGGAGAGAGAGCTGGTAACATATTTGTAATAGCCTAGGAGCTTTCAGGTACTCATTTGCGAGGCTGTACAATCTCAGAAGCAACCGTGCTCTCCAGAGCAAGGAACATATTGACCTGGTCTATCCAAGTCACTGTGTTTGTCCCCAACATAAATGGCAAAAAAAGATGCCACATCTTTCCTAAAACAAAACAAAACAAACTCCCACAGAATCTATTTTCTACTTCTTCCCCAGGCTTCAGTATGACATAGGTGTTTTCAATCATGTATGAAAGGAGTTCTACATAAGCAAATATTTCCTTTTCCACTGTCAAAGTTCCCATAGAGGAAGAGTACAAATTTTAGTGCACACCTCCAGAAGAGAAAATGGAGATCAATTTTTCATCCAAGACAACCTAACTCTTAATATTAAGGTGGTTGTTTGGTTTTTGTTTTGTTTTGTTTTGTTTTTTAACTGATGATCAAAAGGCTAAGGGCTTGAGGCCATTTCTAACTCTTGTTGAAAACATTTTCAGCTTTCATATGTCCTTAGACTTCCTAGCAGCCTTTGTGTGAAATTTCCCCAAAAACAATCCCCAAAAGAGTATTGTTACATCCTAACAGAGACTGCTTACAGCAGACATGTTTATAAAGGTGACTCAGTGAAAGGGGGGAGCCAGTCTGCCAGTACAGAAATGACTTGTGAGCTTCAACTATTGCTATTTTTATGGTGATTAAAGAAAAGTCTTGGAAATAAAGAGGAGAGTTCAAATCTTGGAATTGGGCAGAATTGCGGTAGACTCTATCATTGCTAACCATTACATCTAACGCACCACTGTTTGGTCTTTCATTTCAGGAAGAACATCATAGCCATGGCAGGAGAGCTCTATGTGATTATTTAAAAATCTGGGCCTGAGCAGTTTCTTTCAACAGGAGACATATACATACAACTCTACATACCAATCTAAGCAGTCTAACCAAAAGAGGACACATATTGAATCTCAAAGTAATTAGGACTGCATTCTACACTTCCCCCTAGAACTACAGGGCTTATAACACACTGTTGTTTTCTCAACCATATAATTTTTGCAACAGATTAAGTAACAAAAGAACCAATTTAGAGCTTTCCTCTGCACCCACAGTGCCATCTAGTGTATAAAAGCTGAGAACTTTTCCTCTCCATCATGCCTGACTTTTATACCACCACATACATCTTTTTGGAAACTCTGGCTCAAGATCCAACTTTAAATCCCATTTATCTGGGTAATTTGCATACGTTCACAAAGCTCTGGACTCACAGCTGAATGACAAGTTTCCTCACTTTGGTTTTCCATCATCCCAGCATCCTGCGTGTTTTAGGTGTTCAAAAATATTCATTGAATAAATGAAAAAGTATACATTTTTGTACAAAGCATCTTCCCCAATGTCTCAAGTTGGCATTCTGCTAGATCCTGAGACAGATATGTCTTTTAATTATCTGATTCCTCTAATTCCAAGTGACTTGTCAAAACATATATATATCGAATTCCCATCCATGGTTGACTAGATTCCAACAAATTGGCAGACAGATGATACATATTACAAAGGAGTCTTAATGCTTCTTCGTGGTGATTTTCTATTCACCATCTCAGTGGGAAAGACTACTGGGAAAAGCCTTCAGTTACCTCAACGTTCACTGCTTATGTTCCAGTAGCCTAGAGATGAATACAGGTTTTGGGAGGCTGGAAGCTTAAATAATTTGGGCAAAGCTCTTCTAGGCAAAGAATGTCAAATTACTAAGACAAAGTTAGGCCAGGGCCTTGGATTGGGACCCCTGGAAAGGAAGACCTCTAAAGATTATGCTTCATTAGCTTCAAGGTAAATCCACTTGTGCTTGTATTCAATACCCACGTCAAATGATTTCAATGAAACCTAAATTCGTGAATCACATCATGTTAGAGCTATAAAATCTTTAAGAATCCTCCCATCTCAACCATCTTCATTTCATAGGGGAAGCAAAAGAAACAAAATTGTTAGGTCCATCAGGGCCATGTGATGAGACCAGAAGCCAATTCTATCCTATTGGTGCAATTTTAAGTGTCCAATTCACTCAAATAATCATTAAACACTCATCTTAAATGTCCTGCTGTTCCTAAAAATTCAGAGATGGCCAGAAATGACTCCACAAAATTAAAGGTGCTTTAAGATTTTTGTTGAATCTAAGCATAACCCAATAAGTGTTCAAAAGCAACGAGAATGAACAATCTTGTTACTAGTTTCATTGTCCCAGCCACTAAGAAAAAATAAGAAAGTCCACTGAGAGACAAATAATAACCTAAAGCAGAAATTCCTACGTAAGAACAGTTTACATTTGATCCCTGTCCTTTTAGTGAAAGAAACACCTGCTGGAACCCCTAGAGCCTTTTTCAACCTTCATGCTATAGGAAAGATCAACAGACCTCCATCTGCTGGACCGTGTTCATTCACATAAAATAATGAGGGAGTGACATGCTACAGCCTGGCAGGCAAGCCAGGGCCAGCAGGATGGCCAAACTGCCTGATGGAGGGGGTCACACTGCACTATTAAAGAGAAGAAATCTATGGAATCACCTTCTCCTTAGAATCCTTAAATGTATGAAGGAATCATCTTAAGAGATTGAGTTTTACACAGGAGCTCAAATGTCTCTTGGAATTTTAGCAAGCCCTCCACTTCTACATAAATAGAAAGGTTATCCATGTACCTTTCTTGGGACTGTGGCCAACTCCTTCTCTTTGTCTGCCATTTTTTTCTCCCCCAAAATATGTTGGGGTGTCATTACACAGGAGAAGGTACTAAAGCACCAAGGTGGCGTACTGCATTAGAAATCTCCCCTGACTTCCTGCTAGAGACGCCCCTAGCTGTGTTGCTGCTGCTTGTCAGATCCTTCCTGCGTGCTGCACAGTGGAGATACCCAGGTTTTCTACTGAACACAATTATTGACAAAGGAGGAAATGTGACCACAATTATTGACAGAACCACAATGATTGATGGGACTTTGTCCTGGTTTGGGTTTTAAGGATACCAAAACATAACGCATGTAATTTGGTCAATTTAAAACATTGCTGAGACCAGATGAACTATAAATAAAATTAAAATGGCAGAAATAACTGTATCTAAGTAACATTAAGGATATTAATTTAACCTTACCAAAAAATCAGGAAAAGCAAATGCAAAGATTATCAGAGAACACTGATTCATTCTCCCCTCCACCTTATCATAGATATAATTTCTAGTCTTTACTTACATTAAGTACACTGTTGTAACTCAAGAAATGTTGTGTAATAATAGTGTCTGTTAAATGGGATATTTTAACATATGTTATGAGAAATATAAAAAGTCAGTGTGACTATGAAATGCATCATAATTTTGCATTTGCATAATTTTCTGTTTAAATGCATAATGCTCATGTTATATTAGCTTTAGAGGCACAGACTTTTTTTTTTTTTACATAATACAATTAGTCCACAGAGTGAACAAAAGAAGTGAACAGAAAGAAATTAGCACAAGGACTTGACTGAAATGGACCATAGGACATCTGAAGCTGATACATTTACCCAGGATGGCTCAATTTGGAGCACACCAGGGAATTCACACTGCCTCGAAAAATTTTCTAGAGAAGCTGTTAAGACCCTAACAATATACTAAGTCCCACCAGTAGGACATTCATTTTCCCAAATGCAACTTTCATATTCTCACCAAGCTGACAGACAAGCATCAACCAAAAGTTAGACTTTATGTTTAAGGAATCATATAATGCTTTGGAACACCACATCCTTTATATTAAGGTAATCATCAGGTGTAAGTTACGGTTTTTGGTGACTCATCTTGATATATACATTTAAATTTTCATTCTACACTAAAGACGGATTCCAAACAGGCATCTACATTTATTAAAGGCCAAATTCTTTTCCCACAGTCTAGGGGCCACCAGCAGCTTCTCTATAGCAGCTGCCACCTGCACATTCCTGGCTGCTTCTTGTCCACAGTCCCCAAGGCAAATATGCCCAACTGTGTCCACTGAAGGGGACTAATTTTAGAAAATAAAATAAAAAGAGGCCACCAATTTGGCCCCAGTAGGGCCCATACATTTTGACTAATCTGGCATGCAGATGCAGTGCAACAAATTCCCCTAATGAACCTAAGAGTAAAACTGTAAGCCTTTTTCACTCTAACCCCCTTGTGTACTTGATGTGCCTTCTCTCACAATATAAAGATTCCCAGAAGGCCAGGAATACTACACAATGCGGACAACAAGACACATAACATGGCTTCATCTCATTCTAGTGACAACGCACCTTGTCTTTCAAGAAGCTGCGGTTGCACTTGGCTTCCATCTCGCCCCTTGGGGAAGTGTGTTCATATGAATACTCCAAGGTTCAGAAAGAAGTACAGGACTAAGTACCCACTATCCCAACTCCAGTCCCAAACTGGGAGGTCAGCAAGTCCCATCAATTCCTAGCAGCAGCAGGTACCTGGAGCCTCAGGTAGAGGGGAGTTTAACAAATGAGGGTTTATGCTTTAGGTTTCACGTCACATCCTCCGCCAGCTTCCAAGACACTCATAACACGGTGTCACATGCTGCAGGTCTCAGTTCCCCTTCCAGCCTAGAAACCTCTTACACAACTCTATCTCCCAAGTCTACTACAGTGACCTACATATAGTAGGTGCTTAATCAATCGCTCATTTTCATTCTGAACTGAACTAACCTTACTGGAATGGAGTTAATATCTGAGAAGAGAGAAGCTTAAAACCTGGCTGAGCCTCACCAGGAAAGGTAGAGCAAACTAGCAGAAGAGAATTCCCTCAATAACTCAATTAGGTATATCCATTGTGGTAAGAAGAAGTAAGTGAAAAGAAAAGCATTCAGATTTCCATTTTGATTGCTAAACCAAAACATTTACCCCCCCTGGCATCAGGCAGACAAGTTCAAATCTTGGCTCACTCTTTGCTCACTGTATAACCTTGGACAAATGAGCCCCCTTTAAGCCTCGGTTTTTTTCACCTCTAAAATGGGGATAATGAGCCTATCCATAGAGAATTGTTAGGAATATATAAGACAACAAACGGCTGGAAGATAGCAAATGCACAATAAGTGGTAGCTATTATGAGCCTAGCATTTGAAATTCCAAAGTAAAATCTTAATTAGGGAACAAACAATTTAATTTAAAAAATATTTTTAATTGACATATGTATCACTTACCAATTCCATATTTAGACTTATAATAAGACTTCGTAAATTCATCACAGTCATAAAGGAGCACTTTTCTTCCCCACACATTGATGGTGACTCCTAGGGACAGGTCACTATCTTTGTAAAACTCTTGGTCTACTTTTCCTAGCTAAAAAGGACAAAGGAACATAGCATTGGCACCATGGACCCTCCAAAGAACCAGGAACCCCTTCCCAGAGAAAAAAAGGAAATTAAAAATAAAACTTCAATCTTTAATAACTAAATTTTAAAAATCAAATAAAAAAGCAACCAGTTGATGTTAATATTCTAAAGTATTATTTTAGCACTGTAGTATTATACTTACAAACTGCAATGCATTGCATATATTTATATAGACATTTCAGCATGTTTATTACTGATAAATAGCAGTACAATGCATACATTTATGTATTCATCGATTTCATTCACAATCTCACAAGAGAAGAGTACGTAACTCGCCCCACTGTTCAGGTTCCAAAGAAGTCACACTAGAAACAGGTAATAAAATATGAGGTTCCTTCCCTTATATCTATCGAACAGGTAGCTATCCGCTTGGTTCTTTATAAAGTCACCATATGAATTGAGAACTGCTCGATCTGTTATCTGGCCTGGTTGATAGACTCTAGGTGGGCAATTCTGGAAGACAAAATCAAAACAAGATGTGGTAGGATTTAATCCATTCCCTTTCTTACTATAACCCCAGGGCTGGTATAGAGGTGGCACTCAATGAATATTTGTTGAATGAATGAATAAAATGAATTAACTAATGTTGGCACACTGTAAATGTCAGGTATGTCATTATTATTTTATATTTAGCCTATTTTTCAAAGCCATTCTAAAAACAGGTTTTTCTGGCACCTCCTGGTTGCCTGCTATGGGTATCCCAGGGCTCCCTCTGGGACAAATTGTGCCTCTCCTGCCTCCAAGCAAACGCAGTAGGGCTTCCAGCAGTGGGCTCAGAGAATCTGGGAAAGTCTCCCGGTGAGGACTGAATGGCCAGCAGTTATTTGCCTTGGAAATTAGCATTATGGTAACCTTTTCATGTGCACTAAGAAGACACTTTATCCAAATAAGAAAGAAAATATAACATAGAGCTTTTGAAAAAGCCTTTATGTTCTTAAGTGTCCTTATAGGTGTTTACAGGTCCTTAGATGGTGTTTTTTTGTTTTTTTTTTTTTTACTATGTTATGACATTTTAAAGATGGGGAAATAAGCTCAAAGAGGTTAAGTGATTTGCCCAAGGTAACACAGCTATTAAGGGGCAGACTCACAACTCTAATCCAGGTCTGGGCTGTTTCTGCTGCACCCAAATTACATGAGCTCTCAAATGGCCATAAATATTTGTAGAAATCAATCTGACAACTCTTTTTAATATGAAATAAAATGCAAAAGTCATCACTGCCACTAGCTAGTGGCTAGTTGGTGACTAGTTGCTACATTCAGAAAAGGCACTTTGGTTTGTAAACTTGCATGTGTATGTTTGTGAGTGCATGTGTACATGCACATGTAGGTGCACGTGTATAAGTGTGTGTTTGTATTCACAACCCAGACCAAACCATGGGCTCTCTTCAGTAGTCTGCAGTGCCCTGTCCAAAGCCACAAGCAATTCTTTTACTAAGGAGTCATTTAGTTTCATAAAACTGGATGTGAACTCAATGATGAATAGGTGCTTTTTCTTACATTTGACTTTTTTCCTTTACTTGCCTTAACTTCAATGTTCCAACTCTAATTGATCATATTCTCTGTATTACTTTCACAGATGTATATTAATAGAGGGCACAAAATGAAAGTTTTCTAAATACCTGCACTAGTGCATGGTTACTATCATCATACAGTCATAACACACAACATTCCAAACAGTGACTAGTCTCTTGACCCACAAGCAAATTCAGAAAGTGGTTATATCCACTGCTCACCTTGGGTAGCTTACTCCTCCGGAGGAACATTTTTAGAGCATCTCGGCCTGAGTTGTGTGGAAGCAATTCTTTGATTTCAATAGTATCATCACACAAGAAGTAATGCAGGATGAGTTCTCTACGGTCTCCAAACATTGAGACTGAGTCATCCCACAGGCAGAAGAAACACAAAATCTTGCCATGATACTGGAGGAACTGTTTCAGGGTGTCGAGGGATTCGTAGGGACGTAAGGGCTCTACGTGTTCTACAACCTGCAAATGGAGAAAATGTCAATAATAGTTGCAGGGTTTGCATAATCACTTCTAAGATATACACAATCAAGTGACAAATATATAAAGATATATTTTTGGTCAGGCACGGTGGCTGATGCCTGTAATCCCAGCATTTTGGGAGGCCAAGGAGGGAAGACTGCTTGAGTTCAGGAGTTCAAGACCAGCCTGGGCAACATGGCAAAAACACAACTCTTAAAAAAAAAAAAAAAATTAGGCAGATGTGGTGTCACACGCCTATAGTCCCAGCTACTTGGGAGGCTGAGATGGGAGAATTGCTTGACCCCAGGAGGTCAAGGCTGCAGTGAGCCATGTTCACACCACTGCACTACAGCCTGTTCAACAGAGTGAGACTCCATTTCGAAAAAAAAAAAGAAAAGAAAAGAAAACAAAAAAGATATCTTTTTCTACAGATTATTCTGGGATTTTGTTTTTAATTTCAACTATGACATAGATACATACACATCTATAACCAGTTTTAACCTTAAGAACTGGCCGGGCGCGGTGGCTCACGCCTGTAATCCCAGCACTTTGGGAGGCTGAGGCAGGTGGATCACGAGGTCAGGAGATCGAGACCATCCTGACTAACACGGTGAAACCCCGTCTCTACTAAAAATACAAAAAATTAGCCGGGCGTGGTGGCAGGCACCTGTAGTCCCAGCTACTCGGGAGGCTGAGGCAGGAGAATGGTGTGAACCCGGTAGGTGGAGCTTGCAGTGAGCAGAGATCGCGCCACTGCACTCCAGCCCAGGCGACAGAGTGAGACTCCATCTCAAAAAAAAAAAAAGAATAGAGACAAACAAGTTTGAGGAAGTTTTTCATATTAAACATTAATACACTAAACTATACTTCTGGCCAGGCGGGGTGGCTCACACCTGTAATCTCAGCACCTTGGGAGGCCACAGTGGGTCGATCACTTGAGGCCAGGAGTTTGAGACCAGCCTGGCTGTCTCTACTAAAAATGCAAAAAAGTTTAGCCAGGTCCGGCGGCAGGTGCCAGTAATCCCAGCTACTCAGGAGGCTGAGGCAGGAGGATCCCTTGAACCTGGGAGGCAGAGGTTGCAGTGAGCTGAGATTGTGTCACTGCACTCCAGCCTGGGCGACAGAGCAATACTCTGTCAAAAAAAAAAAAAAAAAAAAAAAAAGATTAAAAAAAGAAAAAAACTATACTTCTTTAATATTTTTTAAAACTGACTTTTCAAAAAGATTTAAAATTCTTATTTAAGAACAGACAAAACTAATCTACGGTGACAGAAATCAGAACAGTAATTGCCTCTGGGTAGGGAATTTGACCAGAAAGGGGGAGAAAGGAACTTTCTGAGGTGGTAAAAATATTCTACATCTCGATTTTTGTGTTGGTTACTCAATTGCACACATTTTACAAAACTTGTTGACCTATATACTTAAGATTTATATGTTTGACTCCATATTAATTATATCTCAACCAAAAACATAATTTGTCTTTTCACTGGGAAATTCATATGTGTACATAATTCTTACTCATTCAAAGATTTTTGTGAAGGTAAAAGGGAAGAAATATATTCACTGTTTTATTTTAGCTCAAGAAGCTTTAGGTATCAAGGATAAGAATGCCCCGGAGAAACAGGAGCACAGCAAATGGAGAAGGTCTTAAGGTCTGCAGAGCCTCTGCCTCGGCTGTCCTCTGTCCCAGGAACCACTAGTTAGTTCCATAGTCTTCTTGATGCAACTCTTCCCTCTATTTGCACTTTCGCAGCCCTGTCGTGGAGTAAAACTGCCCCCATTTCACCTGATGTAACCAAATAGGACTGTTATATAAGGAAGTGCACACTGACAAGGGAGATGTTATCCCAAATCAGGTTATACAATCTTTTTGTAAATTTTTGAAATTTCTATCTGTCGAGGGCAGTCTAGGTGCAGTCTTAACCCAAGACAGTGGGGAGACATGATGGCATTCCAAAGACTCTTCAGTCTTATCCCTGATATTTAAATGAAATTATGGGACCACTATTTCAATCAATTGAAAAATGTTTCTTTGGCATTATGAGGCCTCTAAGAAAAGCATTATTGATAATATACCATTGGGATTCTTTTCAGTCTAAGTTAAATTGTTTAATTTTAACTTTACAGTTCAAGACAGCAAACACTGCAGAAGTAAATGTATGAAAGTCAATATAGAAGCCTCTTATTAAACTCCTAATTTCCCAAAGATTTCTATATTTATTGAAGAATTTTCTCCCTGAGGGAATAAATGCTAAAATGATGTTCCCACTCTGAAAGGAAATTATTTGAAACATTTCTTAGCTGTTCTTGGTATTTATTCTCAATTCCTGGCACAAAAGATCTTTTTCTGGGGGTGGCTGGCAAGATGGCCGAATAGGAACAGCTCTGGTCTGCAGCTCCCAGCGAGATCAATGCAAAAGGAGGGTGATTTCTGCATTTCCAACTGAGGTATCCGGCTCATCTCATTGGGACTGCTTAGACAGTAGGTGCAGCCCACGGAGGGCGAGCAGAAGCAGGGTGGGGCATCGCCTCACCTGGGAAGCACAAGGGGTCAGGGAACTCCCTCCCCTAGCCAAGGGAAGCCGTGAGGGACCGCGCTGTGAGGAACAGTGTACTCTGGCCCAGATACTATGCTTTTCCCATGGTCTTTGCAACCCTCAGACCAGGAGATTCCCTCAGGTGCCTACACCACCAGGGCCCTAGGTTTCAAGCACAAAACTGGGCAGCTGTTTGGGCAGACACCAAGCTAGCTGCAGTTTTTTTTTTTTTCATACCCCAGTGGCGCCTGGAACACCAGTGAGACAGAACTGCTCACTCCCCTGGAAAGGAGGTGGAAGCCAGGGAGCCAAGTGGTCTAGCTCAGTGGATCCCCCCAGCAAGCTAAGACCAATAGCTTGAAATTCTCGCTGCCAGCACAGCAGTCTGAAGTCGATCTGGGACGCTGGAGCTTGGTGGGGGGAGGGGCGTCCCCCATTACTGAGGCTTGTGTAGGCGGTTTTCCCCTCACAGTGTAAACAAAGCTGCCAGGAAGTTGTAACTGGGCGGAGTCCACCACAGCTCAGCAATGATTTTGTAGCCAGACTACCTCTCTAGATTCCTCCTCTCTGGGTCAGGCATCTATGAAAGAAAGGTGGCAGCCCCAGTCACAGGCTTATAGATAAAACTTCCATCTTCCTGGGACACAGCACATGGGGGAAGAGGTGGCTGTGGGCACAGCTTCAGCAGACTTAAACGTTCCTCCTGCCAGCTCTAAAGAGAGCAGCAGACCTCCCAGCACAGTGCTGGAGCTCTGCTAAAGGACAGATTGCCTCCTCAAGTGTGTCCCTGACCCCTGTGCCTCCTGCTAGGAGACACCTCCCAGCAGGGGTTGACACCTCTTAAAGGAGACCTCCGACTGGCATCTGGAGGGTGCCCCTCTGGGACGAAGCTTCCAGAGGAAGGAACAGGTAGCAATCTTTGCTGTTCTGCAGCCTCCACTGGTGATACCAAGGCAAACAAGGTCTGGATTGGACTTCCAGGAAACTCCAGCAGACCTGCAGCAGAGAAGCCTGACTATTAGAAGGAAAACTAACAAACAGAAAGGAATAGCATCAACATCAACAAAAAGGATGTCCAAATGAAAACTCCATCCGAAGGTCAACAACATCAAAGACCAAAGGTAGATAAATCCACAAAGATGAAGAAAAACCAGCACAAAAAGGCTGAAAATTCCAAAAACCAGAACACCTCTTCTCCTCCAAAGGATCACAACTCCTCGCCAGCAAGAGAACAAAACTGGACGGAGAATGAGTTTGATGAATTGACAGAAGTAGGCTTCAGAAGGTGGGTAATAACTAACTCCTCTGAGCTAAAGGAGCATGTTCTAACCCAATGCAAGGAAGCTAAGAACCTTGAAAAAAGGTTAGAGGAATTGCTAACTAGAATAACCAGTTTAGAGAAGAACATAAATGACCTGATGGAGCTGAAAAACACAGCACGAGAGCTTTGTGAAGCATACACAAGTATCAATAGCTGAATCGATTAAGCAGAAGAAAGGATATCAGAGATGGAAGATCAACTTAATGAAATAAAGCGTGAAGACACGATTAGAGAAGAAAGAATGAAAAGGAACAAACAAAACCTCCAAGAAATACGGGACTATGTGAAAAGACCAAACCTATGTTTGATTGGTATACCTGAAATTGACAGGGAGAATGGAACCAAGTTGGAAAACACACTTCAGCATATTATCCAGGAGAACTTCCCCAACCTAGCAAGACAGGCCAACATTCAAATTTAGGAAATACAGAGGAAACCACAAAGATACTCCTCAAGAAGAGCAACCCCAAGACACATAATTGTCAGATTCACCAAGGTTGAAATGAAGGAAAAAGTGTCAAGGGCAGCCAGAGAGAAAGGTCGGGTTACCCACAAAGGGAAGCCCATCAGACTAACAGCAGACCTCTCTGCAGAAACCCTACAAGCCACAAGAGAGTGGGGGCCAATATTCAACATCCTTAAAGAAAAGAATTTTCAACCCAGAATTTCATATCCAGCCAAACTAAGCTTCACAAGCAAGGGGGAAATAAAATCCTTTACAGATAAGCAAATGCTGAAAGATTTTGTCATCACCAGGCCTGCCTTACAAGAGCTCCTGAAGGAAGCACTAAATGTGGAAAGGAAAAATCAGTACCAGCTGCTGCAAAAACATACCAAATTATAAAGACCATTGACGCTATGAAGAAACTGCATCAATTAATGGGCAAAATAATCAGCTAGCATCATAATGACAGGATCAAATTCACACATAACAATATTAACCTTAAATGTAAACAGGCTAAATGTCCCAGTTAAAAGACACAGACTGGCAAATTGGATAAAGTGTCAAGACACATCAGTGTGCTGTATTCAGGAGACCCATCTCACATGCAAAGACACACATAAGCTCAAAATAAAGGGAGGGAGGAATATTTACCAAAAAAATGGAAAGCAAAAAAAAGCAGGGGTTTCTATCCTAGTCTCTGATAAAACAGACTTTAAACCAACAAAGATCAAAAAAGACAAAGAAGGGCATTTCATAATGGTAAAGTGATCAATGCAACAAGAAGAGCCAACTATACTAAATATATATGCACCCAATACAGGAGAACCCAGATTCATAAAGCAAGTCCTTAGAGACCTACAGAGAGATTTAGACTCCCACACAATAATAATGAAAGACTTTAACACCCCACTGTCAATATTAGACAGATCAACGAGACAGAAAATTAACAAGGATATTCAGGACTTGAACTCAGCTCTGGACCAAGTGGACCTAATAGACATCTACAGAACTCTCCGCCCCAAATCAACAGAGTATACATTCTTCTCAGCACCACATCACATTTATTCTAAAGTTGACCACATAATGGGAAGTAAAACACTCCTCAGCAAACGCAAAAGAACGGAAATCATAACAAACAGTCTCTCACACCACAGAGCAATCAACTTAGAACTCAGGATTAAGAAACTCACTCAAAACCGCACAATTGCATGGAAACTGAACAACCTGCTCCTGAATGACTACTGGATAAATAACAAAATTAAGGCAGAAATAAATAAGTTCTTTGAAACAAACGACAACAAAGACACAACATACCAGAATCTCTGGGACACAACTAAAGCAGTGTTTAGAGGCAAATTTATAAATTTAGTGCTTATAAGCACTAAATGCCCAAAGGAGAAAGTGAGAAAGATCTAAAATCAACACACTAACATCACAATTAAAAGAACTAGAGAAGCAAGAGCAAATAAATTCAAAAGCTAGCAGAAGGCAAAAAATAACTAAGATCAGAGTGGAACTGAAGGAGATAGAGACACAAAAAACCCTTCAAAAAATCAAAGAATCCAGGAGGTGGTTTTTTGAAAAGATCAACAAAATAGATAGACTGCTAGCCAGACTAATAAAGAAAAAAAGTGAGAAGAATCAAATGGACACAATAAAAAACGATAAACAGGATATCACCACTGATTCCACAGAAATACAAACTACCATCAGAGAATATTATAAACACCTCTACGCAGAAAATCTAGAAGAAATAGATAAATTCCTGGACACATACACCCTCCCAAGACTAACCCAGGAAGAAGTCAAATCCCTGAATAGACCAACCAATAACAAGTTCTGAAATTGAGGCAGTAATTAATAGCCTACCAACCAAAAACAGCCCAGGACCAGATGGATTCACAGCCAAATTCTACCAGAGGTACAAAGAGGAGCTGGTACCATTCCTTCTGAAACTATTCCAAACAATAGAAAAAGAGGCACTCCTCCCTAACTCATTTTATGAGGCCAGCATCATCCTGATACCAAAACCTGGCAGAGACACAACAACAACAACAACAACAAAAAAGGGAAATTTCAGGCCAATATCCCTGATGAAGATCGATGCGAAAATCCTCAATAAAATACTGGCAAACCAAATTCAGCAGCACATGAAAAAGCTTATCCACCAAGATCAAGTCAGCTTCCTCCCTGGGATGCAAGGCTGGTTCAACATATGCAAATCAGTAAATGTAACCCATCATATAAACAGAACCAATGACAAAAACCACATGATTATCTCAATAGATGCAGAAAAGGCCTTCAATAAAATTCAACACCCCTTCATGCTAAAAAGTCTCCATAAACTAGGTATTGATGGAACGTATCTCAAAATAATAAGAGCTATTTATGACAAACCCACAGCCAATATCATACTGAATGGGCAAAAGCTGGAAGCATTCCCTTTGAAAACTGGCACAAGACAAGGATGCCCTCTCTCACCACTCCTATTCAACATAGTATTGGAAGTTCTGGCCAGGGCAAGAGAAAGAAATAAAGGGTATTCAAATAAGAAGAGAGGAAGTCGAATTGTCTCTGTTTGCAGATGACATGATTGTATATTTAGAAAACTCCATCATCTCAGCCCAAAATCTCCTTAAGCTGATAAGCAACTTCAGCAAAGTCTCAGGGTACAAAATCGATGTGCAAAAATCACAAGCATTCCTATACACCAATAATAGACAGACAGCCAAATCATGAGTGAACTCCCATTCACAATTGGTACAAAGAGAATAAAATACCTAGGAATACAACTTATAAGGGATGTGAAGGATCTCTTCAAGAACTACAAACCACTGCTCAAGGAAATAAGGGAGGACACAAACAAATGGAAAAACATTCCATGTTCATAGATAGAAGAATCAATATCATAAAAATGGCCATACTGCCCAAAGTAATTTATAGATTCAATGCCATCTCCATCAAGCTACCATTGACTTTCTTCACAGAATTAGAAAAAACTACTTTACATTTTATATAGAACCAAAAAAGAGCTCGTATAGCCAAGACAATCCTAAGCAAAAAGAATAAAGCTGGAGGCATCACACTACCTGACTTCAAACTATACTACAAGTTTACAGTAACCAAAACAGCATGGTACTGGTACCAAAACAGAGATATAGACCAATGGAACAGAACAGAGGCCTCAAAAATAACACCACACATCTACAACCATCTGATCTTTGACAAACCTGACAAAAACAAGCAATGAGGAAAGGATTCCCTATTTAATAAATGGTGTTGGGAACACTGGCTAGCCATATGTAGAAAACTGAAACTGGACCCCTTCCTTACACCTTATACAAAAATTAAGTCAAGATGGATTAAAGACTTAAACATAAGACCTAAAATCATAAAAATTCTAAAGAAAACCTAGGCAATACCATTCAGGACATAGGCATGGGCAAAGACTTCATGACTAAAACACCAAAAGCAATGGCAACAAAAGCCAAAATTGACAAATGGGATCTAATTAAACTAACAAGCTTCTGCACAGCAAAAGAAATTATCATTAGAGTGAACAGGCAACCTACAGAATGGAAGAAAATTTTTGCAATCTATCCAACTGACAAAGGGCTAATATCCAGAATCTACAAGGAACTTAAACAAATTTACAAAAAAAAAATCAAAAAGTGGACAAAGGATATGAACAGACACTTCTCAAAACAAGACATTTATGCAGCCAAGAAACATATGAATAAAAGCTCATCATCACTGGTCATTAGAGAAATGCAAATCAAAACCACAATGAGATACCATCTCACGCCAGTTAGAATGGCGATCATTGGGAGGCCGAAGCAGGTGGATCACGAGGTCAGGAGTTCAATACCAACCTGGCCAAGATGGTGAAACCCTGTCTGTACGAAAAATATTTAAAAAAAAATTAGCCGGGTGTGGTGGCAGGCCTCTGTAATCCCAGCTACTCAGGAGGCTGAGGCACAGAATTGCTTGAACCTGGGAGGCAGAGTTTGCAGTGAGTCAAGATCGCGCCACTGCACTACAGCCTGGTCAACAGAGTGAGACTCCATTTTGAAAAAAAAAAAAAGAATGGCAATCATTAAAAAGTCAGGAAACAACAGATGCTGGAGAGGATGTGGAGAAATAGAAATAAATGCTTTTACATTGTTGGTGGGAGTGTAAATTAGTTCAACCATTGTGGAAGACAGTGTGGCAATTCCTTAAGGATCTAGAACCAGAAATACCATTTGACCCAGCAATCCCATTACTGGGTATATACCCAAAGGATTATAAATCATCCTACTATAAAGACACATGCACACGTGTTTATTGCAGCACTATTCACAATAGCAAAGACTTGGAACCAACGCAAATGCTCATCAATGATAGACTGGATAAAGAAAATGTGGCACATATACACCATGGGATACTATGCAGTCATTAAAAAGAATGAGTTCATGTCCTTTGCAGGGACATGGATGAAGTTGGAAACCAGCATTCTCAGCAAACTAACACAGGAACAGAAAACAAAACACTGCATGTTCTCACTCATAAATGGGAGCTGAACAATGAGAACACATGGACACAGGGAGGGGAACATCACACACCAGGGCCTGTCAGGGGGTGGGGGGATAGGGGAGGGACAGCATTAGGAGAAATACCTAAAGTAGATGATGGGTTGATGGGTGTAGAAAACCACCATGGCAGGTGTATACCTATGTAACAAACCTGCAAATTCTGCACATGTATCCCAGAACTTAAAGTATAATTTTAAATATATATATATATATTTTTTTCTTCATAAACCTATGAAATCCCACAGTGCTCTGCGCATTTTCATATAATCCATCATTATTCACAATCACTATCATATAACAACAACTGTTAGTGAATGAGTGCAGCCATATGCAAAGGGTGGCAATTCATTTGGATCCATTTCCTTCAAGTTCTCTCTGCTGGTTCTAAATTCTTTCTATTTATCTAGACTCTTTCATCCAGGGCATTTGGAAAAAATAAAAATGAATCCAAACCAAAAAAAATCCCTTTGTACATCAATATATAGGCATTTCACCTTAGATATTCCAGGATCAACAATATATATATTTCTCCAGAGGGCTGTATGCCTACAACAACATTAAAGAATAATTCTGCTGGGGCTGGGAGGCAGGAATAGATGAATGATCCTACAAGTGGCTTTTAAAAAGAGATCAAAACAGAATCAAAAGAGAATTTTGTTCTAAATTTTGTTACCTCTCTGCAAGGAAATGAATCATAAGTTTTAAAACAATAAAAATCAGACAAAACTCATCTATGGGTATAGAAATGAAAACAGCAGTTGTCTGTGGTGGGGAGCGGGATCAATTCGATAAACACATGAGGGGACTTTCTGGGGGAAGAGAAATGCTCTACATCTCAATATGGGGGTAGGTTATAGGGGTACGTGTATTTGTTAAGACTCATCCAACTGTACACTTAATTTCTGTGTATTTTACTGTGTGTAATCACACTTCAATAGAAAAGGAAAAAGGAAACAAGTGACAATGATGGAAATCAGGGTAAGAGTCAAGACATTTGCGATCCAGTCCCAGCAAGGAGATTAGCTGGGTGTTGTCACCTTCCACCCCTTTGAGTGTTCAAATTCTTCTGGAAAACAAAATTTGGGCCCAGGGACTGTTTAAAAAATAGAAAGACAAAAATAATACTAAAAATATTGAGTCTTTACTCCCTTACACTAGCTGGGGTCAGACCTTGTACATAAACATCCTTTCCTAAAGGGGGTATATCAGAATCATGGTCCTCCTTATTCTTCCAGAGCATCTTGGCATCCAGTGCCATCCTAAGAGGACCTGGAATTTCCTAGGAGGAAGAAAAAAATGTGTACCCAAGGCTTGGTTCACTAAATCACTAGTATAGAAGCAAAGATCTTTCTAGCCAGAGTTAGACAACTAAAATGCAAAAACACAAGCCAAGGAAATGTGGCTACAACTCATATACCATCAGTGACCACAAAGTCAATTGTGGGTGCCTAGAAACTGTCTCAACTGTGCAGTTCAATGAAGACTCCTACTGCCTGAAAGAGAGAGTCTCTACAAAGAGAATTGGGGTGAGGCAGTGAGGAAGTCATTCTTGCTCTGTGGCTAACACTCAGCCTTCCCTCTAGCCCAAAGAAGAACAAAACAACTGGAATAACTATGGCTCTAAAAGCTCTTTCACATCTGCATCAGGAGTACAAACACCCTTTACTGACTTTCCAAAGGGATTTTTATTTTGAAGACAAGAACTCAACAAACGTCAATTCCTTACCTCTCTCCGAATCTTCATGTAAGGATCTTCTGGACATTGTACTGGGGGATTCACTTTGACCCCTATTTTCCTCAAAAAGTTTCTCGTGAATGCATCACAGTCATAAATCTTGAATGTCCGGCCATAGAAGACAACCTCTGTGCCAACATTAAAATGATACACAGTATAAAACTGATCCTCATCAGGAGGCGGAAGAGTAATCCGATGACGCCGGATAGAAGTCCCTATGGCATGAAAGAAAATACAACTGTTTTATCATGTGGCTAACAAGTAAGAAGATACAGCACATTCACTAACAACCCTGAATACTTTCCCGCAACAGAAAACTGGGCAAAGGACTCGTTCTAGGAAGCAGCATTAGTACATTCCAACTCTGAGGGAGTCAGAATGAGCTGAGACTTCTGAGGTTCAGAGCTCTGTGGCCAGCCTTGCATGTGGTTAGAGTTGCCTAAGTGGTGGTTGGGAAGTATTTTAATAAACCATAAAGACTGGGGTGAGGATGGGGGATGAAGGGCAGGGGACATAAGCAGAATGACGCTGCCATCATGTCTTTTCCTAGAACAAGCCTGCTCACATTCAGCCACCAGCAAGCACTCAATGTGAGCACACTCAACAGGCATTAAGGCACCAATGCAGAATGCTCACAAAAATGTGTACTCATGGCTCAAAAAAAAAAAAAAAAAAAAAAGCTAGTAAGCTTTGGAATGATAGGTGCCAACATTGACTTAGAAGTTTCAATAAGGATGAATGACTTTTGGCTGCTGTGAAGTTTCATGGAATCTTCTTTCCTCTATCAACCTATTTTTCCTCCTCCTTCCTCTATAGCCTCTGTCCACCTCCACCCAAGCACTACCTCAAGTGAGGGTTATCAGAGGCTTCACAGTTCTAGCCAGTGCTCTGGGCCAAAAGCTCTAGATCTCATCCCATCTTCTACTTCCAACCCTGATGCCCATTCATTTCTCCTCTCAAGAATATGTTCCCAGGGTCCCACGTATATCCAAAAGAGTGGTCAGCCACTGGAGGTAAAAGAGTTCCTTGCCTACATGAGTGTACCAACTATACCACACCATACCAGCCAAGTTACCCAAATATTGCTGCAATCTGTTGTTAAGGATTGTTTAGGGGCCAGGCATGGTGGCTCATGTCTGTAATCCCACCACTTTTGGAGGCCGAGGAAGGCAGATTGCTTGAGCCCAAGAGTTCGAGACCAGCATGGGCAACATGGCAAAATCCTGTCTCTACAAAAGAAAAAGAAAATTAATTTAAAAAAAATTAGCTGGGTATGGTGGTGCCCACATGTGGTCCCAGCTACTTGGGAGGCTGAAAGGTGGGAGAATTGCTTGAGTCCAGGAGGTCGAGGCTAAAGTGAGCCATGATCACACCACCGTACTCTAGCTTGGGCAACAGAGCGAAGCCCTGTCTCAAAAAAAAAAAAAAAAGAAAAGAAAAGAAAAAGAAAAAAGAATTTGAAAAAAAGAAAAAAGGGTTTGAGATTTTATCCTACTTGCAAGATGAGAAGTTAGCCTTCCATAGTTTCATGGATGCTGGTAGAAGACAGGAGGTGCCTTGGTCAGAGACAAAAGGCAGTTTATTAATCAACAGCAGTAAGAATAGCCTGAATATCAGCATTTCTTTTTCCAGTTTCCTAAGCCCCAATTCCCACAGGATGACATAGTAAGGGCCAGGTAACATTTGTACATGCGGTGGGTTACATTACAGGAGAGTAACCCCTAGCTTAGGGAACCCAAATCTTCTATAATTAGCAATAAGCATTCCTGCTCTTTATCTCCAAGGGAGCTACTATCTTTATTAGACTTTATTCTGGAAGGAGACACTAAGCCTCTATCTTCCAACGCTATAAGCAAACCTATACTTTGCTCCAGAGGGAGAGACTATTTTTGTCTTCCACAGCTACTTGCTATATAAACATCCTTGAAGAGATAGTCCAGAACAAAGAGAAGTCAGTCCCTCTGCTTGCAAGAGATACAGAAATGCATGATACCATGGAGAATTGTCTCTCAATATCTGTAACTGACTTAGGCCTGAGAATCTACTCCAAGAACAAAGAGAAAAGGAAAGCAGAACAAACTGCATATCTAATGATTCAATAAAAATTGGCTTGTGGGAACTCTGCATGGAGGTATTTTAATATAAAGATGTCAACCTATCTTCTTTGTATTTTATACAGCACTGAAAATGGTGCCTTTTCTCAAAGTCTAGAGACACTTAGAAATTAGTCATTGCTTATTCATTAAGGAATATTTAATGAATATCTTTATGTGCCAGGAACTGTGTTGGGCTCTCTTCCATTATTCTACTTATCATCTTTTCACTCTGTTGAGGGGAAATTACCTAAAATCATTTTCAGCTTCTTTTCTTTGCAGCAATTTTTAATTACTTGGTGCATTAAATTAAAATAATAAAACTATAAAATTAGAACTGGCCTAGAATATTTTTAAATGTACTACATAAAAGATGATGCAATTTTACTGCAAAAAAATTATACTTCAATTAGCCTTTAATTCATAGCACTGAAAACAGTATGCAAATTATTTAATCATTCAAGATTAGACATTTAGAACAAATTGCATACTTAAACATGTATAAAAGGATGGGCATTTCAGGTATTTTCAGGAACCATTATATACTACTTTAAAAATACTTATATTGTGACAGTTTTTAAAATATATAAGAATTATTCAACAGTCAGGAGCTTCTTCAAAAATTCCATCTATCTTGCATTTTTACTTCATTATAGAAATTCAAATAAGCAAGTTAGTGATGATTTTTGTTCCATAAGACTTTGAATAGGAGTCCTATATTTTTCTAGGTGGCAAAAACTGGCCCACCCACTGGGCTTTTAAATAATACTAATCACAATCATCATCATAGCCCTAGGATAAACTTTCACTTACATTTTCTCATTTAATCCTCAATAATTCTATAAGGCAGATAATACATGAAATATGAATATTCAGTTTAAGGATGAGAAAACCAAAGCTCAGAGAGGTTAAATGCCATGCCCAAGGTCATGCCCTAACAAATGGCAGTAAAAGATCTTGAAGTTGGGCTTTCAGACTCTAACTAAATACCATTACTTTCCATAGTTTGCACTGAGCTGTATCTCACTGTATTGCAGCTACATATTACTTGAGGAGGAAGAGCCATAGGCATAACAGGATGGAAATGGATAAAAGAGCTACCAGCCACCATGAAAAGAAAAGAGAGATGAAGCTGCTCTTCCGAAAGAACAGCCTCTCTCCTCGAAGGGGAAATTTCCAGAGATGCCCACCCACTGCTATGGCAATGCACCCTGCAGGGCCTGCCCCACCAGCTGACTTGCCTCTCCCAGGAGCCTGCAGATCTCAAGCTCCCCAACTCTTCCTTCTCTTAGCCGCTACACTTCTCTCACTAGATGCTTCTCAGAAAAGGCCAGGGAAGTTCTTCTTGGTGACAAAAAAGAATCCTGAACACCCATGAGTTAGAAAGAAAAGGCAGGTCTAACACTAACAGTAAAGTTTTGATAACCAAAAATCTAAAGTCACAATTCCATATTAATCAGAAAACCAAGGTGGGCCATTTGAAATGTACAGTTGCACATGAGAGCTTTCAATAACATATTCATAGGATTTCTCAACTGTGTCCTTTGAGAATTAAAATTTCTAATTATCAGAATTTGTATGTTTTTAGTCTTCGACGATAAATGGCAGAAACTCCATCAGCAGGAATTTGTTTTGGGATATCAAAGAAATGGGCAGGATACCATGTCCTTGACCCACATTGAAGAGCAGGTGAAATCATCAAGGTAGATAAATAAAGATATTGTTACAAAACAGAAAAACAATTAAAGCACCATATTTTCCCTTTAAATTTTCAGGTGTTTATCTTAACTGCCCAATAAAGACTATTGGGACACATGTCCAGCTTTTCCTCATCTTCATGTTTTACATTTCTCTTCCTTTGTAAAAGCCCTGCTATCTGGCTATGCTCTTCAAGCTTTAACTTTCTAACATTTCCCTGTGGTTTAGATCAAAGTGACCATATATCCATTTATGTTTCATGTGTTTTCATGTTATTCAGTTGAGACTTGCCTTAGATCTTTGCTCATACCACTAAATTTACTTTTCTGGAATTCACCTTCCAGAATTAAGACTCCAAACTCTCAACTCTATTTTATTTTTTATTTATTTATTTATTTTTGAGACAGGGTCTCACATCATTGCCTAGGCTACAGTGCAGTGGCATGATCATGGATCAATGCAGCCTCAACCTCCCAGGCTCAAGCGATCCTCCCTACCTCAACCTCCCGTGTAGCTGAGATTACGGGCATGGCCACCACGCCTGGCTAACTTTTTATTTTTTGTAGAGACAGCCTTGCTTTGTTGCCCAGGCTGGTCTTGAACTCCTGGACTTAAGCAATCCTTTTGCCTCGGCCTCACAAAGTGCTGGGATTACAGGCGTGAGCCACTGCACCTGGGTCACCTCTATTCTAATTTAAGTATGTTAATTTCATTTTAGTAATGCTGCAGGCCTAGAGTACATCCAAGTCTAAAGGCAGATATTTCTTAGGTAAATGAAGATATAACTGCAATTGCCACTTGTCATCACATCTACAAGTTTGTGCCCTAAAAATACTAAGAGGCTTAACCACAATCACACATAACAGAGTGTCTTTTCTTCCTCTTGTGCTTACTATATTCCTCTACTAAAATGACTTGTATACTTTTATTTTTCTAAAATGTCACCTTTAGAGTTTTGGTTTCACAAGAATAATTATTTTTATATACACAACCGGGCACTCACCTTGCAGCAAAAGAATAAGAAGTTAAAAATTCCACATTTCTGCTCACAATAAGAAACAGTAACCCTACGCATCTCCCCCTTAGCTATTGAAAAAGCACCAAAATAACAGATGCTTTAATGTCCTCTTGCATGACCACCTTCTTGCCCTGTTTTCCCTATTCAATCTATGATCTGCTCCCAAATACTTCCCAATTTATTGTCCCACCACTTTATCTCATGTTGCTCCTTTTGACTATTCTGCCTTTCTCTTCCATCTTTATCTAGAGAAACTTTTGAGGTACCATTCAAATGCCAGCTTCTCTAGTGGATATTGGCTTTTCCTCCTCTAATCCCTCAAGTACCTGGTTCCCTCCCCAGTGTCCACCCTCTAGGGTGACCAGATTTAGCAAATTAAAATATAGGCTGCTCAGTTAAATTTGAATTCCAGATAAACAACGAAGAATTCTTTTTTTTTTAATTTTTAAAATTTTTTTTCACCCAGGCTGGAGTGCAGTGGTGTGATCTCGGCTCACTGCAACCTCCGTCTCCCAGGTTCAAGCAATTCTCCTGTCTTAGCCTCCTGAGTAGCTAGGATTATAGGCATGTGCCACCACACCCAGCTAATTTTTATACTTTTAGTTGACGAGGTTTTGCTATGTTGGTCAGGCTGGTCTCAAACTCCCGGCCTCAAGTTATCAGCCCGCCTCTGCCTCCCAAAGTGCTGGGATTACAGTTGTAAGCCACCATGCCCAGCCAAATTCTTTAGTATAACTATGTCCTATGCAATATTTGGGACATAATTATACTAAAAACTTCATTGCTTACCTGAAATTCAAATATAACTGAGTATCTCATACTTCATCTGGCAACCTTCCCACCACCCCTCCACCACTTTATGGGATATAATATCTATATATAGTACATGCCCAATAAGAGTGAATGGCATATGAATGACTGACTTCTATTTTGTGTGATTACATTTGCCTGATCAAGCAGATTATCTTAGAGTATTAAAATATATATATATGAGAAATACTACCTTATTAAGGGGCCAAAACAAGTCATTAGTGGAAATCAGTGTTCTCAACGAAGATGCACTAAGAATCATAGGGAAGCCAGTTCTTGACCCCATGTCTACAGAAGAAAAAATTCTGGGGTGGGCTAGGAGATTCTGAGGATCACTTTCAACTGAGAACAACTGGTATAGACCATACCAGAAAATCATGGCACATTTCTAATCATTATCCTTTCTTTAGCACAGATTAGTCTGGACTTGGTGTATTTAACTGACAATTATTCTGTTAGACAATTAGAGGTAAAACTACTGGATTAACCTCTGACATTCTTGTTTTGATATAATGTTGTTTTAACTACATTCCAGCAGAAAAGCAACACGTTCTATAAATATAACACATCTAACCGAAAAGAGAGTGATGTCCTGGCAAGAAATGAAAGCAAGCCTTGAAGTGCAACACTGGCTTTCTTGACTCATAACACACACAAATCTCCTTGCCAACAAGAACTTGTGAATATTAAAAATATGTTGTTCTGATTAGAAGCTGCATGAATGCCTATTTTGGTACCATGCTAATGGATGCCTCTTTTGTTTCTGGCTGATTCCAAACTCCCCCCACCCTAAAAAATTACATGACAATAGAGGCAACCAAAAGGGAGCAGGGGAGGGTTATAATTCCTCCAGTTGCACTAATTTCCGAATGGTCACACAAGAAACAAGTGCATCTGACCTCCAAGTTCATCTAGAAAATATCAAAATCCTATGGAAGTGACAGGAACGCCATCACGGCACAGCACCTAATCTTGACCATTTGCCTCTTCCCAAGGCCCAGATACATGGAAAGCAAGCCCGGGCCACTCAAGTCACAACTGAAAGAAACACTACCTACCCTGTCCCACTGACGTCTGAACCACCGGCTCATTAAGTGTTTTCTTTTTTCCAATCACTTAATTTAGAAAAGCTTGAAGAAGGCATTTAAATGATTTTTCAAACTATCTGCAGTCCAAATAGACCTTCCTTAACAAGAATTATCATATTAAATATTTCAAGAGAGACTGGTTTCTCTCTAAACAAAGCTTGGTGACAGAGTGGTTATTCGTGTTTGCTTTCTACAGGATTTGCTACAGCCCTCCAAATTTCTCTACTCTGCTGACAGATTCAATGTCATTACGCAGCGTGATTACTGTGTATTCTATACACAACTCTTGAGCTGTGTCTTCACACAGGGAAATGTCCTGACCACAGTGAGCCAATCAAAAATTCAGAAAATTTCCAGAGACTTTAAAGTTGTCTTTTACTCAGGTCTTTTTTTTCTGAGACTTTATGATAGCATTCCTCCCTCCTTACACAAGAATGATTTTCAAGTACATCATTATGACTATCCTCAGCTTGCCTTTGGAATCTGCCTATGTGAGATTTGAAATCAAGAGTCTGAAAGAATTGAAAAGTCTTAATAAAAGCCTTTCCAAGATTCTAAAAGAAGCTACATTTCATATTTCTTCTTGGATAGTTTAATAAAACTAAGATGAACTGGACAGGGGCCAGTGAGCTATAGGATTATGAGCTTTCACTTTAAAGGTAATAATGAAAACAATAATGCAAGTCACTAACCCAGGCCTGGGGTGTCCTGTGACCTCCAGTCTATCATTTGTGCAAGTTTGGTGTCATGGTGGGAAAGTAATCAGAAAATAAGCAGAGCTTAGTGAGGGAATATCAGAACGAAATGTTTAGGTGAAAACCTGTAAGAAATTTTTTCTTTTTGCCACAGCAATACTATTACATAATCAAATACACATAAGTAAAATAGATGTCCACAGAAATTATAAATTGTAAATTCTTTGTTCTTAAATAATCTTCAACCATTTTCTAATGCATTCTTGCCAATCTTTAAAAACTGCCTTATATGTTTTAAATGACCCTAAAGAATCTAAAACCTCTTGTCCCTTTGTAAAATAAAATGTCATACTTTTAACCTTAAAATTTGTGAAAACCTGTTTTTAAAATGTTATGGTATTTCCATATTTCCTGAAAGATTTACCATTAGGCCAAATTCACCAAATAAAATGGCCAGGGAGTGGATAGTGTATCAGTTGGAACACAAAGAACAATGAGGACAGTTCATATTACCTCCTCATACTAATCTTCCTCTTTTCCCACCACTAGTAAAACCAAGCAGAGACACTAAATTGAATTCCCTTTATCTTTCCATCACCTCACCAGTGGCTCTCTTCTAACATGGTAGAATAGCCTGGTCATGATCTGGGCACCTCTGATTCCCAATCTCCATTTCTAGTCTTGACTTTTTTCCTGAAAACACATCCTAAGTTTATACCTGCCTGGAGGGACATCACCATACAGATGTCTAACACCCCTTCAAAGGCCTCATGCCCTGAAACACACCCCAGATTCAAACCCCAATCCTGTTTCTTGCTCTGTGCTCCTGGGCTTTATAAAGGTATCATGACTCAACCACAGAGACCTCTGAGGCCGATATAGTTTGGATATTTGTCCCCTCCAAATCTCATGCTGAAATGTGATCCCCAGTGTTGGAGATGGGGCCTGCTGGGAGGTGTTTGGGTCATGGGGGTGGATCCCACATGAATGTCTTTGTGTTGCCCTCGCAGTAATGAGTGAGTTCTTTCTGTTGGTTACCGTAAAATCTGATTGTTAACAAAAGTCTGGCATCCCCTCCTTTCTCTCTTGCTCCCCGTCTTGCCATGTGACACGCCTGCTCTCCTTTCACCTTCCACCACGAGTAAAAGCTTCCTGAGGGGCCGGGCGCGGTGGCTCACGCCTGTAATCCCAGCACTTTGGGAGGCCGAGGCGGGCGGATCACGAGGTCAGGAGATCGAGACCATCCTGGCTAACACAGTGAAACCCCGTCTCTACTAAAAAATACAAAAAATTAGCCGGGCGTGGTGGCGGGCGCCTGTAGTCCCAGCTACGCGGGAGGCTGAGGCAGGAGAATGGCGTGAACCCGGGAGGCGGAGCTTGCAGTGAGCCGAGATCGCGCCACTGCACTCCAGCCTGGGCGACAAAGCAACACTCCGTCTCAAAAAAAAAAAAAAAAAAAAAAAAAAGCTTCCTGAGGCCTCACCAGATGCAGAAGCTGGTGCCATGCTTCTTGTACAGTCTGCAGAACTGTGAGCCACATAATCCTCTTTTCTTTATAAATTACCCAGCCCCAGGTATTCCTTTAGAGCAATGCAAAACAGACTGAGCAAATTACCTCCCTAAGCCTGTTTCCTTTTCTGTAAAAGCTGACAGTGACAATAACTACTTTAGATGGTCATCAGGAGATTAAATGAGATAATGATAAGGTAGGCACTTTTTCATTAGATATTCCCCCTCCTCACTCTCTGTATTTAATCACTGGCCAATGCATATCAACTCTGCCAACCAAATGTCTCTCAAATCCTTCCCCAATTTTCTATTCCTACCATCATTGTCCTGGTTTGGACACTCAGCATTTCTAGCCTGAACAATTGCAAAACTCTTGGACTGGTGGCCTTGCTCCCTTTCCTTTCCAATCTGGTGGCCTATTATTACTCCATGAGATAGGGCTATGATGGGACTCAGTCCTTTTGTCCATTTTCCCAAAACATAGCACAGTGCCTGACACAGAACAGGCATCCAACAAATACTTCTTGGCAATGCTGGCTGGCTCCAAATTCATTATTCCAACCACCAGACACAATGAAGCCATGCTCTAAGAAAAACCTCAATCTCATGAGCATTGAAGGAAGTCCTTTGCACACTTAATGAGGTTGCATGACAACCTTATTCTCAGAGCCCATGGCCCTCAAATCCCTACTTCTCCCCCTTGAACTCATTGTGGTATATCAATACAGAGCCCTCAGGCCTAGATTAGTAATTAGTAAGCAAAATTTGTTCAGCATAGGCAGAAATCATGAGATGTGTTAAATAACAATAGGTAGGTAGGCTAAGTAGAGCACGGGCATGTTAAACATAGAAAGAAAGGGATGGAAAAACCAAAAGATAACTGATTTTCAGTAGGTCGTAAATATACATGAGGCACCTGGACTCTAAATATTCATGATATGCTAAATATATAAGGACACTAAATATTCATGAGCACCCAATATTTATGAGGCCTCAATTTGGCCACTCATTCATCGGTGACACCCATTCTGGCCCCATGTGACCTCTGCCCAAGAAACACAAACAAAATCCAAGACTATCCAGCAGGCTTATTGACAAGCTACAGCCATAGCCAGGCACACTTCTCCCTGCATCTCCCCAACAGAGCAAGTGTGTGCCCTCAGCCCGAAGCCCCTTCTGTCTGTGGTTCTCCTTGCTTGAACCTCAGTTCTGGTCTCCAAACCATACTAGTAGCAGGGAAGGTTAGTGAAACAGAGACAGAACCATTGCTGACCCCAGGATTCAGGCAGTATGGTCCTTCTGCCTACTTGTACCCTGTCCCAAGTGCGTGAACCTACCCTATCTCTTTCCCTCTTTCTTCTCATCATGTGTTTTAAATTACTTTAATGTAACATGTGATTCATGCATTTTAATGTGATCCATGAGCCTTCTGTTTTGTGACCTCTGGGAGAGCCTGCATGTACAATTCTCAAAGGCCACCACTGTATCCAGGTAACATCCCACACTCTCCCTGCTGCATACAGAACAGATTGTAGGAGGAGCAAGAATGGAAACAGGGAGACCATGTTAGGCAGCTATTCTATTCCTCTAGTCAACAGATGAGGGTAGCTTAGGTGAGGATGGTAGTGAAGGGGATGGAAAGACATGGACATATTCAGGATATGTTTTTCTAGGAGAGTGAAGAACAGGGATGGTAGTTATGAGCAAGTAGGGAAAGTAAAAGGAGTAGATATTGTAGTTAGAGAAGGCAATTTCAGAGACTGAGATACTGGAGGTGGCAATACTCTAAAAGGCAAAGAAACAACAACACACCCAAGAATCAGCTCCTCAAGGAACTGAGTACCCTGAAAGGTCATTTACACCAGCGACCAAACAAACACTCAAATCCTCTCATACTTCCAGCAGGCTGTCAGTGAAAAACCACCCCTGACCTGCCCCCAGGGCCATCTATCTACACGAGGGAACAAACAAATCTGTGACTCTCCTCTCCTCCGCCCCTACACCAGACCCCTAACCCCAACCCTACCCAGGTCCATTCCCTATAACTTCTAGCAGCTCTCTGCCAGAAAGTTCTTCCTCTTACTGACCTGAACTCTGACCCCTAGGTCCCATCCATGAACATACAGAGAATAAGGTCACCCCTTCTCCACATGACAGCCCTTTAGATTCCTGAGGACATTTATCAAGCACACTTGAGTCTCCCCATTACAGACAAATATCCCTTTTCACTATCCTGTCTTGCACATGACAAATGTTCAGTTCTTTCACCGTCATAGTTGCTGTCCCCTGAAGTCATCCAGAACTCTGCAGCATCCCAAGAGAAGGACCCACAGCACAAACAGAAGAAATCAGTCATCTCCATTGATCTCTGCCATACTTAATGCAACCTAGGATTAGTTTCTCTGGTGGCCACATCACAGAGTTAACTCTTATCTGTGGCTGAGAGGAGTATGGACAAAGATGACTGGCATACACAGGGTGAAGGAACAATGACTCTCTGGTGAGGTACCATCGAAGTCTGTAGTTAACAGGTATGAGGATGAGGAGGGGGTGGTTGAAACAAATGACAGTAAATTCAAGAAAGAAGAGAATGCCAATCTGGAAGCTGCAGTAGAGAACAGCTTTCTCTTCTCCCCTAATGGTGTTGTGAAGGAAGTGATCTGCTCACGGCAAGGCGACCAAAGGGTTTGAGGAAAAAGTCAAAGGCACAGGAGAGTTTACTCATACCAGAGCAGCACCTGAAAGGATACAAGTATGCCACGGAGGAGTGAGAGACTCAGCCAATGTTGACATGCAGAGGGTAGAAAGCTGGTAAGTCACAATCAATAACTACACGCTAATGGCATGTTTATATTCACCACTGCCAGCAGGTTAGACAGCCTAAACAGTAGCATGCAGTCTTTCGAAAAGCTAAAGGCAGGCAGTATATAAAGGCGGGAGTCAGAAGTGAAGGAACCATAACTCTGCTTTAAATAGATACCTTGAAGCAATCCACTATTTTTCACCTCTGGTTCATTTACTTGAATTGTGTCATCTTCAGGGTAGAAGTAGATTTTATAGTATCTTATTCTGTAGTTGGTTTGGCTTTTATCAAGTACTTCCTCTTCCAAATAGGCATCAAAAGATAATACCTGTTGGAATAATAATTAGAAACTAAGAAATGAAAAGAAAATTCAGCAAACTTAAAATCAACAAAGCAGCTGCCTGTATACTTTTTGTTAATATAAAGAAAAAAATAGAGAGAATTTTTCCAAGAAGACATTCTACACATCAGCCATGCGAATGGATATACAATCTAAGATACAATACATAAAGATTATTTAATACTTTTATCACCATCTGGTTAAAACAAGGAAATGATATTCAAGTAATACATCCATCGTTCAGCTCTACCATAAACTGAACTAGAGTCTGCCTTTGGGATTTCACAGTGGGATTCTAAATGTATATGTTATAGAGACAAAATATTCTTTCTCACAAGATGGATAAGTTTTGTCATTTTTTTCCCATTAACAATAACACAAAGCTGCCTTGGTTCTGGCATAAAATTATCCTGACTGTTAGTCCTGATGATTGCTTGCCTTCAGGCAATTCAAGCAGGCATATCTGAAATTCATCCAATGCCCTGGAGACCCCACCTTACACTTTGGGAACCTCAAGGAGCCTAGCCCAATGCTAGACTCAGACTCATCTTGTATGGGGGCGGTAGGGAATAAGGAAGGGAAGGACAGGTGGATTCTAAAGCAGTTATGGTAAAATTCAGAGATAGTCAAAAATATCTTTGAAAATTCCTTAACTACTTTAGAAAACTGTGCCTCTCAGTAAGTAAAACACAGCCCATTTTTCTCCCATATTGAAGCAGATGACTGCCTGCTTCTTCAGTTGAAGACCAGTTAAAATCATTTCTTTATGCTTAGGTGCCATGTTGTATGAATAATATATATCTTTAGCCATTGGAAACATTCTTAATATGGCATCCTGCTCACACACTGAGCACGACAAGGTAATTGAGGACAACTGTAGGAAAAGTAGATTCAGGCTACCATTTCAAGCTTGACCTGCGGCTCAAGCTCTGTGAGAGCTCCATTTAAATATTCTCTTTGTCTCTCACTTTTGATCAATTTTTATAATTGAAGTTGCAAAACTTAACTGTGCATATGATGTAACTCCAGGGTTATTCAATGTGGACAATATGATATATATGAGTGAGTCTGTTAGATGCAATCTACCCTCTAGGGGTGGTGGTCAGTTAACCTAAGTAAGAATATATACTCCAGGAGTGTTTAGCATATTTTTATCAGAAGCCCACACTTCAGAAGTGGCTAACAGAATGCCTCAGTAGCTTTTTCTTTGATCAACACAAGAAGCTTTGTCAATTGCCATAAATGATATTAGAATAAATTTTAGTGAAATGATTGTATTCAAAATGCACATATCAGTTACAAATACTAACCAGGCACTGTCCTTACAGGAACAGGTTATAAGAGTCTGGTGAGCCCAGAGATCTACTCCCTTCAGGATGGCACCTTTGGCTTCATTCCCAAATAGTCCTATGTTCAGCTGCTTTCTTAAAGAATTTGTCTGACCTGACTCCAATTAGGTTAGCTAAACCCCATTGCTAGAATGCTGTCACATTTGTATTGAGTGAACATTTCAGATAAGATGCTGTTGGACAAGTATAGAGTTTCCTTCTGGGGTGACAAAAAAGTCTTGGAACTAGATAGATGTGATGGTTGCACAGCCTTGTGGATATGTTAAATGTCACTGAATTGCACACTTTAAAATGGCTAATGGTTAATTTTATGTTATGTGAATTTTACCTCAGTTAAAAAAAGATATTAAACACTGAGTTGTGTTGGACACTTTAAAATGGTGAGTTTTTGTTATGTGAATTATATTTCAACTTTTAAAAAGTAGGGGGAGGGAGCTGGCTACAGTGGCTCAGGCCTGTGGCAGGAAGATCACTTGAGCCCAGGAGTTTGAGACCAGCCTGGGCAACATAATGAGACCCCGTTTTTACAAAAAAAAATTTAAAAATTAGTCGGGCATGGTTACGTGTACTTGTAGTCTCAGCTACTAGGGAGGCTGAGGTGGGAGGATTGCTTGAGCCCAGGAGATCGAGGCTGCAGTGAGTTATGACCTCGCCACTGCACTCCAGCCTGGGTGAGAGAATGAGACTCTGTGTCTCAAAAATAATTTTTTTTAAAAAATGAGGAGGAAAAAAAGATGTTGGAACACCTAAAAGGAGAAAGAGCTGGGGCTTCATCAAACTTTCAGTGTACGTAATATTTAATCTGAGATTTTTTTTTCTTTGCAATCAAGTAGGAAAGTGTAGAGAGAATATTCTTGGCTGTCACCCACCTCTATATACTGAATGCTGCCAGTATAAATCTGTGAATGACTACACTGGCATAGGTCAATTGACAACTGGCATAGGTCAACTGTCATGTATGTAATCATTAAATATTTATCAATCAAATGATGCATTAAAAGAGAAGGATGCTAAATTGAAATAAAGAGAAAAGGAAAGACATTATCTTAGGTTGGGCTTCAATATGTCTAGATGAGGGACAGACTGATATTTCATATTCTGCTCCCATGAGAATACAGGGCTGTCAAACTCCAGCATGAAAGATACAGAGCAAGTCAGAATGAGGTAGAGATGGAAAGATAAAAAAGGAAGAGGAAGAGGAAATTATAAAATGTGGTGAAGTAGAATGTAAGAGGAGAGACACCAAATAGATTAAAAAGTGATCTCACAAAAATAAATGATCTAATTGCAATGGAACTTGATGTATCAGAGAATCCAGAAAACAGAACCTAAAATAAAAACTGTTAAAAATGAAAATTTATAGGAACATAATTATGATGTAAGGTGTTATCATCATTTATGATGTCAAGCAGAAACCAGATAAATAAGGTCCTAGGCCGGGCATGATGGCTCACACCTGTAATCCCAGCACTTTGGGAAGCCGACGCAGGCGGATCACTTGAGGTCAGGGGTTCGAGACCAGCCTGACCAATATGGAGAAACCCCCGTCTCTACTAAAAATACAAAAATTAGCCATGCGTGCTGGCACATGCTTATAATCCCAGCTACTCAAGAGGCTGAGGCAGGAGAACCGCTTGAACCCGGGAGGTGGAGGTTGCAGTGAGCCGAGATGGTGCCACTGCACTCCAGCCTGGGTGATAGAGTGAGACGCCATCTCAAAAAAAAAAAAGAAAAAAGAAAAATAAGGTCCTAGAGGATGTAATTGGCTGTAATTTTCTTGAAAACAGAATATAAATATCATTTGGTGGGGGCATGTGATCTTCAGTCTTCCACAGGCCTCTGGCTCTGCAGGCCCTATGATATTATATGAGGTTACCTACCTGATCCTCAAGGCATTTGGAATTTTAATCTTAGCCTAGAGGATATAAAACCTTAGACCGGGCACAGTGGATCATGCCTGTAATCCCAACACGTTAGAAGGCTACATCAGGAGGATTGAAACACTTTAGGCCAAGAGTTCTAGACCAGCCTGGGTGACACATGGGTCCCCGTCTCTCCAACAATTTTTCTTTATTTAACTAGTCAGGTATGGTGGTGCGTGCCTCATAGTCCAAGCTGCTCAGGAAGCTGAGGCAGGAGGATTGCTTTAGCCCAGGAATTTAAGGCTGCACTGGGCTATGATCATGCCACTGCATTCCAGCTTGGGTGACAGAAAAACAGAAAAGAAAAAAAAAAAGAAAAAGAAAAAACTCCTGAAATCTGAAATCAATTAGCTTTAAATAACAGGTATATGATTTCCTCATTACAAAGGAAAAATTTTAAATGTTAATGTTTCTGAATTCAGGATCTTCTTACAATTAAAGCCAAAAGAATCTCAAAGCAGTCAAGAATGCATTTTGATGGGCAAGTAGTTCTAACTTGATATATGGTGCAAATTTAGCTTCGTAGAGAAGAATCTATCCTATCTTCATGACAGTTGAGTTATTTGCTTAGCATTGCATATCCCAAACAGCTGGATTTTAACATTAGATTCTTAATTTTCACTTAAAATGTTTGAAAATGATTATTGTCTGATGCAGTATGACACAAAAAATAATTGTGTGGAGAAGGTTGTCCATTGCAGGCTAGACCATGCAACTGTAAGGCAAAGGCAAAAACCTAATTTCTTAGAATAAAGCATATAATTTTTAAAGATGGGGAGGCTGATGTGGCCAATACGTGAGTCAGAAAGACTATCACTTCAGGAATCAAACATCTAATGTCAAAAACTCACAGCTGAGGCCGGGCACGGTGACTCACGCCTATAATCCCAGCATTTTGGAGGCCGAGGCGGGCGGATCACGAGGTCAGGAGATCGAGACCATCCTGGCTAACACGGTGAAACCCTGTCTCTACTAAAAATACAAAAAATTAGCCAGGTGTGGTGGCGGGTGCCCGTAGTCCCAGCTACTCGGGAGGGTGAGGCAGGAGAATGGCATGAACCTGGGAGGCAGAGCTTGCAGTGAGCAGAGATTGCACCACTGCACTCCAGCCTGGGCGACAGAGCGAGACTCCATCTCAAAAAAAAAAAAAAAAAAATCTTACAGCTGAATTTCTAGGGAAGCTGTCAGGAAAGAAAGACAAAACATCGGCAATGTTCAATAACCTCAACATTTTATAAAGAGGTCAACATCACATGTCCAAGTTTAATACGTTTAAGCTCTGTTTTATGAAAAAGGTTCAGACTTAAATTGTGAAGTACTATAAAAGGGATAAAATGGTAAGGATAAATGCATGCTCTATATGTTAGTAGACAAGAAAAATTTGTGTACGTTTAATACAGTGTTGTTTATTCTTCCTGAAAAAGCTGTTATTAAATCAATGGTTTCTCTCATGATTATGAAGTCCCATAATCAAGGAAATAAACGATAATACATTTTGTGTTGCATATAGAGGATGGCTCCTTTATACATGACAATATATATATTTACAGAAATATATCTGAAACATATGCTAATTCACAAAAATTTTAATAAATTTTAAAAACAGAAAAATTATGCAAGTTATATTCACTGATCACAAATACAACTAGAAGTGTATAACGTACCTATAAACAAAAATTGTCACTCCTCATAATTGTACCAAAAATAAATTTAAAAATATAAAAAGTATACAAATAAAATTTATATACATGTATGTAATAAATTTATATAAAAGTATATAATAAAATATAAGGCCATACAAACCTATAGGATATAGGCAAATTTGCAATCTGGGGTAAATTAATGGATTAAAATTATTACATAAAAGAATTTACAGCCTGAGAGAGAGGATAAATTGCTAACAGTGTTTCTCAGCCTTGGCTATGCATTGGGAACTTTAAAAAAAATTTGAAAGACCAGATCTGGCCGGGCGCAATGGCTCACGCCTGTAATCCCAACATTTTGGGAGGCCAAGGTGAGTGGATAACCTGAGGTCAGGAGTTGGAGACCAGCCTGGCCAACATGGCAAAACCCAATCTCTACTAAATATACAAAAAATAGCCAGGCATAGTGGTGGACACCTGTAATCCCAGCTACTCAGGAGGCTGAGGCAGAAGAATCACTTGAGCCTGGGAGGTGGAGGTTGCAGTGAGCCAAGATTACGCCACTGCACTCCAGCCTGAGCAACGACAGAGTGACATTCCGTGAAAAACAAACAAACAAAAAACCCAGACCCTTGCCTAAGTAAATTAAATCAGAACCTTGGGGAGGGGACTATTACTATTTTTTAAAAGCTACTGATGGGGTTCAGGACATGCTACCTCGGCAAATATGCCGAGGCACATGGCACCTTGGCATTTGAGAAAAAGGCAGAAGCAGGAAGGTCTCTCTGACCTTCTTCCATCATTCTCCCCGGAGGCAGGTCATAACACCTAGGAAGGTCATTCTCTGACCTTCTCCCTTCCTCCTTCCCTATAGACTCGCATGTGACAGGTGTCCTGCCCTATACCCAGAGGAAAGGAGTGTCACATAAGGATGAAGAATAAAAATCTGAACAAACAAGTCTTGCTATTATAAGTTCCCCCCAGTTTATTACCATTAGATCATATCCTTTTGTCCTCCAGTCATAGTTCTACATGACTGTCCATAAAAATAGTTTTTCCTGTTTCTTTGGATCATTTCTGAAGGCTCCATGTCTCCTGAAGCTTTCATTAAATAAATTTGTGTGCTTTTCTCTTGTTAATCTGTCTTTTGTTATAGAGGTCTTAGCCATGAACTTTGAGATAGGCAAGTACAAGATCCTTCTTTTTCTTTCCTACTCTTCCCAGGTAATTCTGAAACATAGCCAGAGTTTAGAACCAGTGAGCAATGATTCAAACAAAAGTTTTTAAGGCTGGGCGCAGTAGCTCACGCCTGTAATCCCAGCACTTTGGAAGGCCAAGGCGGGCAGATCACCTGAGGTCAGGAGTTCAAGTCCAGCCTGGCCAACATGGTGAAACCCCATCTCTACTAAAAATACAAAAAAATTAGCTGGGCCTGGTGGTGCATGCCTGTAATCCCAGCTACTCAGGAGGCTGAGGCCGGAGAATCGCTTGAACACAGGAGGCAGAGGTTGCAGTGAGCCATGATCGTGCCACTGCACTCCAGCCTGGGCGAAAGAATGAGACTGCCTCAAAACAATAAACAAAAGGTTTTGAAAAAGCAAAAATTTGTCATAAGAAAAACAGAAAGCAAAAAAGATAGTAAGGATATATAAATTTGAAAGAAGAAAAACAACTAAAATAAATAAATCCAAGGACTTTTTAAATAAATAAAATAGATAAGATTTTAGAAAGCTCAAGAAAAATATAAATAAAATGAGAAATGATACAGTGCATGACAGAGATGCAATTATAAGATGTAAACCATAAGATAAATTATCTTATAATAATCATGCAAACATATGAAAATGAATTTTAAAATTGCAATTAAATAAGTGATATTCTGTAAGAACCGTGACTTATCAAAAACACAATGAATAAGCTAATAACCAAGTAAGAAGTGAAAAAAATTACCAAAGAATTGCCCCAATAAAGTCTCCAACCAGGATGATTTACTAATGAATTTGTTCCAACTTTCAAGGAAAAGAAAATTACCAAATTATATAACTCTCCAGGATACCAAAAATGATGGAAAGCTACAAAGGTGAATTCCTATGCCTAACAGACGTACCATGAAAAAAAGTAACTGTAAAACAATAGTTCTCACCCTGGCTACACATTAGAATCACCTATAGAGCTTTTAAAAATCCTGATGCATTGGCCACACTGTCCACCACCAGCCCCCCAACCCCCGCCACAGACATCCACCATCCCCCATACACACACACACACACACACGCACACACACACAGAAATCAGATTCTCTCAGGGTGGGCCTAGGCATCAGTAATTTTTAAAGCTCCCCAAGTGATTACAAACTGCAAGCCAAGGTTGAGAACTACTGCTACAGAACAATTTCACTACTTATGATTTATAGAAGATCCTAAGTAAAATACAAGCAAACAGAATTTAATAGTCTGTAACAGTTACAAGCCACCTACACACAGAAAAAAACAGCATTTTACTCACAGATGCCAACATGTTTCCCAATTAGGAAATATGAGCAAATATATAATGATCTCACACCATTTCCTACCACATACATTTTTAAATGCAAGGGTAGTTCCTTAACAAGATTACAAAAAGATCTGCTTTAAAACAACAGCCTAAATATCTAACATAATACCTAATTAAACTATGTGCCTACCAAAATCAGGAACAGAACAATAATGCCCCTACTAGCATCATTATTTAATATTGTTTTTAAAAGCTCTGGACAATGTAGAAAGATATGAAGTAAAAATATTAGCAAGAAAGAGACAAAAATTATCATTATGGGTAGATAAAATAATGACCTAGGCAAAGGCTGAAAAACTAACAAAGATTTCAGTACAACCATACCTGAATTTAAAATATTCTTATGTGTTAGCAATAACCAGCTAGACCATACAGTGGGGGGAAAGTATGTTCATAATACAAAATTACAAAATACTTAAAAATAGTTTTAATAAAAACTCTGTGACCCAGATAAAACTCTAAAAATATTTACTAGAACATATATTAATAGAAGAGCTTGACTAAAAGGATAGGCGAAGTATATTCTGGATAAGCAGACTAAAATAACTTTTCAAGTGGGTATTTCAATGTCATTTTGGAGGGACTTAGAATTATTATTTTTTTTTGAGATGAAGTCTCACTCTGTCACCCAGGCTGGAGTGCAGTGGTGCGATCTGGACTCACTGCAACCTCTGCCTCCCAGGTTCAAGTGATTCTCCTGCCTCAGCCTCCCGAGTAGCCGGGACTACAGGTGCACACCTCCACGCCCGGCTAATTTTTGTATTTTTAGTAGAGACAGAGTTTCACCATGTTGGCCAGGCTGGTCTCAAACTCCTGACCTCAGGTGATACACCCGCCTCAGCCTCCCAAAGTGCTGGGATTACAGGTGTGAGCCACCGGGCCTGGCCTAGAATTATTTTTTTAAGTCTACCTGATAAATAGTTCAGCCTATTAAAGATAGTTGTAAAATTTAAGTATAATGAAGGAAATCTAGCTCTCCCAGACTTTATACCTTAATATAATAGTTCATTTATTAAAGTAGTACAATACCACAGTAACAAGAGACATAGTAGGTGTAAAAGAACAGATGCCCTGGAAATAGACTCTGTTAACAGGAATTTAACACATAATGAAAGAGGAGTCACATATCAATAAGCAAAAAAAGTACCAACTTGGAAAAGCACCAGTGTATAGCCTCCTGTAAAATCCAACCCAAATATCAGATGAAGTATTGGCTTAAATATAATAAATCAATTCCTTTCACCTTCCAAAAAAATAAATATGTGTCAAGCCTCAGAAGGAGGAATGACATTGCAGGCTTGGGAGAAAAAGAGAAAGAAAACATTTTTAAAAATTAAGATTTAACTACATAAGTTATAACTCCGATATACTAAAATATAAACAAAAACATGCTAACAAAAAATTTTATAAAATATGGCCAAACTTTAATTTTATAAAAATGTTTAATTTTTTAAAGACCCTAAAAGAGAAATGGGAAAACAGCATAAACAAAATTCATGAGAGGGTCAACAAATAAAAAGAAGTTCACTCTAAGAAACTGTCAGATTAAGTGCAAATTAAAATAACAATGAGGCATCGGGTTTATGTGTGTGTTTCTCCTATTAAATGGACCACTCATTACGGATGAGATTTTAAGTTAGTACAATTTTCTGCGGCAATGTAATGTTATGAGGAACCAATTTAAAATTCCTACCTCCTCTCAGGAACTCCATTTCCCCGCACGTAGTCCAAAGAAACAACCCAAAATACAGAAGAAACTTGGATGTGCAAAGATGTTCTTTGCAGCTTTTTATCATAGAAAAAAAAAGGTAGAATAAGGGGACCTGAAAACTTAACAAAAAGGGAAGGGTTTGGTGAATTACGGCACATCTACGTTCTCCATGGAGTATTATAAAGGCACCAGCATGATATTTTTGAAAAACATGAGGCAATAAGAAAAATACTGAGGCTATACAGTAATGTTAAGTGAATAAAACACAGGACTGGGCCGGGCGCGGTGGCTCACACCTGTAATCCCAGCACTTTGGGAGGCCGAGGCAGGTGGATCACCTGAGATTAGGAGTTGGAGACCAGCCTGGCCAACACGGTGAAACCCCGTCTCTACTAAAAAAAAAAAAAAAAAAAAAAAAAAACACAAAATTTAGCCTGGCGTGGTGGCACGAGCCTGTAGTCCCAGCTACTTGGGAGGCACAGGCAGGAGAATCGCTTGAACCCAGGAGGTGGAGGTTGCAGCGAGCCGAGATCGCACTACTGCAATCCAGCCTGGGCGACAGAGTGAGACTCCCTCTCGGGGGGTGGGGGAGAGGAGGACAAAGAAAAAAAAAAAAAAAAACCACCACAAGACTGAAAATTGTTATATACCACAGTCATAACTATGTTTTTTAAAACTATGTTTTTAAACTATGCTCTAAAAACCATGACTATGCTTTTGGAAGAAACTGAGGGTGGAGGGGAGGAACAAAAAGCATGTAATGGCTGCAGGTCGGGTAGACACGTGGCTGGGCAGTGAGAAGAGGCGTGGTAAAGGAGGGGCTGGATGGCCGTGGGGAGGTGAGTGTTGCTCTTAGATGGAGCGGGCTGCTGGCCTGACCCAGGCTGGTAGGTGAGGTGATGGGGGCTGGGCAGGCTTCCCGACTCGGCTTCTACAGTATGTTCTGCCCTGTCCTCCAGCTGGCCGTTGGGGATCAGGGCCTCTAGGCCAGAAGCCCACCCAGGGGCACCCTGTGTCTGATCCCTAAGGTGTCTTGTAGTCATTTCATGGACTCTGACATCTCCAAAGGGCCTTGTATTCCAAACCAAAAGTAAGAGTTTTGATCGGAAGCACTTTGTTTGTTTTTGAGACAGAGTCTGGCTCTGTCGCCCAGGCTGGAGTGCAGTGGTACGATCTCAGCTCACTGCAAGCTCTGCCTCCCAGGTTCACGCCATTCTCCTGGCTCAGCCTCCCGAGTAGCTGGGACTACAGGCGCCCGCCACCACACCCAGCTAATTTTTGTATTTTTAGTAGAGACGGGGTTTCACCGTGTTAGCCAGGATGGTCTCGATCTCCTGACCTCGTGATCCGCCCGCCTCGGCCTCCCAAAGTGCTGGGATTACAGGCGTAAGCCACGGCGCACGGCCGATCGGAAGCACTTTGACTCCCCGGAAGCACTTTGACTCCACGGAAGTACCTTTTTTTTTTTTTTTTTTTTTTTTTTACATCCGGGAAGTTGCACAGCGCAAAATCAGACCATTTGGGACAGTCTTAGGAGTACGTTCCGGGCTGGATCGTTAGGACTTCTCCAGAGCACTTTGAAATAATTGTGGAAGGGCTTTGGCATCTCTAGAACACCGAGAACTGTGATAGACAGTTGAAAAAAGGAGGAAACGTTCGTGAGGCGCCGGAGTGGCGTGAGGGCCCTCCAGCTCTGGGGCCCGTCAGCACGCAGAAAAGTACCACGGGAGCGGCACTTAGGTAGGATCCCCCAGCAAACACAGGTGCCCCGCAGAGCTCAGTAACGTGGTTTGCAGCAAACACAGGTGCCCTGCGGAGCTCAGTAACGTGGTTTGGAAGGGGAGAGAGGCCCCAAAGGCCTGAAAGGCCTAAAGGCTACTTTGTGGCCTGCACACCGTGTTTTTCTCAAGGTTCATCCTGCCACAGAAATTCTTTCTCCTCCTTCTCCTCCCATTCCTCAGCCACTGGCCTGATTAGGGCCGGCTCCAAAGACTGCCTCATTTGGAGCGTTTGGAGTTCCTTTCGTCCTTGTGATCCCCAGTGCACTCTGCCAGCCCCGTTTTAAAAGAAATGGCTTCTCTGGAGGAGGGAATCTACAGCCTTAAAATTAATTCCAAGCGTAGCTCCTATAATTCCATGAACCCTCAATTTACAGCTGGAAGTGAGGGTCAAAATGAAACTGAGGAACCAAACAAGTTCCAGAACAGGAAGGGTAGACCTCAAGATAGTGGCTCTTCATTGTCTCTGAGTGTTCTCCAGGAGATCCTGGGAGATGACATTCCAAAAGTAAAGGAAGAGGCTGTCATTAGTTCACAATCAGACCTAGGAGAGTGTCCCTACTGTGGAGAAAGACCAGCCAGGAATGCCACTATCTTTGCTCCTCAAAAAGAGAAAGAGTCAGCCCCAGAAATGAGCAGCTCCTGTGACAAGAGGGTGACTGTTAATCCTCCTAAGAAATTCAGTGAGGGGCGACCTAAAAAACAAAATACACTCATTTGTGAAAAATGCTCTCAGCCTTCAAATTTTCTGGATGACTATAACCCCCATGTAATAATCCAAAAGCGACTTAGCAACCAAAGTAGAGTCATTTGTGAAAAAAGCTCTCCACCTTTAAATGTTCCGGATAACTATAACTCCCATTCAGTAATTCAAAAGCGCAAAGAAAAGATGGCAGTTGAGCGCCCCTCTTCAGGGAGTGACTGGTCTGATGTAGGTGGAACCACAGTCATATTCTCTGAAGAGAAGCCATTCTCACTGTGTCTTCCTGTAGTGTCAGAGCCTCCATACTACGCCACTGACTACACCACTTTTCCACCTCATTATAGTCCTTGGCATGACTACACCAGCTCTCAGTTCAGCAGTACCAAGTCTTCTTGCTATCCCTCCTTGGGCAGCAGCAGTAACACATTGCAGGCTGAGAAGAGCAGCTGTAGCAGCAGCAGCAGAAGCAACAACAACATATTCCAGGGTGAGAGGAGCAGCCACCAGAGCTTCCTGAGTGATTATTCCACCAATTTTCCAGTGAGCTCCGAAAACACATCCAGAGATCTGAAGATGACAGAGGAAGGCAGATCCAAGAATTCTTCCTTATTTTACTACTCCAGAAATGTGGAAGCAGAGGCGAAGGAGGAGAGAGTATATGAAGAGGAGACATTAGGACATCCTTATGGAGGACATGCATCTAACTTTCCGCCAAGGACCCTCTGGCAGCCAGAGCAACCGGGTTTCATTGATACCCACTGTCATTTAGACTTGCTATATTCCAGGCTGCCTTTCAAAGGCACCTTTACCAAATTCAGAAAAATTTATAGCAACACCTTCCCCAAGGAGTTTCAGGGCTGCATTTCTTGCTTCTGCAATCCTCAAAACCTAAGTGATAACCTGTGGGAGGATCAGTTGAAAGATGATCTGGTTTGGGGGGTCTTTGGCTGTCGCCCTCATTTTGCCCATTATTATAACAACTATCAAGAAAGAAGTATTTTAAAAGCCTTACGACACCCCAAGGCTGTGGCCTTTGGAGAAATGGGCTTGGATTACTCCAGTAAGTGCACCACGCATATCCCAGAGCAGCAGAAAGTATTTAAGAGACAGCTGCGGCTGGCCGTCTCTCTAAAGAAGCCCATGATGATCCATTGCCGAGAAGCCGATGAAGACCTACTGCACATCTTGAAAAAATACGTGCCCTCTGACCACAAGATACACCGCCATTGCTTCACTGGGAGTTACTCAGTCATCGAGCCCCTGTTGAACCACTTTCCCAACCTGTATGTGGGCTTCACGGCAGTTCTGACTTACTCTTCTGCTGGGCAAGCCCGAGAAACTGTGAGAAAGATCCCACTAGAGAGAATTATTGTAGAAACCGATGCTCCCTTCTTCCTCCCTCGCTGGGTTCCCAAAAGCTATTGCCAGTATGCCCACCCAGGCCTGGCCCTGCATACTGTGCGAGAGATTGCCAGAATCAAAGGTGTGTCGCTCTCCCACACCTTGACCGTCTTGCGGGAGAACACCCATCGCCTCTACCATCTTTAAACAGAAAAGGCACAGTCAGGAGTCTTCCCAAGAAAGGAGACCGGCAGCCTAACAAAACATACAGACTAGATTTGAACTCTGCGTATGTCCTGGGTCAAGGATGTGTTTGAAGAATTCGTTGGAATGGAGTAAACTAGAACAGGATATTTTCCTCAAAACCTTTTCATAAGACTTCTGTTTCTGGCTGGTAGGGTGGGGTACAATGGGACGGGAGGAGGGTTAAGGTAAACTGCCCTTGATGTTATTAAGGTTTTTCTTCCCAGCAAAAATGCCTTAAGGTAGCCAGTAAAGAAGACAGCTTGATAGAATACAAAGAGTTTCCCAATCTAAATCCCTGTCCTCTGCAGCCTGCTTTTGATCGCTTGGTGAATAAAGTCACCCTCCTACTTGTCTTTAAAAAAATGTAGAATTTTAAAAGTTAGGTAGGTGATTTGTGTATTATATTTGTATATTATAGGAATTCTATTTAAAAAAATTTAAAAATCGGTCGGGCATGGTGGCTCATGCCTGTCATTCCAGCACTTTGGGAGGCCGAGGCGAGCGGATCACTTGAGCCCAGGAATTCAAGACCAGCCTGGGCAACATAGTGAAACCTCGTCTCTACAAAAAAAAAATAAAAACAACAAAACAACAGCCGGGTGTGGTGGCACACGCCTGTAATTCCAGCTACTTGGGAGGCTGAGGTGGGAGGATCACTTGAATCCAGGAGTCTCAGGCTGCAGTGAGCTATAATCACACCACTGCACTCCAGCCTGGCAACAGAGTGAAACTCCCATCTCTAAAAAAAAAAAAAAAAAAAAAAAAAAGTGTTTTAATAAAAAATAGGCCGGGCGCAGTGGCTCACGCCTGTAATCCCAGCACTTTGGGAGGCCGAAGTGAGTGGATCACTTGAGCCCAAGAGTTTGAAACTAGCCTAGGCAACACAGCGAAACCTCGTTTCTAAAAAAAAATTTTTTTAATAAAAAATGTAAGTATACACTCAACAAGGTAAGCAAGATATACACACAATGAGTTTTCCTTTCAAAAAAAATTTTTCTATCAAAAAAATTTTTTTGAATTTTAGATGGGAAAACTACTTTTCCAACCTGCTCCTCTCTCCCTGCATTTCTGTGTGGCAAATGCAAGTATTATACTCTGCAGTGTTTCTAACATGCAGGAGAGAACCTTGTTGCAATTCACCTTTATTTCTTTAGGAAGGGGAGTGAGCAATGTAGTTCTGAGTGTAGTATATCAAGAGTGGCCTAAATCAAAAAGCACAACCTTCATTTACTTATTCCATGAGTGAGGTAAAGAACAGTTCACCTACTCATGTTACTAGTAAAATCTTGCAATGCAAATGTGCAAAATTTGGGACACTTAGTAAATAGTTTGCTACTTAAGTGATAGATATTCCATTGAACCTCGAAGAATTATTATTTAGCATTTATTTGTCTGGCATTTGGTGTGTCTACTCTCCCATCCTGGAGGCATCAGAGAGCTGTGAAAGTAGCCAGTAATCTAGAAATTCAATTTACTCTTAGTGGTCCGTGGGCCATTAGTCCAGAGTCACAGAGCCTCTCAAGGCCCATTAACAGGCTCCCTGAACCTTGGCAGTCCTTTCAGGGCATGTCAACATTTCGCTTCACTTAAATTTTAGAAAGGCAGCTATTTCTACCTTTAAAGCTCAAAAGAAACAAACTGCCCACTTTGTCTTGGGAGACAGAGGGATTTGCTTTTTCAGTTGGTTTTTATTCATATCTAACTTCAAAATTCATACCTGCTTATTAAAAATTTTTGAGACAAGCAAAAAAATAAACGTGATTTTTTAAAAACCCAAACAAAATAAAAGCAACAGAAGGAAAAATGCACATGGTAAAATTGATTTTTAAAAAATCAATAGAAGAGTCAAATATTTACAAAATCTGGATATACAAAATTTGACTCAGGAAAATTGATTTTGGTAGAAATGTGATCATCAAAAAAAACTCAGATTGTCAAAAGCCATGATGGACAGCATTCATATAGACAAAAATTAATGAACCAAATGTTTTCAGTAAAATTTATTGTAGAAAAAAATCTATTGAAAATATTTCTTAATAGGAAAATATGGTAACAGTTTACCCGCATGGAAAAATTGTTCAAAGAATTAAAGTAGCTTGTAGTGGGGAAAAAAGTAAAAAGTAAAAATTTTAAAAAAAACACACAAAGAGGGAGTAAAATAGCCCATAATGCTACCCACTTAGAGACAATCACTAACATTTGGAGTAGCTCTTTGGCAGTTTTCTCTAATATTTCCATATATTGGCCAATTCCAGCATTGTACTTAAGTCAATTTTGCTAATTAATACTATTCACTTCATAGTTAGCATAGCTATACATTTTACTTTCTCTGAGTTTATGATTTAAATACATTGTTTTCTGTATTTTTTGTTTAGGTTTAATTCTGTTTGTTTTAAATACTCAACTCAGACGGCATGTGCTTTTTCAAAACTATTGTTTACCGATACAAAAAACTGTGCTTTGAAATTTATTTTTCTTTTTGTTCTCTGATGTCTGTTTTATTGTGTATTTTTTAATGTCTTAAGCTAAATGCTTAGTTTATTTTTAATTTGGAGAGCAAGAACAAAGCAGTCAATACTACAAATGTGTCTGTAATTATAACTCTGCTGTATACATAGATTTAATTTGATAAAGTTTACACACTATAAAAATACAAATGTATTACAAAAATATGGAAATAGAGAGTAGCAGGAAAAAGTATATGGCATTTCTATTACCTAGAACCCCACTGTTGTTGATGTCTTTCCTTGACATAGTTGTGACCATATAGCCTGTTAAATTGCATATTCTTCTAAATAATTCATATTTTTTTCTATCCCTATCTTGGATTTGGGGCTCATTTTATGATTGTTATTCTTTTATCTTTCAATAAATACTCAAAATGTTTATGTTATGTTTTGAATTTTATTTATATTTCACGACCTATTATATATGTTTCTTTCTACTACTCACCACTAATCATTTTATTTCATGACCTCCCCATGGTTGAACTGTTTAATTTGCTTTATCTCTTAATTGACTAGCAATTAAGCAACTTTTTCAGGAAAAGTATGTGGATAGCATATTTGTGATAAATTATATAACTGAGATCTTACTGCTGTTTTCACTAATGATAACACCTTGGCTGAGTCTAGATTTTCTGAGTCACATTTTCCCCTAAAAGTTATAGACATGGCTTCATTGTCTTCTGGCATTTAGTATTGCTGAGAATTCCAATGTCAACTTTGCCTTTGAGGGTTAAATTACTTTTTCTATCCTGATGCTTGGTAATTTCCTTGCTTTATCCTTGAAAATTTGTCAGGGTAGATCTAATTATTGCTCTCTTTTTTTTATTTTCTCTGGTACAGAATAAGTATTTTATCTGCTGGTCTACATCTTTCTTTTTTTTTTTTGAGACGGAGTCTCACTCTGTCGCCAGGGCTGGAGTGCAATGGCGCAATCTCGGCTCACTGCAACCTCCACCTTCCAGGTTCAAGCGATTCTCCTGCCTCAGCCTCCCAAATAGCTGGGATTACAGGCACCCACCACTACACCCAGCTAATTTTTTGTATTTTTTGTAGAGATGGGGTTTCACCATGTTGGCCAGGCTGGTCTCGAACTCCTGACCTCGTGATCCGCCCGCCTCGGCCTCCCAAAGTGCTGGGATTACAGGCGTGAGCCTCGGCACCTGGCCCGGTCTACGTCTTTCTGTAATCCAGAAAGTTGCTTTTGTTTGTATTGTTTTCTTATGGTATGCTTAATCAATTTGGTTGCTTTTAATCTAGCCTTTAATTCTTTAGGAACAATTGTCTGCATGTTAGAGCTCAATCCTCTGTCCAACCTGCCATCATCTCATTGCTCTGTTATCTTTTTCCATTGCATTTCAGGAGAATTTCTCAAGTTTACCTTTTCCATCACTCATCCCATTCTCCCCAGTTTTAATACTTTTCTTTACTACATATAATGCATTTTTAGATTCCTCACATTTCATCCTTCTTCAGCAATCTCCCTTTGACTTTTTGCCTGCAGTCTCATTCAATAATATTTTTAATTTGCTTTTACTTCTCACTTTGTATTATATACTTCCTTACACAAAGCACATTGTTATCAAAAATATTTATTTTTTTCTGTAGAAAACATACTTTTAAAATAAGTATTTTTCTTCCTCTGCCTCTTGAATACTATGTTCTCCATTTATGTTGTAGAATCTTTTCAGAAACCTTAAGTTTCTTTGTTCATTCCTGAACAAAGAGCAGTCTATCTAGGCTGGTGTTTTCCACAAAATAGGGTGGGTGGGTGGGTTTTCTTTCGCTCCCTTCACCATCTATCCTAATGTTCTTAGATACCTCCTCTCTGGTTAATATAAATTCATATAGAGTGGTCAAGAGAAGTAGGAAGGGAGCTGGAACCATGGGTAGTCCCCAGCAGGAAAAACTTCTAATTTTCCATATAAACATTTTATGAGTTGACCCAACCTCCACTCCAGGAAGAGTGGCCAGTCCTTTGTATGCCATTGCCTGTTCCATCAGAGAAGAGCCCGAATGCAGGGCCTGCTTTGACTTCAGTGTGACTATATTTCTGGGCCTCCTAGTGACACTCTTAAGCCATCAATAGTTGTGAAAGTAAACCAGGTGGAAACCCCTACAGGTTGTCCTAACCCCCAACTCGATTCTTGTCACTTTCTCGGCAAGTGAAATTGCAAGTTCGTTTGGGTATATTCCTTCAGTATCATCCCATCTGCACTATATCAGGTGGAAACTCTTCAAAGTTTGCAACATGAAGGTGGAACACCTCCCTGGCCTCCAGCACGAATTTAGTTTCTCCACATTTTAAAATTTTGCAGTGATTTCAATTGGGATTGTGGAGGTGGGGGTACATCTAAATACCAATGCTCAAGTTATAATCTCACTCCAAATTCTTATTTTTTTCCTCTCACTTCATTTTTTGATAAATTTATGTTCCTATGGATACTGTGTTTATATAAGCGTATCTTATTTTAAGAAAACTCAAGTTATACAAACCTGAATCTCATTTAGCATGTTGAACATAAGAGATGGTCAATAAAGGTAAGTTGCATAAATGAATAACAAAAAAGATAAATTACAGAGTGATGACTTCCAAAGAATTTTTTTGTATTACAAAAATATCATAAACCTATTTATAATCGATACTCAAGTTTTCATGACTAAATCTATGGTTTAAGATAAAATGCACCTGTATGGGCAATATAAGCATTCATAAAATTTAGTTTTACTTGTCTGCATAAGACATGATTTTATGATGCATGAAAATGGAAAGGGAAGTGGCTAGAATGCTAGAATGTTCACGTAGCTTTATCACTATTAACTACATCACTGGTACAAACCACTTAAGCTCTTTGTTCACTGATTAACCTTTCAGCAAAAATTAGAAAATCAACACTTGCTAACCACAGTGATAACCACAGCACTATTTAAAGAATTAAGAAAATTATGTATATATAACAGAGCTTTGGAGAGAAAATGAATGTATAAAAATACTGAATAATATATAAATCAGTGTAGGATGCAAAGCTGGAAGCTTGAAAATACTGTCAAAACCATATCTAAAATAGTCTTCACATCCTTATGGAGTCTATTGCGCAAGCAATTAAAAAACACTTGATATTACTAAGAGAAGAGATTCCAAACCACTGTTTAAAATCAGACTTCCTGGAAAAATGATACTAGGACTAGAAGAAAGGGGGTCACCCTATCCCGCAGAAATCACATTGCTAATCATGGAGTTTTATAAACTGAATCAAGAAAACTGACATTCAATATGAAAAATACAAAAGAAAAACACCTACCATATAAAAAATTATATATATGTGTGTTTTTTTGTGTGTATATATATACATATACGATTGTTCCTTTATCTTTTATAATATTTTTCATTTATCATATACACACAGAAACACATATGTATGTACATATGTAGGTTCAGTACCCCATATCTGAAATTCTTGAGACCAGAGTGTTTCAGATGTTTTTCAGATTTTGGGATATTTACATATACATAATGAGATATCCTGGGGATGGGACACAAGTCTAAATAAGAAATTCATTTATGTTTCATACACACCTTATACACATAGCCTAAAGATAATTTTATGTACTATTTTTAATGATTTTGCACATGAAACAAAGTTGTGTACATTGAACCATCAGAAAGCAAAGGTGTCACTATCTCAGCCACTCATATGGACAATCTGTGGTTATTTGGCATAATCATCATTCCTGACTGAATTTATATGCTTTGGATAAGCAATAATTTTCTTACACTTATTCACATGTGATATGGTTTGGATTTGTGTACCCACCCAAATTTCATGTCAAATTGTAATTCCCAATGTTGGAGGTGGGTCCTGATGGGAGGTGATTGGATCAAGGGGGTGGATTTCCCCCTCGGTACTGTCCTCACTATAGTGAGTTCTCATGAGATCTGCTTGTTTAAAGGTGTGTGGCACCTCCCCACTCCTTTTCTTCCTGCTCCAGCCATGTGAAGTGCCTCACTCCCCCTTTGCCTTCTACCATGATTGGAAGCTTCCTGAGGCCTCCTTAGAAGCAGATGTGCCATGCTTCCTGTACAGCCTGCAGAACCATGAACCAACTAAACCTCTTTATAAATTACCTAGTCTCAGGTATTTCTTTTCCTTTCTTTCTTTTTTTTTTTTTTTTTTTTTTTGAGACAGAGTCTCGCTCTGTCGCCCAGGCTGGAGTGGCAGTGGTGCGATCTCGGCTCACTGCAACCTCCACCTCCAGGTTCAAGCAATTCCCCCGCCTCAGTCTCCTGAGTAGCTGGGATTACAGGTACGTGCCACCATGCCCAGCTAATTTATACACTCTATTTTTTTAGGTGAGAAGAAACATCAAAAGAAGTTGAGGGACCAGGAAGTAGGTCCTCTAGAGATGAGGAGGCATTCTGCTGGATGGCTTTCTTAAATGTTTCCTCCAGAGTTATCAGCCTCATTAATAGAGGTTTTTGTCTTATAAGTGCCCCTGATTTTATCAACTGACATGATTTCTTGTTCTGTTATGAATGCATATGGCTCTAGTCATCCAATAATCCCATCACAATTTCACCACATCATCTATAGGCACTTTTTTTTACAGTTAGCAATGTCATCTTCATCATCACCTTGATTTAGAACCATTTCAGCTATTATAGGTTGGCAAAAATAATTACAGTTTTTGCCATTGAAAGCAATGGCAAAATTTTTGCCATTTCTTTGCTTGTTTCATAATCAGCATACCATTAAATGGCACGTGTTCACTGTGATACTGATGGACTCACTCTTTCAATACATGTTTGAGACCTTCGTTTTTAGCTTTATGCACTGTTTTTCTATTTTTCATTAATAACCTCTATACATCACTTTTGTATAGAACTTCAACTGTTTATCATTCTGTTTCTTCAGGTCATATATAGTGGTCACTCCAACACCATACTCTCCTGTAAGATGCTTCACAGTTACACTGCTGTCCAGTTTCTCCCACAGCTTGACTTTCTATGCTATGGATACACATAAATCCTTCCTCTTACCCACAGGGCTATCTTCAGACCTATTTGACATTTTCAACAATATCTTTACACCACAGAGCAGAGAATAAGCAAAAATACACAATGAGTAATGCACGAAGGTCTTGGTCCTACACGGGGAATTGTGGGGAACGTGCCGTTGGCATATCCAGCCTGCACATGTGCCATTTTATTACACTTTGTAGGTATGCTTGTTTGGGGGAATCTGGACATGTGCAAAGAATCTATACTGTAGGTGAAGGGGGTTGGAAGGGCTTTTTCTTCCCTTGGGATGCTGAATAAACTGTGTTGTGCACTTGTGTTTTGACTGTGACCCATCACATGAGGGCAGGTGTGGAATTTTCCACTTGTGGCATCATGTCAGCACTCAAAAAGTTTTCAGATTTGGTATACTCAACGTGTGTGTGTGTGTGTGTGTGTGTGTAAAATTAGCAGGAATAATATGAGAACCAAGGCAAAAACACTCCTTCATGCCATCGTTTTGCAATATTACGTATTTTTTAAAAGCTGGATTCCATGCAAAAGAGTCAGAAGAAAGATGCTTGGAGATGATGCCCTTTATGTTCTCCTCCAGTCCAAAGAATTTGTTCTATAATTCTAGTAATTACCCAATAAATTGGACCTCCCAGTACACTGGATGATTTTAATGATCCCAAAGTATGTTATTTATTTCCCACAAATGCATCACCAACCAAGGTCACGAAATGGGTACCTCATACTGAAAGCCTCCCTTACTAATGGAAAATAATACAAACCAAACCAGCCACAGAATACCTGCTAAGTTCAAAGCTCTGTGCTGTGGATACAACACTCAATAAGACAATCTCTCCAGCTACAAAGAGCACACAGTCAAGTAAGGGGAATAAGACTATATGCAAATAACTGCAAAACAGAGTATGGTACCTCCAAATAATGATAATGCATTGGAGATAAAAGCTAAAAGCCATTAGGAAAGACTTAATAATATTGTAGCTCCATATATATTGCCAAGTTGTCTTCCATGTGTCAGGCGTTGTGCTAAGCTCTGAGAATTCAAAGCTAAATAAAATAGCCAACACTGATTAAGTACTTATAATGGGTCAGGCATTGTATTAAGCACTTTTATACTCTTATCTCATTTACTCCTCACAAAACACCAATAAAGTAGGTAATACTGTGATTCTCATTTTATAGAATTCAAGATTTGGGAGGTTAAGTAATCTACACACAGTCTCAAAGTAAGAGAATGAGACAGCTGGGAACACAAGATGCCTAGCCTCAGAGGCCACAAGCTTAATCACTATGCCCTGAACTGCCACAAAATCTCCACTCACTCCTGCTCAGTGGAGGACACAGAGAAGAGTAATAAGGGTTTATGAAAATGCTCCAAAAGGAGAGGGAATTGCCAGTCACCTGAAAGTATTAAGCAGAAGGCATCATGGTGGAGGTAACATCTGAAATGGGTCTTCAATGGGCTGAAAGACGGAGTAAGTGGACAAGAAGGGAAGGGCATTCTCTGCAAAGGGGAACAGCATGTACAAAGTTATGGGAGCATAGGAGTGTTCGGTATGTGGGGTACTGCAAGTCATTTTGTGTGGCTAAGGGTTGAGTGGTGATGGGGGAGCAAAGGAGATGAGACTACAAAGGTACAAGAGCCAAAATATAGGTGGTCCCTAAGCCATGCAAAGGAGGTCAAAGGAGTCTAAACATTTTAGAAAGTTAACTCTGTAGCAGAGTGGGCAGTTGAGAAAGGGAATTATATTGAAGGCAGGGATGCCTTCAATGGAGGCTACTCTCCAGGTGAAAGATGAACTAGGATGGCAGCAGTGGCCATGGAAAGAAGCAGACTGATGAAAGGGAGATTTCAGAGGGAGATGAGAGGACTTAGGTCAACTGATCAGTGTTGGGAGAGGGGTGGGTAATGGCAGTTCTCTTATTTGTGTAAGCATACACAAAAATATATAATTTAGTAAGTTAACATTTAGAAGTAACTCAAATAATAAGCCAGTGTGGCTTAGTCTCAGCATGGTAGTATATTCAAAGAAAAGGCCCAGCAACTAATAGCAATTGAAAATCCTGTTTCATCTTCACTTAGACCTCCAAGGAAAATCTAAAGGTGATCCAATTTATGCTGCACATCCACACTTCTCCCCCAAAAAAGCCTTTTCTCTCTTTTTCGATTCTCACGAGTTTCACATTTCATCACCATCAGTGCTCTCCCACTCATATTCTCTCTCCCTCCTATCCACTTCTTCCTTTCCTATATCCCACAAAGCATAAGAACAACTGAAAAAGTCAGAAGAATCCTTAGAGGATGGAGGTGGAGAAAAGTGGAGTGAGCAAAGACAAATTTTTGTTTAGCAGGCAGGATATGTGGAAAAGGAGAAAGCTGGGAACACACAATAATATTATCTCCATTACCTACCCATAAGAACCAAAGCTTCAATTCATAAAGCTGACTGTAAAAGCCAAGTAGACCAGAATTGAAAATAGTTTTAATATGTAAAACTATTAAAATATGATATTTTTGATATGTAAATATAAATGCAAAAATAAATGCTTTGAAATTCTGAATGAAAAATATCAACAAGTGGAATCAAAGAGAAATAATAAAATGCATGCAAAACATATTTCATATTTTAAGCCAAAAAAAGGGGGGAACATGGTAGACTGCAAAGGAAGTACAATTTCAACTAAACATAAAAGGACCTGCATGAAATTTCTAGAACCTAGAGGATCATGGTATAAAATCTATGAGTACAGTTATGAATAATAGGCATGTAAATACAATTGTAGCAGCCTATTACTGACTGCTATTAGTTCAGAATAATGAAAAAATAAAATAATTTAAAAGGTAGTTATTTATCACCTTTCCTCCTAAAAGACCATTAAGTAAATTTGCTAAAATAGAAGAGACATGACAAAATCTTTTGTTTAAACAATATATGATTTTATGAACTACCCTAATTTCAACATAAATGGTGCCCAGAACAATTGGAAAGAGCAATACAATGATAGCTTAATAGCTGCTTTTTAGAACTCACTGGGCTCAGTGGTAGCATCTCCAAACTTATTCTTCTGGAAAATCCCAGAATTTTTCCCAAAGAAAAATGCAAGAATCCTGTAGCACAAATGAGCATTGGGATAGTCCCAGCTTATGCTTCACTTCCCCTAGGAAAACTGCTCTCCCCACCCCATGTAAGGAAATAATTCTTCGTGACTACTATGACCTGGGCATTTGACATGCATTACCCATTTGATACTCACGGCAACTCTAAGGTGGGTTTTGTTATTCCCACTTGACAGATGAGGGAATTCAGGCTAAGAGAGGTTAAAAACATGGCCAGGATGAAATAGGTAATAGATGGTAAATCCAGGTTCTAAACCTCAGTCTAACTGAAAAGCCTTGTTCTTTCTACTATACCAAAGAGCCTGTCATTAAAGAGGTATTGCAGGCAGGCCATGTTTCCAAAGAACACCCTAGACACTGCACACAGAGTTAATTTCAGACAACACTCCATTTGGAGAGACATATATACCCTGGGTCCAGCCCTAGGGGAAAGGGGAAGGGGAAAGGCCCTAGTAATAATAATATCAATGATGGGCTGGGCACAGTGGCTCACACCTGTAATCCTAGCACTTTGGGAGGCTGAGGCAGGCAGATCACGAAGTCAGGAGTTCCAGACCAGCCTGATCAACATGGTGAAACCCCATCTATACTAAAAAAAATATATAAAAATTAGCTTGGTGTGGTGGTGTGCACCTGTAATCCCAGCTACCCAGGAGGCTGAGGCAGAAGAATCATTTGAAACCGAGAGGTGGAGGTTGCAGTGAGCTGAGATTGCACCACTGCACTCCAGCCTGGGTGACAGAGCGAGACTCCATCTCAAAAAAAAAACAAAAAACCGAAGATGATGATGATGACAACAATGATGATACTCTCCTAAGAAGAGAAGTCAGCAACTGCAAGGCCAGAAACAGGAGAAGACAAAGTAAGGAAAGGAAGAAAGTTAAATAGGGCACTCACAATAGAAGATGAATAAAAATGGATGAAAGTAAAGAGAATGAGGATGAAGAGACAGAAGTCCAATAAAAGAGAAAAGAAAACAGAAAAAAGGTAAAAAAATAAAAATAAAAATAAAATTAAAAAAAAAAAACACCAGAAGGGAAGGGACAAGAAGGTTGAGAGAGATGGAATAAAAGAAAAGGAAATGGGACAACATTGAAAAAAGAATGGAGATAAGCATTTCTTCATATCTTTGAATAATGTGGTGTTATTAACATCTTAAAGTATTTTAAAACCTCTGAAGGAGGTTAGAAGAGTAATTTGAAAAAATGGAAGCAGAATGTTTTAAAGTAAAGGGATATCAAACCAGAGGACTAAAAAGGACAGTAAAATGCCCAGAAATCTGTTATAGTATATTATTACATGAATTTGCTACACTTTGTTTATATACACATTGTCAAAGCTGCGCCTCAAATCTTAAATCTCAAACAGTAAGCTAGACTCCAGGGCAGATGCACCATAAGATTCCGTTTATCTGAAATCCGAGAAAAAACGAAAGACTAAACTATGGTGATAGAAGTCAGAACAATGGGAAAGGGCTAAACGAATTGGGGGAATAAGGGAACCTCCTGAGGCAACAGAGACGTCCTAGACGGTGTCTGGGGTGGTGGTTACACAGATGCATACATTTGTCACAACTAATGGAATTGTATACTTAAAATAGGCTCATTTTGGCCAGGTGTGGTGGCTCATGCCTGTAATCCCAGCGCTTTGGGAGGCTGAGGCAGGCAGATCACGAGGTCAGCAGCTCGAGACCAGCCTGGCCAACATGGTGAAACCCCGTCTCTACTAAAAATACAAAAATTAGCCAGGCGTGCTGGCGGGCATTTGTAATCCCAGCTACTTGGGAGGCTGAGGCAGGAGAATCGCATGAACCCAGGAGGTAGAGGTTGCAGTGAGCAGAGACCACGCCATTGCACTCCAGCCTGGGCAACAGAGTGAGACTCTGACTCAAAAAAAAAAAAAAAAAAAAAAAAAGGCTCATTTTATTACATATAAATTATACCTCAATAAAGTTGATTTTAAGAATTAAAATGAAGTTTACCTCAATAAATGAGGACTCAAACAGCAAAATCCTAAAGAACACAGTTATTCTGTATCCTGAACATGGTGGTGGTTACATGAATCTATCTATGGGATAAGATTCCATAGGACTGTTAAACTAAGGGGGAAAAAGTGAGTGCATGTAAAAACTGGTGAAATCCAAATAAAGTTTGCGGTTTAGTTAATAGTATTATACTGTAAACCAAAAATAAAATTCTAAGCCCCCCAGCCATCTGAACAGATCCCTCCTCTAGGCCAAGGACATTCCCAAGTTAGCCTGAAAAACTAGTTTCAGGCCATGATGGGAAGGGGGAACCAGACATTCCTTATTATACCCTCCTCCCTTTTGGAATTCAGGAAAAGTTGACCAGCATTATCATCAACACAGACCTTAAGTCTGATAAGAAACATTTACAATCTATTCTGTCTGAAGCCTGCTTCCTGGAGGCTTCATCTGCATGATAAAACGTTGGTCTCCACAAGCCCTTATCATAACCCAGACATTCCTTTATATTGATAATAACTCCTTCAACCAATTGCCAATCAGAAAATCTTTGAATCTGCCTGTGACTTGGAAGCCTCTCCCCGGCTTTGTGTTGGCCCGCCTTTCCAGATCAAACCAATGTACATCTTACATATATTGATTGATGTATTATGTCTCACTAAAATGTATGAAAGCAAGCTGTACCCCGACCACCTTGGGCACATGTCGTCAGGACCTCCTCAGGCTGTCACAGGCACATCCTTAACCTTGGCAAAATAAACTTTCTAAATTGATTGAGACCTGTCTCAGATACTTTGGGGTTCACAATGCCAATGCTGATTTCCTGCATTTTTGTTCTTGTTTTACCATGTTGCAGAAGGTAAAATCCTGGTTTTGATAAGGTATATCAAATTGTTATATAAGATGTTATCATCGGGGAAAGCTGTGAAAAGGGTATTCAGGAACTCTCTGTACTATTTTTGTGACTTTTTGTGAGTCCAAAATTACTTTAAAAAAAAATTTTTGAAGAATACAGTTAGATTATATGGTCTATGGCATTTGTGCTATCACCCACCATCAGTGTTACAAAAAGTGAGTTTACCATAGGGTAGAGTCCTGCAAATACAAAATAAAGGAAGGTAAAGAATTTTTTTTTTTTAGTATTTCAAATAAACTTGCAGCTGGTTTGAATTCAGAGGGGGAAGAATACATAAATAACCATGACTTTTATAGATTAAAAGTTCAGAACAAAATATAAATCAGCCTAAAATTTAAGACAACAAGTCAAATAGTGACTATCAGTTTCTTCCTAATTTGTGAACTAAAATCTTACAAATGACAAGGGTTTTACGTTCAAAATAACTATAATTAGTGTGCACAGAGGATGAGGCAGCAAGAGGGTAGTCATCTGTAAGACAAGAAGAGAGGCCTCAGGAGAAACCAACCCTGCCAGCACCTTGACCTTGGACTTCCAGCCTCCAGAACTGTGAGAAAAAAAATTTCTGTTTAAGCCACCCAGTCTGTAGTATTTTGTTATGGTGAAATCGTCTTTACAAAAATCATAATTGAGAAAATTATTACAGTGAAAGAGATCTGACCTAACCAACTCTATCTTGCTTCTAACCTCCAAGCTGTCCTTGTTCATTCTGAGGCATAGGTCAAACTAACTTCAGGAGGAACTTAGTGTATAGTTAAACTTTGAAACAAAAACATACTAGCCCTTTCCCAAAACAACCCCTTCCTGCCTAGGGACTAGACTGCCTTTGCAGAACTAACGAATTAGCCACAAGATTAGTGATTATGGTTTAGGAGTCATATAGCTGGAGGCTGCAAGATTCTAAACCTCCCCAAATTGCTCCTGGGGATGAATAAGATCACTATTATAAAACCTAACATCACCAGGTACAGTGGCTCACACCTGTAACACCAGCACTTTGGGAGGTCAAGGCGGGCAGATCATGAGGTCAGGAGATCAAGACCATCCTGGCCAGCACAGTGAAACCCCATCTATGCTAAAAATACACAAAATTAGCTGGGTGTGGTGGCACGTGCCTGTAGTCCCAGCTACTTGGGAGGCTGAGGCAGGAGAATCGCTTGAACCCAGGAGATGGAGGTTGCAGTGAGCCAAGATCGCGCCACTGCACTCCAGCATGGGCGATAGAGTGAGACTCTATCTCAAAAAAAAAAAAAAAAGAAAAGAAAAGAAAACCTAACATCAGTGCTTGAGATATTTTGCAGACCCTGTACTCAATGGATCAGCTGGCACCACCCAGATTGACAAACTGGCTCATCTGGCCTTGTGTCCCCCACCCGGGAACAATTCAGTGCAAGAGGACAGCTTCAACTCCCTATGATTTCCAACCTGACCAATCAGCACTCCCCACTTTCCAACCCACTCCCCCCCCGACCACCCCGACCAAATTATACTTAAAAAACCCAATTCCTGAGTTTTGTGGGAGACGGATTTGAGTAATATTAAAACTCTGGTCTCCTGAACAGCCAGCTTTGTGTGAATAACTCTTTCTCTATTACAATTCCCCTATCTTGATAAATGGGCTGTCTAGGCAGCAGGCATGGTGAACCAGTTGGGCAGTTACAATGGCAACCCAAACAAACTAATATTTTAAGCTGGAATTTATATACCATAAAATTTACTACTTTTAAGCATACAGTTCAATGGCTTTTTGTAAATTTACAGAGCTGTGTAATCATCACCACAATCCAGTTTAAAACATTTCTATCACTTCCCCCACAAAAGTCCCCTCTCCCACCATCAGCCCCAGTCAACTGCTGATCTGCTTTTTCCTATGTATTTGCCTTTTCTAGGATTTCATATATATGGAATCATATAATAGGAAGTCTTCTGTGTCTGGCTTCTTTTACTTAGTGTAATGTTTTTGAGGTTCACCCATGTTGTAACATATATATCATTAGGTTTCTTTATTGTTGAATAGTTTTCATTATGTAGATATACCATATTTTGTTTATCCATTATTACTTAAGGGACATTTGGGTTGTTCCCTGTTTTTTGGCTACTACGAATAATGATGCTATAAACATTTCACACACAAGTTTTTCTGTGAACATGTTTTAATTTCTTTTAGATGGATACATAGAAGTGGAATTACTGGGTCATGCAGCAAGTATATGTTTAACTAAGAAACTGTCAAACTGTCTTTCAAAATGGCAGCACCATTTTACATTCCTACCAGAAATGTATGAAGGTTCTAGTTTCTCTACATGATCACCAACACTTAGTGGTAAGAGTCTTAAAATTATAGCCATTCTAATGGGGATGTAGTGGTGCCTACAAAAGTTAAAGTTCAAAGAGACAATTTTAACTTTGGACTAATCAGAATAAGCCACAGGCCTAGTTACTGATAAAAAGTTTTGGCCTGAGGGAAGGGCCTTAAAATGTTGTCAAATAGCTAAATTCTAGGTTTTAGAAAAGAGGGAAGGAAGAACTCTCTTCTTTAGTAAAAGGCTCATTTATGATTCTCATTCTTTTTATTCCAAAAACATTTATTCCAGACTTAGGGATTATTTTTATTAAGTGCCTTTTGAATTTCAAAAGAAGATTAAAGAAACCTACATAATACAATGAAATTGGAAGCTTTATCACTTTAATATAAATTTAAAGACTAAGTGTTTTATTCTTAGTGACAAATGCAGAATGCATAGTTGAGAATTTGGGGTATGACATGGTTGATTTCAGGCAAGATTTTTTATTTCTTCTCTAAAACTAAATAGCTGAAGATCTGTGTACTTGTGATGTAAAACATGGGATTAAAACGGCAATGTATTGCAATTACGTTGTCTTATAATTATACATGTTGGTGTCTTTTATGACATGGTAATAGCAAGAGTCAGACAATCTGAAAATTATATAAACCTAAAGAAAGATTTCCATTTGAAATTTCAGGTATGGTTTAAAGGTATATCTAATGTATTTTCCAGTTTTTTTAAAAGCTTAATTGTATTTTATTTTTATATATTCTGATTATATTTTACAACATTCCTAACTGGCTTTAGGCAAAACTTCAAGAATCTGTATTTACGTATTGTTCTTTGTTAACCAAGTGAAATTATAATGTACCTGATCATTCGTTAATCCTACTGCAGGAAAATTAAAAATTCTAGCTAGTACTGGGTAAGAAAGAGAAAAGTAGCCCCTGACATCCAGGAGCCGGCCTATACTATCAGCTGGTCTTGGTGCTGTTACAAGCTGGCCTGGCATCCACAGCTAGGCCTTGGTGTTCTCCTGCTAAACAAGAATAATTTCAGAGACCACCAACATCAGACAAGGCCACTCTGTGACCGTGACGGATCAAGACAAAACCAAGACCACTCCACAGTCCCATCTAAACACAGAAAACGAACCTTGTCCAGCCATGAAATGTCAAACATCCCCCTCTCCTGGCTCACAGAAGTGACAGCTGCTTCTCTCCCAATTATAGGTATAGACTCACTCTAGTCTGTTCTCTCTCTCTGAGATTTATTAAGATACCCAGTTGTAGATGTACCCCTACTTCCTGATAGCACCCAATCCAGAGCAAAGCCCTGCTTCCTTAATCACTCCCCACAATTACTTAACACAAGCCCAAATCCTATAATAAGCCTTTTCTAACACCTGCTTCATTAGACATCCCACAGTTGCTTAGGGTATGTTTTTTCCCTTGCTGCAAATGAATAATAAACTAACTTGTTTAATCTAAAAAAAAAAAAAAAAATCAAGATGACCCAAGGGACCAAATTATATTTTAAAAATTTATTTTTATATTGTTCAAATCATAGAGTCACACAGCTACATAAATAATCAGCTACATAAATAATCAGCTCATTACAAGCTCGATGTCAATTAATGTAAGTGATTAAAATTCAATTGTGCGGTCAGTAGTTTTGATTATAATCATTATGTTTACAATAGATGGAAAAAAAGAAATAATATTTTTAAATGTATGCATATCCCATAAGATCAACTTTTATCTTGCCACTTACTATAATTGAGTCATTTGTGAAATAGCAAACAAATTAGGCTAACTAGGAGCTGTTGACAAATGAAAAATGAGAGCAAAATTGTAGAGTCTATGTAAATGGGGCTTAACATCCAGACGAAAGTCATATAAAAACATTCAGTCATTTATATATTTCTAAATATTCCAACGTTTTATAAAAGCAGCTAACTATAGATCTTATACAGCCACCATGGCGTAGCATAAACTGCTAAATGCCAAATTTCAATTAATAATGAAGTAGTGGGTGCCTGATGTAATTAGAGAGTCCTAGGCCATTAGATCCAGGGTCTGGGCTCAGTTCTAGGATAAACAAGTTGAATTTGACTTTAGTCAAGTTTTAGACATAAATTGCCAGAGGTAAAAGGGCCTTACAGATCAGCTAGCCAAGTCCTGCATTATAGTTAAGGAAACTGAGGCTCAGAGAGGTAAAGTGACTAAGCCACAATCACACATATAGTTAATGGCAGGACCAGAACCAGAATCAGTGCCTCCAACACCCAGTCTCAGACTCTGGTTCCTGCTCCATTTCTCCTTGAGAATGATTCTTCATTTATATGATGAGGACAACCATCTATATTTGCTTCTTACTCATGGAGGTACTGGGATGATGACTGGAAATAACTGGCGTGAGTGATGCATTTTGTGACTCGGACAGTGTTCGTGTTCTGTGTTCAGACAGTTATGATCATGGAATAGTCTTGTTTTTGTCTTGGTCCCATCATAGTCTGCTTTTATTTAAATGAATTCAATGAAATAACTAAGTCTTTGAAGGGTGGGTGCAGTATTAAGCAAAATTCTTTTGCCTGTTTTTAGAAATTCTCCCGATGCTACGGGTTTTAAGCAAGTAGTACACACACTGTGTTTCTCAGTGGAAACAGTATTGGCATTTGAGGTAGAACAATTTTTCCCCAATGTAGGGTTGCCTTCCCCACACTGCAGGATATAAAATATACACTTGGCCCCTGGATACTCAATGGTAGCAGCACCTCCTGGTCAGGGCTGGCCCTAGGGTGAGGCGGTTTAAAACATCAAAATTAATGCAAGCCAGGCGTGGTGGCTCATGCCTGTAATCCCAGCACTTTGGGAGGCTGAGGGGGAGTGGATTACCTGAGGTCAGGAGTTCAAGACCAGCCTGGTCAACATGGCGAAATCCCGTCTCTACTAAAAATACAAAAATTAGCCGGGTGTGGTGGTGGGTGCCTGTAGTCCCAGCTACTCGGGAGGCTGAGACCGGAGAATCGCTTGAACTTGGGAGGCGGAGGTTGCAGTGAGCCAAGATCATGCCACTGCACTCCAGCCTGGGCAACAGAGCAAGATTCCGCCTCAAAAAAAATAATAAAATAAAACAAAATTAATGCAAAATATCCAGGAGAAACAAAATATCAAAATGCCAACTTTTTAATGAAGATTGGATCAGTATTACTGATTTTTCCTTTTGCCTCAGGCTCCAATATAACTTCCATGGCACAGTTGCTGATCTTGTCTTTATTTAAAATGTTGGCATTTTGTTCATCATGAATTTCTGGCATTAATTTGATTTTTTAAAATATTATACTAGCTTAATAACAGATAATAATAATAATTAGATAATAAAATATTATCTAGCTTAATTGCTGAGTTTGGGGGCACCCCTTAAATGTTGCACCGAAAGCAAGTGCCTCATTTGCCTTACCCTAGTCTGGCCCTGCTCCTGATCATTGTGACAACTCAAAACACCTCCACATATTTCCAAATACTTGCTAGGTTGAGAATCTCTGAAATATGGCCTGATTTTTCTCACATAACTACAAGTCCAAAGAGAGGCAGCCTGGGCTTTAAACAGTGGCTCCATGATGCCAACAAGGACCTAGGTTTCCTTTATCTCCGTCATGCTCACAAGATAGCTGCTGTGCCCTAGGAATTATGTCCTAGTGTAACCGCACCAGACTAATCTAGTTCAACTTTTGTATAACAAAATCGTGAGTTGTTTTTCAGTTGCCGTGGACCCCAGGGTTGAAGGTCATACAACCCGAGCATGCCCAGTTGAACCAAGTGTTCACAGGTGAAACCTAAGTGCTTGGACCAAGGAACAGGGACTGAATTAAGAAGTGGACCCCATATGGCAGGATCCAGGAACCAAAGAGATCGCGCTCTGGTGTCACCCCATAGCAGGATCCAATCAGATTATGCCTCCCAGCATCACCTCATTGCAAGATGCAATCAGATCACACCTCATTACACTATGCTTATAAAACCCGACCCAGCCCCCAGCTCCAGGAGACAGGTTTGAGTGTTTCCTCGTGTCTCCTTGCCAATCAACTCAATAAACCTTTCTTGCTGCAAAAACCTGGTGCTTTGGCGTTTGGCTTTCCCTTGCATGCAGGTAAATGGACCCAGTTTGGTTCGGTAACACTAGTTCCAGAAAGGAAAAACAAAAGGAGGGCAAAGGGCAGGAAAATCATACCTGCTGAGCCTGTTTTCATTAGAAAAATAGTAACTCTCCCACAAGCTCCACCCAATAAACCTTAATGCATATATCATTGGCCAAAAGTGAGTCATGCGGCCAGCCCTAGCTGCAAGGAGCCTGGGGAGGTAACACATTTAAGTGGGCACAATTCCAGCCTGCATAAAACTGTTCTGCCTATAAGAAGGAAGGGTAGAATGCATAAAGGATAAACAGCTAGAAGTGTCTGCCGCAGGGGCCATGCGGGATAACAAATACTGGCTCCTTTTCGTGATTGCAAAAGGCATTTTCTCTGCTTGTAATGTGATAGTCTACTTGAGCAAGGCATTTTGGTGGTTGCTTTCAGAATTATGGATTAAAACCTGGGATGTTGTCTTAGGTTGGGGTTCCATAGAGGCAGAGCCTGAAACAGGGATTTTAGTGCATGTGATTTATTAAGGGCAGACTCTTGGGAGAAACCTGTAAGAGAGTGAGGGAAGCATCAAAGGAAAGGGAAATGAACCGCGCAAGCAAGGATGCATTCTCAGGTCAAGTGTAGCCTTGGTCTGATGCACGAGGGGCTATGGAGCCTGAATCATAGCAAAGAATTATCCCCCCTTCAGGCAAGGAAGCTGACCTTTTTTTACCCTTGATAAATCAGTCAGTTATTAGCTGCCCCCTCTTGGGGGAAAGAGGCCAGTGTAACCTCTCAGGTGTCTCTGAGAGATGCAACTCCCATCAGCCAAGAGCAAGTCTCCAGAGAGGGTTACAGGTGTGAGCTGTTTGTCAAACCATTTGTCACAGCTGGGGGTGGGGGATCACCACCCCAGCATGGATCTGGGTGGGCACAAAGAGCATCTACTACAAATATTAATTTTAATACACTTTCCAAAGAACCGTCTTTATTTTTACTTTGTATTATTTGAGAGTGTAATGCTAGATATATTGCTAGGATTAAAAGCTACTGGAAAAACTGGCAACAAGTCGAAAACGTCTTTTTTTTTTTTTTGCCTTTCATTTTAATGTTGTACGAGTATAAGGACCATATAATCTGGATTAACTTTAGGTAACAATAACTTAAAAGACAGGAAAATGTATCATATTACAGAGATTTAAAAATTGACTATACCATAAATGATGAAGGAAACTAACAGTAGAACAGGACAATGTTCAAATAGCAAATACAATTAACAAATGGGGCCAAAAGATCAACATTTATCTCTCATCATCTTTCATGCAATGTCTCAGCTTTCTTCTCCCAAACATAAAGGCAGATTAATTCAAAGTAGCCGTATTAAGAATATTTGTTTATCATGCCTGTAATCCCAGCACTTTGGGAGGCTGAGGTGGGTGGATCACCTGAGGTCAGGAGTTCGAGACCAGCCTGACCAATATGGTGAAACTCTGTCTCCACTAAAAATACAAAAATTAGCCAGGTGTGGTGGCACATACCTGCAGTCCCAGCTACTCGGGAGGCTGAGACAGGAGAATTGCTTGAACCCAAGAGGCAGAGGTTGCAGTGAGCCAAAATCGCACCACTGCACTCCAGACTGGGCGACAGAGCGAGACTTCGTCTCAAAAAAAAAAAAAAAAAAATTCTGTTTCGTTCTGAAATTAATATTTGAATGGAAACTGTATGAATAACTCATGGTTTCCTACTGAAGTTTAAGATTCCCCTAGATAATACTCAGATTTAGACAATGCTAGAATAAGACACTGGGTGATTATTTTAAAGTATGAACTACAGGTAAAATCTAAAAGGACATACATAATAAAAAATTTCTGATTTAAAAGACATAGTAAATATAAATGAATTAACTCACACAACATACTTACACACAAACAAAACTAGAATAAACAACAACTTGTAGGAACCACCTCTAGTTGATTTTACCACTTAACAGGAGCAAGATCTTAGGTTGGTCATTTTGTTTAAGGATGACTTGAAATTTTACAATACTACCTTAGCTCCCACATATAAGTGCTTTTAAAGCATTATCTCATTTAATTTGATCATAGCACATAAAAAAGACCTCAATAAAAAGAGACATATTCTTGTATTAAAAGAAAAAAAAAAGAAAAAAAAACTCTTCAATAATTTTTTCTTATCAACTAGAAATTGGGGAAAATACAGTGAGAAATAAAATGGAACGGCTTCTCACACATATGAAGGCCCAGATCATGCCTAAATTTCTAGTGATTTAACTTAAGAAGCTCCTTGCCCTGAGAGATTCCTTTATCCCACAACACTCTACTCAGAGGGGGCAGAGAATCCCAGGACACTACCCAAGCCGCAGGATAAAAACACAACCTGTCTTCTATCTGGCACCAACAGACTAGTATCTATCTAAACACAGGACTGACTTTAAAGTTGGTTAACGAGTATTTTAATTCACTAAAATAAAACTTAGAAATTACATGCTTAGTCTACACAAGTTTAACTTACTTTAGTCACTTAGTGAATTGTGAATTGGCTCCCATTAGTGGTCAGGAGAATGCTTTGTATTTGGTGTAGAAACCAAATAAATCAAGCTATTATCGCCTTGTGAGTACAAACAATGTTTATTTGTTTGTAAAGTGCCAGTTTTATATTTAAGTAAACACTGAAATCTGTGCTGAAGCAGTGAGGCTGCATCTTTCAACTTTCAACTCCCTGTGCTGGTTAAATGACTGTTTAATCCTGCTGTGCCAAGCTCACTAGAGGGTCACCCCTCACTTTAAAGCCAAGACTGCCATTGTCACTGCTATAGTAAGTCACAGCCAGCCAGGCCTGCTGGCAAAAGGTGATACTACCAGCATTATAAATAAACAGGACTGGTTGTGAGGTAGCTACACAGTTTTAAAGATGCTGTTAATGAACATTATGGACAATTCATGGTGTGGCTAGTTGATAACACTTCAGCTGATTTTTTTTATGAGATGGAAAACAAATCAGCAAAATAAGGGCACATCTTCAGTTCATTTAGAAGTCAGCATTTAAGGTAAAAGAATTCTCTTTTGGACTTAACACCACTCCCATCCTCTGATACTCGCCTACTCTCCTCTCAAAGAAGTTAGTCTTTCAGTGAAATATTCTCCGTAAAGTCAAATGGGCTCTCTACTCCGAAAACCTTGCTAAAACCCAGTTCCAGCATAAGTCTGTCTGCCACAAACTCAATGTATTGCTTCATTAGAGTGCAATTCATCCCAATGAGCTTCACAGGCAAGGCCTCGGTGAGGAATTCTTGTTCTATCTGAACAGCATTGATAATTATTTCTCTCACTTTCTCCTCCGATGGTTTGTGTACCAGGTGTTTGAACATCAAGCAAGCAAAATCACAGTGTAAACCCTCATCTCTGCTAATAAGTTCATTGGAAAACGTGAGGCCAGGCATCGGTCCTCGTTTCTTGAGCCAGAATATCGATGCAAAAGAACCAGAAAAGAAGATGCCTTCTACTGCAGCGAAGGCTACAACATGTTCACCATAGGTAGCCTCTTTGTCCCCAATCCAGCGCAAGGCCCAATCTGCCTTCTTCTTGACACAAGGCATCGTTCAATGGCATTGAAGAGAAATTCCCTTTCTTTGGGATCTTTGATGTAAGTGTCAATAAGGAGACTATACATTTCAGAATGTATGTTTTCCATGGCAATTTGGAAGCCATAGAAACAGCGGGCTTCTGTAATCTAAACTATTTGGCTAAATCGCTCCACCAAATTTTCATTTACTATGCCATCACTTGCTGCAAAGAAAACCAGAACATGGGATATAAAATATCTCTCCTCGGGCTTCAGGGGTTCCCAGTGCCGAATGTCCTTGGACAGGTCCACCTCCTCGGTGGTCCAGAAGGAAGCCTCCGCCTTCTTATACATCTGCCAGATATCATGGTACTCGATGGGGAAGATGACAAAGCGGCAAGGGTTTCCTCTCAGCAGCGGCTCATCCTCCACGCCGGGGGCAGCTGCTTTAGTTTTCGGCTCGCGGGCTCCTGGAAGATCCTCCATGCAGTCTTGCTGGCCAGAACCCGGGTCCCGCTCAGGGCCGGCGGCCTGTTCACCTTGTCGACCAGGCTGAGCCCCTTCAGCGGCGAGAGCTGCAGCTGCTGCGGGTCCCTAATGTGCAGCAGCGGGACGCGGACGGAGAGCATGGTGGTGGCGCGGCAAAGGAGAGTGAGGGGCCGGGACCGGGCGGCTGGGATGGGGTGCACTGAAAATGTCTCATTTTTAAGACAAATGATTAACAAGTGTTGACTTGTTTTGTTGAACCGCTAATGTAGAAAGCGCTTTATAATTTGCTTGGGGTATTAACCAGGATCTAGTCTGTAGTTCACAGTCTCATCAGAGCACGTAAATATTTCAGTCTTAGTGTCTCATTTAAAGCTCAATGAATATTTAATAGAAGTTGACCAACAAAATAACTGAAAGAATTATGTTGCATTTAGTTAGACCTGAAATGAGCAAGCTCTTCGTTTACTCAAGTAGTCTGAAGCTAAAATTATTCCAGATTCATGAAATATTCTACATAAGTAATTAAAGGCCTGCAAAATAGGCTTGAAAGGCACATATTAAATATTGAGAAAAACATGAAATGACTTTTCGACTTGAAATGCAAGAGAATAGTTTAATATTAATACATTGTGGCCTACGATACTTATTCAGTAGTGGATTAGTTTAAAATATTGTCGATACCCTCTATTTTACATGAGGTAAAAATAGAATCTTTTCTTTGGCCCATGCAAAGTAAACATCCTATAAGATTGAGAGTAACAGAAAACTATGCATAATCCACCCAAGTCAGTCAGCCCAGAATTGTTTTTGAGCTCTGGGTCCAGCACTGAGCCAGGTACTGAAAATAATCCAAGAAAAGAATATTGGCCCATGTTGAAAGGAGAAATGGTTTCCCAGGAAGGAAGCCTCCCTGTGGTCTGTTAGATCACTATAAGTGTCAGAACTAGGCTTCAAAAAAAAATGTGCACTCTAATTGATCTACCCTATCACAGATGATCTACCCTATCACAGATGACATGGGGATGTGTCAATGTGAGGACATTTTAATTAGAATCAAAGTACTGCCAACCAATCCATGTTAAAAGCTGCTAAAAACCACCTGGTAAACTTAGCATGCTATGGTTTCAATTCTTTATCTAGTCCTGAACTATCTTTCAATTACGGGATCTAAAATAATCTAATAACTAGTTCTTTCTGGAGAACAGAACATTGGGCTGTGATACAGGGCTATCTGATAAACACAGCATATCCATATAGCTGGTCGCCTTTTCTTTCCTCTGATCTTAGCCTTTTTAAAAAATATTCAAATACATTCCTTTTTCTAACTGCCAATATGTCCATATGTATATGTGTGTGTATGTGTATAGACATATACATTAAAAAATTCCAACTCTTGTCTAATAATGGCATCACTTCCTTTCACTATTCTTCTTGCCACATCACATTTTAGCCCTTAGGGATGGGGAATCATTACTATGGTTTATTACTAATTAGTATGGAGAAAAGAAGAGAAGGCATTTTTCTATTCCTATTTAAAGCCACATTCAGACTCAAACACAATTATTTAGTCAATGGCAACTCAAAAGCAAAAGTGACAATCTGACGAGACTCTTAGTTTCTATAGGACAGATTATCCTGTCCAGTGAAGGAGATGAGAGAAAGGTTAATAAGCATTAGCCAAGAAAGATAAACATTTGGCATTCTGCAACCAATGTGCCTGATAAAAAAGAGCAGAGCAAGAATAATTTTTCTTTGTTTAGGATACTTTTATTCTTGAATTTATCTTTTCAGAAGAACTAACCTTAGTCAAAAGAAGCAAAATTTCACTTAGGAGGAATACGTTTAAGAGATCTATTGTATAACACAATGACTATAGCTAATAACAATGTATTGTATATTTGAAAATTGTAAGACAATAGTGTTTTCATCACAAAAAAAGAGAAGCACATGAGGTAATGCATATGTTAATTAGCTCAATTTAGCCATTCCATAGTGTATACATATTTCAAAACATCATGTTGTACACCATAAATATATACAATTATGTTTGTCAATTTAAACAAATAAAGACAAAGGGAGAAACACTAAAAATAAAACACTAAAAATAAAGGCAATAATAAGTAGAAAAGGCAAAAAGAAAAAGAACTAGCCTTAACATTTACACTGAAGACTCCTACTTTCTCAAAACTAAATTATTTAGCATTTGTAAAATGCTAAGACTGCATTCCTCCCAGTGTCATGTGACTTACCTGTTTATCAAAGGCTACCCATGATGGTACATCACTTCCATCTCCTTTAGGATATATGCTACATTTAGGCTTTATCTTTTGCCCCAGAAGTGGTTCTCCACCTATTCCAGGCTTTTCATCACTCACCAACATCATAACATTGTTGCAAAAGCCCCAATGTTGGGATTTGTGAAACTTCTCCTTTCCCACCTGTGAACATAAGAGACAACATAAAATAGCCAAAGTTACTCTTTATGACTTTTCTAACCTGTTTGTAAAATGTCAACACATTTTCTTACCATGTATTTTTCCCTCACAAAATGCAAATAAAGTGGCAAATAATTATGATCAATCTTTACCCATAAAGTTGTGTCACATTCTTAAATTTAATTCATTTTAATCAATTCAAAACATTGAAAAGCAGTAAACATAAACCTAATGTTCCATGCTATATAAAACATTAAAAAATGACTGTTACTGCAAGTAAATATTTAGAACATTAGCTTGCTAATTGGTCTTTCCTACTTGTTTGCCAAGAATGCAAACAGCAAAAAAAAAAAGAAAGAAAGAAAGAAAAAACTGCTCTGCTTCAGAATAAAAGTGTATGTAACTGTTTTCCACAGAAGTCTAAACATTATCTTCACCAAAACAGAGAACAAAATCTTTTCCTCATTAAAGTAAATGTAACAGGAAATTCTTCAGAGCTGACATTCTCCTTTAATTGAAAAACCTTAACTCCCACCTTTTCTGGTGATCTGGAGAGAGAGGAGAAAGCACAGATACAACTACCAAGGGTTGGCAAGGACATGGCCAACATCAACATTTGTGCACTGCTGGTGGGAAGGTAAAGTAGGACAATCACTCTGAGGAGCGATGTGGCAATACGAGCAAAGAGAGAGGCATATATGTCCTATGGCCTAGCCAATCCACTCCTACAGAAGTATCTTGTCTTAGGCACAAGGAACTGCATATCAGACTATTGTTATAGCATTGTTTGCAAAAGTGAAAAATAGGAAACCACTGAAATGTCTACCCAATAGCAGAAAAGATACATCTCTTTATAACATGGAATATTAATACAGAGTCTAATATTACACGTATCAATATAGACAAATCTAGGCCAGACACAGTGGCTCACACCTGTAATCCCAGCACTTTGGGAGGCTGAGGCGGGAGGATCACCTGAGGTCAAGAGTTCGAGACCAGCCTGGCCAACATGGTGAAACCCCATCTCTACTAAAAATATAAAAAATTAGCCGGGCATGGTGGTGGGCACCTGTAATCCCAGCTACTTGGGAGGCTGAAACAGGAGAATCGTTTGAACCTGGGAGGCAGAGGTTGCAGTGAGCCGAAATCATGCCACTGCACTCCAGCCTGGGCAACAAGAGCAAAACTCTATCTCAAAAAAACAAACAAACAAACAAACAAAATAGACAAATCTCAAAAACTGCCAGGCAAAAAATATAGGTAGCTGAAGTACACATAAAATTTCACAACACATATATAAAGCTGGAAAATACTCGAAAAATACGGTAATATTTATGGATAATACATGCATAGAAATGATAAGCAGCAAATTCAAGATTATATAATGTTCATGATAATAAATGAACACTCATATGCCCCACAGCCCTGCATAAAAAATAAATACCTCAGAGATAACTGAAGCTTTATCTCAGAGCTCATAGCCCTGCCTCCCTTATCCAGAGGTAACCATTATCCTGAATTTGCTTCTTTAATGTTAGCACACTGCCCAGGACTGTATATAGCCAGGGCAATAGCCTCTTGCAAAACATGATGCCTTGGCAGAGAAGTCTGATAAGGTCAAAAATACCTCATTTCCTTTTGTGGTAAAGGCAGCCTGGAAGAATGAGGAAGGCCTGAGCAGCCCTCCCCAGGGGAGTCAGGGCCATAACTGCTGCCCTGGGCAGATAACAGCCCAGCTCTAGGGCTGGGAGAGGAAAGCTAGATGCAGTGGTTAGGATGGTGAGCTGTAGCTGGCTCTGTCCCTTAGGGAATCAATTGTCACTACCTCCACCATTCCCTCCACTCTCTCTCTCTGTCTCTGTCTCTCTCTCTCACACATACACACACACACACTTGCTCACACATACAATCAGATTACCACAAGTCAGTCCCAGATCCCCATAAAACAAAGCAAAAGTTGGGTTTCAGAAAATGAATCGTGGAATAGTATAGAATTCAATAATGATATACTGTCTCCTAAAGCAAGTAACTCCGAGTAATCACAAAGTCACCTCGAACCAACAAATGTTTCTTAAGTACTTACTATAGTCCTAACTTTGTGCCAAATATATGAGTTAAAATAAGCATAAGACTCAGCCCCTGCCCTGAAGAAAAAAACCCACAATCTTGCGGAGGAAGCAAGATTTAGATATATAAAATGATACCGTTTGGATGTTTGTCCTCTCCAAATCTCATGTTGAAATGTGATTCTCAGTGTTGGAGGTGGGGGCCTGGTGGGAGGTGATTGGATCGTGGGGGCAGATCTCTCATGAATGGTTTCACACCATCCCCTTAGTGATAAATGAGTTGTCGCTCAGTTATTTCACATGAGATCTGCTTGTTTAAAAGAGTCTGGGACCTCCCCCTTCTCTCTCTTTCTCCCACTCTCACCATGTGATACACTGGCTCTCCCTTTGCCTTCCACCATGATTGGAAGCTTTCTGAGGCCCTCATCAGAAGCAAATGCCAACACCACACTTCTTGTACAGCCTGCAGAACCATGAGCCAATTAAGCCTTTTTTTTTTAATAAATTACCCAGCCTCACGTATTTTTTTATAGCAACACGAGAACAGCCAAATACAGCAAACAACTAGAAAACAGTACAGCTACCATTTTTGACCGCTTACTATGAGCTGGATGCTTTACTAAGGGTTTTATATCTCATTTATTATCTCATTTCACTGTCACAGAACTGTTTTAGCAGTGTTATTACTGCCATTTTTCCAATGAGGAAACCAAGGCAGAGAGAGGGAGACTGGCCCACCCAAGCTTACACAGTAACTAGTGGAGCCTGCATCTGAACCTAAGATCATGTGACCCTAAGCTCTGGTAAGTGTATAGCTAAGTGTATGGCTGACTAGAGCCATACACTGATGTGCTGGAGTAGTAGTGTTGAGGTTCTGTGGTTAACTGGATACTGTCTTGGGCCTGGAGGAATGAGATGAATTAGATAGGAGAGGAGAGGCAAGGATGTTCCAAGCAGGGTTAGGAGTGATGTACTGCAGCTGAGCTGACAGCACCTAGGAGAGGGGCGAATCTGGTAAAAAAGAAAGTCAAGGTCAAGTTTGGAAGGAGGGCGAGCTAGAGTAGAATATATAAGGAGGACTATATCATGAAAAGCCTCTCATGTAAATATCTTAAAAGTCTCCCTCATCAGGCCACTGGAATATTTACTAAAGCCTAATACCGGCCAGGCCCTATTCTAGAGAGTATGGTATAAAGATGAAGTCACAGCCAGCCTTCCTTCCCCTGAGGAGCTTTCTCCACTACTCACAAGTTTCCTCCATGGATCTAGGTTTCCATAATCACATGGGAAAAGCCCTTGCCACCGTTGAAGGCCTCACTCAGCTACCTGTCCCCCAGAATTCCACAATTTGTTATGTGTACCCTCCTCTTTGGTCAGACCACATCTTACAGCTTATAAGGTACCTTAATGTCTATTCAAAGTCATGTCCCTGGTCAGGCTATACTTCTACACAAACCCCTCTCCCCACCAAGGGTCAGCTCACATCCCACTACATAGTCATCCCTTCTACAAATATCTGGTGAGCATCCATTGGGTGCTAAGTTGTGAGAGACTTTGGGGACATGGCCTTGGGCAAGCCACAGCTCCCAACCCTAGAATAGAAGCCAGTCACTATGGCTCTGGATTTGGCAATGGGTTTCATACATGTGGCACCAAAAGCACAAGCAACAAAAGGAAAAATAAATTGGACTTCATCAAAATTAGAACTGTGTGTCAAAGGATACTATCAAGAGAGTGAAAAAATCCATAGAATGAAGTTTGGGTGAGGTGGCTCAAGCCTGTATCCCAGCAACACTTTAAGAGGCTAAGCTGGGAGAATCACTGGGGCCCAGGAGTTCAAGACCACCCTGGGCAATAGAGTGAGATGTCATTTCTAAAAAACAGAGAAACCCAGAGAATGACAGAAAATATTTGGAAATCATGTAAGGGTCTATTATATAGAATATATAAAGATTCTCACAACTCAGCAAAAACACAAACAATTGAATTTAAAAATGGGCAAAGGATGTGGTAGACTGCCACAGTTACTACTTGAGACTGTCACCACGACAGTTACTACTTTTACTACTTAAGACCGTCATTACAACAGTTACTACTGTTAGTACTTGAGACCGTCATTACAACAGTTACTACTGTTAGTACTTGAGACCGTCATTACAACAGTTACTACTGTTAGTACTTGAGACCGTCATTACAACAGTTACTACTGTTAGTACTTGAGACCGTCATTACAAGAGTTACTATTGTTACTACTTGAGACTGTCATTACGAGACTGAACGAAGGGGGATGAACATAGAAATGAAAACTTAAGACAAAAGAAACTGTTTTAAAGGAAGGGTCCGGGGAAGAAGAGAGCTCCCTGCTTCTAGTGAGCAAAGGCAGCCCCCCTGAGCTTCCACAGCCCTTCGTATTTATTGGGTAGAATGAGCAGGGAGGAGGAGGTAATGATTGGTCAGCTCCTTAATTGATCACAGGTTCATATTATTACTAACAGGCTTCAGATGTACCTAATCACAAGAAACACTGCACTTGGGGCATAACTGCCCTCAGCATTCCTTCTGGGTGGCAGATGCAGTTTGTCAGTTTGCCAACATTCTGCATTTATGAGAAAGTTTGCTGTTTACTCATATAGCCTCCAGTGGTATACTGAGTTGACCACGACCCTCATTTCTCCAAAGAAGATATACAAATGGCCAACAAGCACATGAAAATATGTCCAATGCCATTAGTCATTAGGGAAATGTAAATCAAAAGTACAATGAAGCCAGGCACAGTGGCTCACACCTATAATCTCAATACTTTGGGAGGCTTAGGCAGGCAGATCATTTGAGTCCAGGAGTTTGAGACCAGCCTGAGCAACATGGTGAGACCTTGTCTCTACATAAAATACAAAAATTAGCCAGGCATGGCGGTGCATGCGTATAGTCCCAGCTACTCGGGAGGCTGAGGTGAAAGGAGCGCTTGCACTCACGAGGCTGAGGCTGTAGTGAGCTATGAAGCTATGATCGCACCACTGCACTCCAGCCTAAGCGACGGAGACCCTGTCTCAAAAATAAGTACATATATACATACATATAATGTGATAACGCTTCACATTCACTAGGGTGGCTATAATTTTTTTAAAATGAAAAATAAATGTTGGTGAGGATGTGGAGACATTGGAACTGTCACACCTTGCTGGTGGGGATGTACACTAGTATGGCTGCTGTGGAAAACAGTTTGGCAGTTTCTCATTAAGTTAAACATAGAATCATCATATGATCCAGCAGTTGCACTCCTCAGTATATTCTCAGGAGAATTGAAAACATACATCCACAGAAAGAAACTTACACATAAATGTTCATAGCAGCATTATTTACAATAGCCAAAAGGTGGAAACATCCCAAATGTCTATCAGCTGATGAATGGTTAAACAGTTGTGGTATATCCATACAATGGAATGTTATTCTGCCGCCAAAGGGAACAAAGCACTGATATCGTGCTACCATGTGGATGAACCTTGAAAACATTATGCTAAGAGAAAAAAGCCAGATACAAAGGGCCACATATTATATGATTCCATTTATATGAAATATACAAAATAGGCAAATTCATAGAGACAGAAGGCAGATTAATGGTTGGCAGGGACTGGGAGGAAGAAAGAATGGGGAGTGACTGCTTACCAGGTACAGGTTTCCTTTGAAGTGATGAAAATTTTCTTGAAACAGTGGGGACAGCTGCACAGCATTGTGAATGTACAAAATGCCACTGAATTGTATAATTTAAATGGTTAAAATGGTAACTTTTATACTTTGTATATTTTACCACTATAAAAAAGAAAACCCCAGCCAGCATGAGATTCACACACCACAAATGAGCTATATGATGACCAAGCCCAGGGATGGGCAGATTCGTGAGGCCTTCTCTGACCACCAGCCCTTCGTCGTGTACATGCACCATAATATGTGCATATACTCGTGTTTGATTTGTCTCAACTAGATGACACATTTTTTAAACTCTGGGACCATGGTGTATATTTCTGCCTTTTTCTATGTCCCCTCACCATCTAACATATTGCTGCAGATACAGGAAGCCCATAAAACTTGAGTGGTAGATTCACTGGTTGCCAAATTGAACATTGTGGTCTGGATCAAATAGGCAACAAGGAGCCATTAAAGTTTCCCGAGGAACACAGGGACAATATGAGGCAGCACGTCTGAAGACAGATCCACTAAGAGTGGGCAGGGTGGGTTGGAAGGGGGAAGGTCTGAAGGCAAAAGACTTTTTTTTTTTTTTTGAGACAGAGTCTCACTCTTGTCGCCCAGGCCGGAGTACAGTGATGTGATCTCAGCTCACTGCAACCTCCGCCTCCCAGGTTCAAGCAATTCTCCTGCCTCAGCCTCCCAAGTAGCTGGGATTACAGGTGCCCACCACTACACCTGGCTCTTTTTGTATTTTCAGTAGAAACGGGGTTTCACCACGTTGGCCAGGCTGGTCTCAAACTCCCAGGCTCAAGTAATCCGCCTGCCTCAGCCTCCCAAAGTGCTGGGATTATAGGTATAAGCCACTGCGCCGGGCACAAAAGACTTTTAAAGAGGCCACTGCCACATCTTAACATGAAGATCTTCAACCAATCTTAAACTGAAACTGATTAAGCAAGCCACAGCATGCCAACCCTTGCGCTAACTGTCTCTGCACATAAACACCCGGGCCTCACTCTTTCCAGGGATGCCACCCTAGTTGGTAATGGAGACGATTTCAGAGGGCGCACAAGAATGTTCATCTTCCTCTATCCTCTTCCTTTCGATTAAGGCAAGGGTGAGTCTCAATTTGGTAGTACTGACTATACGTCCCAAATACTTGCCTATAAAAAAGAAAGCAGGCCTCAGGCTCCTACCTTTTTGTAGGCATCAAATCTAAAAACACTGTTTTGTTTTCATTTCTTTTTTTCTTACCATGACCTTCCACTTAGATCAAATGATGTGGTTTTCATTTATGGTAAGGATATAAAGTTTCCCTTTTAAATATGTTTTAGTTTTCCAAAAGTGATTCAATTCACAGAGAGATATTAAGTAAATAATGGATCGGTTGGCATGTAGATACATTTTTTAAATTCCAACGACAGCATGTATGCTTCTAAAGTTTCACAGCCTCTGACCCTATCAAACAAATGTCACAGGAGCAGATAAGTTTTTATTTATTTTATTTATTTTTATTTTTATTTTTTTATTTTCTTATTTTTATGAGACGGAGTCTCACTCTGTCACCCAGGCTGGAGTGCAGTGGTGCAATCTCGGCTCACTGCAACCTCTGCCTCCTGGGTTCAAGCAATTCTCCTGCCTCAGCCTCCCAAGTAGCTGGGATTACACGTGCATACCACCACAACCAGCTAATTTTTGTATTTTTAGTAGAGACAGGGTTTCACCATGTTGGCCAGACTGGTCTTGAACTCCCAGCCTCAGGTGATCCACCCACCCTGGCCTCCCAAAGTGCTGTGATTACAGGCATGAGCCACTGCAACTGGCTTGGAGTAGATAAGTTTAAAGCACCTGGGAGGAGGGCAGGAATTAAGAGACAGAGAATAGTGATCCAGGAAGCAATGTGACCCTCAGGACCCGTGTCACATCCACAGTGTTCAGGAGCCTGGAGCAGAACAAGGGAGAAGGCACTGGGATTAACTGGCAGGCATAACAAAAGGGCTGGCAGTAGACTGAAGATAATTAGAAGGCTCTGGCCAGAAGACAGAGTGAAGTGGTGGGATAAAGCCATGCAACTAAGCAAACAAAAGTGACTGCAGTCAATTTATGATTTCCATATTCACGTGGGTCCTAACTGTCTCTCCCTGCAGTACTGGCTTACTTGTGTCCCTGATAAGTCAGTGATCAACAGCATTAGCCTCTCCCTTCCATGGCCTCCTTTCAATGAACTCATAAAGACACTCAAGTCTTTCAACTCTCAGAGGAAGAAAAGCCTCCTTCAGTGCCCTTAGTCTTGCTTTCGTTACCATCTTGACTCCCTCCCATCCTCTATCTTCATGTTTCACGAAACAGTAGTCTGCAGTCACCGAGAGTCCCTTCTCCCCTCCATTCACTCCTGCACTCTGGATTATCATACAACCTCCCCTGTTAGGCTTTACCTTGCAGGACACCACATTATTCTGGTGTTTGAAAGGTCTAGAGTCCTCTAACTTGAGACATGAGGTTAAGAGTATAAACAGGGGCCAGTGCCTTAGAGGTTTAAGGAACACTGGATTTTGTTTTGAGCAGGGCATAGAAAGGATCGCTCTGGCCACAATACAAAGAACTGGGGATATTGCAATAGTCCAGGCAAGAAATGATAGTGGCCTAGACCAGGGTAATAGAAGTAGAGACAGTGGAAGTGATCAAGTTCTGTATGTATCTTGAAGGTAGAACAAAAAGGATTTACCAATAGATTAGATGTAGGGTGTGGAAAAAGAGATGAGTTATTAACAACCCCAAGTATTTTGGCCTGAACAACAAGAAGAATGGAGTTTTAGGTGCTGGGATGTAGAATGGTGGGAGAGAACTTAAATGAGAATTCTGGAGGTAGGAGGCAGGCACAGGAGTCCAGAATTCTATTTTGGACATGTTACATTCAAGATACCACTCAGACAAGCAAGTAGAAATGTGGACTAGCAGGTGGATATGGGAGTCTGAAGTTCAAGCAAAAAGTCGAGGCTGGATATAAAAATTTGATATACATCAGTTGATGGATGGTATTTAAGGCTACAGTGCTGGAATGAATGATGATAGTGCAGAAAAGAAGTCCAACACTGAGCTTTAAAATATCCCAATGTTACGTGATCAGGGAGATGGGGTAGAATTAGCAAACAAGACTAAAAAGGGGCAGCTGGTAAGATGGGAAGAACACCAGGAGAGTTTAGTATCATGGAAACTACATAAAGAAAGCATTTGAAGGAACACATGACTAACTGTGTTAAATGCTACTAATAATTCAAATGAAGACAAGGCTTGAGACTTGACCCCCTGATTTGGCAACATGGAGGTGGCTGGTGACCTTGACAAGAATGGTTTCAGCAGAATCATGGGGACAGAAATAGCTTGTGAACCATATGGCTCTTTGAACAGCTCTAGGTAAGGTATTGCAAATCAAAACTCTTGAGTTTCTAGTATTTATAATTTCCTTAAAATAACCCAAGCTCAGAAAAATGCAAGAAATAAATAAAAGATCATCTAAATGTCATCTCTTAAAGTCTTCTCTGACTGCCAGAGGCAGAACATTCTGTTCCTGCATAGATCTTCTATTAAAGTCTGGAAGGTTACCCTGTCTTTAACTATTTAGGAACTTACCCTTTCCCCTCCCCCACCCCCAGCTGTATCACCAGGGCCAGGCCAAGTGCCTAGAACAGAGAATAAAATGTTTTTTAAAAAATAATACACATGCTCCTTGAAAGGGCGGCAGTGGTACAATCAATCTCACAAGGTTCATTCTTGATTCATTCATTCTATACCCATAATTCCTGTACAGCCATCACTGTACTCAGCATATTATACTATAGTTTCCTGTTTATATACTTGCATTTTATACTAGGCTTTGTACTTTCTGACAGTAAGGACTATAGGGCCTTGCACATAGTAGGTGTTCAATGAGCATCTATCAAATGAATAGAACATAAGCTGTGGATTATTTTCAAACAATCAGATATTGTCAGCTGATCTTTCCCTGTTCATGTTACCTGGCTTAGACCCCCTTAAATCTAATAATCAAACATTTGGAATGGAGAGCAGCACCAGGGAGTAATAGGGTCATAAAGGATAGGACAGGAGACCTGGCATCAGAAGCCTGGCATTCACCTTCCAGCTTTGCCTCTATGGGTCATGTGATGCTGGAGCAGTCACTTTACTTCTCCAGAGGCTTGCCATGTCTAAAGTGAGAATAATAATACCTGCTTCACGAGACAGTGGTTAGGACTAAGTGAGAGAATATCTGTGCCTGTGCCTGCCTGTTAGCATTTATTATTTTGTTTCCTCAAGAGGAAGGACTTGGTATTGGCTTTTAGAGAGAACTGAGTCAGAGCTCCAATAAAAAGGGACCAAGTATAGGAGTTCGAGACCAGCCTGGCCAACATGGTGAAACCCTGTCTCTGCTAAAAATACAAAAATTAGCCAGGTGTGGTGGCACGTACCTGTAGTCCCAGCTACTCACGAGGCTGAGGCAGGAGGATCACTTGAACCTGGGAGGTGGAGGTTGCAGTAAGCCGAGATCGCACCACTGCACTCCAGCCTGGGTGACAGAGCAAGACTCCGTTTAAAAAAAAAAGGGACCAAGTATGACTCCCTTACTAACCAACCCAAGAGCTTATATGCTCTTTTCCACAAATAGATTTATAGATTTATCTCCACTTTTATGACATTATTGGCCATAATAATATTTGCTCCATGAACATACATAAGTTATCTGATCTTCATTCCTGGGTTAAATGTCACTTTTAACACTGTTCCTCTTAGTTCCATGGAAGCAGGGCCACATGTTAAATGTTGAATAAGAAATATTCAACATTTAACACAGGGCCTGATAGGTATGAGTCAATAGTTCTTCAACTTAAACATACCATCTATTTTTATGATTTATTTTTTGGGCAACCCACTGTAGCAAACAGCCAACCCTATGTATATAGATTAGGGTTACAGGAATTCAAAGGAGTATACTATGGAGCAGTCGATGCCAGAGAAAAAATCATGTAGAATTTGAGTCTTAAAGTGAACCTTGAACCATGCACTGAATTTGGGCAGAGTAAAAGACACTGAAACATGTTGAAGGACCAGGACTAGACCCAGCTAGATACAGGGGCATTTCCTATAGTAGTGGGACATGAACTTTGAAGAGTTAATGTGGAAATCAATCCATAGAGAGCCTTAAATAGCAAAATCAGACACTTAAACAACATCTTACGGGGTATAAGGCTCATTTCTGCTAGTATTTCTAAAGGAGGCTGAAGAGGTGGATTGAAATTCAAGAGCCCTCCACAAGGCTAACCTTCCTTTCCTAGTCACTACCACAGCTGCAAGAGAAAGAGAAGGGGCTGGAAAAAACAAGGTCAAAAGAGGTATGCCTGAAACTTCCTTTGCAAAAATTATGACAGTAAAAGAAATGTGACCTAACTGACTCCATCCTGCTTCTAACCTCCAAGCTGCTCTTGTTCATTCCTGGATATAGGCCGAACCAACTTTGGGAGGAGTTGATAGTTTAAATTTGAAACAAAGATGATAACAGCCCCTCCCCAAAACAAACCCCTGCTCCTTGCTTGGGGACCAGATCACCTTTGTAAAACTAATAAATTAGCCACAAGATTGGAAATTATGGCTTAGGAATCACGCAGCCTGAGACCACAAGATTTCTAACCTCCCCAATTGCTCCCACAGATAACATTACTATTATCAAACCTAAGATAATTTTCAGACCTTGCATTCTGATGGATCAGCTGGCACCACCCAGACAGGTAAACTGGCTCATCTGATCCGTGGCCCCCATCCAGGAATTGACTCAGTGCAAGAGGGCAGCTTCAATTCCCTATGATTTCATCCCCAAACCAACCAATCAGCATTCCCCATTCCTTAGGCCCCTGCCTGCCAAACTATCTTTTAAAAACCTCTGTCTCAAAATTTTCAGGGAGACTGATTTGAGTAATAAAACTCTGGTCTCCCATTTAGCTGGCTCTGAGTGTATGAAACTCTATTGCAATTCCTCTGTCTTGAGAAATTGGCTCTATCTGGGCAGTGGGTAAGAAGAACCCATTGGATAGCCACATGCTTGCTTCTTTGAGGGGCAGCAACCACTGCACACCCACCTCCCCCAACCCCTGCATACACACACACACACAATTGCTACAAACTCTTACCAGCATATCTTTGTCCAGCTATAATAGTAACAATAACTAACAATATATGATGGGGCCTTTTAATTTTAAACATTAAAATCCACCAAGGCCAACAGAGTTGTGTGGAAGCATGTGGGGCCCATAAAATCCAACAATGCTATAAAAATTGAGAAGAAACCAAAATATATCAAAGTCAGAATGCAGTTCATTCAACCAAGTTGCAGCTAAATTTATGAGCAAATTCTCCACCCAAAGAGTATTATCCAGATACCTGTTAATCATTTCCAATTCTCTTGCTAAATAAAATAAAATCAGCCACACGTAATTATTTAAAACAATGCTTTTAGCATGAAAAGAACTATTACTAAAACCTCTCCAAAACTCTTGGCTTGTGAGTTGTGAATTCACACATTCAAACTCAAAACAACAAAACACACACAATTTTTTTTAAGTTCAGTGATGCCAATTGCTATTGTTATTCTAATTGACATAGCATGCAAAACTCCATTTTTGCACTATTAGAGTATTAGCTTGAAATTTCAATTCAGAATTCCATACCTTAGAAACTAACGCGTTGAGAATTTGTTTGATATGATGTAACAGTCCATAGGGCACTTATTTAAAATGTTTGCCCCCATGCACACACACCCCCAGACACTTACAAAAACTTGAGATTTGCCATTATAGCCTCTTAAGATGGCATGGCAACCTGCCTTTGCCATAGCGACTGTGTATTGGTACTCAGTCTCAATTTAAGGAAATTAGCAAATGTCTTAGCAAATGATAAAGTTAGGAACATAACTATTCCTAGATCCTAGATCAGTGCTCCTTGGCATCTCAACTCCCTGATTCCCATTCCACCACTGTTGGAAAGGTGGCAGCCAAATCCAGACTCTGCTTCATATCAAATTCAAAGCTACAATCAGCACCCCTTCCTCGCTGCTAAAAATTGGAAGGGCAATTTTATCACATGCACAAGTTGATTAATCAATTAGTTATCAAGGCCGCCACAGAAACCGTAAAGTTAATCCAAACTGAGAAGCTGGCTATAGTCATCTACATCAGGAGCTGTTGATCTGTTTGCAACCTCTATTTCAGAACTCCAGCACAGCAGTCTCTTGTTTCTTTCTAGCCTACACTCAAAAGCCCAGATGCTTGACAACCACAAGACAAAGGCAGGTAGTGTGAGGTGCTTGGTAAGAATGGGACAGCTTACTAGGACCACCATGAGCTAGATAAGCCAATATAAATGTCATTTCTATTGCCACAATAGCTAACCATTGTAGCACTGTTCTAAGCACTTTAGAAGCATTAAACTTTTTTTTTTTTTTGAGACAGGGTCTTGCTCTGTCACCCAGGCTGGAGTGCAGTGGCGTGATCACAGCTCACTGCGGCCTTGACTTCCTGGGCTCAAGCTATCCTCCCACCTCAGCCTCCTGAGTAGCTTGGGACTACAGGTACACACTACCACACCCTGCTAATTTCTATATTTTTTGTAGAGACGAGATTTCACCATGTTGCCCAGACTGATCTTGAACTCCTGGGCTCAAGTGATCTGCTCACCTCAGCCTCCCAAAGTGCTGGGATTACAGGCGTGAGCCACCATGTCTGGCCACATTAAATTCTCTTAATCATTGGGAGTATTAAAGGCTGGAAAGGGGAAGGAGAGGAGGTGGGGAGAGGTTGGTTAACAGATAAAAAATTACAGTAGATAGATGAAATGAGTTCTGGTGTTCTCTAGCACTGTAGGATGAATATGTTTAACTATAATTTATTATATATTTTCAAAAAGCTAGAAGAGAGGATTTTGAATGTTCTCAACACAAAGAAATGATAAATATTTGAGGTGATAAACATGCCTGATTTGCTCATTACACATTGTATACACATATGGAAAGACCACTCTTTATCTCATATATATGTACACTAAAAAAAGGAAAACCCAACAGAAAAATGGGCAATGGATTTGAAAAGGCACTTCGCAAAAAAAGGAAATGGAAATAGCCAATAAACATACTAAAATATAGTTAACCTCATTAATAAATGAGATATGCAAATTTTTTTAATGCTCTTAATCCTCAGAGAGAAAAATCTCTGAGTATATTCTATCATCATCCCTATTTTATACATGAGGAGTCTGATTTTTTTTTTTTTTTTTTTTTTTGAGACAGGGTCTCACTCTGTAGCCCAGGCTGGAGTGCAGTGGCACAATCATGGCTCACTGCAGCCTCAACCTCCTGGGCTCAAGCGATCCTCCCACCTCAGCCTCCTGAGTAGCTGGGACTACAGGCCCATGCCACCACACCTGGCTAATTTTTGTAGAGACGGGGTTTCACCATGTTGACTAGGCTGGTCTCAAACTCCTGGGCTCAAGCAATCTGCCCACCTCGGCCTCCCAAAGTGCTAGGATTACAGGCAGAGCCACTGTGTCCGGCCTAGATGGGGATTCTGAGAGACAGAGTTTTAGTAATTTGCCCAAGGTCACTCAACTAGTATAAGTGGTGAATCCAGGAATGCAAACCCAACACCTGTGCCCTTAAGCAATGGGCCTCATATTCTTTGTGCTTTTTTGAGAAAAGTAATAGATGTCTCCTTGTTTAAGTCATCAGGATTGAATTGTTACTTTTGCTTTTGGCAAATATAATAGCAAAAACATCCACCATGACCCGGAAGGGAGGAAATAGACCAAATAATTGGATCTAGACTCAATCCCTTAAAAGCTGGGGAAGCATTAAAAGAGAGTGCTGTAGAAATCCCTCTACAGTCACCAGCAGTTACTGGAAATTTGGGAATTGAAGAGAGACAGTTAATATTTAATATTTCAATAAACATTAACACAACTTATTTTTCTATTTTTTTAGGTTAATAGAAAATTTGATACAGAATTATCTAAAACTATCATTCTTAGATATTTCTGCCTGATCAGGTTCTGGACTAATTTGCTTCTATTCTGTGAATAGTGTGGGGTTTTTTCCTCCCTCATCTAATATTTATTTTAAAAATTCATTTATTCTTTTCTTTTTTTCTGTACTTTTATGGAGAAGAAAAAGTCATTCAGCAGATACTGTGAACCTCCCAGAGAAAATAACAAAATTGCCTCAGGTATGGTGGGATCTAAGAATGTAAGACTATAAGAGCGTGAAAGCCATCATTACTTATTAATTAAGCTAAATCACTCAAAAACTAACCCCAAATGTGCAAATTAAAAAGGCACGTCAAAGAAAATCTCAAACATTTTTTAAGCTAATTTCCTCTCTTTCTAAAACTAACTTGAAAAAGTGTTGTGCTCATGATTCTTAGCCATCAACTCAATATAACAATAAGATTGATTTTATACATTTAATAATGTATTTAAATCAGTAGAGTGAAAAACAAAATTTAAATCAATAAGATCTGGAGATCTGCAGAATCTTTCTCATAAGGCTCTGATATTTTTGCTCTAAATAATTCAACTTAAGGCACCAATCAATAAAGAGAATTCTAAAGATTTCACCCAAAGTAAGTTGAAACCACTGGCTCATGGTAGCTGATTCGTGCAGCCATTCCCAAATTCCTTCTCCCTTGCAAGTCTCCATTTAAAAACTCCAGAAAAAGCTACACACTGCACTTAGTTTCCTCAGCCTCTTTTTAGGAGTCTGTTTTGGAATTCTATGAAGGATTTTTGCTCTCTTGAGCCAAGGGACAGATACAGGTCACGTTCCCCTCATTCACCTCTTCTTGCCTTGAAATGTATATATGATCCCTGGAGCTGCAGCAGCCATCTTGGGATAATGGGCAAGATTGCAGAAATGCTGGCTGAGACAATGCTGAGCCTCTATACATGTGCCAGCAGCCACCTACCTCTGAAGCAAGAGAATAGGGTCTGGAGGCAGGGAACCTAAGGCCAATTTACGCTGACTTCTTAGAACTAAATCAAAAGGAAAACCACAACTTTCCACACCTAAGTAACAAAAAGACCCAAGGGAGGCTACTCCCTTTGCAATCTCCCCGTGACCCCCACCTTTTTCTGCATGGCAGATGGAAAATTGAAAGTATCTGATTGGCTGCAGAAAGCAAAAAGTATCTCTGATTGATTGCAGAAAGTTTGCATAGGAGTGTAACTATGTAACTTCACTTTAGCCTCTAATTGGTTGCTTTCCACAACCAATCAGATGCTTGCATAGGGTGTAAACTTTGTAACTTCACTTCAGCCTCTAATTGGCTGCTTTCCACAACCAATCAGATGCTTGCATAGGGTGTAACCTTTGTAACTTCACTTCAGCCTCTGATTGGTTGCTTTCTGCAACCAGTCAAACTGATTGCTGGGCCACTACTTCATTTACATAGGGTCTACGTCAAGTAACCAATGGGAAGCCTCTAGAAGGTATTTAAACCCCAGAAAATTCTGTAAAGGGGCTCTTGCTCCGCCCCTATGCTCCGCCCGCTCCCAGACTGTGGAGTGTACTTTCATTTTTAATAAATCTCTGCTTTTGTTGCTTAATTCTTTCCTTGCTTTGTTTGTGCATTTTGTCCAATTCTTTGTTCACGATGCCAAGAACCTGAACACCCTCCGCTGGTAACACCTCCAGGCTTCCTACTTGGTGAAAAAAATAAATCCCTGCTTCTTTAAGCCTCTATTAGTCGGGTATTCCATTACTTTCAGGAGAAAGCATTACAAACTAACGCATGCAGTCTCTAAAAGCTATCTTTTAATTTTTTTAGCAGAATAAGATTATTAACTGATCTAAAGAGTAATTTTCTTTATATATTAGGAAAAACAAAAAAAAGACAAATAATCTTGACAAAGAAAAATAAAGTGGGAGGAAGAACTGAACCTGATATTAAGGTTTACTATACAGATACAGTAATAAAAACTGTGTGGCAATGGCAGACGGATAGACACAGCGACCAATGGAACAGAACAGACAACTCAAAAGACAACCCACACGAATATGCTCAAATGGTTTTGTAAAAGATTCAAAAGCAATTCAATGGAAGGATATCCTTTACAACAGATGGTGCTTGAGCAACTGGGCATCTATAGGCCAAAAAAGTTCATCATGACCTAAATCTCACACCTTAAATAAAAATTAACTTAAAATGGATCACAGAATTTTTTTTTTTTTGATACAGGGTCAAACACTGTCCCCCAGGATACAGTACAGTAGTGTGACCACAGCTTACTGCAGCCTCCATCTCTCAGGCTCAAGCCATCCTCCCACTTCAGCCTCCCAAGCAGTTGGGACCACAGCTGCACCCCACCACACCAGGCTTTTTTGTATTATTATTTTTGTAGAGTCAAAGTCCCCTTACATTGCCCAGGCTGGTCCTGAACTCCTGGCCTCAAGCAATCCTCCCACCTCAGCCTCCCAAAGTGCTGGGATTATAGGCATGAGCCACCATGCCCGGCAGATCACATTAAATATAAAATGTAAAACTATAAATCCTTTAGAAAAAAACAACAACATAGGAGGCCAGGCACAGTGGCTCACACCTGTAATCTTAGCACTGTGGGAGGCTGAGGCAGGTGGATCTCTTGAGTTCAAGAGTTTGAGACAAGCCTGGGCAACATGGTAAAACCCTGTCTCTACCAAAAAAAAAAAAAAAGAGCCTGGTACAGTGGTGCACACCTGTTGTCCCAGCTATTGGGGGACTGAGGCAGGAGGACTGCTTGAACCTGGGAGGTTGAGTCTGCAGTGAGCCGAGATTGTGCCACTGCACTCCAGCCTGGGCAACAAAGTAAAACTCCATCTCAAAATAAACCATCACAGGAGACAATCTTCATGATGTAGGGCTAGGCAGTGAGTCCTTAGACTTGACACCAAAAGCGCAACTCATAAAAGAAAAAAACCGATAAATTAGACCTTAACAAAATGAGACACTTTGGCTCTACAAAAGATACTGTTAACAGGATGAAAAGATAAGCCACAAACTGGGAGGAAATATGTGCAAACCACATCTCAAAGGACTAGTATTCAGAATGCATAAAGAATTCTCAAAACTTAACAGTAAAAAAAAACAAGGCTGGGCATGGTGGCTCATGCCTGTAATCCCAACTACTTGGGAGGCTGAGGCACGAGAGTCACTTGAACCTGGGAGGCAGAGATTGCAGTGAGCCAAGATCATGCCACTGTACTCCAGCCTGGGCAACACAGTGAGACTCTGTCTCCAGATAAATAAATAAATAAATAAATAAACAAATAAATAAATAAATCTTAGTAAAAAACAATCCAATTAGAAATGAGCCAAAGACATAAACAGACATTTCACTTAGCTGGATATACAGATGACAAATAAGCACATGAAAAGATATTCAATTAATTAACCATCAGAGAAATGCCAATTAAACCCACCATGAGATATCACTACACACCTCTCAGACAGCTAAAATAAAAATAGTGATAACACTAAATGCGGACCAGGGTGCAAAGAAACTAGATCACTCATATATTGTTGGGAATGTAAAATGGTAATTTGCTCTCAAAAATAGTTTGATTGTCTTTTTATAAAATTAAACATGTAAGTATCAAATAACACGCAATTACACTCTTGGGCTCTTATCCTAGAGAAATGAAAATGTATGCTCACACAAAAACCTGTACATACATGTTCACGGCAGCTTTATTCATAATAGCTAAAAACTAGAAATAGCCCCAATGTCCTTCCAAAGGCAAATGTAAAGAAATTGTGATACATACATGAACTACTACTCAGTAGTAAAAATGAACAGTTGATATACGCAACCACCTGGATAAATCCCCAGGGACTTATACCAAGTGGAAAAAACAAATTCCAAAAGGTACATACTTTATGACTCCATTTATGTAACATTTTGAAATAGCAAAATTTTAGAAATGGAAAACAGATTCGTTGTTGCCAGGGGTTAGGAATGGTAGGGTTGGGGGAGTTGGTGGAAGGGAGCGAGGTGTGGTTATAAAACGACAACATGAGGAATCCCTGTGGTGATAAGACTTTTATACCTTTACTGTGGTGGAAATGTATACATTGCACCACATGTGTAGGTTAGACTAAATACACACACACAAACATACAAATGAATACAAGTGAAGCTGGGGAAATCTGAATAAGATCAGTGGAGTATATCAATGTCAAGATACTGATTGTGATATTATACTATAGCTTTGAAAAATGAGCTGGACACAGTAGCTCACACCTGTAATCTCAACACTTCGGGGGGCCGAGGCAGACAAATCGCTTGAGTCCAAGAGTTCGAGACCAGCCTGGGCAACATAGCAAGACCCTCTAACTCTAGAAAAAATAATTTTTAAAAATTAGCCAGGTGTGGTGGTGTGCACCTGCGGTTCCGGCTACTCAAGGGGCTGAGGTGGGAGGATCGATTAATCCAGGGAGGTCGAGGGTGTAGTGAACTATGATTATGCCACTGCACTCCAGCCTGGGTGACAGAGCAAGACCCTATCTTAAAAACAAAAAGAAAAGAAAAGAAAAATGTTACCATTGGGGCAAATGGGGTGAGGGGTAAATAGGACCTCTCTGTACTCTTAAGTGAATCTACATGTCAATTTACAATTATCTCAATAAAAACTTCAATTAAAAAAAAAGGAAAGAGAAGGTCCACTTTCCTTAGTCACTAGGAAAGGCTCTACTCACGTGCCTTTTATAAAGTTTAGGTCTGAACACAGCTGAGCAACAAATGACTAAACTCTAACCGAAATGATATGGAAATAGTCCTGTAAGTGATTAAACAAACATCTGTGCTTGAATTTAACAGAACAGTATGTTTCAATTACCAAATTCATGTGAAGAAGAAAAGGTAGTCTAAATTACAGTTAAACCATGCAATTGACCTAAACTTCTCCCCACCCCCAACCCCGAAAAAATCTAGTTGTTTTGACCATTCCCTCCTTTGGGATGTCAAACATACCATTAGGAAAGCAAAGAATTTGTTCAGTATTCAGCTGGTCAAGCTGTTCACTTTGCCACACTGGAGTCACCAGGTAGAATTTGAGCACCCAGGGGCCTGGGTAAGGGGAAATAAAAATGCGCACCCCTCAATACCCTTTGCTTTAGGGAATCCCCCCTCTGCAAGAAGTTGGCTCTGCCCTTTCTGCAACTGTAGAAACAGAATAAACTCCCCCAGGAAATGGCCTAAGAAATCCCTTTACCATTAGCATAGCTGGAATCCTACTGAGGGGAGAATGGTCTCCTTAGGAGTCCTGACTGATGAATATGCATAGACAAACCTGCTGCTTCCAGGAAAACCCAAACTGGATGCCAATGAGAGAGAGAAAAATATCCCTCAGCATGGCGCAAGAGGCCACAGAGAGGCTTTGCGTCACAATTTAGATAGGGACATCTTCATATTGCCCTGGCTGCTGTGTATAAACCATGTATCCCGAGAGACTTATCTCCTATTTAAGCCACAAAAGCAAATGACTTTCTTCATCCTTTATATTCACTATTGCTAAAATAAGAACTATTTTGTTCCACAGCAGTAGCGGAAGACATAAGCAGGAAACTAATTCCAGAGAAGATTCCCCCAAGCTGTGTTTATTTCCATCTATGTTTCAACCATGGTTGCTGCAGGTAGAGGCAGCAATGGACAATCACCTATTAAGGACCCGGTTTGTGTAATGAAGGCACTGAGAACGTGAAGGGCAACCCAAAGAGCCACCAATCACAGTTTCTTAGTCAGCTGAGGACTGCCACGATCACACATAAAGAACACAAAACACAACACAGGAAATAAGGCGGTAAATGGGCAATATGAGCATGCAAGCTTATGTAGACAGATGGTTCTTGCTGAGATGATCGGGGAAGGCTTTAATGAGGAGGGGGGATTAAAGCCAAGTTTTGAGGGAAGGTCAGGATCTAGATGGGAAGAGGAAGAGGCATGAGGATGCTGCTATCAGGCAAGGGGACAAACAAACTAATAATTGAGTGGGAAAGTCCAAAATATACCCAAAGGACAAACAGTGAACATGCTGGATTAACTGGAGTATTAGGCTTGTTTCCCATTATGGAAAAGAAGATAGTTTACAAAGAACAGTATTCTTGGTATCCTTCGCAATATTGATATACTCATGTGTTACTTGTATAATTTAAAAACACAAATTGTAATGAAAGGGATACTACTAAGTCTGACAATACCAGACTCACAGGTATTGTCTGTGGCTGGTGTGACAAAGTTTGTTGGCCACTATTGAACCCTCTTTTCCTTTTCCCACCTCCAAAAGTAGATGGTGAAAAAAAAAAACAAGATAATTTCCCAGCATTCCTTGTAGTAAAGGATGGCCATGTGCATCAATTTTAGCAAATAAGATGGAAGGAGGGAATCTACTGGGGGGCTCCTGGAAAACATTTTGTTTTCTCATATAAGAAGAGCTGTTTCCCCTCCCTCTCCTTCCTGTTTGTCTTGAACATGGTTACATGTAGTTGTGATGACTGGAGCTGAGGCAACTATTTTGCAACTATGAGGTCACAAGCCTAAGAAAGAAAAGCCAATATTCTGAAGATGGCAGAATGCAGAGATAAAAAGAGCCTGGGTTCTTTATGACATTCATCAGTCACTGCCTAAATCTGAAACTGCTACACCTCTAAAGTTCTTATGATATGAGAAAATTAATTTGGCTTAAACCACTGTTAGTCAGGTATTCTGTGACTTATAGTCAAATGTACCCTAGGTGACAGAGCTACGAAGTTCAGTACAGAATGCATGGTGACCAAAATTAGGTGTTTGAATCCTACGTAGGCAAAGAGACTCTAATTCCTGAAATTCAAATGAACATTTAGGAATAGCAATGGAATATGTTATTTCCAAAGTATGGATGGCAGCTTCAATAAGCGGCCCAATCTGAAATAATGTAATTTCAGGGATATTTTAATAGTTACTGGGAACAAAGTGACAGAATTCTTTATATCAAAACTATCCTGTGATCTAGCATAGTAGACAGCAATTGTTTTGTCTGCCCAGCAATCCCATACCACCAAAACTGGATTATTTGCCTTTTTGTTTGTTTGTTGGCTTTTTGAAATGAAGTTGCACTCTTGTTGCCCAGGCTGGAGTGCAATGGTGCGATCTCGGCTCACCACAACCTCTGCCTCCCAGGTTCAAGTGATTCTCCTGTCTCAGCCTCCCGAGTAGCTGGGATTACAGGCATGCGCCACAACACCCAGCTAATTTTGTATTTTTAGTAGAGACAGATTTCTCCATGTTAGTCAGGCTGGTCTCAAACTCCTGACCTCAGGTGATCCGCCTGCCTCAGCCTCCCAAAGTGCTGGGATTACAGGCGTGAGCCACCGCACCTGGCCTATTTGTCTTTTTATTATTGAGTTTTGGGAGTTATTTACATATTCTGAATCTAGTCCCTTATCAGATAATATGCTTTATAAATATTTCCTCCCACACTGTCAGCTGCTTTTTCACTTTTCTGATAGTGTCTTTTGAAGCACAGTTTGGCTATTTATTGCAACATTACTGAATAACAAAAGACTGGAAATAATGTAACTGTACACCAAAAGGGGATGGGTTGAATAAACTATTGTTAAGTCTACAAAATGGAGTACTATGTAACTATAAAAAGAAATGAGGAAGAGCCCTATATACCACTACCAAGTGATCTCCAAGATATACTGTTAAAATGAAAAAAGGAAGGTTCAAAAGACTGTGTAGATTATGCTACCATGTATTGAATAAAAGGGGAACATGTGAATAAATTTAACAATTTGCTGTTTTAAAAATTAAAAAAAAAAAAGAAGAGAAGGAGGAAGAGAAAGAGGATAACCCCAAACTAAATAAAGGTTTTTTTTTAAGTTATTATGGAGAGAGGGAGAGAATAAGATTGAAGAGATAAAGATAAAAGCTAGAGCTCTCTGAAAGTAACTTACTTTGCAAATTTGACTTTGAGACCATACAAATGCTTTTTTTTTTAAGTTCAGAAACAAAAGCACAATGAAACAAATGAACCTAACTAGATACTGAGTTGGTGACTTAACCATACCGACAGCAATGATTTAAATGAAACTAAAACCCAGTAATTTGACTATACATTCCTGGTGGGATATACTCTCACAACAGAAATAGCTATAAAGAAATCTTAAACTATTTTCAAAACTCAAATTGTTAATAATGTTATTATTAATTAAAAATTATTATATGGTTGTATATTTTTATTTATGTTAGGATAAGTAATTCAGCTAATGTACTTATGAAGCAAGATTACATGTAAATATATAAAATCAAAGAAGTAAAAACCCTATAATCCTTAATTTGCATTGAAAACAATAGTTTTTGAACTCATGTTATATTTTATCCTTAAATATATGTACATATTTTTTAGCCTTGCTTTAAGAGAATGAAAATTCAAGCCATAGACTGGAACAAAATATTTACAGACCATACATTCAATAATAGACTTGCATCCAACTTGTATCCAGAATATATTAAAAATGACTTTCAAAACTCATCAGGCGGATCGCCTGAGGTCAGGAATTCAAGTAAGGAAACTCCCCAATTAAATATGAGTAGAAGACACGAACAGACATTTCACCAAAGGGGATATACGGATGGCAAATAAGCACGTAAAAAGATGTTCAACATCATAGCCATTAGGGAAATAAAAATTAAAATCAAGAGGAGATACCAGGCCGGGTGTGGTGGCTCAGGCCTGTAATCTCAGCACTTTGGGAGGCCGAGGTGGGTGGATCGCCTGAGGTCAGGAGTTCAAGACCAGCCTGGCCAACATGGTGAAACCCCATCTCTACCCAAAATACAAAAATTAGCCGGGCGTGGTGGCACACACCTGTAATCTCAGCTACTCGGGAGGCTGAGGCAGAAGAATAGCTTGAACTGGGAGGCAGAGGGTTGCAGTGAGCCAAGATCGCGCCACTACACTCCAGCCTGGGCGACAGAGTGAGACTCAGTCTCAAAAGAAAAAAAAAAAGAGAGAGAGAAAAGAAGAGATACCACTATACACCTATTAAAATGGCTAAAATCCAAAACACTGGCAATACCAATTGCTTACAAGGATTTGGAATAACAGAAATTCTCAATCATTGCTGGTGGGAATGCAAAATGGTAATTTCTTATAAAGATAAACACACACCTACCATATGGCCAGTTCAAAATTTACATAAAAGTAAGCATCCTGCCATTCATAGGAAAGCAATGACCATTTTGCTATAATTTTCAACTTCTTATACATGTAAGTAAAGCTTTCCTTGTTTAACAAGTATTGAAAAGGCCAGAAATCTTCTCATTCCAGTTGAAAATGAAATTGATGTGTGCTTATTTCAAGTTTGACCCGGAATTATTTATGTGGCAAAATATAAACACAGATTTCAGAGTGGAGAGGTAAATTTTATTATTTATTTTTAGCTTTTAAAAAATAAGACTCTTATGTACATACAGGTCTATGAAGAAATCAAGATTATAATTTTGTAACTGCCTATATTTAAGCCCAATCATGTCAGTCAGTAAAAGAACTTAATTTTTAAGTCTTGTATAAAATTGTATCTTAGGTTATATTTTTACTCATAATGCTTTGTCATATAGTTTTAGTAGCTTTATTATGTAACATTGTCAATACATTTTGATGTTGAAAACAGCATTAATTACGAGTTTACAACCTTTATTTAAATTAAATCATCTTAGCCTACTTTTTGAAAAAGTAAATTCCATCTTAGATATAAACAGAAATAACTTGAATTATTTAACATGTTCATATTATGCTGACTGAAAAGTTTTTTGAATGTATGAAAAGGAAAGAAAGGTAAGCTAAGTTTAACTATCTGTTTTGGGTTTTTTTTCCCTCAAAAAAGCTGGTGAAAAGTCCTTTTCAGTTTTTAATAGGGGAGAAAACTACTTTTGTTCATACCATATACCATATATCATTCCTCAATAGCACCCTCTATAATAGAAACTATAGAGAACTTTTAGGCCTACTTGGATAAGGTAAAAAGGAAAAATAAATCAAGCAGAAAATTTTACCATAAAACAACCTGAAGTTTCCTCTTCTACATTCCCACTTGCTTTAGGGTTGATAACCCTTTGTGAGAAAGGGAAAGAGTAGGTAAATAAGTTGGCTGAAATCAAGAGATCCACAGAAAACTACCATTTTTTACTTTAAAAAGACAATTATTATTGGATTATTATAGCTACAATATTCTCATTCCAGTTGAAAATGAAATTGATATGTGCTTATTTTGAGTTTAACCCAGAATTATTTATGGGAATTTATTTATTTCACATAAATTCGGAACTGGCCATATGGCAGGTGTGTGTTTAACTTTATAAGAAATTACCATTTCGCATTCCCACCAGCAATGAGTGAGAATTCCTGTTATTTCAAATCCATGTGAGCAATTGGTACTGTGTTTTGGATTTTAGCCATTTTAATAGGTATACAGTGGTATCTCATCTTGATTTTAATTCTTATTTCCCTAATAGCTATAATGTTGAACATCTTTTTATGTAATTACATATTTATTATCACAGATTGTGCTAATGTACCATGGGCTATAGATATAGTTTTTATGCAGGAGTTCTCTAAGACCTCAAAATCATTTCAAAGACTCCTCCAGGGTGAAAAAATTGAGATTTGAGGTGATGAAAATGTTCTGAAACTAGTTAGAGGTGTTAGTTGTTGCACAACAGTGTGAATGTACTAAGTACCACTGAATTGTATACTTTTAAATAGTTAGTGGTTAATTTCATGTTACATGAAATTTACCTCAAAAAATTTTAAAAAATACATTGAGAAAGGCTGACAAGGCTCTTTGAAGGGTGAGAGACGAGATCTGACCTTGAAAGAAGCTGAAGATCTAAATTTAAATAAGAATTGCCCAGTCTGGACAATATAGTGAGACCGCATCTCTACAAATAATAATTTTAAAAATTAGCTGGGTATGGTGGTGCATGTCTGTAGTCCTAGCTACTGTGGCAACAGAGGTGGGAGGATGTCTTGAGCCCGGGAGGTTGAGGCTGCGCGCAGTGAACTGTGAGCTGTGATCCTGCCACTGCACCCCAGCCTGGGAGAAAGAGCAAGACCCTATCGCAAAAAAAAAAAAAGATGGAGATGGCTCGAATGAGTGTTTTTCAAACACTGATTGCACAACCACAGTAATAGGCATATTTTAGTGCAGGCCAGTTCACATACATACACAAGCACACACAGGAAGGACAAAAAGGTCCGTGAAACACTTAACTCCTCTCAAGCATAATACACTCTAATTCTTTATTCTACCCCACTCTCTTCTTTTTCTTTTTTCCTTTTCCAAAAAAAAAAAAAAGCTCGTCATGATTCATTAAATTCTTTTTTTTTTTTTTTTATTGCTGCAAATTCAAATATGTTTTCTTTTTTCTTAAGGAGGACTTTGCTTCACTACAAATTAGATGATGGGCTATTTACAGCAAACCCTCCTAAGATGGTGGCAAGGTAGCTTCATTAAAAGCAGAAAGAGCGGCCAGGCACGGTGGCTCACGCCTGTAATCCCAGCACTTTGGGAGGCTGAGGCGGGTGGATCACCTGAGGTCAGGAGTTCGAGACCAGCCTGATCAACACGGTAAAACCCCAATTCTACTAAAAATACAAAAATTAGCCAGGCGTGGTGGCACACACCTGTAATCCCAGCTACTCAGGAGGCTGAGGCAGGAGAATCGATTGAACCTGGGAGGCAGAGGTTGCAGTGAGCCGAGATGGCGCCATTGCGCTCCAGCCTGGGTGACAGAGCGAGACTCCATCTCCAAAAAAAAAAAAAAAAAAAAAGCAGAAAGAGTGAGCTCCTCATCATTCATTAGAGACACTCAGGATCAGGATGGGCCACACAACCATCTGTCCAAGATACTGCAGAAAGGATTTTTGGCTTTGGCTGGAAATGTCCCTTTTAATTTTAATATTTTCAATTTTGATAATATGCCCAAGATTCTCTTGCTCAATACAAGTTCAGCACGGAAATTGTTGGAAAAAAGATACAGTGTATCTAGAATTTAGTTGTGATATTTCCCTAAGGTTTTCAACTCATATCAAAATAATTGTAATGTCATCAGAGGTACAAATGTTCATATTTTAGAAGGCACAATACTTCTTGTATTTCAGAGAGAGAAATATAGGTTGCGTATCACCCAGCCGTGGACAGAAATCAATCTATTGCTTTCGACTGACCACTGGCAGCTAAATAAGGGGCACATAAGTTCCTTTTCAATTCTATGGAAAAGCAATAAAAGTTAGCTGTGTTATAATTTTAAATCCAAATAGCCAAGTAATTATGCTATCTACAGGAGGCCAAGGTTTTTCACTTGGTAATTTAATTCAGCAAGCAGGGGAGGGGGGGAAGGACAAGATTAAAAGGCCAGATATGGCTTTACTGACTTTCTAACCATTCTATGCCAGAGAACATCCAATCTTTTAACTAAGTACAAGTTTTTAAAATATTAATTTGTGGGCAACACATAGTACATTTAGTACCAAGACTAGTGTAACAATTTTTTAAATGCAGTCACCTAATTTTGGCACATACTAGGATACTCAATAAATAAATACTGATTTGTTGAATGAGTCCAAGGTACTGTCATTCTCTAGTATACACGCACATACACACATGCGCGCACACACTCCCATTGTTCTCAGGCATAAAGTAAATAAATGTTTTAAATATTCATGAGTCTAGAAATAGACCCACACGTAGCTGGATGCTTGATTTTTGACAAAGTGGCTCTGCAGAGACATGGAGAAAGAGTGATCTTTTCCAAAAATTATTCATCAAAAACATCATTAAGAGAGGGAAAAGGCCAATCACAGACAAGAAGATACCCAAAATTTATATAGAACTTCTACAAATCACTAAGAAATAGGCAGACAACCCAGTAAACATTAGACAAGAGATAAGTAGGTACTACACAAAAAAGTAGTGACCAATAAATGGTCATACAAATAAAGCCAGGCACGGTGGCTCAAGCCTGTAATCCCAGCACTTTGGGAGGCTGAGGCAGGCGGGTCGCCTGAAGTCAGGAGTTCAAGACCAGCCTGGCCAACATGGTGAAACCCCGTCTCTACTAAAAATTTAAAAAAAAAAAATTAGCCAGGCATGATGGCACATGCCTGTAATTCCAGCTACTCGGGAGGCTGAGGCAGGAGAATTGCTTGAAGCCGGGAGGCGGAGGTTGCAATGAGCCGAGATTGCGCCACTGCACTCCAGCCTGGGCAACAGAGCGAGACTCCGTCTAAAAAAAAAAAAGCAGTGACCAATAAATGGTCAGACAAATGACCAACAAATGTGTAAAACATGCTCAATTTCATTAGGAATCAGGAAATACAGATTATAACTACAAAGAGTTGCTATACCCACCAACCAAAATATCTAAAATTTAAAAGACTAACAATACCAAGTGTTAGAAAGAATGTGGAGCAACAGGAACATAAAATGCTGTTGGGAATTTAAGTAGTATAATCACTTTGACAGCATCTACTAAAGCTGAACATACGAACACTGTATGATCTAGCAATCCTACCAAAAAACATGAACAAAAATAGTCACAGTAAAACTATTCTTAACAACCCCAAACAAGCCAAATATTTATCAAGAGTAAAATGTATATATAAATGATGTGAAAATCATACAATGCAATACTGCAGAGTAATAAAAATGTACAAACTACCTCTATAGACAGCCACATGGACAAATCTAACGAACATACTGTTGAGCTAAAAAAGCCAGTCACAAAAGAATAAACACCAAACATTTCCATTGATAAAAGGTTCAAAGGCAAGCAAAACCTAATTATAGTGATAGGAGCCAGAACAGTGGTTATATCTGGAGAGTAGAGATGGGGTAATGAACAGAAAGGTTCATAGGTAGAGTTGTCACATAAAATACAAGATTCTCAGTTAAATTTGGTAAACGATAAATAATCCTTTCCCATAAACAGGTTCCATGCAGTATTTGAGATGTGTATTTTTATTCGCTAAATCTGGCAACCCCAGTCAAGGGTGGTATTTTTGGAGAACAGGTCATATTTTATTTATTTTTTTGAGACAGGGTCTGGCTCTGTTGCCCAGGCTGGAGTGCAGTAATGCAATCATGGCTCACTGCAGCCTCGACCTCCCAGGCTCAAATGATTCTCCCACCTCAGCCTCCTGAGTAGCTGGGACTACAAGCATGTGCCACCAAGCTTGGCTAATTTTTTCAATCTTTTGTAGAGATGAGGTCTTACTATATTGCCCAGGCTGGTCTCGAACTCCTGGGCTCAAGGGATCCTCCCATCTCTGCTTCCCAAAGTGCTGGGATTACAGGCGTGAGCCACTGCGCCCAGCCCCCATATTTAATTTCTTGATATTCATTTTGTGATCATCCATTGTGCATCTTTCTGTATACGTGTTGTACTTCATGATCTTAAAGTTTTTTAAAAAGCAAAAATACATGCAGAACCTTGCAGATTTATAAATATTTCATCCATCCACTGTTTTTCCTTCCCATCCTTAATCACTGCACGTGAGAGCTATGATACTTCTGCAGGAGGCAGGCACTGGTAATCAGAGTGTTGCTGGGCAAAAAGCTGTAGGCTTTACTTTCATTTTTTATTAAAATTACTTTTACACAGCATGCTTCTTTACTTCTGGAATCTGTTTTCATGTCCCGTCTCTCAGGGGCCTTTCTTGTTTGCGTGACTGGCTTAAACTTACCAAAGGGCAATGCTGTGCTGGAAGGCCAGCCTCTGCCCATCAACCAAGAAATGCACAAATCAGTGTTCAAAGTTGGACTGACCAGACGTGTAGGGGTCAGAATTCAATGGCGTGAAGCTACAAAGAAAAAACTGGTACTTCAGGGCCGACAACTTAGATACAGACACTGTTTGGAAACCATAAAGCCAAATACTTCAATCTGCTGCCTGCTTTCTAAAGTTATCAAAGGTTTACACAATTGCCTTGAGTGGCTCCATCTAATTCCCTCCCATCTAACTGGGAATTAGCTTCTCCTGCAGACACAGGTGGCTGACCCAAGTGAAGAGTAGTAACCAGTATAAACAAAAGCCTGAATCATTTTCCTGCTGTCGTTTAAATGAGGTGCTATTTATTGGCAAAAGTTCTTTCATGCTCAGGGTTTTTTGTGTTGTGTTGCTTTGTTCTGTACGTTCATCTTCTTTTGAAATGAACCCCTCCAGGACAGGCGCAGTGGCTCAGCCTGTAATCCCAGCACTTTGGGAGGCCGAGGCGGGCAGATCACTTGAGGTCAGGAGTCCGAGGCCAGCCTGGCCAACATGGTGAAACCCCATCTTTACTAAAAATACAAAAATTAGCCGGGTGTGGTGGCGGGCGCCTGTAATCCCAGCTACTCGGGAGGCTGAGGCAGGAGAATCGCTTGAACCTGGGAGGTGGAGGTTGCAGTGAGCCGAGATCGGGCCACTGCACTCCAGCCTGGGCAACAGAGCGAGACTCCGTCTCAGAAAAAAAAAAAGAAAAAAGAAAAAAAGAAATGAACCCCTCCCAATTATAAATAGAGAAAAAAAAATCCCTCCAAGTTTGGGTGCCTGTCTCTATAAAGTTTGGGAGTAAACTTTACAGGCTGATAGAACTCTTATCTGCCAGCTACCCCTCTTGATAAGTGCCAGATTTCTTCGATTTGATAATTGAAACGGTATCTTTTTTCACACAGGATACTGGGGATAATGATTAGGCTCCTGGGCTGTGGAGACAAGGTTGCTTGAAAGAAACCCAGCTTCACCACTGAGACTGTGTGGTTCTGTGACTCAGTTTCCTCAATAGTAACTGGGAATAAAAACTACCTAATTCAAAGGGCTGTTGGGACACTGGATGCTGCATAAGGTGATTAAAGCACAGCGCCTGGCACACATTAAACCCCCAATGGTTATCGTCACTATTATTTGTTACCTTTGAGGGTCCTGCCACCTATAAGGACTCTCTCTATATATTTCTAAATTAGGAAAAACATTCAGATGCAGTTGGAGAGATGGGAGAAGCAGCCTATAAAGTTTGGTCCAAGTTGCCACCAACCCAGGGCAGCAGCATGGGGCCTCCAGGAGAGTCTGCGGAGGTGGTCACGCCACGACCCTGCCTGGACCCCAGACTCCAGCCCGGAGCTGTGACCTCGGACGCCCTTCCTACTCACGTTGCGGTTGAAGCTGTTGCCCGGCAGCAGAGGCAGGGCCATGGCGCTCAGTGTCCGAAAATCCAGGGTCCCAGAAGAGAGGGCCCGGCAGGCAGCGGCCGCCTCCCGGACGTGTTGTTTGGCCCCCACGTTGCCTGGAGACGGGAAGCGGCGTCACGGAGGGAGGAGGGGCGGGGGGTTGGCGAGAAGGATCGTGGGGGGCGGGGGACACCTCCGGGGCGCGTACCTCCTCCCCAGCCCCAGTTCCCCTCCACCCGCTTCATCCCCGCACACACTCAGCCAGGTCCTGGTCTCCTGAGGAGTCTTCTCTCTGCACACGCAGTGTGCACACACAAAGATTGACTGTTCCCTGCCCCCGCCGCTTTCTGGTTTAACCCCCTTATAGAACTCAAAGCCTTTCTTGTACTTTCTTGCTTTTCCAATTCTTGTCGCCAACAGTTTTTTGCTATGTGGTTCAAACACACAGCAAAGTACAGAAAATAATATGACGCCCGTGTGCTCACTGAGATGTTACACAAGTCGATATTTTCCTATGTTGCATAGACATCAGCTTTTATTTTGTAGTTAAAACGTTCAAGATGAATCTAAAGCCACATATACCCTGACGAAAACGCGTTGTAATGTAACCACCGCCTTCAGTTTTTCTTCTGGATATTTTTATATTTGTTGTTTGTTTGTTTGTTTTTGTTTTGAGACAAGGTCTCACTATGTTGCCCAGGCCGATCTCGAACTCCTGGGCTCAAGCAGCCCTCCCGCCTCTGCCTCCCAAAGTGCTGGGATTACAGGTATGAGCCACCGTGTCCGGCCCATTTTTGTATTTGAACTAAACGTTTGTAAGGCCCAATCAGGGGTGGCCAGGGGCGGAGTCAGGTGTCACAAATCGCAACCCCTGTCACTCCATCGTTCACCCCAAGATAGCCGGACCAGGAACCTCCTCTCCCGACACCTACGTCTAATCCCTCCCTGAAGTCCTAAAGGTTGGACTCGATGCTGTCTCTCAGTCACCACCTCGTCTATTTCAGCTGCGATCCCATTGTTTCTTGCCTGGTTTTCTTCTTTAAAAAGAAAAACAAACACACACAAAAAACTAACTGATCTTGCCTCCAGAGCCGTCGTTTTTATAATTCATGGTGCAGCTGTTACTCTTCTGCTTCAATAATCTAGCCTTCCCGCCGCCTTCAGAAGGTGGTGAAACTCCTTATAGCCTGGTCTGAGGAGCTTTTGTCAGAGGGCACCTACCAATGCCCTCCATCCCTTTCTTTGCCCCCTCCTCCATTTACTCCAGCTCTGAGAAACCACTGGCAGTTTCTAAATCAGGCTCTGCGGTTTCTCCTCTAGGGGCTTTTGCAAATAACACTGTCGTCTAGAAACACCCTTCCTTCCTATCTTTTACCTAAGTAACCCCTTCTTGTCTTTCAGGACTTGAGGTCAGCGTGGGAGTGGGGCATAGAAGGTATTGTCATTTCTTCAATATATTCTTTCACCTTCTTCCTGCCACCTCCATCTGTATTTGGTGTCTATTCTGATCGTGGCTTTCATCCTACTACATTGTAATTACCTGTTTACTTGACATTTCTTTAAATGCCCCCAAATACCTCCAGGGCAGGGACAGTATCTCCTTTTTTATTCATCAGCAATATCCATTATTGTTTCTGTGTTTATAAATTTTACACTCTAAATTTCTGCTACTTGCTTTTTTTGCCTGATTCTGTTATTGAGGCCAGGCGCGGTGGCTCATGCCTGTAATCCCAGTACTTTGGGAGGCCGAGGCAGGCGGATCAAGAGGTCAGGAGGTCGAGACCAGCCTGGCCAACATAGTGAAACCCCGTTTCTACTAAAAATATTGGTAGAATGTTAATATGCTATTGGGAGGCTGAGGCAGGAGAATCGTTTGAACCGGGGAGGCTGAGGTTGCAGTGAGCTGAGATTGCTCCACTGCACTCCAGCCTGGGCAACAGAGCAAGACTCTGTCTTGAAAATAATAATAATAATAAAATTCTGTTATTGAGATTTCTACACATTGACACATGTAGTGTTCATTAATTTTAAATGCATTGTATTCTTATACCACAAATTGTTTAACTATCTGCTCTCATCTGTTGATGACAATTAGATTGTTTCCAATTTTCCACTAGTTACCAACAATGCTGCAGTGAGCGACTCTGCCTGTTCCTTTGGCAATGATCTAGGGCACATACTGAAAGATGGAATTACATACATATCTGAGTGCATGCCTTCATCTTTACTAGATTTTGCTAGATGATCTCTAGATAGATAAACCAATTAAGAAAGTCCCCTTCCCCGTTCATCCTTTCAACAATAGGTATTACCAAATTATATAATTTTGGATAATCATCTGAATAAGTGTGAATGGTATACTATTGTTATTTTAATTTGTTTCTCCCTAATTCCCAGTGCAGTTGGTCATGTTTTCCCATGCTTGTTACTTTCTCCTGTGACTCAGCTATTCATATCCTTTGCAGATTTTTCTCTTCGGTCGTTTGTATTTTTTTTTTTTTAGATAGATAGATAGACGTAGAGATATTCTGGATACTAATCCGAGGCATAGCAAATGTTTTCTCATTGTCGTTTGTCTTTTAACTCCACTTATATAGAGTTCTTTATTGTACATAAATTTGTTATTTTACTTTACTCAAATATATCATTCTTTCAGTTATGGATGGTGTTTTTTGATTTATTCTACTTTTTATTTTTTGAGATGGAATCTCACTCTCTCACCTAGACTGGAGTACAATGATGTGATCTAGGCTCACTGCAACCTCCGCCTCCTGGATTCAAGTGATTCTCCTGCCTCAGCCTCCTGAGTAGCTGGGATTACAGGCATGCGCCACCACACCTGGCTAATTTTTGTATTTTTAGTAGAGACAGGGTTTCACCTTGTTGGCCAGGCTGGTCTCGAACTCCTGGCCTCAAGTGATCCACCCACCTTGGCCTCCCAAAGTGCTGGGATTGCAGGCATGAGCCACTGCACCTGGCCTGTTTGGTGTTTTGTATGTGAATTCAAAAATCTTATACTACTCCAAAAGAACAGTTATTCTCCTACATGTTCTTGCAAACATTTTCAAAATTCCCTGTTGCTTTTTAAATTGAAATAATTTCAAGCTAGTAAAAAGTTGTAAGAACAGTCCAAATAACTCTCATTTATCCTTTCCTCAGATTCCCCAATTGTTTTATATTTTACCACATTCATTTTGTCATTCTCCACATATATAGTTTTTTACATTTTAGAGTTAAGTTGCAGATATCATGCCCCTTGACTCCTAAATACTTCAGTGTGTATTTCCTAAGAATAAGGACAGTCTCTTATATAACTGAAGTACAATAATCAAAATCAGAAATTTAATATTAATACAATACTGTTTTCTTTTTTCTGAGACAAGGTCTCACAATGTTGCCCAGGCTAGAGTGCAGTGGCATGATCATGGCTCACTGCAGCCTCCACCTCCTGAGCTCAAGTGATCCTCCCACCTCAGCCTCCCAAGTCGTTGGGACTACAGGCATGCGCCACCATGCCCAGCTATTTTAATTTGTTTTATTTTTTGTAGACATGGGGGTCTCATTACGTTGCCCAGCCTGGCCTCGAACTCCTGACCTCAAGCAATCCACCCATCTCGGCCTTATAATACTATTTTCTAATCTAAAATAATATTCAAATTTTGCAATTGTACCAATAATGTCCTTTTTTTTTTTTTGCAGACAGGGTCTTGCTGTATCACCCAGGTGCAATCACGGCTCACTGCAGTCTCTACCTCTTGGGCTCAAGCGATCCTCCCACCTCAGCCTCCCTAGTAGCTGGGAATACAGGCACACATCACCATGCCCGGCTAATTTTTTCTTTCTTTGTTGAGACAAGGGTCTCACTATGTTGCTCAGGCTGGTCTCAAACTACTGGCTCCAAGCAATCTTCCTGCCTTGGCGTCCCAAAGTGCTGGGATTACAGGCATGAGCCACCACATCTGGCCTATAATGTCCTTTTTTAGCAAAAAGAAAAATAATTTGTTTTGACCCAGAATCTGATGCAACATCACACATGGCATTTGATTGTCATGTCTCTTGGTTGTCATGTCTCTTTATTCTCCTTTAATTGGGAACAGTTCTTCCATCTTTCTTCGTCTCTTGTGACCTTGATATTTTTGAAAAGGATAGGCCATGGCTAGGCGTGGTGGCTCACGCCTGCAATCCCAGCAGTTTGGGAGGCCGAGGCGGGCAGATCACTTGAGGCCAGGACTTCGAGACTAGCCTGGTCAACACGGCGAAACACCATCTCTATTAAAATACAAAAATTAGCCGGGCATGGTGGCAGGTGCCTTTAATCCCAGCTACTCAGGAGGCTGAGGCAGGAGAATCGCTTAAACCTGGGAGGTACAGGTTGCAGTGAGCCAAGATCATGCCATTGCACTCCAGCCTGGGCGACAGAGTGAGACTCCGTCTCAAAAAAAAAGAAAAAAGAAAAAAGAAAAAGAAAAGAAAAAGAAAAGCCTAGGCCAGATATTTGGTAGAATGTTCTTCAATTTAGGTGTGACTGATGTTTCCTCATGAGGAGATTCAGTTTATGGCTTTTGGACAAGAACGTCACAGGAGGACTGTTGTATCCTTCTAGTTCATCAAAGGAACAGGCACATAATGTGCTTTTACCATCAATGATGAGGTTCTCTTTGATCACTGGGCTAAGGTGAAATGTGCCAAGTTTCTGTCTACAGATAGAAAGATGAAGATATAGATATACAGAGAAATAGATATATTAAAAGTCATAAGTTTATGCTCATACCTCCAATTCCAATCAACATAATAGAGTCCCTGCTGGTATTCCCCTTTCTGCACTGGTGACGCTCTGCTCAAGCTGTAAGAAATCTCATTCCCATTATCCTCAAAATATAGTTGGCCTTTGAACAACACAGGTTTGAACTGCATTGGTCCACTTATACACAGACTTTTAAAATTATTCGTGGGGCAGACAGCCCTTTCTCTGCTGTGCTGACTATTGCAACTTTGCCATGTAAAAATAAAATAAAATATTGGTGGGAAGCAAAACTCACATATACAGAGGGCTGACTTTTGTATACATAGGTTCTCCAAGGCCAACCATGGCACTTGAGTGTTCAAGGATTTTGGTATACTCGGAGGTGCTGGAACCAATCCCCCGTGTATACTGAGGGACAACTGTATTTACTTATTTGCTCTATACTACAAGACTCTGAAAGCAGCCTCAGAACACCTAACTCATGTCTTTGTAAAACAAGAGACAAACCTAGTAACTAGAGTTCAATATTTGCTTGCAGTGTTTTTCTTTGGTCTTAATGTACACAGTCAAAATATTAGGCTCAAAAATTACTTAGGCTTTTGCCCCCCTCCCTGTTTAGAATGCTTATGTTATTCATTTACAAAACAGTTTGGTTTGTTCATGCCTATTCATATTCCACATTATGTCTTTTTTTTTTTTTTTTTTTTGAAACAGAGTCTTGCTCTGTCGCCAGGCTGGAGGGCAGTGGCGCAATCTCGGTTCACTGCAACATCCACCCCCAAGGTTCAACCAGTTCTCCTGCCTCAGCCTCCCAAGTAGCTGGGAGTACAGGCGCCCGCCACCATGCCCAGCTAATTTTTGTATTTGTAGTAGAGACGGGGTTTCACCATGTTGGCCAGGATGGCCTCGATCTCTTGACTTCATGATCCGCCTGCCTCAGCCTCCCAAAGTGTTGGGATTACAGGAGTGAGCCACTGCACCCGGCCTATTTCTTCTTTGTCTTGTTTTGTATAAATATGTTTCTCCCTTTGTAGTTTGATTAATTTAGCTAGTGGTTTACATATTTTCTTACTTTTTTCAAAGAACCAGAATTTTTGTTTATTAATTTGACCCACTGCTTTCTATTCTTAACCTTTACTATTTTTCTGCTTGTACTTTTATTGTTTTCTTCCTTGTGCTTTCTTTTGACTCATTTGTTATTCTTTTTTTCACTTTTTAAGCTGATATTGTAAAATTAAATAATTCAAACTTAAAGCTGTTGGAACTTTAAATTACCCTGAGCCTTGAGAGGATTCTAACTATGCAACCTGGGTCACAAGGCATGCAGCTGCAACTTCTGCCTTTTTTTCTCTTTTTCCTGTAAATAATTAAGACCAAATAGCTCCAGAGATAAGAACCCCTGACTCAAGTCACTACCCCTCCGCACAGAGTAATAAAGTAATCTTCGTTGGAATGTAGCAATCTGTAACCAATCAAATCACTGTGGCGCATGTGCACTGGTCTTATATGGAAAATGTAATCCTGCTGGATCATCTCTGTCTCTGCCTATATAATTTAAACTTTAACTTCTCCATTTTAAAACCACTGACCCTATTCGTTTGGAGTCCGTGCTTTCCCAGTGGCCATCCTCAAGTTTTGTGCTTGGATAACCTCTACACTTAATCATATTTTCTGAATCTTTCTCTCTCTCTCTCTCTTTTTTTTTTTTTTTTTTGACACAGGGTCTCGCTCTATCACCCAGGCCAGAGTGCAGTGGCACCATCTCTGCTCACTGCAACCTCCACCTTCCGGGTTCAAGCAAGTCTCCTGCCTCAGCCTCCTGAGTAGCTGGGATTACAGGTGCCTGTCACCACGCCCAGCTGATTTTTGTGTTTTTAGCAGAGACAGGGTTTCACCATATTGGCCAGGCTGGTCTCGAACTCCTGAACTCAAGTGATCCACCCGCCTCAGCCTCCCAAAGTGCTGGAATTACAGGTGTAAGCCACTGCACCCAGCCTGAATATCATTATTTAAGGTCGACAATATAATTCACTCATTTTCATCCTTTTTTTATTGATATAAGTGTTTACGGCTATAAATTTTCATATCATCTCTACTTTAAAAGTATCCAATATCCTGATACGTAGTGTTCTCATTACTTGCTTTTTGTTGTTGTTGTTTATTTGTTTGCTTTTTAGATATGCTGTGATTTTGGCTTGTATTTTCCCTTTCACCCAAGAGTTGTTTAATAGAAAATGTTAACAGTTTCTAGTTGGAAAAGATTTGGGGGGGGGAGGCTTTTATTTTGTTCTTAGTTTTATTGCACTTTGATAAGAATTGTTTTAATATTTCTTTTCTTTCTTTGTTTCCTTTTTTTTTTTTTTTTTTTGAGATGGAGTCTCGCTTTGTCGCCCAGGCTGGAGTGCAGTGGTGAGATCTCGGCTGACTGCAAGCTCCGCCTCCCGGGTTCAAGCGATTCTCCCACCTCAGCCCCCGAAGTAGCTGGGACTACAGGCGCACACCACCATGCCCAGCTAAATTTTTTTGTATTTTTAGTAGAGATGGGGTTTCACCATGTTGGCCAGGTTGGTCTCAAACTACTGACCTCAGGTGGTCCCCTCACCTCAGCCTCCCAAAGTGCTGGGATTACAGGTGTGAGCCACCACACCCAGCCCTTAATATTTCTATTGTGTAGAATTTATTGATGCTTTATTTGTGATCTAATATTTGATCAATTTTTGTAACTATCGCATATGCAGTTGAGAGGGAAGGTGTATTCTCTATTATTACATTCTACAGTTCAGTATAGATCAATAAATCTATTTTATTGACTATGCTGTTAACTTTATATCCTTACTTATATTTCTACCACTTGATCTGTTTTGCTCTGAGTGGTGTATTATACTCTCCTACTAGCCAAGTGTTTCTATCTGTATCTCCTTTCAGCTGTAGTTTCTGCATTTTAAAGATGGCTATTTGGTGCACAGATTTTCATAACTGTTAAACCTACCTTGTGAAATTGACTTTTTTTGGTCACATTTAATTATTTGTTGGCCTAAATTCTACTTCGATATCAGGATCTCAGCCCCCACTTACTTGTTATTTCCATTTGCCTGGTACTTTTTTGTCCATGCCTTTGTTCTTAGCCCATCTGAATTATTTTGATTTAGATGTATCTCCCATACACAACATGTAGTTGGGTCTTGCTTTATGAGCCACATTGAAGATATTTTTGTTTTAGTGAGTTAAGCCCATTCACATTTGTTGATAAGATTCATATTTGTGGTCTCAACTTCAATATATTATTTTATATTGTAATCACCATGTATATTATGTATATCTACTGTTTCTCTTTCTTCATGCTGTTGTTGTCTTTGCTATTATAATTTATAAATATCTTTGAATATTTAGGAAGGCTTGTATTTTTGTTCTAGTGTTTGCCTTTGTACTTACAACATTTTTAAGAGATAGAGTACGCACATCTTCAATTTTACCAAGTAATATTAAACTCCTTTTAAAGTGAACATAGCTGATACATTAAAATGTTCATTTCAATAAATTTAATTTTATTTCTCTAAATCTCATTTGTTCTTTTTAAATCTGTATGTTCTTTCTTTTAAATAGAGTCTTACTCTTATAATTTCCCTTGCTAATTTTATTTCTTTAATCATTTTAAACATACTTAGCAGAGTCCTTAACCAACAATTCTGATCTCTTATGTTCATGGGGTGCCACTTACCCTGCTTCCTGTGTTGGCTGACTCTCCTTCATGGTGGATTGTTTCCTTATGTGTTTATAAATGTTTATGGTGATCCCACCTATGTGGCAACTCATCAAGGTGGGACTGGCACCTTCTGATTCCAAGTGGAGTGTTCTCTTTAATATGCCACAGCTCACATATGCTGACCACTGCTCCATCACAGCCACAACCTACACCGAGAAGGCCTCTGCCTTTCACAGTGAGGACATTTTACAAAGCAAAAAGCAGTTCTGATAAGAATTATTTTCTTAAGGAGTAATAAAGGAAAATATCTTAAATTAGGGCTGTTGGAAAAGTCTAGGACCTAAGGCTACCATACACATCCATCTACTAACTGCATGTTCATACTTGCCACTTCCTTTGGGGACAATGATATCTTTATCATTTTGTACCTATTTAGATACTCGCCACATAATGTCTGCTCTCCCATACACACACACAGAGTTTTAGAATAATTTATTCCATAGTTTCTCATTTAACAAATATTTATTGAACTTCTACTCTGATGTGCCAGAACCCCTTCCAAACACTGGGACAAATCAGTGATTAGGACAGAGTGAACACTTCCAAACACCCGAGATCTGAGATTCTCAGTCTTTTATACTTTGTAACTTCTTGCTCCGTTTCCCTTCTGTGACACATATCTTCCCATACTGCCTCTCCTGACACGTCTACCACAAAGGAACATCTGAAATGGTATATAGCTCTTTTTAAAATAAATTTAAAGTAAACTAATTCTGGGAATTACAAGACACCCCCTGAAATAACCAAAGACACCTTGGGACATGTCAAGACCAGCACTGGGAAGCACTGTTCTTGATGTTCAAAGAGTCTGTGTTACACACCCATGGATGAAGAAAGCGCAGGGGAGGCCAACAGAACTAACACTTCTAAGCAAGCTCAAACTGGCCTAAGAGCAAGGAAATATTCGCCCGGTTGGAGAATTTCTTCTGCGGAATGAGGTCATCTTGTAATCTGGAGCCTTTCTACAAGATGCAAGAGCCCTTGGCAGCAGGAAGGAGTGCCTTTGATGGTATTTCTGCACAAACTTCCTTTTCTCCTCCAGCGAAGCCTTGTCTGTCAATTCTCCCTTCTCTTGATATCTTCAGAAATATCACTGCCCCATTCCTCTCAGCTCCTGAAAGCTAGCACTCTTCTTCATTATTTTGTGCTTCTTTGGTTATATCCACATTTCAAGTCCTCATCCTGAGCACTTAAAGAAGAATTAGCACCAATCCTTTACAAATTCTTTAGAAAATAGAAGAGAAGGGAACACTTCCTAACTCATTCTATGAGGCCAGTATTACCCTGACACCAAAACCAGACAAAGATATTACAAGAAAAGAAAACTATAGACCAACATCTTTTATGAATAGAGACACAGAAATCCTCAAAAAAATACTGGCAAACCAAATCCAGCAACCTATAAAAAGGATTATAAACCATGACCAAGTGGGATTTATTCCAACAAAGTCCGTTTAGCATCTGAAAATCAATCAATGTAAGGTACCATATTAACAGAATAAAGGACAAAAGCCATATGATTATCTCAATAGACACAGAAAAAGTACTAGACAAAATACAACGTCATTTTTCAATAAAAACACTCAACAAACCAGGAATAGAAGGAATTTCCTCAATCTGATAAAAGCAGTTTACGAAAACTCACAACTAACACCACACTTAATAGTGAAATACTGCATGCTTATACCCTAAGGTCAGGAACGAGAGTAAGATGTTCCTTCTCACCACTTCAGTTCAACTTGTACTGGAGGTTTTAGCCAAGGCAATTAAGCTAAAACAAAATAAAAGGCATCCAGATCAGAAATGAAAAAGGAATCTCTATTCACAGTAGACATAGTCTTGTATATAGAAAATCTTAAGGAATTTACACACAAACAATTGAAAATAACACATTTAGTAAAGTTGTAGAATACATCAATATTCAAAACTCAATTGTATGTCTATGTACTAACAAACAATTCAAAAATGAAACAAGAAAACTATTGCAATTACAATAGCATCAAAAAGAATAAAATACAGATGAATATATTTAACAAAAGAAGTACAAGACTTGAACTAAAAACTGTAAAACATCATTGAAAGAAATTAAAGAAGACCTAAATAAATGGAAAAACATCTTTTCCATGAACTGGAAGACTAAATATTGTGGGCTTTGGGGGAGGGGGTTTGAGACAGAGTCTTGCTCTGTAGCCCAGACTGGAGCGCAGTGGCACAATCTCAGCTCATTGCAACCTCCACCTCCCAGGTCCAAGCGATTCTCATGCCTCAGCCTCCCAAGTAGCTGGAACTACAGGCATGCACCACCACATCCAGCTAATTTTTGTATTTTTAATAGGGATGATGTCTCGCTCTGTTGCCCAGGCTGGTCTCGAACTCCTGGCCTCAGGTGACACACCCGCCTCAGCCTCCCAAAGTGCCTGGGATTACAGGTGTGAGCCACAGCATCCAGCCAAGAAGACTAAATATTGTTAAGATGGCAATAGCCCCCAAATTGACCTACGCATTAATTGCAATTCCTACCAAAATCTCAGCTGCCCATTTTTGCAGAAATGGACAAGGTAATCCTAAAATTTATGTAGTAATACATAATCCTAAAATTTATGTTGTAATACAAGTAATACAAAAGAAGCAGAAACTGGCTGGGCGCAGTGGCTCACACCTGTAATCCCAGCACTTTGGGAGGCCGAGGAGGGTGGATCACCTGACGTCAGGAGATCGTGCCATTGCACTCCAGCCCGGGCAACAGGAGTGAAACTCTGTCTCAAAAAAAGTAAAAAATAAAAAAAGAAGCAAAAACCATCTTAAAAAATAATAAGGTTAGAGGACTCACACTTCCTGATTTCAAAATTTACTACAAAACTACAGTAATGATGACAATGTGATCCTGGTAAGGACACATATATAGATCAAAGGAATAGAATTGCAAGTCCAGAAATAAACTCTTACGTTTACTGTCAATTGATTTTTGACAAGAATGCTAAGACAAATCAATGGGGGAAAGCACAGTCTTTTCAACAAATGATATGAGGACAACTGGATATCCACACGCAAAAGAAGGGAATTGTACACCTGCCATATACCAAGACATGGAGATCTCACTATATACATTAGGTTGAAATGGACCAGAGACCTAAATGTAAGAGCAAAAACTACAAAACTCTTAAAAGAAAACATAGGAGTAAATTTTTTTTGGAACTTGGTTTAGGCAATGATTTTTTATATATGACACCAAAAGCACTAACAGCAAAAGAAAAACAGATACATTAGACTTCATCAAAATTTAAAACTTTTGTGCTTCAGAGGAAATCATCAAGAAAGTAAAAGGGCAACTCAGAACATGGGAGAAAATGTTTACAAATCATCTATCTAATAAGCAACTGAGTTGTATCTAGAATCTATATGTGAAAACTCTTACAATTCAAGAACAACTACAAAAAGAAAAACAATAAATAACCCAATTTAAAAATGGACAAAGGATTTGAGCAGCCATTTTTCCAAAGATAAACAAATGACCAGTAAACACATGCAAAAATGCTCAGCATCATTAGTAATTAGAGAAATGTAAGTCAAAACCACAATGAGATACCACTTTACACCCACTAGAATGGCCACCATTTTTCTAAAAAATAGAAAACCACACTGGGATGGGTGGCTCATGCCTGTAATCCCAGCACTTTGGGAGGCTGAGGCTGGTGGATCACTTGAGGTCAGGAGTTCGAGACCAGCCTGGCCGAAATGATGAAACCCCGTCTCTACTAAAAATACAAAAAATTAGCTGGGTGTGGTGGTGGGCGCCTGTAATCCCAGTTACTCAGGAGGTTGAGGCAGGAGTATCACTTGAGCCCGAGAGGTGGAGATTGCAGTGAGCTGAAATTGTGCCACTGCACTCCAGCCTGGGTGACAGAGTGAGACTCCATCTCAAAAATAAATAAATAAATAAAGAAAAGAAAATCACAAGTGTTGGCAAAAATGTAGAGACATTGGAACCTTCATATCTTGCTGGTGGGAATGTAAAGTGTTGCATCCACTTTGGAAAACCATTTGGTAGTTCTTCAAAAAAATGAAACACTGAGTTAACATATGACCCAACAACTCCAACCCTAGTTACATACTCAGGAGAATTGAAAGCATATGTCCACGTAACAATTAGTACAGGAATGTTCATAGCAGCATTACTCATAATAGTCAAAAAGTAGAAGTAACCCAAATGTCAATCAGTTGATGAATGGATAAGCAAAGTGAGGAATATGCATGCAATAGAGCATTATCCAGCCATAAGATGAAATGAATTAACTGACACATGCTACAATGTCGATGAATCTTAAAAACATGATGCTAAGTGAAAGAAGGTAGACGTAAAAGGCCCATATGATAGGACTCCTTTATATGAAATATTCAGAATAGAGACAGAAAGTAGATTCACGGTTGGCAGGGGCTGGGGAGAATGAGAAGTGACTGCTAAAGAGCTTCTTTTAGGGGTGATGTAAATGTTCTGGAGTAGATGGTGAACAATGTACAACTTTGTGAACATACTAAATCCACTGAATTGTATACTGTGGAAGGTGACCTTTATGGCATGTGAATTTTATCTCAATAAAGCTGTCAGTAAACATTTTTGTTGTTGTTTGTTTGTTTGTCTGTTGTTGAGACGGAGTCTCTCTCTGTCGCCAGGCTGGGGTGCAGCGGTGCGATCTCGGCTCACTGCAACCTCCGCCTCCCTGGTTCAGGTGATTCTTCAGCCTCAGCCTCCCGAGTAGCTGGGATTACAGGCATGCTCCACCACGCCCAGCTAATTTTTGTATTTTTATTAGAGACGGGGTTTCACCATGTTGGCCAGGATGGTCTTGATCTCCTGACCTTGTGATCTGCCCACCTTGGCCTCCCAAAGTGCTGGGATTACAGGCGTGAGCCACCGCACCAAGCCAGCATTTTTACTTAATTAAAATTAAGTAAAATTAAAAATCTATTCCTTTGGTTGCACTAGTCATGTTTCAAAGCCTCAATAGTACACATGGCTAGTAGCTACCACTGCACTGGACAGCACAGATAAGAAATATTTTGATTATTACAGAAAATTTTATTGGACATTGCTGGTCTAGATCTCACTACTGGATGCCAGAGATTTCAAAAACATATTAAGCAGGTGCAACGTAAGAGCCTTATTTGAATTTCTGTTTTAACAAACAGTAAAATAAAGTTGAGAAAATTGGGAGAATTTGAATACTGACTGATAGTTGATTATATTAAGGAATTACTGTTAACGATTTTAGGCGTGACAATAATATTGTGGTTATTGTTTCTAAAAGTACTAATCTTTTAGAGATAAATACTAAAATACTATGGATGTGGCCGGGCGTGATGGCTCATGCCTGTAATCCCAGCACTTTGGGAGGCCAAGGTAGGCAGATCACCTGAGGTCAGGAGTTCGAGACCAACCTGACCAACATGGTGAAACCCCATCTCTACTAAAAATACAAAAATTAGCTGGGCATGGTGGTGTGTGCCTGCAATCCCAGCTACTCAGGAGGCTGAGGCAGGAAAATTGCTTGAATCCAGAAGGCGAAGACTGCAGTGAGCTGAGATCATGCCACTGCACTCCAACTTGGGTGACAGAGTGAGATTCTGTCTCAAAGAATAAAATAATAAAATAAAATAAAATACTATGGATGAAACGAAGTATCTGGTATTTGCTTTGAAATAATCTAGAATTTGAAATAATCTAGAATTCAGGAGAACAGAGGAAATAGATATAACAAAATTGGCCATGAGTCTTCCACAGAGCTAAGGAAACAACTGGGGGAAGAGAGAACCTACAGAATAGGAGTTAGTTGCAAACCAACCATCTGATAAGGGGTTAGTATTCAAAATATATAAGGAACTCAGACAACTCAATAGCAAAAAACCAAGTAACCCTATTTTAAAATGGGCAAAAGATTTAAATAGATATTTCTCAAAAGAAGACATACAAGTAGCCAGGTATATGAAAACACGTTCAACATCGCTAATCATCAGGAAAATGCAAAGTAAAACCACAATGAAATACCACTTCACACTTGTTAGAATGGCTATTATCAAAAAAGTGAATGATAACAAATGTTAGTGAGGATGTGAAGAAAAGGAAACCCTTGTGTACTATTAGCGGGAATGTAAATTAGTACAACCATTATGGAAAACAGCATGGAGGTTCCTCAGAAATAGAAATATCAGGCCGGGCACGGTGGCTCATACCTGTAATCCCAGCACTTTGGGAGGATGAGGCGGGTGGATCACCTAAGATCAGGAGTTTGAGACCAGCCTGACCAAAATGGTGAAACCCCAGCTCTACTTAAAATACAAAGATTTGCCAGGCGTGGTGGCATGTGCCTGTAATCCCAGCTACTCGGAAGGCTGAGGCAGGAGAATCACTTGAACCCGGGAGGCGGAGGTTGCAGTGAGCAGAGATCACGCCATTGCACTCCAGCCTGGGCAACAAGAGCAAAACTCCGTCTCAAAAAGAAAGAAAGAAAGAAAGAAACAGGACTATCATATGATCCCAGTACTGGGTATATATTCAAATTAAATGAAATTTGTATGTTGAAGAGATAACTGCACTCCCAAGTTCACTGTAGCATTATTCACAATATTGAATCAACCTAAGTGTCCATCAGCAGATGAACAGGTAAAGAAAATGTGGTGGGTGTGTGTGTATATATATATATACATATATATAATGGAATACTATTCTGCCTTTAAAGAGAAGAAAATCCTGTCATTTGCATCAACATGGATGAACCTAAAGGACATTATGTTATGTGAAATAAGCCAGGGACAGACAGAAAGACAAATACCACATGATCTCACTTATATAGAGAATCTAAAAATGTTGAACTGACAAAAGCAGAGAGTAGAATGGTGGTTACCAGGGGCTAGGGAGAGAGAGGAAGGGTTGGGGACATGTTGGCCAAAGGATACAAAATTTCCATTAGATAAAAAGAATAAGTTCAAGAGATCTATTGAGCAACATGGTGAGTATAGTTAATAATAGCATATTATATTCTTAAAAATTGCTGAGAGTAGATGTTAAGTGTTCTCACTACAAAAAAAGATAAATATGTGAGATAATGGATATGTTAATTAGCATTCAATTTAGTCATTCCACAGTGTATACATATTTCAAAACATCATGTTGTACGTGATAAATATATATAGTTTTTTGTCAATTAAAAAATAAAATTTTAACAATAAAAAACAGGCTGGGTGTGGTGGCTCATGCCTATAATCCCAGCACTCCTAGATGCTGAGGCAGAATGATTACTTGAGGCCAGGAGTTTGAGACCAGCCTGGGCAACACAGCAAGACCCCTGGTCTCTACAAATATTTAAAAATTAGCCAGGCTAATGGTGCACACCTATAGTCCTAGCTACTCAGGAGGCTGAGTCAGGAGGATCCCTTGAGCCTAGGAGTTCAAGGTTACAGTGACCTATGATAATGCCACTGTACTCCTGCCTAGGCAACAGAGCAAGACCCTGCCTCTTAAATAAATAAATAGATAAAATTGACCATAAACCAAAAATTGCTGTATTCCGATGATGGGTATCTGGGGGATTATTATGCTTTTCTCTCTGTCTTTGAAAATATTTGAAATCTTTAAATGATAAATATAATATAACATAATATAATATAATATAATATAATATAATATAATATAATATAAACACATAGAGGCAGCCAATACTTACTTATATCTAATTGACTATTACCACATGGAAACACAGTAAGGTCAGATTTTCTAATGTTTTAAGAGAATTCTGAAATCCAGATTCTAATGTAAAATCTTTGGTGTTTACTGATCCATTTGTTTAATCATAGGGCACAAAAAAATTACATCTGGAGCTTGAATTCAGCACACAGCTCCCATTTTGCAATGTCCAATTTAGAATAATTGATGGAATTAAATGGATTCTGAGGTCATCCATCATAAAAGTAATTTATCTTGAGCATATGTCTAACATTGCGTATTTTATTTTTAAAATTATGATGTTTCCAAAAAGTGCAAAGAATAATAAAACAATCACTCATGTACCAGCTATGAAGCCTTAACAAAGCTTAATATTTTACCATATTTACTTCAAAAAGAAATAAAATATTATGAATACCATTAATGCCCTCTTTGTGCCTCTCCTTGATTCCTTTCCCTCTGCCTCTCTAAATAACACTCTCCTGAAGTTTGTGTCCATCTTTCCCAACCAAATTTATAGAATTTCACTGAAGTTGTCATGTATCCAAAAAGCAATAAATGTGTTGTTTTCCTATTTCTAGACGTTAAATAGAGGCTTCATTCCATCAAAAAAATCAATTGCATTTATATCTACCAACAACAAACAGCTAGAAAACTAATTTTTAAAAAGACTATTAAGAATAATATAAAAAAGTGACATGGATCTAGGAATAAATCTAGCAAAAGATGGGCAAGACATTTAGGGAGAAAATCATAAACTATATTGAAAGGTATTAAAGAAGACCTAAATAAATGGATAAATAACATTTATGGGTTGAAAGGCTCAAAATCATGAAGATATCAATTCTCCTCAACGTTATTCCAGTCACAATCCTAAAAGAAACATGATGTAGAGAGGAAAAAAGTCAAGTTGCAGAAGACAACATACAGAATGATTCACTTATATAAATCTCAAAAACACGCAAAAGCAAATGATATATTGTTTAGTTACACAAACATATATGCAAACTATAAAGAAAAGCAAGAAAATGATAAAAGGAAATAAATGATACAGGTTACATTTGAAGGGAAAGGGAATAGAAATTTAAAGGTAATGATAATATTCTATTCCTTAAACAGGGTGGTATGAACGTGGGTGATCATTGTATAAAAATTCTTTATAACTTACACAAATTTCATATTCTTTTGTGTTCAATCAATATTAAATAAAACCAATTTTTTTTTTTTTTTTTTTTTTTTTTTTGCAGTGGAGTCTTGCTCTGTCACCCAGCCTGGAGTTCAGTGGTACAATCTTGGCTCACTGCAACCTCCGCCTCCTGGGTTCAAGTGACTCTCCTGCCTCAGCCTCCAGAGTAGCTGGAACTACAGGCATGTGCCACCACACCCGGCTACTTTTTGTTAGAGATGGAGTTTCACCATGTTGGCCAGGCTGATCTCGAACTCCTGACCTCAGGAGATCCACTTGCCTCGGCCTCCCAAATTGCTGGTATTACAGGTGTGAGCCACCACACCCAGCCAAATAAAACCAATTTTTTTTTTTATTATTATACTTTAAGTTCTAGGGTACATGTGTAGAACGTGCAGGTTTGTTACATAGGTAAACATATGCCATGTTGAATAAAACCAATTTTTTAAAAATAACGAGATAGGTCTATATCACTACCATGGAAATATGTCAACAACATATATGGTTAAATGATAATATTGAAAAGCCCTACATGTAATATTAAGTATGTACCAAAATGTTAGTAGTGGTTACATAAAATATTACATAGAATATGCGCAAATTGATAACAGTGGAAATATGCACCAATAAAATATGCACCAAATTTTGATAGTGGTTTTGTTTAATATTAAATAAAATGTGCACCAAATTGTTGATAGTGGTCATATCCAAGGGCAAGTTTGGCAGTCTTTCATTTTCTCTGTTCTGTAACAGTTGGATTTTTCACAATTCATCATCAGAAAAGAAAGAATTAAAAAAACAATAACAAAGAATCAGAGACATGCAGGAAGTATTCAAAGCGTATTATATGAACAAAAATGCATTAAAAGAGAAAAGCCCTTAGAAAAAGCCTCAAAACAGAGCAAAAAAAAAAAAAGTTCTTAATACATACAGAAGTAAAGTACTGTAGCCAAGGAACTGGAAAGAAAGGGATAGATTCAAAACACTTCACAGAAGGGCTCTAGGGGCTAATGAGACAAGAAAGAACCCAAATCTAATGGTTGGGAGAAGTTAGAAAGAGGGATGATGTGCTTTTAGGGGGAGATTGAAGAGATTAGTTTTAGAAATTATATGTTTAAGACATAATAGCAAATTTATCTTATTCTCTTTTTATGAATGAAAATTTCGACACAGAATTTGAGCAATTTGCCCAAGTTACCCATCTGGCAAGTAGTAGAAGCAGGATTCAAACTTTGGCAGTCCACATGCAAGGCCTTCGCACCTTACTACTACACAACTGTGCCTCTTGATACTCATTAGGTAACATCCAGTTTCACATCTTTGATATTAGAGTTCAGGGGAGTTTAAAGGAGATGTTAGGACTGAAGATAGAATATTTGGGAGTAAGCTACACACAGATTATGGTATGAGACCACCACTTCTCCTGTTTTCTTTCCCAGTTTCTCCCCAACCTCCCCTTTTCCCTAGTTTATAAGACAGGAAAAAAGGGAGAAAGCAAAAAGTTGGAAAGAAACAGAATTAAGATAAATAGCTAGACGACCTTGGCGCCACCACCTGGCCCTGGTGGTTACAATAATAATAATATTAACCCCTGACCAAAACTACTGGTGTTATCTGTAAATTCCAGACATTGTATGAGAAAGCACTGTAAAACTTTTTGTTCTGTTAGCTGATGTATGTAGCCCCCAGTCATGTTCGTCACGCTTGCTTGATCTATTATGACTCTTTCACGTAGACCCCTTAGAGTTGCAAGCCCTTAAACGGGCTAGGAATTTCTTTTTCAGGGAGCTCGGCTCTTAAGACACGAGTCTGCCGACGCTCCCAGCCGAATAAAAAACCTCTTCCTTCTTTAATCCGGTGTCTGAGGAGTTTTGTCTGCGACTCGTCCTGCTACAAGATGACTATTAAAACTGAAAATGATGGTCTCCAGCTTCATCCATGTCCCATCATTCTCAGCAAACTATCCCAAGGACAAAAAACCAAACACCGCATGTTCTCCCTCATAGGTGGGAATTGAACAATGAGAATACATGGACACAGGAAGGGGAACATCACACCCCGGGGCCTGTTGTGGGGTAGGGGAAGGGGGGAGGGATAGCATTAGGAGATACACCTAATGTAAATGACGAGTTAATGAGTGCAGCACACCAACATGGCACATGTATACATATGTAACTAACCTGCACGTTGTGCACATGTACCCTAAAACTTAAAGTATAATAAAAAAAAAGACTGAAAATGAGTTCTCTTACGGGAGATTATAAAAGAGGCAAAGCAGCGAACTGGAGAATAAGCCTTGGCAAGCAACTCCCTTAATTATCAATATTTCTTACCAAAGTCAAATGACTTCCTAGAAAGAACAAGACTTAAAGAAAGAAAGGCATGTGTTCAAATTCCAGCTCTGCTGTTTACTAGCTGAGAAATCTTGGGAAAATCACTTTCCTCTCTGTGCTTTAGTTTTTCATCTATAAAATGGATGGTCATGAGGATTACATGAAAAATATACATAAAGCACTTAGAGTTGTAGCATGCACATAATATGCACTCAATAAATTCCACTTTGTTTTTAAATTTTGTTTTAGAAACAGGAAGATCAGAAACTGAGAGAATAATATCTAGGCATATAAACATATGTGTTAAAATTATTTTAAAATGTGGTTTTTTGTTGAGGTTTTCATAAAAGTTCTCCATGCATGAAGTATTCAAAGTATATTATATGGAATATAATTTTCATAATAATTTTCCATTTTCTGTGATCTACAAATTTTGGCATAATCTGAAAAACAAACAAAGAAAAAACAAACAAAAATAACAGAGTTTGAAATATGCAATTTAGAAAAACTATTTCACCAATGTTTACTGGCAGCTCCATTAGAGAAAATTGTAGGGAACAGGTTGGTAAGCTGATCTCCTCCTTGCCTCCCAGTTACCAAATTAAGAATCATTTTACTCATTACTTGTAGATTTAGGGGGTACAAGTATAGATTTCTTACATGCATATATTGAGGTCTGGGCTCTTAGTGTACCCTCATTATTTGATCTATTTTCCTTCAAAGAAGAGATGCTCTTACCTCTTTCTTTTCTGAGAGAGAGAACCATAGGAGTAAAAAAGCAAAAAATTAGAGCAGGTGTTAAAATCATATCAGAAATAAAGACTGTAACATAAATATATTTAAAATATGTTTAAAGTAAAGAAATAAGAATTTGAGAAAAGGACAATATATCATCAAACAAGATGAGGAATAATTGAAATATGACCTCTAGAAATGACAAATGTAACCACTAAAACTAAAATATTAATGGACAATTTAAAGAATTAGATTTATTTGAAGAGAGAATTGGTGACTTGGAAGACAGGAAATTTCCCAGGATGCAAAACAAAGAGGGTAAGGACTGGAATTTATGAATGAAAAAAAAAGACGCAGGTAGAAAAGCATGAGAGGATCCAACATATGCTTAATAGAGTTCCAGAAAAAAAAAAAAAAAACTAAAACATTGAAAAAGCAACCTTCAAAGTTGTATTGACTAAAGATTTTCCAGAGGGGTTGAATGACATCAATCATCATTTACAGAAAGTACAACAGATCACAATCCAAATAAGTAAAAATAGATTTCAGCCACAAAAGCTCACAATGAATATTTATCAAACACATACAGCAACAAGCCACCATCAACATTACAGAGAAACTTAAAGACTAGCCAAGTGAACAAAAGCAGGTGAGGCTGGAACTCTCATATATTGCTGATGGGAATGGAAAACAGTATAGCAGCTCTGGAAAACGAGTTAGTAGTTTGTTATAAAGTTAAACATACTCTTATCATGTGATCCAGATATCCCACTCCTTTCATTTACCCTAGAGAAATGAGAACATATGCTCAAACACCTGCGTGAACTCAAACCTGTAAGCATATATTCATACCAGCTTTCACTGTAATTGCCAAAAACTGGAAACAACACAAATGTCCTTCAGTGACTGAATGGATAAACAAACTATGGTACCTCCATAAAATTAACTATTAATCATCTATAAAAATGAACTCTCAATACATGCAACACCATGGATAAATCTAAAAGGCAATTTGCTAAGAAAACGAAGCCCGACGTAAGGTTCCATACTGTATGATCCCATTTACATGACATTCTTGAAAAGACAAAACTATAGTGATGGAGAAAAGATCTATGGTTGCCAGAAGTTAGAGGTGAGGACAGTGTGTGACTATAAAGGGAGCACAAGGAAGTTTAGGGGGCATTGTGACTGTTCTGTATGCTGATTGTGGCGGGGTAACACAAATCTACATGTATTAAAATTCATAGAACTGTACATCAAAAGAAAAAACAGTCAATTTTATTATATGGTAATTTTTGGTCACAGCATTATTGAGATATATAATTCACATACTAAACAATTTACCTATTTATTTTTTGAGATGGAGTTTCGCTCTTGTTGCCCAGGCTGGAGTGCAATGGTGCAATCTCGGCTCACTGCAACCCCCGCCTCCTGGGTACAAGCGATTCTCCTGCCTCAGTCTCCCGAGTAGCTGGGATTACAGATGCCTGCAACCATGCCCGGCTATTTTTTTGTATTTTCAGTAGAGACGGGGTTTTACCATGTTGGCCAGGCTGGTCTCGAACTCCCGACCTCAGGTGACTCATCTGCCTCGGCCTCCGAAAGTGCTGGGAATTCAGCCATTTAAAGTGTATAATTCAATGGGTTTTTAATTTTTTCTCTTTAATCAACAAATAAAACTGTATATATCTATGGTGTACAAGATGACGTTCTGCAATATGTATACATTGTGGAATGGCTAAATCAAGCTAATTAACATATGCATTACCTCACATACTTTGAGGTAGGAACACTTCAAATGTACTCTCTTAGCAATTTCAGCAATTTCCAAGTATACAGTGCTTTGTTATTAACTATAGTCACCATGTTGTACAATAGATCTCTTGAACTTACTCCTCCTGTCTAACTGAAATTTTGTATCCTTTGACTATGTAATAATTTTAATATAAAAAGTGGACAACCTGAATAAACCAATAACTATTGAAGAAATGTAAAATGTAACCAAAAATATGCAAAAACGCTACCATGTCCAGAAGGTTTGATGAGAGATGTCTCCTAGGTCTTTAAAGAACAGGTTCTCTCTTGTTATACTGTTAAAGAACTTACAAATCTATCATTTCCAACTCTCTGTGATGCCAACTAGCAAAATCCTAACATAAGTACCAGACAAAAAGAGAAAAAATGGAAGGAAGGGAGGGAGTGGAAAAGGGAAAGAGAAAAGTTACGAAGAAAAGAGTAAGAAAAAAACTACAAGTCAATCTCACTTATAACATAGATGCTAAAATCTTAAATAAAATATTAGAAAATTGAACCTGGGTCAGGTGCAGTGGCTCATGCCTGTAATCCCAGCACTTAGGGAGGCCAAGGTAGGTGGATCACTTGAGGTCAGGAGTTCAAGACCAGCCTGGTCAACACGGTGAAACCCTGTCTCTACTAAAAATACAAAAATTAGCTGGGCATGGCGGTGTGCAACTGTAGTCCCAGCTACTCGGGAGGCTGAGGCAGGAGAATCGCTTGAACCTGGGAGGTGGAGGCTGCAGTGAGCTGAGATCACATCACTGCACTCCAGCCTGGGTAACAGAGGGAGACTCTGTCTCAAAAATAAAATAAAATAAAATAAAATAAAATAAAATAAAATAAAATAAAATAAAATAAAATAACTGAACCTGGCAACATACTGGATGAATAATACCTCATAACAAGGAATAGAAAAGAAAATCCCCACAAGAGTATTTTAGGCTTTAGAAGAACTTAATAAAGGAAGAACTCAAGGCAAGGTGGTAAAGCAACAAAATAAGATAGACGTGGGGCTAAAGAAAAACTATGTACATGCAATGTATTTAATAAATGTACAGAACAAGAACTGTGCTTTCATTTCTGGCAATATTATACAATAGCTATCCTTTTAAACACTAGGAGGCATGTATAAAGCCTGGATTCAAAAAGCAATAAATTCCTTTTAAATAGATAGCTGAGTTTGATGAAAGTAAGGAAACTCGTAGGATCCAAAAATGTAGAGGATACTGAGAATCAGAGTAGTGAGCAGGCAATGATGGTGTCAGCTGCTCTACCCCAGGTTAGTTTCTCAACCTCAGTAACTAGGACACTACTAAAGTCTATAGGCTGCAGGAGCAAGAAAGACGCCCGGGGCCCAAACAAGGCTGGGATCCTACAAGGGCTACACTCTGAGTGGAATGGCACCCTAAGATGCACTCCCCCCACCAGCAATGGCGATACAGCCATGCACTACGTAACAACATTTCAGTCAATGCCAGACTGCATATATGACAGCGGTCCCATAAGATTATAATAAAGCTGAAAAATTATTATTGTCCTAGTGACGCAGTAGCCATCGTGATGCCATAGCACAATGCATTACTCACATGCCTGTGGCGATGCTGCTGTAAACACACCTACTGCGCTGCCAGTTGTATAAAAATCCAGCACATACATTATGTACCGTACCTAAAACTTGATAATGATAATAAATGACTATGTTACTGGTTTGCGGATTTACTATACTATAAAATGATTTTATTGTTATGTTAGAGTGTACTCTTTCTACTTATTGAAAAAAAAAAAGTTAGCTGTAAAACAGCCTCAGGCAAGTGATTGAGGAGGTATCCAGAAGAAGGTATTGTTATCACAAGAGTCGACAGCTCCATGCGTGTTATTGACCCTGAAGATCTTCCAGTGGGACAAGAATTGGAGGTGGAAGACAGTGACATGGATGAGCCTGACCCTGTGTAGGCCTAGGCATTAGCACACATTAGTGTGTGTGCCTATGTCTCCATTTTTAACAAAAAAGTATAAAAAGGAAAAAAATCATTTATAAAAATTTTAAATAGAGAAAACCTCATAGAATAAGGATGTAAAGAAAGAAAATATTTTTGTATAGCTGTACAATGTGTTTGTGTTCTAAGCTAAGTTTTATTATAAAAGTCAAAAAGTTTAAAATATGAAAAAGTTGGCCGGGCGCGGTGGCTCATGCCTATAATCCCAGCACTTTGGGAGGCCAAGGCAGGTGGATCACCTAAGGTCAGGAGTTAGAGACCAGCCTGACCAACATGGAGAAACTCTGTCTCTAGTAAAAATACAAAATTAGCTGGGCATGATGGTGCATGCCTGTAATCCCAGCTACTCAGGAGGCTGAGGCAGGAGAATCACTTGAACCTGGGAGGCAGAGATTGCAGTGAGCCGAGATTGTGCCATTGTACTCCAGCCTGGGCGACAAGGGTGAAAATCCGTCTCAAAAACAAGGAAAATGAAAAAAACAGTTTATAAAGTAAAAGAGTTATAGTAAGCTAAGGCTAATTGATTATTGAAGAAATAAAAATAATTTTTTTTTTTTTTGAGACAAGGTCTTGCTCTGTCACCCAAGCGATCTTCCTACCTCAGCCTCCTGAGTAGCTAGGACTACAGGCACCCATCTCATTTCTATACATTTTGTGGAGACAGGGCTTTCGCCGTGTTACCCAGGCTGGTCTCAAACTCCTGGGCTCAAGAAATCCTTTCACCTTGGCCTCTCAGAATGCCGGGATTACAGGCGTGAGCCACTGTGCCCAGCCAAGAAAAAATATTTTTATAAACTTAGTGTGGTCTAAGTGGACAGTGTATATAAAGTGTACAGTTGTGTACAGTAATGTCCTAGGCCTTCACATTCACTCACCACTCGCTCACTCACCAGGAGCAACTTCTGGCCCTGCAAGCTCCGTTCACGGTAAGTGTCCTTTACAAGTGTATCTTTTTTTTATCTTTTATACCATATTTTTACTATGTATTTTCTATGTTTAGAAATACAAATACTTACCATTGTGTGACAGTTGTCTACAGTATTCAGTAGAGTCACATGCTGCACAGGTTTGTAGCCTAGGAGCAATAAGCTATACAATATAGCCTAGGTGTGTAGTAGGCGATACCATCTAGGTTTGTGTTAGGACACTCTATGATGTCCGCACCCTATCACCCTAATGATGCATTTCTCACAACCTATCCCTGTTGTTAAGCAACACATGACTGTATAAAGACGCTTAATTGACTTGGACTGGCTTAAGTTGGGAAATAAATCTCCCATTACCCATAGGCCTGCCCTCATGCAGGTCAAGGTTAGAATATTTATTTTCACCTGCTGCAACCTCTCTGACAAAGGTTACAAATGAACCCCTGATTGTCAAACCCAATGGACATTTTACTGTCTTTTTTTTTTTTTTTTAAGACAGTGTCTCACTCTGTCACCCAGGCCGGAGTACAGTGTCACGATATTGGCTCACTGCAACCTCCACCTCCCAGGTTCAAGCAATCCTCCTGCCTCAGCCTCCCAAGTAGCTGGGATTACAGGTGCATGCCACCACTCCTGGCTAAATTTTGTATTTTTAGTAGAGACAGGGTTTCACCTTGTAGGCCAGGCTGTTCTTGAACTCCTGACCTCAAGCGATCCACCTGCCTAGGCCTCCCAAAATGCTGGGATTACAGGCATGAGCCACTGTGCCTGGCCCAGACATTTACTGTCTTTACCTTCTAGATTGTCCTGAAGCAGTTGACACTGGGGTCCACTAGTTCCTCCTAGAAAGTCCCTAGTGCCCCAGCTTCAATAGCATTGCGCTCTCTGGGGCCTCTTTTCATGACCCCTGAATGTTATTTCTGTGTCTCCTTCACGCTCCTCTCTCAATCTCCCTGATTCTCATCCTCAGTCTATAACTTCTTAACATGCTCTCTGATTGATACGACTTGACCTCATGCACTTAACCATAAGTGCTTCCTAATCTATGCCCTAGCCCAGAAATGTCCCCTAAGCTTTAGAATCAATAGGGCTCAAAACATGCTACCCCAAAGTATGGCACCTTGGCATATTGAATATTTTAAGCTGAAAGAATTTGAGAAACAGCAGGTACAGAAAGGACTCTCTGACCTTCCCCTGAAGCAGGTCTGAAGACCCTCATGTGAGAGGTGCCCTCCCTAGACCCAGAAGAAAGAGGCATCCTTATCTCCGAAGATGGGACACCAAGAAGAATCCAAATGAAGAGGCCTTGCTAAATTTCCCCCGGTTAACTATCCTTAGCTTATACCACTTTATCTTATCACGCTTTTTCATGACTCTTCACTCTTTATCACACCAGTATAAAGATGCTCAGGTTTAATGATTTCTTTGCTCTTCACTTCCTTATGAAGACTCTCATGTTATATAAAACTTATATTTAGTTAATATGTATGCTTTTCTCTTGTTAATCTGTCTTTTGTCAACCTAATTTATGGAACCCCAAACAGAGAACCTAGGAGGGTAGAAGAAAAAAATATTTTTTCCTCCCCTACAGAATACTCCATCCAAATTCCTACTGCATGGGCCCGCTTGGGTGGTCCATTGGCCCCTGTAATCCAAAAAGTCCAAAACAGGGTTCATTACTCTTTCCCCTGAAATTTATCTCCTGTCTTTCATCTCAGCAAAAGACACACAACCAGAAACCTGAGGATGAACCTATGGCTCTCCTTTCACCCTCCACAGCAATCAAACACCAAGCCCTGGTAATTCCACCCACTAAAATATGCTTCAAACCCACCACTCATTTCTCTACTCCTGCTTTCATTGCTTTAATTCAATCTAAGAATCGTAGCAAAAGACCTCCCAAGCAGTCTCAGCTTCTAGTCTTGCCTGCCTCGCATCCATACCTGGTACCACCTGAATGATTTACCTAAATTGCAAATCTGACCACGTCACTTTCGTTTTCACAACCCTTCCATGGTGCCTCATTTCCTGCTAAGCTCCCTAGCATGGCATGGCTGGCTTGGAGTAGCGAAGAAGCCCTTCTTGAGCTGGCCTTTGGACACCTCTCTAGTATCTTTCCATACTGACTATACCCAGCACTGTACCCATACTGACTGTATCTATCCACAAAATGTATAGAAATGAACTGGGCGCCTGTAGTCCCAGCTACTCAGGAGGCTGTGGTGAGAAGATCGCTTGGGTGGCAGAGCGAGACCTTGTCTCAAAAAGCACGTTATTCACCAGCAATCCTAGCGAGGCTTGCAGTGAGCCATATAAACCACGTCGTTTCTTATCTCTAACCCTTCGCTCATGCTGGAACCTCTGCCTTTCCTGCCCCCAGCCTCCTGGTCAATTACTATTTGTCCTCCTTGTCATGCCAGGGCTCTCTCTTCTAAGAGACCTCCTCCTCTGTTCCCATTGTCCCCTGTGCATACTGCCAGCATACATGTTTTGTCCATGAATATGTTTTTCTCTCCAGCTGAGTTAAAAAGTCCTTGAGGGAATAGACCCCATCCTGTTCAACGTTGCATCTTAGCATATAGTAGAAACTCAATAGGCTTTTGTTGTCTGAATTGAATCTGAAACACAGAGAGTAAAATTTTTTAAATCAAGTAATGACATAATTGATTTTATAAAAATGAGAAATGCTCTTTATTTTTAAAAACTCAAGAAATACATCAAAGTACAAATCCCCCAGAGTCTCATCAGGTGGAATTAGCCAATGTCAACAGATCCAATGATGGATATAGAGAATATAACACATCCAGACACCCCAAAGTAATTTCATAAGAATACAGTTGGACTAGACATGCTATGTCTAACAAAACATATGAAATTTAATAATAGTTTAATTTAACTTGAGAAAAAAACCTGAAGTGAATCTGCAGGAATTTTCTGAACCATCCATGAAGTGTTCCTTCACCACAAGCAATATTAGCAAGCTTTTAAAAGTGATTCAAACTCCCAGGCAAATGATCTGCACTTGGCAGAGTAGTTAACAACTTCAATTATTGTGTAACTTTGGGATTGGCTAGGGAGTTCCCAAGAGGATGGAAAAGTTTTACCTAGAGACAAAATGTATTGAGTCAAGCAATAGGGAGTTCAAAAACAATTATTATTAAGAGTCTCACTGTTTTTTTAACTTCACAAAATTGGTTTTCATTACTTTCACTCTTGGTTCAATAAAAAGGCTTTTAAATTGGATTTTTTTTTTAGAATTTAATAAGCTCCTTTAAAGTGATGCAAATATTTCTTAAATCCTGAAATAAGCTTTCCACTGCATTCAGATGTGCCCAACTGAAAAGTTAATTCCAATCAATGGCATTTAACAGATGTACCTAATTGAAGGATTACTTAGTGGGCACTTTACAGAATGCAATCTAAGAGAACCACCACCCCCGCTTTTCAGGAACTTAAAATCTGGTAGAAATGTGTTCATTCCTCCCTTAAATATTTTTCACAAAAGATGACAGTGTGCCTGGTATTATGCAATGTGTGATGGTTGTGATGTCTATGTCTTACCTAAAGTAAGTGGAGGGTTAAGAGGTTACTTTGAATTGATACAGTCATGGAGCTCAAACAACTTATCTGTTAAGCCTCCATCACTATGCCTTCCTCCTCTATCCCCTTCAGAAGAGTTAGCTGATCTGCTTGCTCTCTTCCCTTGCCACCATGTGCATGTGTGGATTGTAGCATGCTCTATATTACCCATCTCTCTTCCCTGTGGGACTATGGATATCTGGAGGGCAAGGCTAAGCCTTGGACATGTTTGCACTGATAACCTAGAGCAGTGTCTGACATTAAATATTTGATGAAAGAAAGAAAAGAAAAGAAAGAAAGAAAGAGAAAAGAAAAGAAAACAAGAAAGAAGGAAAGGAAAGGAAGGAAGGAAAGAAGGGTGGATAGATGAATGGATGGATGGATGGATGACTTAATGAATGGGGTTGGCATTAGAGAATGGCCTTAAAGAGTGAGTGGACTTCCAATATGTGGACATGGTGAAAAGAACATTCCAGATAAAAGGAAAAACATAAGGAAAAGCCCAAGACTCATTCAAGAATTGACAGGAGGCCGGGCATGGTGGCTCATGCCAGTAATCCCAGCACTTTGGGAGTCCAAGGAGGGTGGATCTCCTGAGGTCGGGAGTTTGAGACCAGCCTGGCCAACATGGTGAAACCCCATCTCTACTAAAAATCCAAAAAATTAACTGGGCTTGGTGGTGCATGCCTGCAGTCTCAGCTACTTGGTGGTGTGTGCCTGTAGTCCCAGTTACTTGGTAGTGTGCACCTATAGTCCCAGCTACTGAGGTGGGAGAATCGCTTGAGCCCAGGAGGCAGAGGTTGCAGTGAGCTGAGGTTGCACCACTGCCCTCCAGCCTGGGCAACAGAGTAAGACTCTGTCTCAGAAACAAAAACAAAGCAAAACATAAAAAGAATTGACAGGTAGAACAGTTGGGTTGGAGTTGGGGATAGGATAAGGCTGAGAATGTGATGATTTGACACCAAACTGAGAAGTGGTTTATAAGTGAGGCTAAGGAGTGAGGCTATTATTTATCAGCCAGTAGAGATCTACTCTATAGAATGGTAAAGGAAGGTAAAATGAGGCAGGTGGACAAGTTGGGAGATTATTACAAACAGATGAGAACAGATGAGAAATAAAAAGGGAGATTTGAAGTGAATATGGAAGACAAATTATATACATGAATGTTCAAAACTAAACAACAGATTGGATTTGGAAAATGAAAGAGAAAGACCTGAAGATAACTCAGATTTGGTGTCTGATGAAAGCATGAACAGTAGCATTAATAACAGAGACAGGAAAGTCATAAGGGAAACAAGTGTGAGATCAGTGTTGCCAAGAATTTTTCAATTGCCTGGTCTCACAACTTCAGAGTAAATGGCGGCTGCTGTTTTAAATAAACTGATTTTGAGATCGAGATTCCTTTCAGGAATTCACAAGAAACCAGCCAATCCTCAGGTCTTCCAGACTCAGCATTCTACTACAAATGGTTTCCAGACTGAACCAAAGGGTCCTGCTTCACAGATGCTGCCTAGAAAGAGTGATGGAGTGGTTAAGAGCCTGGACTCTAAAACCAGATTGTCTGAGTTTCAATCCCAGCCTCTATCCTCATGAGTAATGTGGTCTTGGACTGATTACCTAACCTCTTTGGGCCTCAGTTTCCTCATCTTTAAATGGAGATAATACCTATACCATAGTCTGAGGATTAAATTAAATAGTAAATGCTTAATAATTGTTAACTATCTTATTTCCTAAGGGAGGGAATAGAAAGAAAAGAGGGCTATGGATAGAATATCATGGAATGAACACATTTAAGGGGTGGGAGGTGGAAGGAAAGCCACAGAAGAAAGTAGAGAAGGGACAGAAAAACTGGAAGGTGGATAATAGGGTGCAGGGTCCTAGAAAGCAAAGAAAGAGAGTCTCTCAAGAAACAGGAAGGCAACAGCTTCAGACACTGCAGAGAGTTGAAGGTGAAAAGGCCACTGTATTTGCTAAGTAGGAGGTCCTTGTTGATCTTCAAGAGACCAGAGCCACTGGCCCATAGTACTTTCTTGTTACCTGGTTTGCCTTAAAGTAGTACAACTGTTAGCCCTTTGCTGCTTCCTCTGTGATCATGTTTGGTCAGTTTCTAAAAAGATGAAATATTGTGTAATGAGATATTGTCTGGCTCCACAGCAACAGCTAGAACAGTAATGCTCAACTTCAGATTTTCAAAATTCCAGGACTTGTGTTTTTATACAGTAATAATAATAATACAAACTCTCAATGATGATGATAATTACTAAAAAACAAAAGTAATATAATGCTCTACAGTTTTCAAAAAATTTTCAAGATCATTCAGTTATATCTCAGAGTACCACAATTTGTAAAAGATTTGTGTCCCTCAAACACAAATATATTTGATCTATGAATTAAATAGATGCCTAATGATTCATTTAATATTATGCGATGATGGAGTTCAGAACACACTATCCCCAAAATATGGCACCTTGGCATGTTGAATGTTTTAAGCCGAAGGAATTTGAGAAACAGCAGGTACAGAAAGGACTGCTCAGGTTTAACAGTTTCTTTGGGTTTTTATTTCCTTACGAAGGCTCCATGTCACATAAAACTTACATTAAATACATTTGTGTGATTTTTTTTCTGTTAATTTCACTTTGTCAGTTCAGTTTTTAGACCCAGCCAGAGACACTAAGAGGGTGGAAGTTTTTCCTCCCCTATGGTAAACAATCATCTCTGGGTCCCTGCTTTGTGTCACCTACTTAGGTATGCTTTGGGAATTGGTGGATCGTTAGATATAGTCTTGAACCTCAAAGTTCTGGAGAGAGAGAGAGAGAGAGAGAGAAGCCATCTTAATGTAACATGATCAGTATACAGAAGAGGTGGGCACAAAATACAACGTGCAAAGTGATAAAGGAAGGACCCACTTAGCCTGGCGGTGTTTAGAAGGCCTCTCTGCCTTTACAAATATCTTCTCCCATTCTGTAGGTTGTCTGTTTACTCTGCCGATAGTTTCTTTTGCTGTGCAGAAGCTCTTTAGTTTAATTAGGTCCCACTTGTCTATTTTTGTTTTTGTTGCAATCGCTTTTGGGGACTTAGCCAAAAATTATTTGCCAAGGCCAATGTTGAGAAGAGTATTTGCTAGGTTGTCTTATAGGATTTTATTTTCTTTTCCTTTTTTTTTCTTTTTTTTTCGAGACAGGGTCTTGTTCAGTTGCCCAGGCTGGAGTGCAGTGGCACGATCTTGGCTCGCTGCAACCTCCACCTCCCAGGTTCAAGTGATCCTTTCAGCCTCCTGAGTAGCTGGGACTACAGGCACAAGCCACCACACCCTACTAATTTTTGTATTTTTTGTAGAGATGGGGTTTTGCCATATTGCCCAGGCTGGTCTCGAACTCCTGGGCTCAAGTGATTCACCTGCCTCAGCTTCCCAAAGTGGTGGGATTACAGGTGTGAGCCACTGTGCCCAGGCAAGGATTTTTATCATCTGAGGTTTTTTATTTAAATATTTATCCATTTTGAGTTAATTTTTGTATATGGTGAAAGGTAGGAGTCCAGCTTCAATCTACATATGGCTATCCAGTTATCCCAGTACCATTTATTGAATAGAGGATCCTTTCCCCATTGCTTGTTTTTGTCAGCCTTGTGAAAGATCAGATGGTTGTAGGTGTGTGGCTTTATTTCTGAGTTTTCTATTCTGTTCCATTGGTCTATGTGTCTGTTTTTGTACCAGTACCAAGCTGTTTGGGTTACTGGGCTTTATATTATGGCTTAAAGTTGGATAGTGTGATGCCTCCTGCTTTGTTCTTTTTATTTAAGATTGCTTTGGCTATTCAGGCTCTTTTTTGGTTCTGTATGAATTTTATCATAGGTTTTTTTTTTCTAATTCTGTGAAGAATAATGTTGGTAGCTTGATAGGAATAGCATTGAATCTGTAAATTTCTTTGGGCAGTATGGCCATATTTATGATATTGATTCTTCCAATCCATGGGCATGGAATGTTTTTTCATTTATTTGTGTCATCTCTGATTACTTTCAGCGGTGTTTTTTAGTTCTTCTTGTAGAGATCTTTTACCTCCTTGGTTAGCTATACTCCTAGGTATTTCATTTTCCAGAATTTATAGGGAACTTAAACAAACAACATGCAAAAAAAAACCACCCAAATAACCCCATTAAAAATGGGTGAAGGACATGGACAGACACTTCTCAAAATAAGACATATCAGCAGGCAACAAACATATGAAAAAAATGCTCAACATCACTAATCATCAGATACATGCAAATCAAAACCACAATGAGATACTATCGCACACCAATCATAATGTTTATTATTAAAAAGTCAAAAAACAGCAGATGCTGGCAAGGCTGTGGAGAAAAGGGAATGCTTATACACTGTTGGTGGGAATGCTAATTAGTCCAGCCACTGTGGAAAGCAGTCTGGAGATTTCTCAAAGAACTTAAAACAGAGCTACCATTCGACCCAGCAGTCCCATTACTGGGTATCTACTCAAAGGAAAATAAGTTATTCTACCAAAAAGATACATGTACTCATATGTTCTTTGCTGCGCTATTCACAATAGCAAAGACATGGAATCAACCCAAGTGCCCATAAATTGTAGATTGGATAATGAAAATGTAGTACATATACATCATAAAATCCCACACAGCCATAAAAAAGAATGAAATCACGTATTTTGCAGCAACATGGATGCAGTTGGAGACCATACTCCTAAGCGAATTAATGTGGGAACAAAAAACCAAATGTTCTCCCTTATAAGTGGGAGCTAAACCCTGGGTACACATGGACTTAAAGATGAGAACAATAGACACTGGGAACTACCAAAGGGGGGAGGGAGGGGGCAGCAAGGGTTGAAAAACTATCTATTGGGTACTATGCTTACTACCTGGGTGATGGGATCCATACTCCAAGCCTCAGCATCACACACTATTCCCATGTGACAAATCTGCATATGTACCCTCTGTATCTAAAATAAAAGTTAATTTTTTTTTTTTTTTACAAAAGAAGACTGCATTGAGGAGGAGACATCTGAAATAAATTTTGAAGGCTGATATGGTTTGGATGTTTGTCCCCTCCACGTCTCATGTTGAAATATGATCCCCAGTGTTGGAGGTGGGGCCTAGTGGGAGGTGTTGGGGTCACGTGGCCAGATCCCTCACGAATGGCTTGGTGCCTCCTTGCAGTAATGAATGACTTCTAACTCAGTTAATTCATGCAAGATCGGGCTGTTTAAAAGCGTGTGGCACCTTCCCCTCTCTCTTGCTCTCACCCTTACCATATGACATGCTGGCTTCCCATCGCCTTCCACCATGATTGTAAGCTTGCTGAGGCTGCACCAGAAACAGATGCCAGCACCATGCTTCCTCTATAGCCTGCAGAACCGTGAGCCAAATAAATCTCTTTTCTTTATAAATTACCCAGGCTCAGGTATTCCTTTATACCTATGCAAGAACAGACTAACACAATGGCTGAGTAGAGATTTGCCAGGTGGGAAAGAGAAAAAAAGAAATCTCAGACATTCCTCTTTTTTAGAAAGTCTGGCAGGTGACTTGACAGGGAAACAGAATATTCCCAAAAGGTGGCAAGTGCCTACGGATTTTTTCATCAAGTCAGTTACAATATTCTAATACTTTAAGTTTAGACAGAAATGGCTGGCTTATTTGGGGGGAAATTTTAACTTCTAGCTATATTTTGTTTTGTAGGACTATGTATGTAACAATGAGATTTGTTTTTAAATGCCGGCTCTTCTGTGACTGGATATTTGCAGCACATCCAAGAGGAAAATATGCTAGGAGAGGGTATGAGAGTATTAAATAAGAATAACTTTCAAGTAAGGTTGTAACAGCATCCAAACTGCTGTTGGAGGAGTGGGGGACCCCAAAGACTACCCTCAGTTTCCATAATTTGCTAGGAGGACTTACAGGACTCAGCATACCGTTATACTCATGGTTCGGATATATCACAGCCAAAAGACCCAAAGCAAAATCAGCAAAAGCAAAAGGCACATGGGAGTGAAGTCTGGAGGAGACCAGGAGCAAGCTTCCAAGAATCTTCACCCAGTAGAGTCACAAGGGATGTACTTGATTTACCCAGCAATGAGTTCTGAAATGTCTACCAGGAAAGCTTATTAGAAATTCAGCACCCAGGGCTTTTCCTGGGGGGCTGGTCATGGAAGTACCCCTTGCCTGGCAGGTACCCAAATTCCAGACTCCCAGAAGGAAAGCAGATAGATGTTCAGCATAAACCGCATTGCTTGCTTGAAGTTTAGGCACAGTGAGCCACTCTTGCCAATTCTAGAAATGGTGGGAACCCTCCTGAAATTCAAGTTCTGGGATACCAGCTAAGAGCCAACCTTGTGAGCAAGCCTTTCTAAGGATAAGCAGTTAGGACTCTATGTTAACTCTTTACTGCACTGAGGTAACAGTTTATCTCATGGGTGCTTTTTTTCTCTCCTCGTGGCTTGTGTCATTATTCCCATCTCTTAAGATCTAAAGCAAAGGCCTTTTAGTAAAATGAATCAACACATATTTGGGCCTTGAGGGTGTGTGTGTGTGTGTGTGTGTGTGTGTGTGTGTGTGTGAGAGAGAGAGAGAGAGAGAGAGAGAAAGAAGGATCGGAAATGGTGTAATCCCAGCACTTTGGGAGGCCAAGGTGGGTGGATCATTTGAGGTCAGGAGTTCGAGACCACCCTCGCCAACATGGTGAAACCCCATCTCTACTAAAAATATAAAGGAAAAAATTAGCCAGGTGTGATGGCGGATGCCTGTAACCCCAGCTACTTGGGAGGCTGAGGCAGGAGAAGCGACTGATCCTGGGAGGTGAAGGTTGCAGTGAGGTGAGATCACGCCACCACACTCCAGCCTGGGTGACAGAGCAAGACTCCATCTCAAAAAAAAAAAAAAAAAAAGGGAGACAGAGAGTGAGTGAGTGAATACTTAAAATAGTCATCATAATTGAAACAGCCTAAGCATTTTGGGTTGCAGATGTCTGTCTGAAGTCTTTCCTTTATGGCTAATACATTTTGAAGCCCTTACCCAGATGAGTAATTACAAGAAAGTGCAGTGGCCCACTGTTTCTGTTTTAAAATCATTCCCCACCCATTAGAATTTGCTTCAGCTGCTTTTAATATCAATTTTTATATGCAGGTACTTAGTAAAAGAACAAAAATAAAAATACACCTCTGGGCAACATTTCTTCTTCACTTCAGTCACTTTCTTTTTAAGTCCACACCTCATCTGTTGTGTGTGGAATTGCAACTACATTTTTAGTACTGAGTTTGCGTATGGGTCTGATTTTTACCTCTTTTTTTCTTTGCTGTGTAGTTGATGTGTCTGTAACATACAATCCTATATAAAGCAAAGTCAAAGCTTCCAAGGCAAAGAAATATTTGAAATCAATGACAATCACATCTTATTCAAATAAGGCTCTTACTTCCTGAGAATTCTTCTATATCATCTGGTGCCCAAATCTTGCAGATCGATGGCCTTCAACTTTTACTCCTGGGAGATTATTTCAAATAATGACTGTCTTGCACATGCTCTTCTTCAAATCCTTATCTTCCCCAAATTTATTTAAATTGACTAGGTATTCATTTTTTATTTATTCGTGGACTAAACATTTATTTAATGTCTATCATATGCCTTCTGGGTATTGGAGATACAAATATTAAAGAAAACAAAGTCACCATGCTCAAGGAGTTAAAAGTCTAATAGGACAATTAAACAGGTTAAAAAGGCTGGGCGCGGTGGCTCACACCTGTAATCCCAGCACTTTGGGAGGCTGAGGTGGGTGGATCACCTGAGGTCAGGAGTTCGAGACCAGCCTGGCCAACATGGTGAAACCCTGTCTCTACTAAAAATATAAAAAAATTAGCTGGGAGTGGCTGCGAGAGCCTGTAATCCCAGCTACTCAGGAGGCTGAAGCAGGAGTATGGCTTGAACCAGGAGGCAGAGGTTGCAGTGAGCCAAGATCACACCATTGCACTCCAGCCTGGGCGACAGAGCGAGACTCCGTCTCAAAACAAAACAAAACAAAACAACACAACAACAACAACAAAATAAAAATAAAACAGGTTAAAAAAACACAAATGTCTAAAGCACCAGTTATACAGGACATGGAGTAAGTAGAGGAGATAGAGTTTAAGTGGATCAGAAAAGGTTTCAGATACATGAATTCAGTTTAGAAAGATAAGTGGGAATTCATCAGAGAAACCCCAATATTTCACATGTACAGTGACCCAAAGAATGAAAACAAATGGCATATTCAAGGAATTGTCACTAACTTAGCTTGCCAAAGGGTAGGGCAAGTGGCAGGAGGTAAAACTGAAAACATTGTCAGAGGCCAGATTGTGTAGGGACTTGGAAACTATGCTTGCGAATTTTGATATTGTCCTGTAGGCAACGTTTAATCCCGGAAGAATTTTAAGCAAGAAAGAGATGTGTTGAGGTTTATGTTAGGAAGAAATATCTCTTGGGACACACTAAAGGGGGTTGGAATGGAAGACATTGAGTCCATTTGGGAAGATGCTGGCTAATCCCAGTGGGGGATTATGAGGGCCTGACCTGTTGTGACTAAGAATTACTTATTCATAATTTAAGTCCACATTTTAAGCTGTATTCAAAACAGAGAGGCCCGGCACCGTGGCTCATGCTGATAATCCCAGCACCTTGGAAAGCTGAGGCAGGAAGATCACTTGAGCCCAGTTCAAGACCAGCCTGGACAACATAGTGAGACCTTGTCTCTACATAATAAAAAAATTTAAAAATTAGCCAAGCACAGTGACATGTACCTACAGTCCCAAGTACTCAGGAGGCTGAGGTGGGAGGATCACTTGAATCTGGGAGATGGAGGCTGCAGTGAGCCGTGATTGTACCACTACACTCCAGCCTGGGTGGCAGAGTGAGAATCTTTCTCAACCTCCCCCACTCCCCCGCCACACACAAACAAAACAGAGAGATCATGATTGGCTTGGATAAAATCTGGAAAATGCTACCTCTCAGGGTCATCTTGAGGCTCATAAGGGTAATGGAGAGGAGATTGACGACCACGTGAGGCAAAGGAAACTTATCGGGCATTTTTTCTTTTCTTTTCTTTTCTTTTTCTTTTTCTTTTTTTTTTTTTTTTTCTTTAGAAACAGAGCCTTGCTGTATTGCCCAGGCTGGAGTGTAGGACACAATCACAGCTCACTGCTGCCTCAACCTCCTGGGCTTAGGCAATCCTCCTACCTCAGTCTCCCGAGTAGCTGGGACTCCAGGCATGCACCACCATGCCCAGCTATTTTTTTTTTTTAGAGATGGGATCTTGCTATGTTGCCCAGGCTGGTCTTGAACTCCTGGGCTCAAATGATCCTTCTGCCTTGGCCTCTCGAAGTACTGGGATTACAGGCATGAGCCACTGAACCCAGCCTAATTTTTTTTAATTGACTTTTTCACTGGACAAAAATAATTCATGAATAAATTTTAGTTGTAAAAAAAGTTCAAATTCCAAAGTCCACTTTAAAAATTGAAAGTTCCACCCTATTCTACTTTCATCTTCTAAGCAACCAGTGCTAGGAATTTGTGTCTCTCTTGCCATAATTTTTTATACACTTAAACATGTATACAAAGAATCTGGTTGTTCTTGTTTGTTTTACAAAAATATCACATTATACATATCATTTTGCCACTTACTTTATCCACCCAACTGTATACCTTGGCGATCACTCCATGTTAGTGCATAAAGATCGAACACATGCTTGCTTTGGCAGCACATATACTAAAATTGGAACCATAAAGATCGACCTCATTTTTTCTTTTCTTTTTTTTTTGAGACGGAGTCTCGCTCTATTGCCCAGGCTGGAGTGCAATGGCATGATCTCAGCTCACTGCACCCTCCACCTCCCAGGTTCAAGCAATTCTCCTGCCTCAGCCTCCTGAATAGCTGGGATCACAAGTGTGCACCACCATGCCCGGCTAATTTTTGTATTTTTAGTAGAGATGGGGGTTTCACCATGTTGGCCAGGGTGGTCTTGAACTCCTGACCTCAAGTGGTCCGCCCACCTAGGCCCCCCAAAGTCCTAGGATTACAGGCGTGAGCCACCGCGCCTGGCCGACCTCATTTTTTCTAACCAAGGCACAGAATTCCATAGTATGGCTAAACCATAAATTTAACCAGTCCACTACTAATGTACATCAAGGTTATTATTATTATTAACATTACTATTACAGAGTGCTATAATTCCCATTCTTGCACATTTATCTTTGAATGAATGTACAAGTGTTTCTGCATAATAAATTTCTACAAGTAAAATCAAGAGTATGTATCTTAAACTTTCATAAGTAACACTGGGTATGTCTCTTGCCCAGTGATTCCCAGTTGGGTGAGGGAGAGCTGCCTCTCTGCGTTGCCTAGGAAACATGTCGAAACCACTGGTGCCCATTTCCCCTGGGCCATGCTCACCCCCATCAGACCCTGGAGGGTAGGGAGAAGGGGAGAAGCAATGTGTGTAGTTCCCTGGGTGATTTTGTTCCAGGTCTTCCTCTCTTGAGGACCATTCCTATGGCTTTTCTAATTAGATTGATGCTCTGAGTTAATTCACTTCCCACTGGAGAGAGTTTGGTTGACCACAATTCCTGTGAGAGAAAACGTTCCTTTAATATTTACAGGTCCTGTATTCCTTAAGAAGCAATTCTTTTTCCCCCAGAGTCAATGTTGTTTACTGAACATGCCTGATTCAACAGAATAGCATGAACATAGGTCAGTGATGATCCATGATCCATGAAGCAAGAGAGAACCCAGAGGGTTATGTATTTCATCTCCAGGCCTCTGGTCAAAACCATATTTAAACCACCCTAGCAGGGTCAGGACGAGGGCCTCCTTGCCTTGTCTTCATCCTGGCCCCGTACTCCAAACAACTCTCCTGAAAACTCAATGAGAATGTAAATTTATTTTTGGAAAAACAAACAAAAAAGGTAATTGACAAAACAGTATAGCTGTTCTCAACAAGACAGGAACCTAGAAATGGACGTAAAAGGCAGAGACTGTTAAACCTTTTAACAACTTTTAAGTGAACAATGTAATCTTTCTGTAACTGCCCTGAAAAAGAAAGTGTAACCTCAAGAGGCAAAGCACTTTACTAGAATTCAAAGGCCCAAGATTTAAAAGAAAGGACTAAACTTGAGAAACTGGGATTAATTATCTAAGAAGGGAGAAAAATGAAAGGTAGGGATTTAAAAATAAAAAAAAAAGCTTCCAAGCACAAGAAACACAATGGTATGAAGGATGATCAATAGCTGCTTTCTGTTTTCACCGTGGATGAGTCCCTTAGACATAGATTTGAACTATACATGAGAGAAGATTTACAAATTTCTTGAAGTAAACCTTCATTATACTTAAAGCATTTAGATGCATTTAAAAGGGAGATAACAGATTATCCTTACTTTTCAGAATGAGAATCTATATTAAAACTGTACTAAGCTGTGTCTAACCCCAGTAAGTCACCTGGTAGATAAGAAAGGGTTGGCTATATATGAAGCCCCTCTCTCCCGGATGATTTGCTCCAAAGTGACTCCAAGCCCTGCACAGCTGCTCAGGGCAGATGTGGGCGTTCCCAGGCTGGCATCAGAGAGCACGGCAGTGTCTTCTCAATCTCGTTTATCTAACAGGGAGCTGGTGAATGGATCTTTCTCTCCCTCTCTTTGTCTCACATACCACCACCACTTCCACAACCACATTACTTTTAAATGTTTTAAAATGTTTCTACAAAAAATCTTTTCCTTCTTAATTCTTGATTGCACTGATTTGCAAGCCTCCTGTTATTAGGCAAAATAGTAATAATAACACTTTATTACTTTCCTTAGACCCAAACTTCCTCCTCCATTCATATGTTGCTTCCTGGGGAAAACAAGGGCAAAGAAATAGGTGCCCTCCTACCCTTTGGTAAATCCTTGGTGGCCCATCTTCTGGGCTGCTCCTTTGTGTGTGTGTGTGTGTGTGTGTGTGTGTGTGTGTGTGTGTGTGTGTGATAGAGTTTTGCTCTTGTTGCCCAGGCTGGAATGCAGTGGTGCGATCTCGGCTCACTGCAACCTCTGCCTCCCGGGTTCAAGCAATTCTCCTGCCTCAGCCTCCTGAGTAGCTGGGATTGCAGGCATGTGGCCACCACAGCTGGCTAATTTTGTACTTTTAGTAGAGATGGGGTTTCTCCATGTTGGTCAGGCTGGTCTCGAACTCCCGACCTCAGGTGATCCACCCACCTCGGCCTCCCAAAGTTCTGGAATTACAGGCGTGAGCCACCGTGCCCAACCCAGGCTGCTCTCTTTATTACACAAGGGCCTAGTCAAAGCTTTTATAAGCAGTTGGAAAGATTCAGTTCTCCCAGCTTTTCCCAGCTCCCTCTCTATTTCTCTCTTGGTCATTTTCCTTAATAAAATTTTTACCCATTTAATGTTGTCTTGGTGTCTGCCTCTCAATGCACCTGTGATAAGACAGCATTCTTTATTGTAAGGCTACTTTCACTCAGCATATTGTTGTCAGAAAATGTCTTCATTTGTGTTGTCAGAGCTAAACACCGCATTTCCATGGAGACATCACAATTCTCTACATACACCTCAGGTCAAGTTAGATTTTCAGCATCACACAGATGACTCAAGGAATGTTCTTTATACTAAATTACTTCAATCGTTCTCATGCATGCTGCTGCTGAAACTTATCTCCCCCATCCTTTATCTATACTGTTTGGTTTGGACACAAGCAGAGAGTCTGATAGGTAATCCTGGAAACTTTTCTTCCTTAATGAAACAGCAAGAGAAGTGGTATTGTCAGAGGCGTTTGAACCACAGTGACTCCATCTTGGAATAGGGGCTAGGTAAAATGAGGCTGAGACCTACTGGGTTGCATTCCCAGGAGGTTTGGCATTCTAAGTCACAGGATGAGATAGGAGGTCGGCACAAAATACAGGTCACAAAGACCTTGCTGGTAAAACATTATAAGGTAAAGAAACCAGCTAAAACCCACCAAAACCAAGATGGCAATGAAAGTGACCTCTAGTTGTCCTCACTGCTCATTATACGCTAATTATAATGCATTAGCATGCTAAAAGACACTCCTGCCAGCACCATGACAGTTTACAAATGCCATGGCAACCTCAGGAAGTTACCGTACATGGTCTAAGCGGCTGGGAGGAGTGGGGAGAACCCTTCAGTTCCAGGAATTGCCCACCCCTTTCTGGGAAAATTCACGAATAATCTGCCTCTTGTTTAGCGTATAATTAAGAAGTAACAATAAGTATAAGCAGTGAACAGCCCATGCTGCTGCTCTGCCTATGGAGTAGCCATTCTTTATTTCTTTACTTTCTTTTTTTTTTTTTTTCTTTTTTTGAGACAGAGTCTCACTCTGTAGCCCAGGCTGGAGAGCAGTGGCGCAAACTCGGCTCACTACAACCTCTGCCTCCTGGGCTCAAGCACTTCTCCTGCCTCAAGCTTCCAAGTAGCTGGGATTACAGGCGTGTGCCCCCATGCCTGGCTAATTTTTTGTATTTTTAGTAGAGACGGGGTTTCACCGTTTTAGCCAGGATGGTCTCCATCTCCTGACCTCGTGATCCACCCACTTCGGCCTCCCAAAGTGCTGGGATTACAAGCGTGAGCCACCGTGCCGGGCCCTATTTATTCACTTTCTTAATAAACTTACTTTCACTTTACTCTATGGACTCACCCGAAATTCTTTCTTGCACAAGATCTAAGAACCCTCTTTTGGGGTCTGGACTGGGACCTCTTTCTTGTAACAGTATGTGTGCACAGAGATGTTTGTCCCAGCTTGTTTAGATATACAAATGTGCACAACAGTGCAGAGATTAAGAACATGGGTTTTGGATGCAGACCACCTGACCCAAGTCCCTGCTCCACTCCAAGAATACAGTTGGCCCTCCTTATCTATGGGTTCTGCAGACGGGAAATATTTAAAAATAGAGATGGCCGGGCACGGTAGCTCATGCCTGTAATCCCAGCACTTTGGGAGGCTGAAGCAGGTGGATCACGAGGTCAGGAGTTCAAGACCAGCCTGACCAACATGGTGAAACCCCGTCTCTATTAAAAATACAAAAATTAGCCAAGCATGGTGGCACACACCTGTAATCTCAGCTACTCAGGAGGCTGAGGCAGGATAATCCCTTGAACCCGGGAAGCAGAGGTTGCAGTGAGCCAAGATTGTGCCATTGCACTCCGGCCTGGGTGACAGAGCGAGACTCTGTCTCAAAAAAAAAAAAAAAAAAAAGAGAGAGAGATAAAGAATAATAATACAATGATAAAAATAATACAAATAAAAAACCAATACAGTACAACAGCTATTTACATAGCATTTACATTGTACTAAATATTGTAGGTAATTTAGAGATTATTTAATGTATATAGGAGGATGTGCACAGATGAAATGTGCCATTTTGTATAAGGAACTTGAGCATCACGGGTTTTGCTACCCTAAGGGGTCCTGGAATGAATCTCCTCGATACTGAGGGATGACTACGTATCAGGTAGGAATGCTTTAGGAGCAAGTTACAGAAAAGCAAATCAGCAATGGTTTAAATAGGAGTTCATTTTTCTCACATTATATGAAGTCTAAAAGCAGGCAGCTCCTGACATTGGTTTCAAGCTTAACAATGTCAGGTCTAGCATCTCTGCAATGCCCTTGACCTTTTCCTTATACTTGCAAGATGGTGAGATAGCTGCATCATCTTAAATGATCTCTTCCATGTTCAAGACTGCAAGAAATGCAAAGTCTTTCAAGAAGCTCCCAGCAGACTTCTTTGTATGTCTCATTGACTTCTCCCAGGACCAAAGAAGGTGTTTTTCTAGTGTAATGGTGGAGGTGGATAAAGGAGAAAGGGTTGGGAAAGGGTGTTGAGTTTGATCATCAATACTGATACTGTAGCTGCTTACTACCTGAACAATCTTGGACAAGTTGCTTACCTCTCTCACCTCAGTTTTTTCATCAATAATAGGATAATAATATATTTACTTTATAATTCTTACTGTGAGGATTAAAGCAGTTATTATATATGAAGTGTTTAGAATAGTACCTGGAACATAGTAAATCCTCAATTATGGTAGATATTATTTATCATAGGGAAAAATTGAACATGGCCTAAATATCTATCAAAAGGAGATCAGTTATGTAAATATATCCAAATGGAATACTATGCAGCTGTTAAGATGCCAACTAATCGTGACTGACACTCAAAGATCTACCACATATTGTTTAGTAAATCTAACAAGTTATAGGACAATACAAAAAGGATGATCCCTGTTATGTAAAAGTGTACACATAGGAGTGAACATAATATAAAAAGAACCATCATTTTTTATGGATTGGAGATCTTCTGGGAACTCAACTACATTCTGCTTATGTAAACTTCATATAGTTTTCAGACCAAAAGTTGACTTTGTTTCCTGAAGAAATGACTTACTGAATACTTTTCCTAAATTTCCCAGAAAATTTTAAGAAATTATCAAGATGCCCAGTTTACAATTGAATAACTTAGTCCCAAAGAGTATTTGACTCAACGAGTATGTCCTGTTTGATTAGGAATTTGGATTTTTATCAGCAAGAAAATCAGTTATTTAAGTGGCACACTTAACTTCCAGTTTTTGAGAAGTCATACAGTGTAATCCATAGAGAATACTACATTTGGATTTGCATGTCCAAATACTAGAATCCTCAGATTACTTTTTTCAAACAACCCAATAAATATAGAAGCAGTTTGTTTTCTCTGGAAGTATCCTTATGTCTATGTCTCAAATGTGACTCTGATGGCATTGAGGAGGCCCTCTAATCCTGTCGTTGAGCCCAGTTACTTCTTTGGCTACTTTCAGGAAAAATTTTCTGTTACTAAAAGTATTGAACAAACTAACAGTAACAGCTTACCAACCTCTACGTTTGAGCTTCAGTGGGATTTATTTTAAAGTTTCACCTTCTTGGTAAATTTGGGTGAAATCGGAGATTTCAGTGTGATTTGGGATATCAAATCCCCTATGGGGTTAGTCTATTTTGCAGGCCTCTGAATTACTTGTGCGCTTAGGGAAGGAAAGACCAGGAAAAGCTTGAAACTACAATTTATGTTGGGGAGTATAATTGTAGATAAGATTTTAATGATACATGTTAATTGCTAAGAGACCTGGGAGAGCCTTGAGAATGTTATGTAACATACAAAGAAGCTGGAACACAGCATCTAGAAGAATCAGCATATCCTCTGTCATACCCCCATCCTCTCCAGTAATTGTCATATGTAATTTGTTTTTGTATCTCCCTATAGATGGTGAGCATCACTGGGTTTCTGGGCAATCATATGTCTAAGAAAGACTCCTCTGGTAAGAAAAGTAACACCATTGTTCTCTCTCTGCACAACACAGTGGTCTTCCCTCCTGGCAAGATGGCGCCTGGACTCCCTTCCACTCTCATATGGGGGCTAGGGTGGGGATACGTGAGTCAGTTAAGGCTAAATACCAAGTTAGCCAGCACCCTGGGCAAACCATATATCAGATAAGGGATTAATATCCAAGATTTATAAAGAACTCATACAACTAAATAGCAAAAACACATAACCCAATTTAAAAATGGACAAAGAACTTGAATAGATATTTCTCCAAAGATGACATAAAAATGGCTAACAGGTACATGAAACGGTGCTCAACATCATTAATTATCAGGGACATGCAAATCAAAACCATTGTGAGATACACCATCAAACCTGTTAAGATGGCTATTATTAAAACGAAGAGATAAGTGTTGGCAAAGGTGTGGAGAAAAGGGAACTCTTGTATACTGTTGGTGAGAATGTAGATTAATGCAGCCATTATGGAAAACAGTATGGAGGTTCCTAAATAACTTAAAACTAGAACTATCAGCTGGGCGCAGTGGCTCGCGCCTGTAATCCCAGCACTTTGGGAGGCCGAGGCGGGCGGATCACGAGGTCAGGAAATCGAGACCATCCTGGCTAACACAGTGAAACCCCGTCTCTACTAAAAATACAAAAAAATTAGCCGGGCGTGGTGGCGGGCGCCTGTAGTCCCAGCTACTCGGGAGGGTGAGGCAGGAGAATGTCCTGAACCCCAGAGGCAGAGCTTGCAGTGAGCCGAGATAGCACCACTGCACTCCAGCCTGTGCGACAGAGCAAGACACCGTCTCAAAAAAAAAAAAAATAGAACTATCGCCGGGTGCGGTGGCTCACGCCTGTAATTCCAGAACTTTGGGAGGCCAAGGCAGGCAGATCTCCTGAGGTCGGGAGTTCGAGATCAGCCAGATCAACATGGACAAGCCCCATCTCTACTAAAAAAATACAAAATTAGCCGGGCTTGGCGGTGCATGCCTATAATCCCAGCTACTCGGGAGGCTAAGGCAGGAGAATTGCTTGAACCCGGGAGGGAGAGGTTGCGGTGAGCTGAGATCGCGCCATTGCACTCCAGCCTGGGAGACAAGAACGAAACTCTGTCTCAAAAAAAAAAAAAAAAAAACAAACAAACAAACAAAAAAACAACAAAATTGAACTATCATATGACCCAATAATCCCTCTTCTGTGTATACGCCCAAAGGAAATGAAATCATCACTTCATAAAGATATCTGCAACTCCATGTCCATTGCAGCACTATTCACAATAGTCAAGATATGGAAACAACCTATTTGTCCATCAATGTACAGATGGATAAAGAAACTGTGGTGTGTGTGTACATATATGTATATGCACATATATATGTGCATATATGTACATATATATGTATATATGTACATATATGTATACATATATGTATATATGTACATATATGTATACATATATATACACACACACACACACACACACATACACCCACAATAGAATGTTATTCAGCCTTAAATGAGGAGGCTTGAGCCTTCCTGAGTTTGAGACCAGCCTGGGCAGCATAGTGAATCCTCATCTCCACAAGAAAATTTTAAAAATTAGCCAGGCATGGTGAAGCACACCTGTAGTCCCAGCTACTCAGGAGGCTGAGGCAGGAGCATCGCTTGAGCTCAGGAGGTCAAAGCTGCAGTGAGCCACGATCACACCACTGCACTTCAGCCTGGGCAACAGAGTGAGAGAGACCCTGTCTCTCTCAAGAAAAAGAAGAGATCCCACCATTTGCCACAACACAAGTGGACCCGGAGGACATCATGCTAAGTGAGATAAGCCAGACACAGAAAGAAAAATATTTCACATGAGAGAATGGAGGGGAAAAAAAGGAAAATATTGCACGATCTCACTTACATGTGGAATAGTTTGTAAAAGGTCAAATATGTAGAGAGAGAATAAAACAGTGTTTACCAGGCCTGGGAATGGGGAGATATAAGTCAAAGGATACAAAGTAGCAGATATGTAGGAAGGATGAACAAGTTGAAAGACCCAATGTATAACATGAAGACTATAGTTAATAATGGTGTATTTTACTCAAGATTTTTGCTAAATGGATAGATTATAGCTGCTCTTGCCACGGGGTGGGGTGGGTGTAGGGGGTAGAGAGGTGGAGCATGGGTAACAATTCGAGGTGATGGATATGTTAATTTGTTCCACTATAGTAACCATTTTAGTATATATATATGTATCTTATAACATCATGTTGTATGCCTTAAATATACACACTACTATTTATTAATTTTCAGACAAGGTCTTGCTCTGTCACCCAGGCTGGTGTGCAGTGATAGAATCATGACTCACTGCAGCCTTGACCTCCCTAACTCAGCCTCCTGAGTAGCTGGGACTACAGGTGCATGCCACCAAACCCGGCTAATTTTTAAAAAATTTTTGTAGAGACAGTTTTGCTATGTTGCCCAGGCTGCTCTCAAATTCCTGGGCTCATGCAAACCTCCTGCCTTGGCCTCTCAAAGAACTGAGAATACAAGCATGAGCCACTGTCCAGCCAAAATTTATTTTATTTAATTTTTTTAAAAGAATTGCTTCTGGAAGGACCCAAATGAAAACCCAGACATTGAAGCACAGTGCAGGGAGGAGAGCTATCACTATCCCCTGACAGACTAATGGTGAAATGAGGCAAACACCGGCTTTGTGAAGTCAGATAGGGCTGGATTCTAATCTCTAATTGTCTATATCCTAATTCTGTAACCCTGGTCAAATTATACACTATTTCTGAGTCTCAGTTTACTCACTTGTAAAGTCTTACCTTATAGGGTTGTTGTGAATATTAAACAAGATAACAGATGTAAAGGTCATGGGAATATAGGGTGAACTTAAAAAGAGATGAGATTGTTATTACTGCAAATCCCTGCAACTCCCACCCCCAGGCTATGCAATGGAACAGAAAACTGTACTTTCTATATGAAAGTGGCCTCCCAGCCTGGCCAACATGGCGAAACCCCATCTCTAGTAAAAATACAAAAATTAGCCAGGCATGGTGGTGCACACCTGTAATCCCAGTTACTCAGGAGGCTGAGGCATGAGAATCACTTGAACCTGGGAGGTCGAGGATGCAGTGAGCCAAGATTGCATCGTTGTACTCCAGCCTGGGTGACAGAGCGAGACACTGTCTTCGAAAAAAAAAAAAAAAAGTTGGGGGAGGGCCTCCCAGAAAGAACTCTCTTTCACACTCACATGCACCATTCTGATTTCTCTCAAACACCTAAAGTGGAAAAATCCCCCACTCCAGCCTGATTCCTGCGAGGAATATGCTCTAACATTTAATAGCTGATAATTCAGCAAGTTTCTTGAAGGGTTAATGTCTAACCTAACTCATCACCTCAAACCAAGCAATGGCCTCAATCACATTAATCACTTCAGATTTTTCAACAGAAGCAGCCATTTACATCAGGGAGCAGCAAAGCCCATGAAAATTTCCCAAATTTCCTGGGGATTTGGGAAAGCAGGCAGAGTATTTTTTCTTCCCTTGAGGGACCTCAACATACACTGTGATCTCCCCTGGTCCCCAGGATACTTGGGACCTGTATTTTGGTATCAGCAGCCACTATGGGATAGGTTATGTACATAACTGCTCTGGTGCATTTTAATGGTGGAATTACCACCATCTCCCTTAAGGGAAGAATAATAATGATGATTCGAATCTGCATAACACTTTTACTCCTCCAAGTGTGTCTGTATATGTTATTTTATTTTGTATTCCAATAGTTCTAACATCAAAACATTTTTCCTCTTTTTTAATCAGAATTTTTGTAAACTGTACTGTATTTCTCATGGTTGTGTCTTCTGGGATTTACAGACTAAATAAATCCTCCTCCGTGTTAACACCTTTTAATAGCTGTAGACTGCTGCTGCGGACCATTCTCCTCCCTCCTTTCATGCTTTTAACTATCAAATTTACTTCAAACCCATGTGGAGGAGGCAGGTAGAATGCCAGAAGGCCCCATACAATTTCATCAGCAATGTCTTCACATATACTTTGTATATTTCCTCATCCTTCTTTCCTCCTATTTCCTATAATTATTGTTGTGCCTCTTCTCTGATTTTAAGAGGAGGATATTATAGGTTAAAATGTCGGCAACATCACTGGAAAAAAACAATTTTTCAAGTCTCAGGCCTGCAGAGTCTCTTTAAGATAAAAACAATTGTAGCCACCTTGGCCCTTTTTCCTCTCCTTGCTTCCCTCTGTCTCTGGTTGAAGGCATTTAAATCCTGCTGCAAAATTTCTACAAAGAATACAGTTAATGCGGATTCAGTTATTTCTCTCTCATAGCCCATTCAGACATCTTAATCTGACAGGCCTGACAGTTGAAAATACTTCCCTGTAACTGTTCACACACACACACACACACACACGCACAGCCTCTTTTTGCTCAGAATCCAGGCTCCATGTGACCATGTCATAGCCAATCTCCCACCAAGCTGTGTCCCAGATTCAGCTTCTGCCTCAATTAAGGAAACATGGGAGACAAAGCAGCACTTATTTTTAAATTAAAAAGCCTCCTGGCTTCCCTTACAGACTGCCTTGAGTGTGCTGCCCTGATCAAAGCTGCTTTGAACACTCTTCTACTCTGGCAGGGACAGGAAAGAACGTTGCCCATAGAAAAAACTAATGTGAAACATTAGAGCATCAGGAACATGTGAAGGGCTGAAGTCCCCATGGAAGAGGCTCAAAAGTTTGTTTGTCTTCATTCCAAGAGTTTTCGAAGAACATGATTAAAAACAGAAGTATCATGATTCTAATTCTTTTTTACTTATTCTCATTTTTGTAGGTTTTTCCTTTCTCATTTCTCCATCATCAATTGTTTGTTTGCTTGTTTGTTTGTTTACTGCTTCTTCGTATCCTTGCTAAGGGGAAATTAATTTTCCCCTTGGATTAGCTTTCTCAAAAGCCCCTTTGATTTCATTTTTCATCCACCTCCCCTACCCCCAGTGTTCCAACTGCATTCCCTGCTTCTCTGTAGCTCCTCTTACAAAAGAAAATCATCACTAATGCAGCAATCATTTTTACCATTTCTCACCCTCCTTTAAAATTGATTTGAAAGAAAAAATGCTTAAAGTAGTATTATACACAATAGACTCAAATTGGAAACAACTTAAATGTCTACCAAGTGGTGAAGAGACAAATTGTGATATGTCCATACAATGGAGTATTACTAGCAGTGAAAAAGAATGAACTGCTAATAAACACAATATCATGGGTGAATCTAAGCAAAATAAGTGTTAAGTGAAAAAGAAGCCAGACATAAAAGGGTATATCTGTATCATTCTACTTATATAGAGTTCAAGAACAGGTAAAACAAATCTGTGCTCATAGAAATCAGAACAGTGGTTGCAAAGAGATGGAATATTCCATCAAAGGAGGCATAAGGGCATTTTAGGGGGCGATGGAAATATTCTTTATCTTGATTAAAGTGTGTTTGCATTTGTCAAAACTCATTTAACTGTGTGTTTTAGATCTGTGCATTTCAAGTCATAAATTATATCTCCATTTGAAAATAAAAGTAAAGGATTTTAAAAGGCCAGGTGCGTTGGCTCTTACCTGTAATCTCAGTGCTTTGGGAGGCCAAGGTGGGAGGATCACTTAAGCCCAGGAGTTGGAGACCAGCCTGGGCAACAAAAAGAGACCCCATCTCTACAAAAAGTTTAAAATGTAGCCAGGCATGGTGTCACATGCCTGTAGTCCCAGCTACTCGGGAGGCTGAGACAGGAGGATCACTTGAGCCCAGGAGTTCCAGGCTGCAGTGAGCTATGATCATGCCACTGCACTTAAGCCTAGGTGACAGAGTGCAACCCTGGCTCTAAAATTTTTTAAAATAGTACATTTAAAAGGAGATAATTAAGCTAATAGTGGTATTTAGATAGCATGGCTTATGACATGACTATTTAAAATCATTTTTCTGAATACTATTAGTAACATGGAGAAATGCGTAAGTGTGGGAAAGACAGGACACAAAATTTTACCTAAGAATGGCCCCATTTTCCATAGGAAGCTTCTACAAAATAACAATAATAGAAACTCAAATCCTGGACAAAAACAACAAAAAAGGCCCCATTTTTCTTTCTTTGTTTTTGTTTGTTTGTTTGTTTGTTTTTGAAACGGAGTCTCGCTCTGTTGCCCAGGCTGGAGAGCAATGGTGTGATCTTGGCTCACTGAAACCTCTGCCTCCCAGGTTCAAGCAGTTCTCCTCCTCAGCCTCCTGAGTAGCTGGGATTACAGGCATGTGCCACCACGCCTGGCTTATTTTTGTATTTTTAGTAGAGACGGTGTTTCTCCATGTTGGCCAGGCTGGTCTTGAACTCCTGACCTCAGGTGACCCACCTGCCTTGGCCTCCCAAAGTGCTGGGATTACAGGCATGAGCCACTGCATCTGGCCAAAGGCCGCATTTTTCATAAGAAAAATTTTATACAGTATATGCATGGAAAAAGATGGAGGCATTAAAAAAATAAGAAGACAATATTATTACTCTTCTTTTCATATATGGGACTTCGCTTTCCTTAGTGTTTGGTCATGATGTTTATTTAAAGCAAGACCTTAACAAAAAGGCAAGAATTCTTTCAAAAAAACCACAAGCTGTACCTATTTGACTATTATAGTCACCCAAAAATGTGTAGTGGGCTGAACAGAAAGTGAATGGATCCTGGGAGCCTGCATGGTTTGCTTTCCAAAATTCCTTTGTTTGGTTCAGCAGACTTTAATTTGATCTCTATCGCTTTGTCCAAGTGTCCAGAGCCCTGAAAGTGTGCCCTTTAGGGGGCCCACCCACCACTTATTTGCCTCTTAAACCGGATGTGGTCAATTATGATATCCAGGCTGTAGGTACAGGGTTTCCCATCCAAGTCATTCATCTGAGTAATTTCAGGAAATGTTAAATAACTGTGGGGGGAAGAAATCCTTACGGAATGCACCTGATAAACCCATTTTCAATATACACGAATGGGGATGATAGGGCTTTTTTTTTTTCCTCCAGATCAAGTTTAGTTGAAGAAGGTACAAAACCTGCAGGAAGTGATTAAGAGTCTTGGTAATTCTTAGACTTTTTTTTTTTGTTCAAGAAATGATATAAAAATATGAAGATCACTCTTGAAAGGAAAAAGAGAGACAGACTAGGTAGCAGGTAAAAAAAAAAAACTAAACTAAAGCATAATGGAGTTTTCATAAATATCAACCAAGGGAAAGTGAATTTTTTATTTTTATTTATATTTTTTGAGACAGAGTCTTGCTCTACCGCCCAGGCTGGAGCGCAGTGGCACAATCTTGGCTCACTGCAACCTTCGCTTCCCAGGTTCAAGCCATTCTCCTGCCTCAACCTCCCAAGTAGCTGGGACTACAGGTGCCCGCCACCACACTGGGCTACGTTTTGTATTTTTAGTAGAGAAAGGGTTTCACCATGTTGGCCAGGCTGGTCTCAAACTCCTGACCTCAAGTGATCTGTCCACCCCGGCATCCCAAAGTGCTGGGATTACAGGCATGAGCCACCATGCCTGGCCAGGAAAGTGAATTTTTTACAAATAATAATGACTTGGGACAGACTGGTTACATTCTCCCAACCTGTTGTCTTTTCCTTAATTCACTGATGAATGTATCTTCAGGAGAGAATACATCCTTATTTTTGTGGAGATATAGGAATACAGCATATGTTGTTTTATTACATTTCACTTTATTGTGCTGCACAGACAACTGTGTTTTTTAGAAACAAGATTTGTGGCAACCCTGTGTCAAGCAAGTCTATCAGTGCCATTTTTTTCAACAGCATGTGCTCCCTTCCTGTCTCTGTGTCACATTTTGGTAATTCTCACAATCTTTCAAACTTTTTCATCATTATTCTATCTGTCATGGCAATCTGTGATCAGCAATCTTGGATGTTACTATTGTAATTGCTTTGAGGCACCATGAACTTCACCCATAGAGCATGACAAACTTAATAAATGTTGTTTCTGTGTTCTGACTGCCCCACCGACTGCTCGTTCCCTCGTCTTGGTCTCTCTCTCTCTCTCTCTTCTCAGTCCTCTCTATTTCCTAAGACACAACATATTGAAATTAGGCCAATTAATAACCCTACTATGGCCTTCAAGTGTTCAAGTGAAAAGAAGAGTCGCACATTTCTCACTTTAAATCCAAAGCTAGAAATGATCAAGCTTGGTAGGGAAGGCATGTGGAAAGCTGAGATACGTTAAAAGCTAGGCCTCTTGTACCAGTTAGCCAGGTGCAAATGCAAAAAAAGACTTCTTAAAGGAAATTAAAAGTGCTTTTCCAGTAAATACATGAAAGAGAAGAAAGCAAAACAGCCTTATTGCTGATGTAGAGAAAGTTTTAGTGGTCTGGATAGAAGACTAAACCAGCCACAACATTCATAGAATTGAAGAGAATTGGGGCCTTGCTCTGGATTAGGATTAAGCCAAAGCCTAATTCAGAGCAAGGCCCTAACTCTCTTCAATTCTATGAAGGCTGAGAAAGATAAGGAAGCTGCAGAAGAAAAGTTGGAAGCTAGCAGAGCAGTTGGTTCATGAGGTTTAAGGAAAGAAGCTGTTTCCATAACATAAAAGTGCAAGGCGAAGCAGCAAGTGCTGATGGAGAAGCTGCAGCAAGTTATCCAGAAGATCTAGCTAAGATCATTAATGAAGGGGGCTACACTAAACAACAGATTTTCAATCTATATGAAACAGTCTTCTATTGGAAGAAGATGCCATCTAGGACTTTCATAGCTAGAGAGGAGAAGTCAATGACTGACTTAAAGCTTCAAAAGGCAGGTTGAGTCTCCTGATAGGGACTAATGCAGCTGATGATTTCAAGTTGAAGCCAATGCTCACTTACCATTCAAAAGATCCTACAGCCTTTAAGAACTATGCAAAATATACTCTGCCTATGCTCTATAAATGAAATAACAAAGCCTGGATGACAGCACATCTGTTGACAGCATGGTTTACTAAATATTTTAAGCCCACTGTTGGGACCTACTGCTCAGGAAAAGAAAAAGATTTCTTTCAAATATTACTGCTCATTGACAATACACCTGGTCATCCAAGAGCTCTGATAGAGATGTACAAGGAGATTAATGCTGTTTTCATGCCTGCTAACACAACATCCATTCTGCAGCCCGTGGATCAAGGAGTAATTTTGAGTTTAAGTCTTATTATTTAAGAAATACATTTTGTAAGGCTGTAGCTGCCATAGAGAGTGATTCCTCTGATCAATCTGGACAAAATAAATCCAAACCCTTCTGCAAAGGGCTCACCATTCTAGATGCCATTAAAAATATTCGTGATTCATGAGAGAAGGTCAAAATATCGACATGAACAGGAGTTTGGAAGAAGTTGATTACAACCCTCATCAATGACTTGGAGGAAGTAACTGCAGATGTGGTGAAAACAGCAAAAGACTTAGAATCAGAAGTGGAGCCTGAAGATGTGACTGAGTTGCTGCTAGCTTATGATAAAACTTGAATGGATGAGGAGTTGCTTCTTATAGATGAGCAAAGAAAGTGGTTTTTTGAGATGGAATCTACTCCTAGTGAAGATGCTGTGAACAATGTTGAAATGACAACAAAGGATTTCAAATGTTATATAAACTTGGTCGATAAAGCAGCAACAGGGTTGGAGTGGATTGACTCCAATTTTGAAAGACATTTTGTGGATAAAATGCTATCAAACAGCCTTGCATGCTACAAAGAAATCTTCTGTGAAAGGAAAAGTCAATCAATGTGGCAAACTTTATTGTTTTCTCATTTTAAGAAATTCCCACAGCCACCCCAACCTTCTGCAAGCAGCACCCTGATCAGTCAGCAGCCACCAGCATTGATGCAAGACTCTCCACCAGCAAAAAGATTACAGCTCACTGAAGGCTGAGATAATCATTAGCATTTTTTAGCAATAAAGCGTTTTTTCATTATTTCATTTATTTATTAGCAATAAAGCATTTTTCATTTTTTGTTTTGGGCATAATGCTATTGCACACTTAATAGACTACAGTATAGTGTAAGCATGACTTTTATATGCACTGGGAAACCAAAAAATTTGTGTGATTTGCTTTACTGTAATATTCACTTAATTGTGGTGGTCTGAAACCAAATCCACAATATCTCCAAGGTATTCCTGTACTTCTTGATTGACTAGTTCAGTTCCTCTTCTAAAGAAGGATAGTGTTGGAGTGGACACTGTTATTTGCCTACACAATGTGAGCTAAGGCTTGCATTACCTTTGCACATGGCACAGGTTGAGTACCCTGTATCTGAAATGCTTGGGACTACACCTATTTTGGATTTGGAATTTTTTTTCAGATTTTGGAATATTTCCATATACATAATGAGATATCTTAGGGATGGGATCCAAGTCTGAACATGAAATGCATTTGTTTTTCATATACACCTTATACACATAGACTGAAGGTAATTTTATATACTATTTTAAATAAATTTGTGTATAAAACAAAGTTTGTTTTCAACACTTATGTGTGGAATTTTCCACTCGTGGCATTATATCAATGCATTTTGGAGCATTTTGGATTTCAGATATTTAGATTAAGGATACTCAACTGTAATGGATTTTCTTATTTTTAAACCAGTTTGAGCCTTATTTCTGTTACCTGCTGCTGGAAATAACCTGACTGATACAGATGTTCCCTGCTTGATGCATATAAATAAGTTTTTATATGATTTTTTTGCTTACATATATCCATAATTATTTTTCCCCCATCCTTTGGCAACCAAGTATTTTCAAAACATATCACACACAGTTAACTGTGTTCATAATATAATAATACAACTCTAGTAAGACTAACCAAAAACCTAAATTCATAAGATTTGGCAAAAATCTGTTTACAGTTCAATCATGTATTTACTCATCCAACAAGCAGTTATTGAGAACCTACTATGTATCAAGCATTAAATAATGTGAAGTCTGCTGCACCCTAATTCTGTCCCTTTAAATTACATTTGAGCACAAAGAAAATAGGGCAATCTGTGATTATGCATATATTCATTACCAACTACTGCACAAATATTTGGCTCGTAACTATGAGTTAAATGGTATGACATTTCCATGAGAAAATTAATTACTTGAACATGTGTTGTATAAAATACGTTAAATCATTTATTTGGATGTTGTAGATTGTATATTAGTCTTTAGCCAGGGAAATACATGAGAAATAAACATGAAATGCACACTCTACACATTGTAAATGTCATGTTATGCCCAAAGGCCTTTTGCACATGAGCAATTTTTTTCTGGATGGGGAGAGTGGCATCCAAAAGACCATAAGATCACAGATTCAAAGTAGGGAGTTGTTTTGCAATGAGTTTTTCATGCACTTAAAGGTTGCACCTATTGATAACTTGCCTATTTAAAGACTATGTGTTTCATACAAGTAACTATGTGCAAAGAATGGGTAGATTAATCATTTCAGATACCGAACTGCCATCTAAAATAGTTTGGAATTCTAACAGCATAAGAATAAAAAAATAAAGATTTGTGGTATGATATGAGTACTTACATTCTGATGCTTTTTATGGTTTCAACAATTTTGAAGGAGAAGGATCTATATAAAGATCTGTAAGAGACTGTAAGAAATGCCACTCGAGATAGACATATAATATTACAATAAATGATAGTGCAAGATAACTAAAATTTAAAAAAGAAACTAGTAAGGTCAAATACATACACAAACAAAATAAAGCCTGTATTTATTGAGAGCCAAGAAACAGTTCAGAAATAGAAGGAACATCCCCGGGGAAGCATATGGACTTCACTCTATATGCTCTAGAGGGAATATGCTTATTCAGTCAGGCATACGGCAGAACTTTCTCCATATTAATACAGGGACGGGGTAAGAGTGACGCCTATCACATAAATTAACCATGTTATAGCAAGTTTTCATTATATGCTCTTTGATTTTAGGCCCATAGATTTATCCTATAAAGTATCCAAGCTCATTTAATTAGAATGTCCAATGTCAAACTTCCCATTCACAAAATGGCATTTGCCCTCCAAGTTACAGAATTTACAAATGGCTTGATTTATTTCTAAGTGTCTTAGTTTCAGTAACATCATTCTCTAGCCTGGAATTAAATACTTAAACACATTTGCATTGAGATGGTACTTTTTCTATCAGGCACCGAGGTACATTCCTTGGCTCTGATTAAGTCTTCTCTATGTGGGAATGAATGTTGTCATAATTGCAGTGGACAGGGTGAGTTCACCACGAGTCATGTTCTCAGAAGCTGTGGGCGTTTTGCTTTAGGAGGCAATAACAAGAACTTTTCTGTGTGGACTTGGACACAGTCCATGATTTGAACTACTTTAAATTCTGTCAGTAGAGGTCACAGTATAGTTTATGATTTTTTTTTAAATAAAAAAGGATGTGTATGGATGGGAAGGAGTAATGTGTAAGGAGATGTTCTCTGGTCAAACCAGTAACCTACCTACTGAATGTGACACTCAAGAGTAGATCATTTTTTTAACACATCTATCTCTATATGAGAAAATGTAGTAATCATTATTGTTTTGATCTTTAGCTTAAAAATGAGCAATTAACAATTAAAAATAATACATTTCAAATTTCAAAATTGCTATAGTTTCAATGTTTGTGTCCCCCCAAAAGCCGTATGTTGAAATCCTAATCCCCATTGTGAGGGTATGAGGAGGTGAGCCTCGGGGAAGTGAGTAGATCATGAAAGCAGAGCCTTCATGAATGGAATTAGTGCCCTTGTAAAAGAGACCTGAGGAAGCTCGTTTGCCCTTCCATCATGTGAGGACACAGTAAGAAGGCACTACCCATGAGTCAGAAAATGAGCCCTCATCAGACACTGAATCTGTGGGTGCCTTGATCCTGGACCTCTCAGCCTCCGGAACGGTGAGAAATAAATTTCGTTTATTTATAGGCTACCGAGCCTATGGTATTTTGTTATAGCAGCCCAAATGAACTAAGACAACAATGCTATTTAAATACACAAATATATTTCACGTATGAACTAATATTTTGACTCACCATCAAAAATATCAAATATCACAGGCTGGTGTGCATGCAGCGGTGTTTACAACTAATTGATCACAAGCAGTTGTAGATTTCTTTGTTCCTTTTCCACTCCCACTGCTTTACTTGGCTAGCCTAAAAACAAAAAAAAATAGATGCCACAGTTTCTACTTTACTTCACTGTTTTAAATTTAAAAACAAACACAAACTCCAATTGCTAACATAAAATGATAGAATTGAACCATCTCATGTTCTGTTTCTTTTGGTTTACAATCACTATGATATTATTGCTTATTTCTAATTTACTCTTTATTCTTAGGAATATGCAGTACCACAGTAATTAGAGACAAAAGTGGTGCCTAAACCAGCTCTCACAATTGTGAACCATTATAAAATTAATATCCGAACAAATACATGTGTCTCAATCCTCATGTTTTAGGGGCTGACTATATGTCTGGGAATTCTGGAAGCTGACTACCATTTAGACTGCAGTGTTTATTAAAGGATAAGTAATAACATTGTGCTAAATTGAAGCTCTTAATATATTATTACTAGGCAACCAAAACCACAGCTTTTGTTTAGACCTTAAACCTGCTCTGTCCAATACAATAGCCATTAGCTGCATGTAGCTACTGAGCACTTACAATGTAGCTAGTTCAAATTTAAATATGCTGTGAGTGGAAAATACACATCAGATTTCAAACTCTAAGCATTAAAAATTAGGTAAAATATTCTATTAATAATTTTTATATTGATTGCATATTAAAATGACAATGTCTTGGATATGTTGGGTTAAATTAAGTATATTATTAAAATTAATTTCACTTATTCTTTTTTTAATGTGGCTATTGGGAAATGTTTGTTATTAAATTTTTTATTAATACTTAGTAGATGTACATATTTTGAGGGTACACGTGACAATTTAATAATTCGTATAATTCACATAATTTGTAAAGATCAAATTCATGTAATTGAGATATCCATTACCTTAAATATTTGTCTTTTCTTCCTGCTAAATACTTTCTAATTATCCTCTTTTAGCTATTTTGAAATATACAATAGATTATTGTACACTATAGTCACTCTACTGATCTATCAAATACTAGATCTTATTTCTTCCATCAAACTCATATTTGTACACACACATTAATCAATCTCTGTTTGCCTCTCTCTCCTCAACCCTTTCTGGCTTCTGGTAAACATCAATCTACTCTCTATCTTCATGAAATCCATTTTTAAAGCTCACAAATATGAGAGAACATGCAAATTTTCTCTTTCTGCGCTTGGCTTATTTCACTTACCATAATGACCTCCAGTTTCATCCATGTTTCTTTAAATGACAGGATCTTGGCTATGTGCGGTGGCTCACACCTGTAATCCCAGCACTTTGGGAAGCCGAAGCAGATGGATTGCTTGAGTCCAGGAGTTTGAGAGCAGCGTGGGAAACATGGTGAAAACCTGTCACTAAAAAAATACAAAAATTAGTTGGGTGTGGTGACTCATGTCTCTGGTCCCAGCTACTTGGGAGGCTGAGGCGGGAGGATTGCTTGAGCCAAGGAGGCAGAGGTTGCAGTGAGCCAAGATTGTACCACTGCACTCCAGCTTGGGCGACAGAGACCCTGTCCAATAAATAAATAAATAAATGACGGGATCTCATTCTTTTTAACTGAATAGTATTCCATTGTGTATATACCACATTTTCTTCATCCATTTGTTCATTGATGGGCACTTAGGTTGATACCATATTTTGACTATTGTGAATAGTGTTATAATAAACATGGAAGTGCATATATCTCTTTGACATATTGATTCCCTTCTTTTTAGATACATACCTGGTAGTGGAACTGCTGGACTACTGGATCATATGGCAGTTCCATTTTTAGTTTTGTTCGTTTGTTTGTTTTTGAGACAAGGTGTTGCTCTGTTGCCCAGGCTGGAGAGCAGTGGCCTGATCTCGGCTCACTGCAACCTCTGCCTCCCAGGTTCAAGTGATTCTTGTGCCTCAGCCTCCTGAGTAGCTGGAATTACAGGCGTGCGCCACCATGCCTGGTTAATTTTTGTATTTTAGTAGAGACGGCGTTTCATCATGTTGGCCAGGCTGGTCTCGAACTCCTGACCTTAAGTGATCCACCTCCCTTGGCCTCACAAAGTGCTGGGATTACATGTGTGAGCCACCATGCCTGGCCTCCATTTTTAGGTTTTTTTAAGGAACCTCCATACAGTTTTCCACAGTGACTATATTAATTTACACTTCCACCAATGGTGTACAAGGGTTCCCTTTTATCTACATCCTCACCAGCATCTATTCATTATTTGTCTTTTTTATAAAAGCCATTTTAACTGGAGTGAGATGATATTTCATTGTAGTTTTCACTTGCATTTCTCTGATGATTGGTGATACCGAGCATTTTTTTTTATATACCCGTTGGCCATTTGTATGTCTTCTTCTGAGTAATGTTTATCCAGATCTTTTGTTCATTTTTAAAGTCAGGGTTTTTTTTGTTTGTTTGTTTTTGTTTTTGTTTCTGTTTTTGTTTTGCTATTGAGTTCTATGAGCTCCTTATATATTCTGGTCATCAGTCCCTTGTCAGATGGATAATTTGCAAATATTTTATCCCATTCTATGGTTGTCCCTTCATTTTAATGATTGTTTCCTTTGTTGTACAGGAGCTTTTTAGTTTGATGTAATACCATTTGTCTGTTTTTTGTTTCTGTTGTCTGTGCATTTTACGTCTTACACAAATTTTTTTTTTTTACCCAGACCAATGTTCTGGAAAACATTTCCTCAATGTTTTCTTCTAGTAGTTTCATAGTTTCAGGCCTTAGATCTAAGTCTTTAATCCATTTTGATTTGATTTTTGCATATGGTGAAAGATAGGGGTCTAGTTTCATTCTTCTAGATATGGTTATCCAGTTTTCTCAGCACTATTTATTGAAGAGACTGTCCTTTCCCCAATAAGTGTTCTTGGCACCAATAAAAAATCAGTTGGCTATAAATGTGTGGATTTATATCTGGGTACTTTACTCTGTTCCCTTGGTCTATGTGTCTGTTTTTATGCCAGTACCATGCTGATTTGATTACTATAACTTTGTAGTATATTTTGAAGTCAGGCAGTGTGATGCCTCCAGCTTTGGTCTTTTTGCTCAGGATTGCTTTGGCTATTTGGGATAATTTGTGGTTCCATAGAAATATTAAGATTTTGGGCCAGACACAGTGGCTCACACCTGTAATCCCAACACTTTGGAGGCCGAGGCAGGTGGATCACCTGAGTTCAGGAGTTTGAGACCAGCCTGGCCAACATGGTGAAACCTCATCTCTACTAAAAATACAAAAATTAGTTGGGGGTGGTGGCAGGTGCCTGTAATCCCAGCTACTCGGGAGGCTGAGGCAGGAGAATCGCTTGAGCTTGGAAAGCAGAGGTTGCAGTGAGTCGAGATCACGCCATGGCACTCCAGCCTGGGCGACAGAGTGAGACCGTCTCAAAAAAAAAAAAAAAAGAAAAGAGAAGAAAAGAAATGTTAAGATTATTATTTTTATTTCTGTGAAGAATGTCATCAGTATTTTTATAGGGGTTACGTTGAATGTGTAAATTGCTTTGGGAAGTATTGTCATTTTAACAATATTAATTCTTCCAACCCATGAACATGGACTATCTTTCCACTTTGTGTGTGTGTGTTCTTCAATTTCTTTCATCAACATATCGTAGTTTTCCTTGCATAGATCTTTCACTTGTTTGGTTAAACTGACTCCTGGGTTTTTAAAATATTATTTGTAGCTATTATAAATGGATTGTTTTCTTGATTTCTTTTTCAGATTGTTTGCTGTCAGCATATAGAAATACTGATTTTTGTATGTTGATTTTTTTTCTACTGCAACTTTACTGAATTATTTATCAGTTCAAACACTTTTTTGGTGGCATCTTAAGATTGTCTATGTATAAGATCATGTTGTCTGTGAACAAAACTAACTTCACTTCTTCCTTTCCAACCTGAATGCATTTCATTTCTTTCTCATGCCTAATTGCTGTGCCCAGGACCTCCAGTGCTATGTTTAATAAGATTGGTGAGAGGTGGTATCCTTGCCTCGTTCCAGATCCTAGAGAAAAGGTTTTTATTTTTTCCACTCATTATATTAGCTGCAGATTTGCCATACATGGCCTTTATTATTTTGAGGTATTTTCCTTCTATACCTAGTTTGTTGATGGTTTTTATGATAAAAAGATGCTGAATTTTATTGAATGTTTTTTCATTATCTCTTGAAATGATCGTATGGTTTTTGTTCTTGGTTCTGCTAATGTGATGTATCATGTTTATTGATTCGCATATGTTGAACCATCATCCTTCCATTCCTGGGATGAATCACACTTGATCATGATAGGTGATCTTTTTTAATGTGTGGTTGAATTCGGTTTGCTAGTATTTTGTTGAGGATTTTTATATCTATGTTCACCAGTGATATTGGCCTATAGTTTTCTTTTTTTGTTGTGTTCTTACCTGGTTTTGGTATCAGGTAATTCTGGCCTCATTGAATGAGTTTGGAAGTGTTCCCTCCTTCTCCATGTTTTTGAACAGTTTGAGTAGAATTGGTGTTAGTTCTTTTTTAAATGTTTGATAGAATTCAACAGTGTAGCCATCAGGCTCTGGGATTTTCTTTGATGGGAGACCTTTTATTACAGCTTTAATCTTATTACTCGTTATTGGTTTATTAAGTTTTCTATTTCTTCAAGGTTCAATATTGGTAGGTTGTACATGTCCAGGAATTTATCAATTTCTTCTAGATTTCCTAACTTGTTGGCATATAGTTGCTCATAATAGGCTTTAATGATTCCTTTTACTTTTGTGATCTCAGTTGTTACGTCTCCTTTTTTGTTTCTGATTTTATTTATTTGGGTCTTCTCTCTTTTTCTGCTAGGTAGTTTAGCTAAAGGTTTGTTTATTTTGTTTATCTTTTCAAAAACCAACTTTTCATTTTGTGAATCTCTTATTTTTTTTTAGTCCCTACGTCATTGGTTTCTGCTCTGATCTTTATTCTTTCTTTTCTTCTATTGATTTGGGGTTTCATTTGTTCTTGCTTTTCTAGTTCCTTGAGATGCATTGTTAGGTAGTTTGTTTGAAGTATTTCTACTTTTTTGATATAGGCATTTATTGCTAACATCTTCCCTCTTAGTACTGCTTTTGCTATATCCCAGTACTGCTTAGTACTACTTTTGTATTTTGGTATGCTGTATTTTCATTTTCATTTGTTTCAAACAATTTTTAAATCTCCTTAATTTCTTCATTGACTCATTGGTCATTTGGGAACATGTTGTTTAATTTCCATGTGTTTGTGTGTTTTCCAGGATTCCTCTTGTTAATGATTCTTAATTTTATTCCATTGTAGTCAGAAAAGACACTTGATATGATATCTACTTTTTTGAATTTGTTGAGACTTGTTTTGTGGCCTAAGGTATGGTCTATTTGTGGAATGTTCCATGTGCTCATAAAAAGAATGTGGTATTCTGTAGCGCTTGGGTGAAATGTTATTTAAATGTCAGACCTATTTGGTCTAGTGTGTAGTTTAACTCCAATATTTTTCTGTTGATTTTCTGGCTGGCTGATCTGTCCATTATTGAGAGTGCGGTGTTGAAGTCCCCTACTATTATGGCATTGCAGTCTATCTCTCCCTTTAGAACTATTAATGTTTGCTTTACATACGTGGGAGCTCCAGTGTTGGGTGCATAGATATTTATAATTGTTATAGCCTCTCGGTGAATTGACCTATTTATCACTATATAGTGACCTTCTTTGTCTCTTCTTACATTCTTTGACTTGTACTCTATTTTATGTAATACAAGTATAGCTACTCCTGCTCTTTTATGCTTTCCACTTACATGGAATATTTTTTTTCCATCCTTTCACTTTCAGTCTGTGTGTCTTTGTAAGTGAAGTGGGTTTTTTATAAGCAGCATACAGTTGATCTTGTTTATCCATTCAGCCACTCCATATGTTTTCATTAGAGAATTGATTAACCTTCAGTATTATTATTGATATTACTTATCAATCCCTACTGGACTTACTACTGCCATTTTGTTGCTTCTTTTCTGGTTGTTTTATAACTCCTCTCTTCCATTCTTCCTTTCCTACTGTGTATTTTTGTGGTTAAGTGACTTTCTCTGATAATATGTTTTAATTTGTCTCTGGATTTTTTGTTTGTTTTGTTTTTGTTTTTGTTTTTGAGATGGAGTCTTGCTCTGTTGCCCAGGCTGGAGTGCAATGGCGCAGTCTAGGTTCACTGCAACCTCCACCTCCCAGGTTCAAGCTATTCTCCTGCCTCAGCCTCCCAAGTAGCTGGGATTACAGGCACACACCACCACACCCGGCTAATTTTTGTGTTTTTAGTAGAGACGGGGTTTCACCATGTTGGTCGGGCTGGTCTCAAACCCCTGACTTCATGATCCATCTGCCTCGGCCTCCCAAAGTGCTGGGATTATAGGCATGGGCCACCATGCCCAGCTTTCTCTGTTTTTTTTTTTTTTTTTTAAGTAACTCTGTTATCGGTTTTAGTATTGTGGTTACCATGAGGGTTACAAAAAACATTTTATAGATATAACAAGTTATTTTAAAGAGATGAAAACTTATCTTAGATCACAAAGAAAAGAATAGAGGCTCATGCCTGTAATCCAAGCACTCTGACAGGCCGGCCGAGGTGAGGTGATCATTTGCAGCCACGAGTTTTGAGACTACCCTGGTCAACATAGTGGACCCCATCTCTACAAAATATTTTTAAAAAATAGCTGGATGGGGTGGTGTACACTTGTAGTCCTAGCTACTCAGGAGGCTGAGGCAGGAGGATTGTTTGAGCCCAGGAGCTCGAGGCTGCAGTGAACTATGGATCATGCCACTGCACTCCAGCCTGGGCAACAGAGCAAGACACTGTCTCTAAAAAAAAAAAAAAAAAAAAAAAAAAAAATTAAAAAAACCTCTGCAAAATCTCTACATTTTAACTCCATCAGCCCCACATTTTTACCTTAAGTTTTTGCAATTTACTTATTTTTATATTGTCTATCTCTTAATGGGAAATTTAAAATAACACATGGCTTGCATTATATTTCTATTGGAGAGCACTGCCGTAGACTGACAAAAGATTTTTGAGGGAGGAGTATTTTATCACTGAAATTGTTTAGAATTGCCAATGCAATAAAAAGCAGACTGACTTCAAGTTGGCTTTAATACTGTTTTTAGATTCCCTATAGACAATCACCAAGTTATTGATTGCACTTGAGGCCTGATGGCCCCACTGCTCCTCCCTTGGTATGCCACTCAATCAAACCAGCCTAGCTCACCTAACGGGAGGATCCTCACCTTACCCACAGACTGTAGCTGGGCACTCAGTTCTCTCATGGGGTCCTTGGCCCCTTTCTCCACTGTCCCTTCAGTTTTCCTGCCATCTTCACTTCTATTTTTAGGTTTTGTTAACATTGTTTCTGCTCATCTCAATGTTCTATCTGAAATGCTTCAGCATCTTTCTCTTCCAGTTGAAGATTTCTCCCTCAAATCTTTCTCTAAGAATCCAGTCCAGGGATCTCTTCTATTCCCACTCTCTCCCCTGTTTTCTCTCATTTGTTCAGGCAAGCATGGTCTGTGCTATTCATTAAAGTAGACAAATGGTACTTTGTCGTTGCTCAAAAAATATTATTAGTGTGAATATCTCATCTCTCCAACCACTTGAGAATCTCTTAAGTAGCTTGGTTTGAAATTTACATGCCTTTTTCATCTCATTGAGGGTCTAGCATGGTGTTATGACATTTTATATGTTCAATAGATATTTGAATGAATGAATGAATGAATGGCATCACAAGTTAAATTCATTAAGATTAGTTCCTATGTGAGTGACAGATCACTCAAAATAACACACATTTGCACAAGATAGAAGTTTATTTTCCTGTTATATAAATGTCTTGGTAGGTGGCACAGAGCTCTTTTGGTACTGAACTGTGTAGGGTGTCTTGGCTCCTACCAGCTTCTGTTTTGCCATTCCTAGGATATGGCCCTCAACCTTATGGTTCAAGAGAGCATCTTACACAATAGCATGAAAAAGAATAAAATAGGAATAAATTTAACAAAAAAGTGCAAGACTTGTACACTGGAAATTACAAAACATCATTGAAAAAAATTAAAGAAGACCTAAATAAGTGGAAAGACAACCTGTATTTATGGATCAGAAGATTTAATATTGTTAAGCTCGCAATACTCCCCAAATTGATCTATAGACTCAACACAATCCCTACCAATGTTCAAAATGACTTCTTTGCAGAAATTGACAAACTGATCCTAAAATTCATATGGAAATTTAAAGGACTGAGAATAGTCAAAATGATCTTTAAAAAGAACAAAGTTGAGAAACTCAAACTTCCCAATTTCAATATTTACTACAAAGCTAAAGTAATCAAGACAATGTGGTTCAGGCACAAGAATAGACATACAGAAGTCAAAAAAAGATGAAAGAAACCTTACTGATGGGGAAAACAACTCAGGTGGCAGTGGATTTCTTATCAGAAACCATTTAGATAAGAAGAAAATGACAAAAAAATAATAATTTCAAGTGCTAAAACAAAAGAACTGTTAACCCAGAATGCTATATCCAGTGAAAATACACTTCAGGAATAAAGGGAACATCAAGACACTTTCAGATAAAGGAAAACTAAGAGAATTTGTCACTAGCAGACCTACATTTAAAAAGAATGGCTAAAGGAAGTTCTTGAAAAAAAAAACAGAAATGATAAAAGAAAGAATCTCAAAACATCAGCAAGTAATGAAAATAAGGGGAAGAGTAACAATAAATATAATAGACTTTTCTTCTCTTGAGCTTTCTATATTTTGTTTGACTTTTGAATCAAAAAAGATAACATTATGTGATGTGGTCCTCAATGTATGTAGAGGAAATATTTCAGGCAATTATAAACAGAGGAGGGTATAAAGACTTGCAGGGAGGTAAGATTTCTATACTTCACTCAAAGTGGTAAAATGTAGACACTAGAAGGCTGTGATAACCGATGGGAGTATAACGTAATGCCTAGGGCAACCGCTAAAAATCTGTACCAAGAAATAAATTCAAAAATAATATAGAATCTGGGGACAGAAGTTGGAGATGCTACTGTTATCTAGTGAGTAGAGGCCAGGAATGCTGCAAAACATCTTGCAATACACAGGACAGTCCCCCACAACAAAGAATTATGTCAACAGTGCTGAGGCTGAGAAACTCTGGCCTATACTTTATCCGATGCTGAATATTGTCATTTTTAAAATAACATTGCTTTTTTTCTCTTTTGTTTTGTATTTATGTTTTCCTCTTACCTTCTCTCTATGTTGTCAGTGATAACTGATTTACTGCAACTATACCACTTTGTTAGTCTTTTTAATCTTTCCAATCTGGTAATTTGAAAAAGGATATCTTATTTTATTTTATATCTCTTGAAGAGAATAGAATTATTTTTACAGGTGCAGTGGCTCCTGCCTGTAATCCCAGCTATTTGGGAGGCTGAGACTGGAGGATCACTTGAGCCCAGGAGTTGAAGACCAGCCTGGGCAACATAGTGAGACCCCATCTCTAAAAAATATTTTTTAAATTAGCTAAGCATGGTGGTTTCATTGCTATGCATAGAATATCCAGTTTTCCCAGCACCATTTATTGCAGAGACTGTCTTTTCTCCAGCGTATGTTCTTGGCACCCTTTGTTGAAAAATGAGTTCACTGTAGGTATGTGGATTCATTTCTAGGTTCCCTATTCTGTTCCATTAGTCTATGTGTCTGTGTTTATGCCAATATCATGCTGTCTTGGTTATGATAGCTCTGTATGATAATTTGAAGTCAGATAATGCGTTTCCTCCAGTTTTCTTCTTTCTGCTTAGGATAGCTTTGGCTATTCTGGGTCTTTCGTGGCTCCACATAAATTTTAGGATTGTTTTTTCTATTTCTGTGAAGAATGTCATTGGTATTTTGATAGGGATTGCATTGAATCTGTAGATTGCTTTGGGTAGCATGAATATTTAAATAATATTGATTCTTCCAGTTTATGAACATGGAATATCTTTCCATTTTTATGGTGTCCTGTTCAATATCTTTCATCAGTATTTTATAGTTTTCATTATAGAGATTTTCCACTTCTTTGGTTAATTCCTAGGTATTTAATTTTATTTGTGGCTATTGTAAATGGGATTACTTTTTAATTTTATTTTCCAGAGTATTCACTGTTGGCATATAGAAATGCTACTGATTTTTTATGTTGATTTTGTATCCTGAAACTTTACTGAATTGTTTATCACTTTTAATAGTCTTTTGATGGAGTCTTTATATTTTTCCAAATATAAGATCATATTATCTGCAAACAAGGATAATTTGACTTCTTCCTTTCCAATTTGGATGCCCTTTATTTTGTTCTCTTGTCTGATTGCTCAAGCTAGGACTTCCAGTAGTATGTTGAATAACAGTGGTGACAGTGGGCATCCTTGTCGTGTTTCAGATCTTGGAGAAAGACTTCCAATTTTTCCCCATTCAGTATGATACTAGCTGTGTTTCTGTCCTATATGGTTTTTATTATGTTGAAGTATGTTCCTTCTATACCCAGTTTTTTAAGGGTTTTTTATCATGAAATGATGTTGAATTTTATCAAATGCTTTTTTCAGCATCAATTGAAATGATCATATGGTTTTTGTTCTTCATTCTGTTGATATGATGTATCACATTGATTGATTTGTGTATGTTGAACGAGTCTTGCATTGTGATTAATCCCACTTGGTCATGATGAATGACGTTTTTAATATATTGTTGAATTTGGTTTATTAGTATTTTGCTGAGAATTTTGGCATCAATATTCATCAGGGATGCAATTTTGTTACTTGTTATTGGTTGTATGTGTCTAGGAATTTGTCCATTTCTTTCTTTTTTTTGAGACAGGGTCTTACTCTATTGTTCAGGCTGGAGTGCAGTGGTGCAATCACAGCTCACTGCAGCCTCAACCTACCCAGGCTTCAGGTGATCCTCCCACCTCAGCCTCCTGAATAGCTGGGACTACAGGCTCATGCCACCACACCTGATTAATTTTTGTATTTTTTGTAGAGATGGGGTCTCACTATATTGCCCAGACTGGTCTCAAACTCCTGGGCTCAAGTGGCCTTTCAAAGTGCTGGGATTACAGGTGCAAGCCACCACACCTGGTCGAAATTTGTTGGTTTCTTCTAGATTTTCCAGTATACTCGCATATAGTTCCTCAAAGTAGCCACTAATGATCTTTTGAATTTCTGTGGTATCAGTTATAATGTTTCCTTCAGCTCTGATTTTGATTATTTGGATTGTCTCTCTTTTTTTCTTAGTCTGGCTAAAGGTTTTCTTTTTTTAACTTTTCAAAAAACCAACTTTTTGTTACATTGATCTTTTGTATTGTTTTCTTCATTTCGATATCATTTATTTCTGCTCTGATCTTTATTATTTCTTCTCTTCTACTAATTTTGGGGTTGGTTTGCTCTTGCTATTCTAGTTCTATAAGATGTATTGTTAGGTTGTTTATTTGAAGCTTTTCTTCTTTTTGGATGTAGGCACTTATAACTGTAAACTTCCCTCTTAGTCACTGTATCACATAGGTTTTGGTATGTTTTGTTTCCATTACGTGTTTCAAGAAATTTTTCAATTTCCTTCTTAATTTTTTCATTGACCCACTGGTCATTCAGGAGTATATTGTTTAATTTCCATGTGTTTGTATAGTTTCCAAAATTTCTCTGTTATTGATTTGTAGTTTTATTACATTGTGGTCAGAGAAGATGCTTGATATTATTTCAATTGTTTGAATGTTTTAAGACTTGTTTTGTGACCTAGCATGTGGTCTATCCTTGAGAATGATTCCTTTGCTGAGAAAAAGAATGTATATTCTGTAGTTGTTGAATAAAATGCTCTCTAAATATCTATTAGATCCTTTTGGTCTATAGTGTAGATTGAATCTGATGTTTCTTTGTTGATTTTCTGTCTGGAAGGCTCTAGCTATTATTGTATTGGGGTTGATCTCTCTTTTTAGCTCTAAAAATATTTGCTTTATACACCTGGGTGCTCCAGTGTTGAGTGCATATATATTTAAAATTGTTATATCCTCTTCCTGAATTGACCCCTTTATGATTGTATAGTGACCTTCTTTGTCTCTTACAGTTTTTATCTTGATATCTATTTTGTCTGATATGAGTGTAGCTACTCCTGCTCTTTTTTGGTTTCCATTGGCATGGAATATTTTTTTCATCCCTTTATTTTCAATCCGTGTGTATTTTTATAGGTGAAGTGTGTTTTTTGTAGGCAACAGATCAATGGGTCTTTTTATCCATTCAGCCAGTCTATGTGTTTTGATTGGCGAGTTTAGTCCATTTATATTAAATGTGATTATTGATAAGTAAGGACTTACTCCTGCCATTTTGTTATGTGTTTTCAGTTGTTTTGTGGTCTTCTCTCCCTTTTTTCTTTCTTCTTGTCTTCCTTTTAGAGCAGGTGATTTTCTCTGGTGATACGATTTAGTTTCTTGCTTTTTGTTTTTTGTGTATCCATTGTACATTTCTTTATTGGAGATTACTATGAGGCTTGCAAATACTATCCTACAACCCATTATTTTAAGCTGCTAAGAACTTAACACTGTTTGTATAAACAAATAAGCAAGCAAAAAGAAAACTAATACTCTATGCCTTCACATTTTCACATTGTCCCCCTGCTTTTTAACTTTTTATTGTTACTATTTATATCTTATCATACTATGTCTTGAAAAGTTGTAGTTATTATTTTTTATTGGTTCATCATTTAGTCTTTCTACTTAAGAGTAGTTTACACACCACAATTACAGTGGTATCATATTCTTTGTTTTTCTGTGTACTTACTATTACCTGTGAGTTTTGTACCTTCAGGTGATTTCTTATTGCTCATTAATGTCCTTCTCCTTCTGACTGAAACATTCTCTTTCACATTTCTCGTAAGACAGGTTTGGTATCAATGAAATCCCTCAGCTTTTGTTTGTCTGAGAAAGTCTTTATTTCTCCTTCATGTTTGAAGGACGTTTTTGCTGAATGTACTATTCTAGGGTAAGAGGTTTTTTTCCCTCAGTATTTTCTTTTTTCTTTCTTTCTTTCTTTCTTCTTCTTTTTTATTTATTTATTTCTTTTTTAGATGGTGTTTCACTCTTGTTGCCCAGGCTAGAGTGCGATGGTGCAATCTCGGCTCACTGCAACCTCTGCCTCCTGGGTTCAAGTGATTCTCCTGCCTCAGTCTCTCTAGTAGCTGGGATTACAGGTGGATGCCACGATGACCAGCTAATTTTTGGATTTTTAGTAGAGACGGGGTTTCACCATGTTGGTCAAGGCTGGTTTCAAACTCCTGGCCTTAGGTGACCTGGCCGCCTTGGCCTCCCAAAGTGCTGGGATTACTGATGCAAGCCACTGCGCCTAGCCTCCTTCAGTATTTTCAGTATGTCACGCCACTCTCTCCTGGCCTGTTAGGTTGCCAATGAAAAGTCAGCTGCCAGACATATTGGAGTTCTATTGTATGTTATTTGTTTCTTTTCTCTTGCTGCTTTTAGAATCCTTTCTTTATCCTTGACCTTTGGGAGTTTGATTATTATTAAATGCCTTGAGGTAGACTTCTTTGTGTTAAATCTGCTTGGTGTTCTGTAGCCTTCTTGTACTTGAATATTGATTTCTTTCTCTCTAGGTTTAGGAAGTTCTGTGTTATTATCCCTTTGAATAAACTTTCTACCCCATCTCTTTTTCTAACTCCTCTTTAAGGCCAATAACCCTAGATTTGCCCTTTTGAGGTTATTCTCTAGATCCTGTAGGCATGCTTCACTTTTTAAAATTCTTTTTTCTTTTGTCTTCTCTGACAGTGTATTTTCAAATAACTTGTCTTCAGGTTCACTAATTCTTTCTTCTGCTCAATCAGTTCTGCTATTAAGAGTCTGATGCATTCTTCAGTATACCAATTGCATCTTTCAGCTCAAGAATTTCTGTTTGATTCTTTTAAATTATTTCAATCTGTTACATTTATCTGATAAAATTCTGAATTATCTGTGTTATCTTGAATTTCTTTGAGTTTCCTCAAAAAAGCCATTTTGTATTCTGTGTCTGAAAGGTCACATATGTGTTTCTCCAGGATTGGTCCCTGGTGCCTTATTTACTTCATTTGGTGAGGTCACGTTTTCCTGGACTGTCTTGATACTTATAGATGTTCGTCTGTGTCTGGGCATTGTAGTTTTTGTAGTCTGAGCTTGTTTGTACATGTCCTTCTTGGAAAGGCTTTCCAGATACTTGAAAGGACTTGAGTGTTGTGATCTAATCTGTACCGCTTTAGGGGGGACCCCAAGCCCAGTAACAGTGTGGTTCTTGCAGACTCATAGAGGTACTGCCTTGATGGTCTTCGACAAGATCCATAATTCTCTGGATTACCAGGCAGAGACTCTTGTTCTCATCCCTTACTTTCTTCCATACAAATGGAGTCTCTCTCTGTTCTGAGCCACCTGGAGCTGGAGCTGGAGTGACACAAGCACCCCCGTGGCTACCACCACTGTTACTGTGCTGAATCACACCTGATGCCAGCACAGTGCTGGATTTTGCCCAAGGCCCACTGTAACCACTCCCTGGCTTACACCTATGTTTGCTCAAAGTCCTTGGCCTCTACAATCAGCAGGTGGCAAAGCCAGCCAGGCCTGTGTTCTTCCCTTGAAGGTAGCGAGCTCCCCCAAGGACCTGGGCAGGTCCAGAGTTGCCGTCAAAACTTTAGAGTAAAAAACCTTAGAAGTCCACCTGGTGTTCTATTGTACTGCAGCTGAGTTGGCACTCAAACCACAAGACACAGTCCTTCCCATTCATCCTGCTCCTTTCCAAAGGCATAGGATCCTCACCTCATGACCACTGCTACCATAGGCCTCTGGGGACTACTGCCGATGCTCCCTTCAAGGCCCAAGGGCTCCTCAATCTCCTTGTAGAGAACGCTGCCTGACCTGGGGACTCACTCTTCAGGGGAGTAGCCTCCCCTCTGGCCCAGAGCAGGTCCAGAAATGCCATCCAAGAGCCAAGTCCTGGAATCAGGGACCCCAAGAGCCTGCTTGGTGCTCTACCCGCTTAGTTGCCAAGCTGGTACCTAAGGTGCAAGACAAAGTTCCCTTGACTTTTCCCTCTGCTTTTCTCGGGTAAGAGGAATCTTGCCCCATAGCCACCACAGCTAATGTGCTGAGTCTCACATGAAGCCAGCAAGCCTCAGTGTCTCACCCAAAGACACTTGATGTAGTACCTGAGTATCGCTGCTGGTTATTCAAGGCCCAAGGACTCTTCAGTTAGCGGGTGATGAATCCTGCCAGGACTGGGTCCTTCCCTTCAAGGCAGCGGGTTCGCTTCTGGCCTAGGGTGTGTCTAGGAATGTCCAGGAGCTAGGGCCTGGAAAGGGGGCCTCATGACTCTGACCCATGCCCTATTCTGCTGTGACTGAGCTGGCATCTAAGATGCAAGACAAAGTCTTCCCCACTCTTTCATCTCCTCTCCTCAAGTGGAAGGAAAGGGTCTCTTTGGAGCCTTGAGCTGCACAGCCTGGGGCTAGGGGAGGGGTGATGCCAGCAATCGCTTAGCTGCCCCGGCTGGTATCTCAGTAGGTTGTGTCCCCCCTAGTCCACTGGCTCTGTGCTCAGTTCAGCACTAGGACTCACCTAGGAGTTGCAGTCCTTGTGGGATAGACTGCCTTTCAAGTTTATTTGGGGCCTCAGAGCACTTTAGCTAGTTGTGGCAAGGCTTGCCAGAACTCAAGTTCTGACCACTGGGATCTGTGATTCTCCTTTGGCTTGGGCTGGTTTAAATGCACCCTCCATGGGCAAGCATCAGCGACATTTGGTCTGGTTTTGCTTCGTGCTATAACAAAGGCAGCACTGAGTTCAATGACTCACAATTGCTGGCTCTCCCTCTCCTCAGGGGACAAAAACACCATCCACACCACACCCTGGCTGCCAGGGGATGGGGGAGATGGGAGGAGTGGCATGGGCGATTCAAGACTGTTTTATCTACATCTTTAGTGCCTCTTTCAGTGATATGAAGTTAAAACTAGGTACTGTGAGTGCTCACCTCATTTTTGGTTCTTACAAAGGTGCTTTTTGTGTGTGTGGATAGTTGCTAAATTAGTATCCTTGCAGGGGAGATGATCAGTGGGGCCTTCTATTCCACCATCTCAAGCCACCCCCATTTTTCTATTTTTTGTAAAGAACAGGGGTCTCACTATGTGGTTCAGGCTGGTCTCAAACTCCTGGTCTCAAGTGATTCTCTTGCCTTGGCCTCCCATAATGCTGGGATTACAGGAGTGAGCCACGACACTCAGCCCTGAATTTGTAACTTTAAAACTCCCAAGAAAGTAATCCTCAGGCCCATATGAATTCTACCAAACATAAATTTCAAGTGACATCTATCAAACCTTTAGAAAAGATTTAGCACCAAATCTACAAAATATTTTCCAAAAGAATAGAAAAGGAGGAAACATCTCCCAACTGATTTTATCAGGCCTATATTATTCTGATGCCAAAACCAGAAAAAAATAAAACTGCAGACAAATAACCATCATGAATCTAGGCACAAAAGTACTTAAGAAAATATTAGCAAATAGAATTGAGCAACATATAAAATAATTACACATTATGAACAAAGGAGATTTATCCCAGAGATATAAGGCTGGTTCCATATTTGAAAATCAATCCACATAAGCCCTCATTTAAATCTAGAGAAGAAAAATTATATGATCATATCAATTGATGCAGAAAAAGTACTTGACAAAATTTAACACCCAAATTATTGAAGATTTTATTGAAGGTGGTGGAATAAGGAATTTCAAAAGTCTGTTCTTCCATAAAAGCAATGGAAAAACTGGCAAAAAATCAACTTTTTTAGAACTCTGGAAACAAGCAGAAGCTTGCAATGACCAGCCCAGTGCTTAATCAAGAAAAACAAGTTGAATCTCAGTAAGAACAGCAAACTGCGTGGCATGTTAACTTACCCTATTCCCATCCTTCACTCCCAACCTCAGTGGTAGCCTGGAAAATAATACTCTGCCTTCTAGTGCTGGTGTGGGAAAGAGTAGAACAGATTGCATTCACAAGAATCATAATCATTTCCTCTGACCCATCTGAAAGGCCAGCTAAAAAGCTTGCCTTTATCTTGCCTGCCACTAAATTTGAACAGTTTGTTAAAAAGTTAAACATAGAATTGCTATATGACCCAGCACTTCCACTCCTAGGTATATGCCCAAGAGAATTGAAAACATATCTTTATATAAAAACTCAAATGTGAATGTGCATAGCAGCATTATTCATAATAGCCAAAAAGTGGAAATAACTCAAATGATGAATAATGATGAACAGCTCAAATTATGATAATGATGAAAAGTAGAAATAGCTAAACTGATGAATGAATAAACAAATTTTGGTATAGCCATACAATGGAATATTATTTAGCCATTAAAAGAAATGAAGCATTGATATATGCTACAACATGGATGAAGTTGAAAACATTATGCTAAGTGAAAGAAGCCAGACAAAAAAGATACATATTGTATGATTCCATGTACATGAAATATCCAGGATAAATTCATAGACAGAAAGCATATTAGTGGTTGTCAGGGGCTGAAGGGTAGGGGAAATGCGAAGTGACTGCTTAATGGCTCTTAATACCTTTTGAGGTATTAAGAGTGTTCTGAAATTGGACAGTGATGTTGGTTGAACAGTATTGTGTTTATACTAAAAAACACTAAACACTGAATTGTACACTTTAAAATAGTTAAAATAATGAATTTTTATATGTAAATTTTGTTTCCTAAAAATGATGCAAAAACAATTCAACACCCATACATGATTAAAATGCTCAGAAAACTGGCTGGGCACGGTGGCTCACACCTGTAATCCCAGCACTTTGGGAGGCCAAGGAGGGTGGATCACCTGAGGTCAGGAGTTCAAGACCAGCCTGGCCAACATGGTGAAACCCCATTTCTACTAAAAATACAAAAATTAGCTGGGTATGTTGTCACATGCCTGTAATCCCAGCTACTTGGGAGGCTGAGCGGGAGAATCGCCTGAACCTGGGAGGCAGAAGCTGCAGTGAGCCGAGATCCCACCACTGCACTGCAGCCTGGGTGACAGAGCGAGACTCCATCTCAAAAAAGTAAAATAAAATAAAATAAATAAAATGCTCAGAAAACTAAGAACAGAGGAGCACTTCTTCAATTTAATAAAAAACATCTTCAAAAACCCTGTAGCTGACATCATACACAATGGTGAAAGACTGAATGCTTTCCTCTTAAGTTCAAAAGCAAGGCAAAGATGTCTGTTCTCATCGCTCTTATTCAGCATAATACTAGAATCCTAGTAAGTGCATTAAGACGATAAAAGCCATACAGATCAGGAAGGGATAAATAAAAACATCCCTATTTTTCGATGATATAATGGTCTACATAGAAAATTTCAAGGATTCTACATAAAAACTCCTGGATAGTTCTTTCTAATAACTGAGTAATAATCAACAACTGGAAGCAATCTAAATGTCCTTCATTAGATGAATGGTTAGACAAACTGTGGTATAGCCGTACCATGGAAGACTTCTCAGCCATAAAAGGGAACAAACTATTGATACATGCAACTTATATGGCTCGCAAGAGCATTTTGCCAAGTGAAAAGGGTCAATCTCAAAGGTCACATACTGTATGATTTCATTTATATAACATTCTCAAAATGATAAAACCATAGAGATGTTGAGCAGATTTGTAGTTACCAGGAGTTAGGCATGGTGGATGGGAAGGGAATGGGTGTGACTATAAACGGTAGGTAGGAGGCAGATCTTGGTAATGATGGAACTGTTCTGTGTCTTGATTGTGATGGTGAGGTTACACAAATCAATGCACGTGATAAATGGCATAAAATTATACATACACATTGTACCAATGTCAGTTTCCTGGATTTGATATTGTACTATGGTTACCTAAGATGTAACCACCGGGAGAAACTGGGTGAAGGGTACATAGCAATTCTCTTTATTATTTTCACAACTTTCTGTGAACTACAATTACTTAGAAATAAAAAGTTAAAATTGTGAAATAAGCTAAAATGAAAAGTAATGAGCTAAGCATTGAACTTAAAAAGTTAATAAAAGAGAAACAGGATAAACCCAAGGAAAAGAGATAATAAAGCTAAATAATAAAAGAGAAGACAGGTTGGATATGGTGGCTAACACCTCTAATACCAGTGCTTTGGGAGGCTAAGGTGGGAAGATTGCTTGAGACCAGGAGTTTGAAACAAGCCTGGGCAATATAGCAAGACCCTTTCTCTACAAAAAGTTTTTAAAGTTACCTGGCACATGCCTGTAGTCTTAGCTACTCAGGAGGCTGAGGCGAGAAGATCTCTTGAGCTCAGGAGTTTGAGGTTAGAGTGAGCTATGATCACACCACTGCACTTTAGCCTAGGCACAGAGCAAGACCCTGTCTCTGAAAAAAAGCCAAAAAAACAAAAGACAGACAACAAAGAGGATCAACAAAGTCAAAAACTGGTGTATTGAAGAGATAATACTATGAAAATTTTAATGCCAATATATTTAGGACTTGAAAAAGGCAAAACTCCTAGGAAATATAACCAACGCTAACTGACTCAAAGAAAAACAGCAATCTTGAGTAGTCCTATAAACAATGAGGGAATAAAATCAATATGTAAAACATCATGCCCCGATTATTTTGTTGTCAAGTTCTACTAAGCATTTAAGGAAGAAATCATTCCAATATTATAAACATTCTTCCAGGGAATAGAAATAGAAAGAAAACTCTCTAGCTCTCCAACTGCTTTGAGAGCTGTGTTATATACAACCTCCATAGCAAAAACAGAAAAGTATAAGCAAAGAATACTACAGAACAATTTCACTCACCAATGCAGATATAAAAACCTAAACAAAATATATACAAACTGAATCCAGCAATGAAGAGACAGAAAACATTACAACTAAGCTGTGCTTATCCCAGGAAGGTAAAGTTAATTTAATTTTAGAAAATCCATTATTTTTATTCACTGATAAAAACAGAAAAAACAAATTATCTTAACAAATACAGTACAAGCATTCAATGTAATTCAATGCCTATTTGGAATAGAATTGCCTAACAATCTAGGAATAACAGATACCTAATAAAATTTATTTACCAAACACCTAAAATCAACCTAATACCTAAATCTGAAACATGAGAACATTACCTTAAAAATTAAATCAAGAACAAAACAAGGATTATTACTGCCTCTATTCAACATCTAAGTAGAGATTCTGTCCAGTTAAGTAAAATGATAGCAGAAATTAAAAACTCAGGGGTGAAATTCAAGGACAAAAAGAAGAAAAATAGTGAGGAAAGAAACGTGAAAAAATTAAACAACCAGACAAAGTGGTAACAATACTTGAAAAATGTGAGTTATAGAAAAGAATGCTGAAATCAGAGGTGGGAAAATTATCACTGAAAGAATAAAAAAAAATTTTCTCCAAACTCAGGGACGTGAATTGTCAGATAAAAGGAGCCTGCCTAGAACACAGCACAGTGGGAGAAAATAGGCTTACATCAAGATAACTTCAACACAATGGGAATAAACAGAAGTTTCTAGAAGAGAAAAAATAGATTTTATACAAAGGATCAGATAGGAGAATGGCTCTATTCTTCTTAGCAGCAAAGGAGGCAAGAAAACAATGAAGCAATGGCTCTAAAATTTTGAAGGAAAATTATTTTCATGCTACAATTTTTATTCAACTAAACTATCATTTTAGAGTGAGTAAATAAAGGTATTTGTAGACATGCAAGGTCTCAAATTACTTGTTCCCCAACCACAGTTTCCCAAGAAGCCACTGGAGGAGGTGCTCACCAAAATATGAAGAGTAAATCAAGACATAGGAAGATATAAGACACAGGGAACAGGAGATTCAATGTAGTAAACAGATTAAGGGAGTTCCCAGGTAGCTGGTAAAGGGATATCTTGGGATGACAGCAGTGCACTGGACATGTGCAGCCAGTCCAGATTGGAGCAGGAGACTCAAGCGCTAAGCATACTGAGGGATGCCATTACCAAGTTGCCCATTGCCTTTGCACCATCTTTTTACCATGAGAGCAGCTTACCTGAGTAACTCTGACCAAGATTTTTCTTTTTGACTTGTCTTAACCAAAACTTACATTAATAATAAACTTGTGGCTCTCCCCAGCATGATCTGCTTCCTGGATTTACTGAGGGGATGGACTCATCTCACCCACAGGAATGTTCTGCTTTGACCTTTTCCTAGGAGCTAGAGCTGGTGTCTTGCCACAGATGCAGACATTTTTTTATGTGGCCATTTCTCATACACTTTAGAAAATTCAAAGACATAATATCTGGCGTCAACCAGTGAAGATATTTACATTTATCAACATTTATATTGGTAATAATATGCCCCTGGTATGTTGCTTTCTAGGGATCTAACAATACAGGAGAATAGCTTAGAGAAAACAAAGAATGAGTGGTGTATTAGTTTCCTGTGGCTGCTGTAACAAATTGCCATAAATTGGGTGGCTTAAAACAACAGAAATATATTCTCACACAGTTCTGGAGATCTGGTATCTCTGAAATCAAGGTGTCGCAGGGCGGCACTCTCTCTGGAAGCTGTAGAAGAGAATTTGTTTTCTGCCTCTTCCAGCTTTTGGTGTCTGTGTTTGTTGGCTTTTGGCTGCATTACTCCAATCTTCACCTCCATGAACACCTTGCCTCCTCTTCTCTGTGTCTCTCCTTTTGTGTATCTCACATAAGGACATTCAATATTGGCTTTAGGGACTACCTGGATAATCCAGGAAAATCTCCTCCTCTCGAGATCCTTAATTTAATTGCATCTGCAAAGACACTTTTTCCAAATAAGGTCACATTTATAAGTTCCAGAGATTCAGATGTGGACATAGCCTGGAAGTCCTGCCATTCAACCCACTACAAATGGCTAGCAAATCCCTCAATTGAGTGTTTCTCAGATTTCAGCAAGATACAGGTTACTTCTAAAATAAAGACATTTTCATAGAAAACAGAACAAACACAATTTCTAAGAAATTTTTGTGTGTGAAATTTGACAAACTGATTTGAAATTTATATGATACAGTGGAGTGAAGAACAGCCCAGACACGCGTGGAGAAGAATGACAAGGTTAAGGGAACCCTGCTCCAAGTCTTATAAATTTATAGTAATTAAGGCACTAAGACACTGGCTCAGAGATAGACAAATGAACCAGCAGAACACAATAACACAATCAGTAACCCAGCAAGACGTCAAAACATACAGACACTTGATATATGACAGAGGCATTATTGCAAATTAACAGTCATTTGCATGAAAAAAATGGACCTTTACCTAATACCATAAAAAAATCACTTTTCAGGTCTTTCAGGATTCAAATATGAACAGCAAAACTTTAACATACTTGGAAAATACAGCTTCTTCCTGGTTTAGTCTTGGAAGAGTGTATGTGTCGAGGAATTTATCCATTTCTTCTAGATTTTCTAGTTTATTTGCATAGAGGTGTTTATAGTATTCTCTGATGGTAGTTTGTATTTCTGTGGGATCAGTGGTGATATCCCCTTTATCATTTTTTATTGCATCTATTTGATTCTTCTCTCTTTTCTTATTAGTCTTGCTAGCGGTCTATCAATTTTGTTGATCTTTTCAAAAAACCAGCTTCTGGATTCATTGATTTTTTGAAGGCTTTTTGTGTCTCTGTCTCCTTCAGTTCTGCTCTGATCTTAGTTATTTCTTGCCTTCTGCTAGCTTTTGAATGTGTTTGCTCTTGTTTCTCTAGTTCTTTCAATTGTGATGTTAGGGTGTCAATTTTAGATCTTTCCTGCTTTCTCTTGTGGGCATTTAGTGCTATAAATTTCCCTCTACACCCTGCTTTAAATGTATCCCAGAGATTCTGGTATGTTGTGTCTTTGTTCTCCTTGGTTTCAAAGAACATCTTTATTTCTGCCTTCATTTCATTATGTACCCAGTAGTCATTCAGGAGCAGGTTGTTCAGTTTCCATGTAGTTGAGCGGTTTTGAGTGAGTTTCTTAATCCTGAGTTCTAGTTTGATTGTACTGTGGTCTGAAAGACACTTTGTTATAATTTCTGTTCTTTTACAATTGCTGAGGAGTGCTTTACTTCCAACTATGTGGTCAATATTGGAATAAGTGCGATGTGGTGCTGAGAAGAATGTATATTCTGTTGATTTGGGGTGGAGAGTTCTGTAGATGTCTATTAGGTCTGCTTAGTGCTGAGCTGAATTCAAGTCCTGGATATCCTTTTTAACCTTCTGTCTCGTAGATCTCTCTAATGCTGACAGTGGGGTGTTAAAGTCTCTCATTATTATTGTGTGGGAGTCTAAGTCTCTCTGTAGGTCTCTAAGGACTTGCTTTATGAATCTGGGTGCTCCTGTATTGGGTGCATATATGTTTAGGATAGTTAGCTCTTCTTGTTGAATTGATCCCTTTACCATTATGTAATGGCCTTCTTTGTCTCTTTTGATCTTTGTTGGTTTAAAGTCTGTTTTATCAGAGACTAGGATTGCAACCCCTGCCTTTTTTTGTTTTTCATTTGTTTGGTAGATCTTCCTGCATCCCTTTATTTTGAGCCTGTGTGTGTCTCTGCACATGAGATGGGTCTTCTGAATACAGCACACTGATGGGTCTTGACTCTTTATCCAATTTGCCAGTCTGTGTCTTTTCATTGGAGCATTTAGCCCATTTGCATTTAAGGTTAATATTGTTATGTGTGAATTTGATCCTGTCATTATGATGTTAGCTGGTTATTTTGCTCATTAGTTGATGCAGTTTCTTCATAGCCTCAATGGTCTTTACAATTTGGCATGTTTTTGCAGTGGCTGGTACCGGTTGTTCCTTTCAATGTTTAGTGCTTCCTTCAGGAGCTCTTGTAGGGCAGGCCTGGTGGTGACAAAATCTCTCAGCATTTGCTTGTCTGTAAAGGATTTTACTTCTCCTCAAAAGAATATCTGATGATCTCAGGAATCCAAATATCCATCAATAGGAAAAGAGTTAAATAATAGTTAGATATTCACACAATAAAATACTTGTGAGCTTTTCCTCTAAGAACCAGAACAAGACAAAGATGCTTATTCTTACCACTCTTATTCAACATAGTACTGGAAGTCCTAGCCAGAGCAATTATGCAAGAGAAAGAAATAAAGGGCATCCGAATTGGAAAGGAGGAAGTCAAATTGTCCCTGTTTGCACATGACATGATCTTATGTAGAGAATAACATAAAGACTCTATGGTAGTGCTGTCAGCCGTTCACCTTCAGCGGTGGGACCTCAGGGACTGCCTCAGTTGCAGAGAGCTGCCTGGTCCAAGATCACCTTCCTTGCTGGGGTGGCCACATCCAATGACTGATCAGTCCAACTCAGGACAAGTGGGAATATTTTGAAGGGCTATTCTAGTTTCATTTTATTGGCTCATGATATTGCAGGTGAGGAATTTAGTCAGGGCTTAGCTGGGCAGTTTTGCCCCACGTAGGATCAGCTGGGGTCATTCACTCTGCTGCATTCAGTCCGTGATTGGACTGAGCTAGGAGGTGCAATATGGCTTCATGCACATGTCTGGCACCTCAGTGCTCCTCCAAGTGGCTTCTCTCTTACTATAGGGTCAGCTTCAGCTTAGACTTCCTCACAACATGGTGGTCTTGGAGTAATCAGATTTCTTACATGGTAGCTTGGAGCATTACAAATGATAAAGGAAGAAGTTAGAGACCTCTTACTTCTTAGTCTTGGAAGTTACTACATTCTATTAGTTGAAATAAGTCACAAGGCCAGCCCAGATCCACAAGGAGGAAAAATACACTCCATTTCTTGATGGGGGCATGACAAGGTCACACTGCAAAAAAGCTTCTGGGATGGGAGATATTTTGTGGACATAGTTGGAAACACAATCTGTCACAGCCTTATGTACAGCCAAGCAGGTTCTACACTGTACAACTCCAGGGGTTATCATTCACCCAGACCTCAAGGCAAACAGCCCCCCCTAGAGTTGTGCAGTACACAGCCAGCATAATTGGTCCCCAGAGCAGTAGACTCTCACACACATAATGCTTATCAAAAAGCAAGTTATAGATGAATATATGCAATATTTTACCATTTACATGAAGTTTAAAATGTCAAATGAAAGAATATTTTATATTCATATATTAAAATGTAGTAAGCCTAAAAAAAATAAGCAAGGAAATGAGAAACACAAAATTTAGAAAAGGGGAGGAAGATGTGGCCTTTTAAGATCGGGAGGAACACAGAAACGTCAACGGTCTTGGTAATAATTTATTGCTTTAGTTAGGTGGTAGATATATGGGCGTTTGTTATCTACCTAACATTCTTTTGTATGTACAGAATACTCCACACTCAATTAAGAATGAAAACAAATAATACAGTAAAATAGAAAAAGTAAAATAAAGATTAATTCAAGATTGCCGTAGCCTCTGGAATAATGAAAAGAGATATGACAAGAGAAGTTTATTCAAGGGATGTAGTAGTGTTAAATGATATTTATTAGGTCAGCTTGGTAAATATTTGCTACATTTTTCTTTATATCTTACAAATTGATTCTATACCTTCTTTTGTTTGTGCTAATATCTCATAATAAATACATTCATTAAAAAAATCATTTATTGAGCACTTGATATATGCTGGGCACTGTTCCAGGCCCTTGGGATACACTGATGAACAAAACTGGCAAAAATCGCTGTCCTCATGCGGTTTTCATTCTTTTTTTTTTCTTCACGAATACCAGAAAATGGTGAACTAAAGTGGAAGCAGTAATAACAGTCAGCCCTGAGGACAGGCAATAAACAGGGACATTGTCTTTAGGGAATTTGAAAACAATAGCATGAATGAAAATTAGTCTGCCTTTTACTATATCAGTGTGTCAACAATTCTAAACAATATCAGTGATAAAATACTCTTCCCCACTGGAGTACGAGTCTCCTTCCATCCTCTCCTTTATAGCAGAAGCACTTAGGGCATACATTATGGTTTCTTACATTCTAATTCTGTGTAAGCCCGGGGGGTGCTCACGCCTGTAATGCCAGCACTTTGGGAGGCCGAGGTCGCAGATCACCTGAAGTCGGGAGTTTGAGCTCAGCCTGACCAACATGGAGAAACCCCGTCACTACTAAGAATACAAAATTAGCCAGGCGTGGTGGCGCATGGCTGTAATCCCAGCTACTCGGGAGGCTGAGGGAGGAGAATCGCTTGAACCCGGGGGGCGGAGGTTGCGGTGGGCCGAGATCACGCCATTGCACTCCAGCCTAGGCAACAAGAGTGAAACTCCGTCTCAAAAAAATCAAAATAAAAATAAAATAATTCCATGTAAATTAATGATCTAACACACTATACATCGTTTCCAAGATGTAACACGGATTTAGTCTTTCAGAACAAATTTTTGTGTTGCCATTTACATTTTTGTGCTAAATCCAGGGGAGAGAAAAAATGAGTGAACAGTAGAGAAAGAGAAAAAGAGAGAAGTGGCAGATACATGCTAGCTGGTCATTGAGGGTACAGAAGGTGACTATTGGCTGTCAGAAAGTGTAGACCATGGAATCAGTGGTGAATAGAATGGTGCCTTAACAAGGATTAGTCCCACCTGGGAATAATTACTTCCATCTGGATGTAACTCACAGTACTCAGAGAGTATACAATAGAAACAAAGTCTAAACATCTCACTCTAGGAAGGCCACAGGTAAGCTTGTAAACAAAAAAGAAAGAAATATTCAACTTCTTTTTCCAGGATGCAAAGTGATAACATCAAACTCAATCTAAACCAAGAGTATAAAATAAAAGTTGAAGCGGAGGAATGCATTGTCATTGTGAGAGAGATCGATTTTAATAGTGGATACAGTCTGAAATGGTTGAAGTTGTCATCATGTCATGCCTTTGTGAAAAAAAAAAATTGGAGGAAAGAGACCACTGTTTAAGGACCAGTCATTGAATTTATATCATGGTTAAATATAAGAAGACTACCATTTCTGTTTTTAGAATCTTTCATTGCGATTGTAACAGCCATGTCGGAAGAGCCTATTTTACTCTTAAGACTCCTAAATTTATGTCCAGCATTTTCCAGAGTCACTCTGAAGATAAGATGACATAAACATTGTAATGTTTGTCACACATTCTCTTTTCAGAGAATCAGGGTGGCATTCTAAAGAGGTAGTTTTTGAGAAAACCAGGCACACGCATATGGAACCATTTAAGTCATTTGTTGTGACAGTAATAAGAAACTGAGTAAGCTATATTTCAACAAAGAAAACTTCTGTAGGAGGGAAGTCAAGAACTCTAAAAGACATTGTGTTAGGATCAAATCCACTCACAGCTCGGTTCTTCATAAAAACCTTAGCTTGATTTTTCAGCAAACTAGTCCTTGGATGTAGTGGAATATATTGTGTGAGTTATAGGAAGAGAATTTTCCCTAGAGCTATTCAAACATGAAGTCAAAGGCAGAAGAATGCTTGTATAATTTCAAAGCAGGCTTGAGTAAACAACACCTGAAATAGATAGCTATTGTGATCTGCCGCTTTCTCTTCCCCTCTTCTAGAAACAGCTCACCACATTTTATATAAACTGTCCCCTCTACCACTCCACTTAACTGCTCACAGTGTGGTAACCAGTCATACTTGTGCCCATGTGACCCATATGACCCCATAGAATTCATTCTGTTTTTACATGGAACTTGACAGGATCAATCTCTCTCAGACAGCAAAACTGTGACTCAACCTGGTCTCAGCCACCATCATATCTCCCTTGAATGATTGCAATAGGTACCTAACTGGTCTCCCTACTTCCACCCTTGCCTCTCCACAGTTCACTCTCAACACAGAAGCCAGAGGTGAACGCAAATCAGATAATGTCACTTCTCCATGCAAAACCCTCTAGTAGTTGCCTAACTCATACTGTAAGTCAAGGTCAACGTCTTTGCTATGACTCACAAAACTCTACAGAATCTGCCCCGCATTCTCTTACCTCCCTGGCCTCATGTCTTTGCTCACTCCTATTTAGCCTTAGACCTGTTGCTGTTCCTCACACACACCAAGTACATGCCTACCTCATGTCCTTTGCACTTGCTGTTCTCCCTAACTTCAGTCCTTTGTCCTCAGTTATTTGCATGGCTTACTCCCTCTCTTCTTTCAGGTCTTTGCTCAAATGTCATCTTCCTAGTAAGGCCCACCATGACTACTCGATTTAAATTGCAACTCCCCACCCCAGCACTTTCTATCCCTCCTCTATGCTTAATTTTTTTTTCTTTTTGTTTTTGTTTTGGTTTTGAGACAGGGTCTCACTCCGACACCCAGGTTGGAGTGCAGTGGTGCAATCATGGCTCACTGTAGCCTGGACCTCCCAGGCTCAAGAGATTCTCCCACCTCAGCCTCCCGAGTAGCTGGGACTACAGGCACCCACTACCACACCCAGCTAATTTTTGTATTTTTTTGTAGAGACGGGGTTTCACCACGTTGCCCAGGCTGGTCTCAAACTCCAGGGCTCAAGTGATCCACTGGCCTCTGGCTCTCAAAGTGTTGGGATTACAGGCATGAGCCACCATGCCTGGCCTTATGCTTGATTTTTTTTTCCATAGCACTTACTACTTTCTAACATACTGTAAAATATTTCTCTTTACTTTTGTTTACTGCCTGAATTTCCTCCTCTAGAATATGAACAGAGTTTATTTTCTTGCATTTCTTCTCCTACTATTTCCAGCACCTAGAAAAGTGTCTGTAATGTTATAGATGTTCCATCGATATGTGTTTTATGAATTGGATGAATGAAATCTGGGCAGATGACAGTTAGCAGCTTCTGTCATCGGTGGGCCAGTCTTGTGGAAAAGTCCCTGAAAGAGGACAATTGACACAAAGAAAGCTTCACTCTCCATGCTAGTAGGGGGCCAGCCTCTGTCCCTGTCCTCCCAGAAGCCAGCTACACCTTTCTCTTTACAGGGTTTTCTACAAGGGCCAATAAATCCTCCTTTTTCTCTAAGGTGGCTCCAGTTGGGCCTCTATCATTTGCAGTCACAAGATTTAATATAGGAGTGTTCTTTGCACGGACGTATACAGGACAAATTTTCTCTTTTACCAAGGACATGCCTCTCTGAGTGGTCTACATCCTCAACTCATGCTCTGTTTCATTTTCCATCCTCAGCTCATCCTGGCTTGGCAACAGCAGCCAATTCCACATAAGGAGGCTTCTGTTGAGACATCATTTTCAGTTATTTGAAATATCTATGTTCATCAGCCTTGTGCAAAGCAGAATATATAGACAAGGCAGGGTGTGCTGCCTCCTGCCTCCTGCTTTCTCCCAACCAATCCTTCAACAGCCACATCCCAAACACTTGACCTCTAGACACTCACATGTTTGCCCATGTTGTCCCACTTCCTGTCTCTACTACAGTTACCACTAAATTCTACCTTGCCAGACAGAAATTGATAACAGAATCAAGAAACTAAGGATACTGTGGCTCATCAAGAGCATCTTCATGATCCACCAAAGTGACCCAACCCACTGGTTAGGAAACAGAAGTTCAAGAAGGTATTCTACATGCTGTTCATTTTACAAAACAACCAGCCAGCCAGATGAAAAAGGATTAAGAGAATTTGAGACACCTATTTATTATGAATTTAAATGTCTGAATCAACACACATGATGTTATAACAGACCTATTTTGTAACTTCTTAGCCATTAGAATTACACACTCATGTATTATTGGTGTTAACAAACTCTGTCATTCTTCCATCCAGTCATTCATTTGACAAACATGAATTGAACTCCCATGTATGCGTCAGACTTTGCTAATGCCAGGCCCTGAAGGAGCTCCCAGTCTGGAACAAGAGATACACAATAAAATGGCAAAGAGGCACCAGGTGCAGGGGATTTTGAAAGCACAGTGAGGAAGCATGTATTTTGTTTTGAGGAATCCAGAAAAATGTCTTGGAAGAGATGATGCCCAGAAATTAATCTTAGAGGAAGAGTGAAAGTTAGCTCAGCAAAAGAGGAGAAGGATATTCTGAGAAGGGAGGCAGCATGAGCAAAGTCATGGAGACCACAAGCCTTTAGTGTGCTGGGTTAGAAAGGGGAAGCAAAGGCCTGGCACGATGCCTCACGCCTGTAATCTTAGCACTTTAGGAGGCTGAGGAGGGCGGATCACTTGAGGTCAGGAGTTCAAGACCAGCCTGGCCAACATAGTGAAACCCCATCTCTACTAAAAATACAAAAATTAGCCGGGTGTTGTAGTGCACACCTGTAATTCCAGCTACTCTGGAGGCTGAGGCATGAAAGTCGCTTGAACCCGGGAAGTGGAGGTTGCAGTGAGCCATGATAGCACCACTGCACTACAGCCTGGGAGACACAGCAAAACCCTGTCTCAAAAAAAAAAAAAAAGAAAGGCCAGGCGTGGTGGGTCACGCCTGTAATCCCAGCACTTTGGGAGGCCGAGGCGGGCGGATCACCTGAGGTTGGGAGTTCAAGACCAGCCCGACCAACATGGAGAAATCCCATCTCTACTAAAAATACAAAATTAGCCAGGTGTGGTGGTGCATGCCTGTAATCCCAGCTACTTGGGAGGCTGAGGCAGGAGAATCACTTGAACCCAGGAGGCAGAGGTTGTGGTGAACCGAGATCGTGCCATTGTACTTCAGCCTGGGCAACAGGAGTGAAACTCCATCTCAAAAAAAAAAAAAAAAAAAAAAGAGAGAGAGAGAGAGGAGAAGCAAGGAAGGCAGAAGGAGAGGGCAGGAGGAGGGACAGGGATAGGGCATAGCAGGTTGTGTTGACTATGGACATACACAGCCCAGATCCCCCTATGAGGAAGGCCCAGGTAAGAGAGTGCTGTAAGCACACAGCCCTCAAATGCCAGCCCCTTCAGAGTCTGCCTCAGTCACAGAGACACATCTCACCCCAAATCACACTGTCCTGGGGATGGCCAACATTCAATGACTGATTGAGACAAAGCTATAAAGGACTGGTCACCTTGGCCCAACTTGGGACAATTTTGAAGGGCAATCTAGCTCTAGAACTCCCTGTAGGTAGGTCAAAGCTGTCTTTGGGCCTGCATCACAGCTCAGAGTCTCCCTCTGGCCACTTCTGCTTCCTTCCTCTCCTTTCTACAGTATTGATTCCAAGTGCTCTCCTTAATAAACATCCTGTACACTAACTCAGTCTCATTGTTCACATCACAGGGAACCCAACTTATGACATGAATCATTAATGCTTATTAAGAAACTTGGAGGCCAGGCACAGTGACTCACACCTATAATCCCAGCAATTTGGGAGGCCAAGGCAAGGGGATCACTTGATCCCAGAAATTCAAGACCAGCCTGGGCAACACAGTGAGATCCCATCTCTACAAAAAATAGTAATAATAATAATTAAAAATTTTAAAAAAGAAACTTGGACTTAAAGCTTCCCTGGGATTTTAAACAAAGTTCCCTTCCCACAACACATCATTATCACCATAGGTGCTCCCCTTCAAAATGATACTGTCAGACACAAGAGGCACTGTCTCACTTACCCCAGCAACCACGCCTACATAGTGGCTACATAGGAAAGAAGTCCAACTCTGCCCTTCAATTTTCCCTAAAGGTGACTGAACTGTGTGAGGAGAGGAAAGTATGCCTTCTACAGAACACCCATCACTCAGCCACACCCATTCACCTATTCATTTATTCATTTAAGAAACATGTCTTGGACATATGCTAAGTCACTGTGCTAACTTGGTCACTTTTTGCCCTGGTGTTTTTTTGTTTTTGTTTTTGCTTTTGTTTTTTTGAGATGGAGTTTTGCTCTTGTTGCCCCGGCTGGAGTACAATGGCACGATCTCGGCTCACTGCAACCGCCGCCTCCCAGGTTCAAGTGATTCTCCTGCCTCAGCCTCCCGAGTAGCTGGGATTACAGACACCCGCCACCATGCCCAGCTAATTTTCGTATTTTTAGTAGAGACGGAGTTTCACCATGTTGGCCAGGCTGCTCTTCAACTCCTGACCTCCAGTGATCCACCCGCCTCGGCTTCCCAAAGTGCTAGGATTACAGGTGTGAGCCACCGCACCCAGCCCCTGTGCTAACTTTTAAGATTATTTTAGAATGCTCAACTACGGTCATAGAAAAAAAATAGATTAAAATAAACTTTAATCATAGGAACACCAACGTGTGTGGTTTGCTTTGGAATTCCTTAGCTGTTATCTGATTCCAAACACCCTAAGTGTACCTTTGTTTGCAGCTTGGGTTCCCATATGGTGCTTGCAGAGAAAGACAAGGCCATCCCAAGGGCTGTCAGAACTCTTTTCAATTACAGTTGCTATTGAGAATTCATAAATAGGCATTCTGGACTCCTTTATTTGTGTGATAAATTCATGGATTATGAGATACAACATGGAAATTCTTGGTTCCAAAAACAAACTAGAAGGATTTCTCCCAAAGTAGTATTGAGTTCAACAACTTTTTTTTTGCTTTTATTATTTTTTTAATTGATGTGTAATAATTATACATATGTTGGGGTACATGTGGTATTTAGATATATGTATATAATATGTAATGATCAAGTCAGGGTAACTGGCATATCCATCACCTCAAACATTTATCGTTTTTTGTTTTTTTTTTTTGAGAACATTCAATATCTGTTCTTGGCTGGGTGTGGTGGCTCAAGCCTGTAATCCCAACACTTTGGGAGGCCAAGGTGGGTGGATCACCTGAGGTCAGGAATTCGAGACCAGCCTGACCAATGTGGCAAAACCCTGTCTCTACTAAATATACAAAAAAAAAAAAAAAATTAGCTGGGCGTGGTGGCGCATGCCTGTAGTCCCAGCTACTCGGGAGGGTAAGGCAGGAGAATCACTTGAACCTGGGAGGCCGAGGTTGCAATGAGCTGACATCGTGCCAATGCACTCTAGTGTGGGTGACAGAGCAAGACTCCATCTCAAAAAAGAAACAAACAAACAAAAATCTGTTCTTTTTGCTATTTGAAAATAGACAATAAATTGTTGTTAATTATAACAGTCACCCTAGGGTGCTACAGAACACTAGAGCAGTTCAACAACATTTATTAAGCTCTTTGTGTTAAGCACTGTGTAAATCCAAAGATAAGCAAGGTGACAAAAACAAGCAATGGGGAAAGGACTCCCCATTCAATTAGTGTTGCTAGGATAACTGGCTAGCCAAATGCAGAAGATTGAAACTGGACCCCTTCCTTACACCATATACAAAAATCAACTCAAGATGAATTAAAGACTTAAATATAAAACACAAAACTATAAAAACCCTGGAAGACAACCTAGGCAACACCATCCTGGATATAGGAATGGACAAAGATTTTGTAACGAAGATGCCAAAAGCAACCACAACAAAAGCAAAAATTGAAAAATGGGATCTTATCAAACTAAAGAGCTTCTGCAAAGCAAAAGAAACTATCAACAGAGTTAACAGACAACCTACAGAATGCAAATTATGCATTTGACAAAGGTCTAATATCCAGCATTTATAAGGAATTTAAGCAAACTTACAAGAGAAAAACAACCCCATTAAAAAGTGGGCAAAGGACATGAACAGACATTTTTCAAAAGAAGATATATATATGGCCAACAAGCATATGAAAAAGAGTTCAATATTACTGATATTGAGAAATGCAAATGAAAACCACAATGAGATGCCATCTCACACCAGTCAGAATGGCTATTACTAAGAAGTGAAAAAATAACAGATGCTGGTGAAGTTGTGGAGAAACAAACACACTGTTGGTGGGAGTATAAATTAGTTCAACCATTATGGAAAGCAGTGTGGTGCTTCCTCAAGGAGCTAAAAGCAGAACTACCACTCAACCTAGGAATCCCATTACTGGGTATATAACCAGAGGACTGTAAATCATTCCATCATAAAGACACATGCACATGAATGTTTATTGCAACACTATTTACAATAGCAAAGACATGGAATCAACCTAAATGTCACCAATGACAGATTGGATAAAGAAAATGTGGTACATATACACCATGGAATACTATGCAGCCATAATAAAGGAATGAGATCATACCTTTTGTGGGAACACAGATGGAACTGGAGGCCATTATCTTTAGTAAACTGATGCAGGAATAGAAAACCAAATACCACATGTTCTCACTTATAAGATGGAGCTAAATGATGAAAATTCATGGACACATAGAAGGGAACGATACACACTGGGGCCTATTAGAGGGTGGAGGGTGAGAGGAGCAAGAGGATTAGAAAAAATAACCATTGGGTACTAGGCTTAGTACCTAGGTGACTAAACAATCTATACAACAAACCCCCATGACACAAGTTTATCTGTATAACAAACCTGCACATGTACCCCTCCAACCTAAAATAAAAGTTTTTTAAAAAGATAAGCAAGGCACATTCCAGCCCTTACAAAGCCTATCTACAGATGAGACAAGCCAACAAACGACTGATATAATCAATAAAGATAACAAGATATAATAAAGGGAAAAAGAAAAATGTAGAAAGATCTTGAATTTGGGCACCCCCTATGTGGGAGGCACTTTTGTCTGTATTATCTCATTTAATGCTCACAACAATCCTATGAAGTGGCCGTTTTGTAATCCTATTTTGTTGATAAGAAAAACTGCAGAGGCCATGCCCACACTACTAGCAAGTGGAGGAGTCCCAGCCTGCTTGGCTCCTAAGTTTAGGCTCTTTCCCTTCCAACCTGCCAGCTCCCATAGTGCCGCAACGGGAGTATGAAAAGAGTACTGCTTGGCTGGGTGCAGTGGCTCACACCTGTAATCCCAGCACTTTGGGAGACCAAGGTGGGCGGATCACAAGGTCAAGAGTTCAAGACCAGCCTGGCCAACGTGGTGAAACACTGTCTCTACTAAAAATACAAAAATTAGCCAAGCATGGTGGCTCATGCTTGTAGTCCCAGCTACTCAGGAGGCTGAGGCGGGAGGATCGCTTGAACCTGGGAGGCGAGGTTGCAGTGAGCCAAGATTGTGCCACTGCACTCCAGCCTGGGTGACAGAGTGAGACTCTCTCAAAAAAAAAAAAAAAAAAACAAACTACATGCTAAGGCCGAGAGTGGTGGCTCACGTCTCTAATCCCAGCACTTTAGGAGGCCGAGGGGGGCAGATCACCTGAGATCAGGAGTTCGAGACCAGCCTAACCAACTTGGAGAAACCCCGTCACTGCTAAAAATACAAAATTAGCCAGGTGTGGTGGCGCATGCCTGTAATCCTAGCTACTCGGGAGGCTGAGGCAGGAGAATCACTTGAACCCGGGAGGCAGAGGTTGCAGTGAGCCAAGATTATGCCATTGCACTCCAGCCTGGGCAACAAGAACAAAACTCCATCTCAAAAAAAAAAAGAGTGCTCCTAGTAGAGATTCAAAAGGAGAGTAAGGTCTTCTGAGCTGAGGAGTCAGGCAAAATGCTAAGGAATAGGTGACGTTTGGGGTAGGCCATGAAGAAAAAGAAAAATGTATTAGGGAGTATACTTTGGATCAATCCCTGTGAGGAGTGAAAGACGTAGAATTTTGCAGAGAAAGCTATTGGACTTCAATATCATCACAAAAAACAGGCCTTAGCCAATCCCATGGATTGACTATTCAGAGACAAGGCGAGGCAAGTATTTATAGCCCCTCCCCTTGACCAGTCATTGGATATAGAGAAAGGAATGTGAATTTTGGGTGAGGTGGTTCTCCTCAGCTGACAGCAATCCCCAGAGAGGAACTAAAATGCAAGCCATTATCCACCAACACTCCCAGCAGCTGAGGGAGTGAGTGTCTCAGTCATAAAGGGGTATTCTGGCTGGCTCGCCACTGTAGCCCACTATAGGATGTGTGCCCTGGGCAGTAAGCAGGTTGATCTAGCCAAACATGAGAGTGCAAGAGTTAGGAAAGAATGAGGTTGGAAATTTGGGAGGGGTGGACACTGAAGGCCCAACATTGTGTTTTGTAAGTAAGGAGAAAGGGTCTTTGGTGTGAGGCAAGGTCATGGCTAGAAGTTGTACCATCACAATGCATGGGGCCATCTAAGGGTGGGGAGAACCTAGAGAAAGGACTAATTTTTACTGGCTCCACGGTCAAGGTGGAAAGTGAAGAGAGGACGAGTGAACAGGTAGCAGTGGCAATGGGAAGGAGGGGATGGAGATGGTAGAAGCACTGAGGACGCACAGACATTGCATGCTAAGCATTTTCTACAAAAGACCTATGAGACTGAAAAAGAGACAATGCTTTACCATGGTTCAACCATTCCATAGAATACTACCCTGCTTTTCAATGTGATATGGCTTGGATGTTTGTCTCCTCCAAATCTTGTTGAAATGTGAACCTGCGGAGCGCAGTGGCTCACGCCTGTAATCCCAGCACTTAGGGAGGCCAAGACAGGTGGATTACTTGAGCCCAGGAGTTTGAGACCAGCCTAGGCAACACGGTGAAACCCCGTCTCTACAAAAATACAGAAAATTAGCCAGGCATGGTGGTGCATACCTGTAGTCCCAGCTACTTGGGAGGCCAAGGCAGGAGGATCACTTGAGCCTGGGAGGCCAAGGCTGCAGTGAGCTGAGATCATGCCACTGCACTCCTGCCTGGGTGACTGAGTGGGACCCTGTGTTTGGCTCTGTGTCCCCACCCAAATCTCATCTTGTAGCTCCCATAATTCCCACGTGTTGTGGGAAGAACCCAGTGGGAGATGACTGAATTATGGGGATAGGTCCTTCCTGTGTTGTTCTCGTGATAGTGAATGGGTCTCATGAGATCTGATGGTTTTAAAAATGAGAGTTGCCCTGCGCAATCTCTCTCTTTGCCTGCTGCCATCCACATAAGATGTGACTTGCTCCTCTTTGCCTTCCACCATGAATGTGAGGCCTCCCCAGCCATGTGGAACTGTAAGTCTAATTAAACCTCTTTCTTTTGTAAATTGCCCAGTCTTGGGTATGTGTTTATCAGCAGTGTGAAAATGGACTAATACACCCTGTCTCCAAAAAAAAAGGAAAGAAAAAAAATGTGATCCCCTCAATGTTGGAGGTAGGGCCTGGTAGGAGATGTTTGGGTCGTGGGGGTGGATCTCTCATGAATGGCTTAGCGCCATCTTCTTGGTAATTAGTGAGTTAATAGCTCAGTTACTTCACAGGAGATCTGCTTGTCTTAAGGAGTCTAGGACCTCCCCCTTCTCTTGTTTCCACTCTCACCAAGTGACATGCCTGCTCCTCCTTCACCTTCCGCCACGATTGTAAGCTTCCTAAGGCCCTCACCAGAAGCAGATGCTAGTGCGGTGCTTCCTGTACAGCCTGCAGAATAGTGAGCCAATTAAACCTCTTTTCTTTATAAGTTACCCAGCCTCAGCTATTTCTTTATAGCATGCAAAAACAGACTAACACACAGTGTAAGTTCCATATGAGCAGGGATTTTTGTTGTTTTCCTAGCATTTAGAACAATACCTGGCAAATAGCAGGTGTTTGTACCAATCAGCTTTGGCTGGGATCATGCTGAGTTACAAAAATCCCAAAATCTCAATGGCTTGCAGCAACAAACATTTATTTATTGCTCATGGCTCTATAGTCAATGGTAACAACTCTGGTCCAGGCTGTGGGTTGGGTCCAGGTCTGCTCCATGTGTCTTTCTAAGCAAGGGGCTCAGCTGAAGAACATGGGGGACATACAGTTTTTTTAGTGGAGGGGAGGAGCCCAAGAAGGCTAGCAGAACTTGCCATGTTTCTGTAAGCTTCTGCTAGGATCTGGCACACTGTCCTTTCCACCACTCTCATTCCCTTGGCCTAAGCAACTCATATGAACAAGCTCCACATCAATGGGGAAGGGAAATACACTCCTCCTCTGGGGAGCTGGGGAAACGGGAGTGAATATTTGCTGAGCCACGATAAAATCCACAATCGTGCTCAATAAATATTTGTTGAATGACTGTATGAATAAAGTCTACATGTACTGATATGGGAAGATCCCTAACACATCTCATTAAGTGAAAAAAGCAAGTTGCAAAGCAGTATATACACTATGATCTAATTTATAAACACACATACCAAAAATAGAAGCATACACTGATATATGCACATATTTTTTCATAAATGCATAGAGAAGGGGCTGGAAGTGGATATGCTACACAGCAGCGTAACTTCTGGAAAGAGAAGTAAGATTGGGTAGGAATCAAAGAAAACATTTGCTTTTTCATCATTTGAAAATTCTTTTTACAAAAAAGTATTTGTGCTTAACTTGCATGGTTTTCTTTTTAATTATAGAAAGAAGGAAAGAAAGAAAGAAAAAGAAGAAAGAGAGAAGAAAGAAAGAAAGAAAGAAAGAGAAAGAAAGGAAAGAAAGAAAGAAAGGAAGGGAGGGAGGGAGGGGCGGAGGGAGGGAGAGAGAGAAAGAAGAAAAGAAAGAAGGAAAGAAAGAAAGAAAGAAAGAAAGAAAGAAAGAAAGAAAGAAAGAGAAAGAAGGAAGGAAGGAAAGAAAGACAATGAGGCAATGTCCATTGTGAAGCTCCTCACACAATCCGAATTGGAAAAATGTCAAATGAGCAATTTGGAGGAAGGAAGTTAATGTCATAGTAAGAGTGACAAATTAATAACAAAATGTGCCCTAACTCTTATAATTGCTCCGTTACTGCTCTGACATTTAAAAAACATTACAACTTTTATGGCAGGTGCCTTTATCTGGCTTTTGAAACGATTATGAAATTACTTTGACAGTATCTTGCACTTACATTGTGTAAAAAGTAACATTTACTTAACCCATGCCATATAATAGTAGATATTCAGTGTTCCTTACACTTAATAAGTAAAAACCCTAGCAAGTCTATTAATAGTTTACTTTTTTCCGGCTCACATAGGAATATCAAGTCTTAATGAAAAGTAATATCCTCTAAAGGGCATTCTTTATCTTGAATATGCTGCAATATGCCATACTATAAAATAAATTGAACATTCCTTCAACTTTCCATCCCTTTCTCTAGAACCTAATGCCTTATCTGGATAGTCACAGATGTAAACTTTCTGAAAGACTGAATCACTTTATCAAGTTAGAACATCTTTCTAAGGCTGTGCTGGTGTTCACTTTTCATAGCTAATATCTCTGCAACCACACAAAGAATCAAAAAGTTTTGATGGCTGAGGACTTGCAAAAGCAGCCAAACAGCCCCAAAACTCTCAATGATCACCCACACAGTGCATCCAGACCACAGAACAAACACCAATTCTATTTCTCCCTCAAGAAAACAATAACAGGCCAGGCACAGTGGCTCACGCCTGTAATCCCAGCACTTTGGGAAGCCGGGGTGATTTGATCACCTGAGGTCAGGAGTTCGAGACCAGCCTGGCCAACATGGTGAAACCCCATCTCTACCAAAAATACGAGAATTAGCTGGGCGTGGTGGCGGGCGCCTGTAATCCCAGCTACTCAAGTGGGGCTGAGGCAGGAGAATTGCTTGAATCCAGGAGGCGGAGGTTGCAGCGAGCCAAGATGGTGCCACTGTACTCCAGCCTGGGCAACACAGCAAGACTCTGTCTCAAAAAAAAAAGAAAAAGAAAAAGAAAAGAAAACAACAACAAATAGGTCATTTTAAAATTTGGTATTTTAAGGAATCTTTAAGGTGGTTCTTGTTGTTGACCATTTCTGTTTTGGTGTGATTTTTCAAATGTCCAGGTAGGTTCTGAAATTTAAATTTGTTAAATTAGCACCAGTTGAGCTCGCTCATCAGTTGGCCTGGCTCATGATAATCAGATTTATAGGAGGCTCACTTACAAATCAGATCATGAGTTTATTCATTTATACGCACCCTACCATATACCTCCCAGAGCACCAGGTTCACCTGCTTTCTGCCCTCCCTTCCCACTAAAGTAAGGTTGAATTAAGTTCAAATAATTGGCTGATAAACACTAGATTGAAAAAGAGGGAACTGTGTGGTTTTAACAAGGTTATTAATTTGTGGTACCCCAGTAAGCTCACTGCTCACAAAAATATCTGCCTCGCTCAAGGGGTCAGTGCGTTTAGAGCAAGCCTCTTCCTTGATGGTGCTGGGAGACCCTGAAAAACTATCCTGATCAACACCTCATTAAGGATTTCGTTCAACGGCTGGGCGCAGTGGCTCGCGCCTGTAATCCCAGCACTTTGGGAGGCCAAGGCGGGTGGATCACGAGGTCAGGAGATCGAGACCATCCTGGCTAACACGGTGAAACCTCGTCTCTACAATACAAAAATTACAATACAATACTCTACAATACAAAAAATTAGCTGGGCGTGGTGGCGGGCACCTGTAGTCCCAGGTACTCGGGAGGCTGAGGCAGGAGAATGGCGTGAACCCGGGAGGCGGAGCTTGCAGTGAGCCGAGATGGTGCCACTGCACTCCAGCCTGGGTGACAGAGCGAGACTCCGTCTCAAAAAAAAAAAAAAAAAAAGATTTAGTTCCAATGTTAGCCTGTGGCTATTAGGGGCCTTCCAATCACCAACTGATCTTGATTCCCATTAGCAAAGATGGACTCTTAAGCAAAATAATAATAATAATAATAATAATAAAAAGTAAGTTATTTGCTCATTCCTGAACCAAATACAGTGGCCAAAGGGATGAAATGTGCCAATTGTCCAAGCCCGGGGTTCTCAACCACCTCTAGGATGAGTCCTGCTCCCCAACAAATCAACAAATCATAAGTCCTGAGGAAGGGCAGAGCTCCTTCAATGGAAAAGAATGAAGATTGGATGGTAGGCAGGCAAATAAAAGAACAACAACAACAATAATAATAATAGATGTCCACTATACCAAATTTATGGTTGTAATTCTTGGCCACACTCCTCTCACCAGTTCAGAGTCCCTTTCAGCGGGTAGGGTGGCATGGGCACCAATCATAGTACAATAATGAACTGTTGATTCCTTCTGGGGAGAAAAAAAAAACACAAACTGAAACAGGATGATGGCTTGACTTCATTTCAGTACTTTTAATACTGACCTTTCTGTTTGCCTTTTAGCCTGTTTCATTTTTTACCTAGTTCCTGTTATTCCAGAAGCGCCATATCTGAAAGACAATATGACAACTTAATAAAACAAATCATAATTATGAAAGTCCTCTGTGCATTGGTTTAAGGATTAAAATGTCAAATTTCAAATGTTGATGGGTTCACATGATTTGTGCCTGATGAAGATAGTAGAGTTAGAAGAGCAGGCAGAGTTGTGAGAATCAAGGAGTCTAGGACATGACATGAGGGACCAACTCCCAGCTAATATAAGGAGCCTGTCCCCTCACTGTTTGAGGCTAGAATTTGGGCAAGAAGAGAAGGAATTCTGTAACTGCAGTTACAAACTTGATTCCAATTGAGGTTTTGCCACTTACTAGTAATGCAGCCCATGGCGAAGTTAATGAGAAGTAATAATACCATTTCTTAAGCTGATTCTGTACCAAGTGCTTTAAGCTTTATGAGAACCTTGGAGGGGATGTATCATTAAATCCCTTTTATCAAGCCCTATCAGTGTATCATTAAATCCCTTTTATGAAACCCTATCAGTGGCAAGACATGTAATCAATTTAACAATAGCTTTATAGGGTAATGCTTTACAAGACATAGGCAGCCAGGTGCAGTAGCTCACGCCTGTAGTTCCAACACTTTGGGAGGCCAAGGCAGGAGGATGGCTTGTTGCCAGGAATTCCAGATGTTGCCAGGAATTCCAGACCAGCCTAGGTAACATAGTGAGATCCTGTCTCTATTAAAAAAAAAAAAAAAATTACATTAGCCTGGTGTGGTGGCACGTGCCTGTAGTCCCAGTTACGGGGGAAGTGGAAGTGAAAGGATTGCTTAAGTCTAGGAGGTCAAGGCTGCAGTGAACCGAGATCACGCCACTGCACCACAACCAGCATGGCAGAGCGAGATCCTGTCTCAAAAAAGAAAAAAAATAAAAAAGAAGACATAATCAATTATAAAACACAACTCAATTTCAAACATTAAAATAAGAAGGGAAGGCCAGGCACGGTGGCTCACGCCTGTAATCCCAGCACTTTAGGAGGCCGAGGCAGGTGGATCACAAGGTCAGGAGTTCGAGACCAGCCTGGCCAACATGGTGAAACGCCATCTCTACTAAAAATACAAACATTAGCTGGGCTTGGTGGCGGGTGCCTATAGTCCCAGCTACTTGGGAGGCTGAGGCAGGAGAATTGCTTGAACCCGGGAGGAGGAGGTTGCAGTGAGCCGAGATGGTGCCACTACACTCCAGCCTGGGTGACAGAGCGAGACTCCATCTCAAAAAATAAATAAATAAAATAAAATAAAATAAAATAAGAAGTGAAAATAAAAGGCTGCTTAGAACACCAAAAAATGGAATATTGCCCCATTTTACCTACAAGACCACTGAGGCTTAGCTAAAGAGTTTATGCCATTTATCTATCCAAAGTCACACAGCTATTTGTGAATATGGAGCCAGAAATCTAATTCAGCTCCATTTGATTTCTATTCACCACATTGTACCTCCAGGGTCACAGTTCCTTAGTTTCCTTATATATAAAATGAAAATGAATAGACACCTCTCAAGATCATCACAAGAATCAAATGGTGTGTATGAAAACATGAGTGCCTAGAGATAGCTGGTGCTTATTATTATTTTTAACAATAAAACAACCATAGACATATGCCAAGTGAATAGAAAATAAGAATTTAAGGGAGACTGGGGCTAGGCAAGATAGGAACCAAGCAGACTTTGAATTCAGCTGACGTCTGCTTGGGCAGGAAATTCTTAGAAAAATCCTGCTGGAGAAAAGGTCAGTCCTAGGACATAGAAAATCCATATTATAAATTTGGGCTTTGACTAAGCTGTAGGTGCCAAGTACCACATTAAGATTGCTCAAATAGCCAAGGACTTTGCCCAGACTTGCCCAAATTAAACAATGAGTTTTTTCCAACTTTACTTGATAAGAATCAATCTCTTTATTAAACTGCTTACACATAACTAAATGTAAAGTCAAAAGAGAGGACAGATGAAGTCTGAGCCAACGTGGTGTAAATTCTGAATCAATTAGGTGCTTTTTTCTCCATCCTTTAACTGTTACCATTCCTAATCTCTTTCTTCTTTTTAGTCCCATGCTCTGCTTTATTTTCTTACTTTTATTTTTATTATTTATTTATTTATTAGACACAGGGTCTCGCTCTATCACCCAGGCTGGTGTATGGTGGCATAATCATAGCTCGCTGCAGTCGCAAACTCCTGGGCTCAAGCAATCCTCCTGCCTCAGCCTCCCAACCATGCTCCACTTTAAAGAGAAATTGCTTGGCAAGTGACGCTGGTGTTAATGAAATAAAACAAAATAAAATAAGATAAAGAAGAAATGCTTATGTACTTGAGGCCGAGAGTCGTTTCTTAATACAAGATACAGCTGATCAACTGACTCAATCTGTATTATTTGCTGTGATTACTTTCCTTCCCCTAAATTGCCTTTATTACAGTTTTTAGTGCTGTTTTGCTTCTGTCCATTTAAAGAGACTGTGCCCCTTTAAAAAGGACAGGAAAACTTTTTCATTAGGAAAGCCACGTGTCACAGATTGCCAACCACACATGTTTCTGTCTTTCAAGGCTGCGCTCATTCTCTGACATAATGAAATTTGTCAGGCTTTCTTTATGGTGGGCATCCGTATTAGTTTCCTAGGGCTCCTAACAAATTAACACAAACTTGGCAGCTTAAAACAACAGAAATGTATTCTCTCACGGTTCTGGAGGCCAGAAGTCAGCAATCAAGGTGGCAGCAGGGCCATCCCCCATCTGAAGTCTCTAGGGAAGAATCATTCCTTACCTCTTCCAGCTTTCTGGTGGCTGCTTGCATTCCTTGGCTTGTAGACACATCGCTTCAATCTCTGTCTTCACATGACCTTCCTCTACACTTTCCTCTTCTTATAAAAGCACCTGTCATTGGATTTAGAGTCTATCCAGTAAATCTGGGATGATCTCATCTTGATATCCTTAATTACATCTGCAAAGACCCTTTTTCCAAATAAGGACTTGCACATATCTTTTCAGGGGCCACAATTCAATCCACTACATCATCCAACTCAAAGAGGTATCACTTTTAACCTAATAACACCTTAAATCCTATAATGGATTGTTTTCCCTCTCACTTTTTAAATTTTTTTTCTGTATTTTTTGTTATGAGTATGTATTTCCTATATAATGGAATAATAGAACATATTTTAAATGTACAATTATTTAATGTTTCCTAGTTTCCAACATTTGAACATCACTCAGGAGTTTATAAGTGATGTTCAATATCACTCCATCTATATCTCCTTAGATGCTCCCAGTGACACTAAGTGATGGGTCTAACAAACATTATCACTTGAGAGATATGGAATCTGAGGCTCAGAGACTTGTCCAAAATCTCCTGTCACTGTAAATCTGGGTTTTCTAAATCATCATCTTTTCATTATACATCAGATAACAAAGAGTGATTTTTTTTTGTTATAAGTTCATACAGAACATGCTCATCTTCAGTATTAACCTTGATAGAATTGAAAAACCCTGTGCAACAGCCAGAATGCTTGTGTCCTTCAAAAATTTCCTATGTTGAAATCCTAACCCTCAAGGTGGCAGTGTTAGGAGGTGGGGTTTTGGGGATGTAATTAGGTCATGGGGACTCTGCCCTCATGGCATTAGTGCCCTTATAAGGAGACCCCCAGAAAGCTAGCTAGTCCTTTCATGCATGTGAGGACATAGGGAGAAGACAGCCATCTATGAACCAGAAAACTGGCCCTTACCAGACACCAAATCTGCCAGCACCTTGATCTTGGACATCCCAGTCTCTAGAAAATCCTTGGAAAAATATTGCATTCCAGAGCAGTCAAAAATGTACACTACTCGGCCAGGCGCAGTGGCTCACGCTTGTAATCCCAGCACTTTGGGAGGCCGAGGCGGGAGGATCACAAGGTCAGGAGATCGAGACCATCCTGGCTAGCGCGGTGAAACCCCGGCTCTACTAAAAATACAAAAAATTAGCTGGGCGTGGTGGCAGGCGCCTGTAGTCCCAGCTACTTGGGAGGCTGAGGCAGGAGAATGGCGTGAACCCAGGAGGCGGAGCTTGCAGTGAGCCGAGATCGCACCACTGCACTCCAGCCTGGGCGACAGAGCGAGACTCCATCTCAAAGAAAAAAAAAAAAAATACACCACTCAGGACAATCGTATGTTGTTTTCTATAAGGTTCATGGGACGGTAATAGTCGTTATTTTCTACCCTCATTCCAGCTTTCCAGCACTCACAGTCCTTCTAGAAGCACATCTTTTGTGCATTTTGCAAAGTGGAGAAATAAATGTTGTTTATAAGCCACCAGTTTGTGGCATTTTGTTATAGCAGCAGGAACTCAGATAACCCACTAGCATTTTGTCTTTAGGACTTCATTAGCTTACTCAATGCAATGGCATCTAACACATATTTGGAAAACATGTATTTGTAGTCACCTGATCAAAACATAACTCTGATCTCCAGTAGCTCTTTCTTACATAGTTATGTGTCTAGTACTGGAACAGTGGTAGTGTGTGAGTGGTTTTCATGAATATTTTCTCTCCTTCTGAAATTGAGGAGGACCTAGCTTTGTGAACCAGGGCTTCCAACAAAAACAGTAGAACCGTGGTAGCTTCAGGTAAATAGCTGGGCTCAGTCCAGTAGGAGGACTTCCTGAAGGATAACCCGAAGTGGACCACTTTGCAAAATGCACAAAAGATGTGCTTCTAGAAGGACTGTGAGTGCTGGAAAGCTGGAATGAGGGTAGAAAATAATGACTATTACCATCCCAAGAACCTTATAGAAAACAACACACAATTGTCCTGAGTAGTGTAAATGTTTGACTGCTCTGGAATGCAATATTTTTCCAAGTGGGCAAACCCTTGATGGTGTTGATTCAGTTTTGTGTTTGCCTCTAATAATAAAAGGGAAGTGGGAGATTTCTTGTGGTAGGCAGCCAAACCATTCATCTAAAGATTTGGTGTGTATGTGTGTGTGTGCTTACTTTGAATTATATAACATATTCCCATTTAATCATTTATATTGACTTTAAAGAAGCAAACAGCATCCATATGAAAAGTTAAATTTATCATGCAATACCTTTAGAGATTGCTTCAGAAGTCTCCCATTTAAAAGAAAACAATGATTTGTCTAATCTCAATCACATCCAGTGTGCATGGACCAGGAGATCACAGAACCAGAGATGAAATAATAGCGCCTGCTGGGTCCATTGAGAGGTACATATATCATGAGGGGGAAAAGTTCGTCAGTAAATATAATGCAATGCACATTGTGTGTTGTCTGTTCTCTGTGCCTCTCTCACTTCTGACTCTCTGTCTCTCTCTCTCTCTCTCCCCCGCTCCCTCTCTCCTCTCCCCCCACCCACCTACATGCAAGCCAAGAGGCTATGCAGACTCGCCTGGCCTCAGCACTATACACTTGCACAATGCCATACCCTAGGATTGTCTAAGAAGAAAAGGTGACTTCCTAAATACAAGACATTAGTTATTATCACAGGTTGCAATGTAAAGGAATTTTCTATAATGACCGTAAGCATGCTGAGCAGACCAGTCACACTGGCTCCCCAGGAAGGGGTCTCGCAGAGTGACAGCAACGCTGAGATCCTTATCATGAATACTTTTGTTACCTCATCCAAATCCTCTCTTCCGGGCCAGTACACCCATTCACCAGCTGCCAAGAATGGTGGTTGCTGAGAGCTCACAGCTGCTGTTCTCCAGAGAATTGCTCTTGGCCAAAAGGAGCCATCTGGCAACAGAGATTATACCCTACCCTACTACCCCAAGGCCATCCAAAGTCAATGACTGACTGATTCCCAGGCTAGAAAGGCAGGCCCTTGCCTCAAGGTGTGACTGATGGTGTGGTGCAATCAAGTTCCAGAGTTCCTGGCAGGATCTGGCTGAAGATAGTCTCCAGGTGAGACCCTATCCTTTTTTAAGGGCTTTCCACTGTTCTAGTCTTCTTCCCTCACTCTTCAGAACGCTCCCTCAATAATCATTTGCCCAAAAATTGCTGTCTAGGGTTTTGCTTTTAGGACCTTGGTGAAGACATGGCTTTATGTGGATTGCAAGAGCAATCCTAGATAGCAGAAATGCCACCTCTCCCCAACACCCCATCAAGAGGACTTGCATTGCCACTCTGACCTCTGATCTCTGCCCTAAGAGAGTTCTCCCTCTCCCTTACCCTTGTGGCCAATGAGCCACCAAATAAAGCCTCAATCTCCTCAATATCTTATCATTCCAAGCTCCCTCCAGTCATCAGGCTCTCTTGACTTCTTAACTAGATAAATGCTACTTCCTCCTAACTGGTTTTCCTAACTTTAGGCCTATTAGCTACCTGCTGGTATCTTTCTGAGTGACAGATATGATCATGTTACTTTTCCTCAGAAAATCTCATTGGCTACCTGATTACTATCAGAGTAATAACAGTAATAGTCACCCTTTATTATATACTAAGTGATTTACATTCATTATCTTATCCCGTGGCATAAAACTGCAACAAAGTTAGAATTTCCCCCCTTTTGGAGGGAAGAACACTGAGATGCAGGAAGGGTGAGGAATTCACCTAAGGTCACACAGCTAATAATGGGAGGATCAGGGAAGAATTCTAGCTGACGCCAAAGCCATGCTCTTAATCTCATCACTAAATTGCCTCTCAATAAAATCCAGACCCAGTATTCTGGCTTTCAAAGCCCTCTATGGACGAGACCCAAAATAGTTTTCCCAGTTTATCTCCCCCTTTCCTTATACTCCTCATCCCAGCTACACCAGTTAATCTCCCCCTTTCCTTATACTCCTCATCCCAGCTACACCAGTTAATCTGCTATTCCTCAAACACACTTTGAACAACCCTCTGCCATACTCCTGTAGTTTTATTGGACTCAAAGGCCTTTTGTCCACACTTCTACCTATCACGTCTTTGTGGCAGACTATATTTTCCAAGGATGGCTGCAACAATATCTCCCATCCCTCATTCTCTTTTACAATGTGACTTTGACCCTCCTCCCATTGAGAGGTGGGGCCTATGGTCCCTCCAAATCTGAGCTGGCCTTTGTGAGTCTCTCATTTCCAGTAGAATGTGGCAGAAGGGACGCCACATGATTTCCAAGGCTAGGTCAGAAAAGTCCATGCAACATTTGCCTGAGACCACCACGCCAAAGGGGCCATGTGTAGGCACTCCGGTTGGCATAGCAGCCCAGTTGAGCTCACAGCTGAAAGCTGCTGTTAATGTGCCATCTTGGACGCTCAGCCACTTGAGCCTTCAGATGATACCTGATTGTACTCACTTAAGACACCCCAAGCAGCAACAACTGCTCAGTTGAGACCTTCCTGAATTCCTGAACATAAAATTGTGAGTAAACTAAAATGATTGTTCAACACCACTAAGTTTTGGGGTAAATTGTTACACAGGCATAGCGATCATGATAGCTCCACAAACTTCCAGTGCCTTAATTAAATGACATTTCCTGTAGGAAGCCTCTCTATCAGGAATTAATTTCTACCTTCTTTAAACACTCTTAGCAATCAGCTTCTCAAATATGTCACCTATTACAGTTGGCCTTATGTTACAGTTATTTGTGTGCTTCCCTTTTCCTTCATTCTACACATCTTGAGGGTAGGAACAGTGCGGCATTGTTATTTATTAATCTTTACATTCCATAACCACTAACCCGGTGCCTGGTATCACATAGACACTCAATAAGTGTTTGTTGTCCTGAACTAAATGGGATGGGAAATATCTTATTCCCTACCAACAGAAGAGAGTTGCAAATCTCTAGGCCTAATGGAGCTAACAGCCTTTTGCTGTATGTCAGACTTAGGTAAAAGAATAAAACTTGCCAATAAAAGAGTGAAAAGCCTCCATTAAATGGGAAAGACAGTACAGTGTCATATCGTTGAAGACAATGCATTCCACCAGCCTGAGTGAGATTGGCAGCTCTACCACTTACTAGCTACATAATCTTGGTAAGCTACTTCCCACCTGGAAACCTCAGTTATCTTCTCTATAAAATGTATCAATAGTGCCCACCTCCTAGAGTTGTCCTGAGGAGAAAATGAGATAATTTTGTAAAGCACTTCATTTGAAGCTTCAATAATAATCCCGCAATAAGTGGTAGCTATTCATGTTATAGGTAGTGGGCCTATATTAAAATTCCTGGGACAACATCAATTTCATAGTTTCATTCTTTTCTACACAATGATTTGACACATAAATAACTAAAAGATATGTGTAACACTCCTTTTAAATATACCCACAGACCATGAATAATTCTTTCTCAGACCATTTGTCCTGGTTTTTGTTGGAAAAAAATATGATCACCAAACCTACAGACCACAGGACCAAAATCGACTGTCCTAGTTGGGTCACCTCTGTGCTGTGAGCACCTCCATACAAGGGCCCGACTTAATCACTCTCTCACACCCAGTAGTGCTCAGAGAAAGGAGGATATCTTAAAGTGGGTTTGGGTGCCAGCTTCTGTTCTGATAATACTGGCCTCAATTTGTTGCCATGGTAGCTTGGAATGTAGATAATGCTCCCTAGCTAGGGACATTAGATGAGGCAAAACCCCAAAAGTGGCACATGGAAGCAAAATCTGGACCCTTCCAAGTGATGTGCAACTCCAGGTCTTAACATTTACATTGTTGGATTCCAAGAGGTGCCATTCATATAGAAGACAATGTAACGGCACCCCTTGGAGTTGTACACCTTGGCAGCCTGGATCCTGGTGAATGCTCCGTATGCTGCATGCGCCCTTACCCAATCTGCCTTCCTCCCTATTGCGGAAGAAAAAAAAATTAGGAGGACACTTTATTCCCAATCTGCATCTTTAAGTTCTCTAAAGTGTAAGTACCGAGGGATTCTTTATTCTGGGAAAGAGGATAAATAATTTGTGCAATGATTATTTTATAAGACGTAAAGACATGCTCTCAAACTATTATCTAACATGAAAGGCTCAAAACAGATCTGGTTTTCTGATTTTTTTCATAACGGAGAAAACTCTTTCAAGCTAAACTTTTCATAAACAAATGTTCCAATTTTCTTTTCTCAAAAAATTCCCCTTCCTCCACCAAAACAAATAAGCAAATAAACTTGCTCATGGCGCTACCCGTTATACAACATCAACACTTATGAGCAGGCCAACAGTGGGGAAGATCATGAAAGAAGATAATTTAAAACATCCCCCCAAAATGAGTTTAAGCATAATGAGGGTTCTGAAAAAAAAAAATCCTTGGCTTTGTTGTTAATGTGTGCATTTTGTATTATGTGCAGGGATTCCTTTGGGTGGCTTCGACAATGCAAAGCCAGTGCTGAATTTTAAAGCTGAACTACACTCAAATAAACCCAGAGGCAATGTGTTTTCACAGAATGCAATCTCCTACCACTGAGGGTCTGGGAAAAGTCTGCTTAAGTCCATCCTAATTCCTTCTGCTCCAGCTTTTTTCTGTTTTCTTTTATGTTGTCCTCAGTGGAAATGGGGAAACTTCTCACCATTAAAACCCTTTGCTATATAGGGAGTTCATCCTCCCTCCTGGGTAGAGGTCATTAGATTTCTGAGCATTTGCCCGAAGAGAAAATCCTGCTGCCCGAATGCTCCAGCCTTTTTTTTCTTCTTCTTCTTCTTTTGAGACCAATCTCACTCTGTCACCCAGGCTGGAGTGCAGTGGCACAATCTTGGCTCACTACAGCCTCCACCTCCCAGGTTTAAGCGATTCTCGTGTCTCAACCTTCCAAGTAGCTGGGATTACAGGCACACGCCACCATGTCCAGCTAATTTTTGTATTTTTAGTAGAGATGGGGTTTCACCATGTTGGCCAGAGTGGTCTCAAACTCCTGACCTCAGGTGATTCACCTGCCTCGGCATCCCAAAGAGCTGGGATTACAGGCGTGAGCCACTGCGCCCAGCCTCCGGCTTTTTTTTTTTTTTTTATTGGCTGTTTACAGAAGCCTCTGAGTGTACTCAGAGATGGAGGCATCGTGTGGGGCGGGGGGTGGGGAGCGGGGAGGAGGATGTAGGAGTCTTTGTTAGTGCAGTGGAATAGGACAATGTGAAGATGTGGTGAAAAGTGGGGCTGCTGGGACGCGAAGACCTGGACCCCTTCTCCCAAGCTTCCTTCTTCTGTACTAAACCTACTTCCCTAGTGCTGAAACTTTTCGTCATAATCCATGAGAGCCGTCCACTAATAATAATCACCATTCCTACTACTACCTTTTCAATACCACTTACAGAACCCCTAGCAGGGACCAACACATCGAATCCTCATTATAACTTTCCAAGATAGGTATTAATATTAGTGTTTTACTGAAAATGCAACTGAGACTCAGAAAGATAAGATCACAGGGCTAGAAGGTGGCAGAGCTGGGATTGGATCCAAAGTCTGCTGGACCCCAAAGCCCAAAGCAGGCTGACCCTGGCTTCTGCAAACCATGTGGCCTTGATCAAATTTGGACCCAGCAGCAGAATCCCCCATATGGGTCTCAAACGCTTTCTTTTCATCCAGGTATTCCATGCTTTGTCAAGATTTCAGAAAAAAATAAAAAACCTGAGACACCAGTCCTTATATCCTATTATATCCTAAAATATACTAAACCTTCCTAACCCATCCCTTTCCCCATGGCACTCCCCACCATCTACTTTTCAACACTCCCTGACACCCACAGCAAGTAGAAAGGCCATGTGGTCAGTGGCCACAAGCCTGTTGAGATGGAAACATAATTTATTTAAGCAGACATGTATCCCTGTTCCTCTAGAAACAAATAAAAAAAAGGTATGGGTACACTGCACCAGATGTACCATCACCAAAATAATATGCAGCATATATTCATTGTTTCATTAATGTTTTTTAAATTTTATTTATTTATTTAAGAGACAGAGTCACAGTGTTGCCCTCACTGGAGTGCAGTGACTATTCACAGGCACTATCGCAACTCACTACAATCTCGAATTCCTGACCTCCAGTGATCCTTCTATCTCAACCTCCCAAGGTGGCTGACACATGCCACCATGCCCAGCAGTTTCACTAATATTTGAGAGCAATTTGGATGATAAGGTTTTTCTTAACACTTTCTTACATTGCTAGGATGAGTCTAAATTGGTACAATCTCTATGGAGGGCAATTGAGCAATATCTACAAAATATATAAAAATCACATGTGCGCACATCATTTGTCTTAGACTAAGCTTCTTAGAAACAGGCTGAGACAGGGACTCTGTAGAGATGACTTATTGAGGAAATGTTCTCAGGAGAAACCTGCAGGGGAGTAAAGGAAGCCGGATGGCAGGGGAAGTACCTAAGGCAAAATGTGGTTTTAGAAGCTTAGTCTCAGCCTGATCCCACAAGGAGCTCTTGAGTGAAAACTGCACCACAGAAATTGTCTTGTCCAGAGACAAGAAGGCTGGGCTGTTATATCCATGCATCTGTTTAGTCACTGGCCAAGGGCTTTCCCCAGAAGTGTGTGTAACTTTCAAGACGTCTCCAGGTCAGGCAGCAACTGTCGGCCAATAGCAGTTGCCTAGAAAAGGAAGCAGGTGTGAGCTTTTAGCAACCAACATCTGCAGCAGCTAGAGGATGGGGATGCCAGCCCCATAAAAGATCTGGGCCAGCCATCAACAATACCTGCCATCATTTGACCCAGCATTTTCACATCTAATCATTTATCCTGAGATATGCTTGCACATGTGCTAAGCGATGCATGTGCAAGTTTGTTCATCACAGCACTGCTTATAATATGAAAAGGTCCAATAACAAGCAGCTGGTTAATTACATTGTGGTACATCCATACAACAGAATATTAGGTGAATGTGAAAAAAATAAGGAAACTGGCTCATGCCTATAATCCCAGCACTTTGGGGGGCCTAGGAGGGAGGATTGCTTGAGTCCAGGAGTTTAAGACTAGCCTGGGCAACATAGTAAGACCCCATCTCTACAAAAAAAAATTTTTTTTTAATTAGCTGGGCATAGTGGCACATACCTGCTGTCTCAGCTACTCAGGAGGCTAAAGCAGGAAGACCACTTGAGGCCCAGAGGTCAAGGCTACAGTGAGCCATGGTCATGCCACTGCAATCCAGCCTGGGCAACAGAGAAAGACCCTGTCTCAAAAAAAAAAAAAAAAAAAAGAAATCTTTCCACATATGGATATGGAATGACTTTATATGAAAAAACAAGGTACAGAATACAATATGCATAGTATTTTACTATGTTTTCAAAAACATATATATGTATATATATATGTTCTGTATCAGCATGTATATATATACACACACAGCATACACACACACACACACACACACACACACACACACACACACATATATATGCATTTGCTTATATATGCTTAAGTTAACCCTGGAAGGATAGATAAGAAACTGGAAACACTGTGGTTGGCAGACAGAGTGGGAGGGGGAGTTTTCAATGTATATCTCTTAGTACCTTGTGAATTTAGTACTGTATATCTTAGTCCATTTGGCTGCTATAACAAAGCATCTTAGACTGAGTAAATTATAAACAATATAAGTTTATTTCTTACAATTCTAGAGGCTGGGAAGTCCAAGAACAAGTCACCAGCAGATTCAGTGTCTGGTGAGGGCTTCCTACTTCAAAGACAGCACCTCTTCCTGTATACTTACACGGCAGAAGGGACTTATGCTATATTCTCACATGGCGGAAAGGCAAAAAGGGATGAACTTGCTCCATCAAGCCCTTTTATGAAGGCATTAATCCCATCCATGAGAGCAGAGCCCTCATGGTCTAATCAACTGTCAAATACCCCTTAATACCATCAACCTTGGGGTTTAAGTTCCAATATATAAATTTTGGAGGGATACATATATTCACACCATAGCACCATATTAATATATTACCTATTCCAATGAAATGAGTGAAGATGGATGGATGGATAGATGATAGATAGATAGATGATAGATAGATAGATAGATAGATAGATAGATAGATAGATAGATAATTGATAGATAGACAGACGGATAGATAATCGATTTGCTCTGAGACTCAGCCAGGAGTTTCTGCCACTCGTTTGACAACCAAGAGAGGTAGAACCAAAAGGACATTTAAAATTCCAACTGTTTTTCTATTCAGAAGTAACTTCCTTCTCAATTTTTGCTAATATAGACCCCGCATTTTCACATAATTTCTGCTTTAACTAATAACCTATTATTTTCTGATATGATATTTCAGATCTTCCACCCATTCCTATTCCTCATATATCCCCCATGGAAGTTTGATTCCTTTATCAACATGAGATCAACCAGCTATCGCAACTGCAACAGACTCTCATTCTGAATTGAGCCAAGCTATGGTCCTAAGCTATAACTGAAGGCCAGTATTTACTAAAATGTATTCACCAGGGACTAATTCTATCAATTCAATGCTAAAAAGTGTCTCAAGACAAAATGACTCTGTAGCCAATAAGTTTTGGTTAAATAGATGTCTTGCTGCAGAATTTATCAGACCCTTTAATGTTACCGTGTGCATTTCGAATCTCCTAAAGATATAGAATTCGCCCCAAAATTATTCTATTGCAGAATTGGAGACGGGCTCAGCTGGGAAGTTCTTGCTTAGAGTTTCTCAATGACTGGCTCAACTGAACTGGACATCCAAAATGACTTACTCATGTGGCTGGCAGTTTGGTTATTGGTTGGAAGTTCAGCTGGGCTGACTACTGGAGCACTTCCATATGGTACTAATAGCATGGCCTGAAAGGTTTCAGGGTAGTTGGACTTCTTATGTAGCACCTGCTTTCCCCACCACATGTGTCCCCGAGAGAACCAGGTGGAAACTACGTGGCCTTCTATGAACTAGCCTCAAAAATTATGCAGACCATTTCTGCTGATTCTATTGATTACAAATAAGTCACTGAGGTCAGCCCAGGTTCAGGGGGAGCAGCCATAGGACCCACCTGGGAATAGGGTTAAAGAATTCACAGACATTTTTAAACCGCCACAATTTATTATCAGTGCAATTGTACAGATGGGACCCCAAAAATATGTTTCACCAAAACAATTGAATCTATGCTGCTGAAAAGACAAAGTGGTAGTACAGGCATTTAAGCGTCGAATATAGTGTTTCCTTAAGGGCTTGGAAGATGCTATATAAACATGCATTGCCATGTAATCAAAGGCAATGGTGGTTTCAGCATAAACCTGCTCTGGACCGTGACTCATGCCTATCTGTCATAGAATCATGCCATGTGTTAACCGCATGCTTCATTGACTTTCGAAAGTTGACAAATAAAGCTGGTTCAAAGATTAATTATTGTGTAAAAGAAGGAAAGAGTTGTCAAGTGTTCTGTCAGTCTATTTGATAATCACACCATTTACAACTATGAAGGAACTGTAACATCTCTGATCAATTAATTTTACCATGTTTATGAAATTGAATTGTGTATCCTTTTTGGAACTACAATTTGAGGGAATGAAATGATGCTCCGCAGTTTAATTTGACAAAAATAACAAAAGAAACATTAATTTTCTTTGAGAGAGAGAGAGAGAGAGGATGTCACCCTGTCACCCAGGCCAGAGTGCAGTGGTGCAATCCTGGCTCATTGCAGCCTCGACATCCTGGGCTCAAGCAATCCTCCTGCCTCAGTCTCCTAAGTAGTTGGGACCACAGGTGCATGCCACCATGCCTGGCTAATTTATTTTTATGTTTTTTAGAGGCTGGTCTCAAGCCCCTGGGCTCAAGTGATCCTCCCGCCTCAGCCTCCCAAAGTGCTGGGATTACAGGCGTGAGCCACCGCCCAGCCCCATTAATCTTTAGTATAGAAATTTTGAGTCCTCTGTTTACACTGTCAATATTACCTCAGTCTTTCAATGATATTTGCTTACAGAAGTAAAGTTGAACATCCAGATTTTGGGGGGGTTTTTTGTTTTGTTTTGCTTTGTTTTTTGAGAGGGAGTCTCGCTCTGTCACCCAGTCTGGAGTGCAGTGACCCGATCTTGGCTCACTGCAACCTCCGTCTCCCGGGTTCAAGCAATTCTCCTGCCTCAGCCTCCTGAGTAGCTGGGATTATATGTGTCCACCCCCACGCCTGGCTAATTTTTTTTTTTTTTTTTTTTTTTTTTGTATTTTTAGTAGAGACAGGGTTTTACCATGTTGGCCAGGCTGGTTTGGAACTCCTGACCTCAAGTGATCCGCCCGCCTTGGCATCCCAAAGTGCTAGGATTACAGGCGTGAGCCACCGCGCCCTGCCTAGATTTTTTTAAAATGCTGACTTCCTTTACCATCTGACTGAAAGAAGAAAATATTAAAAGGATGTTATTTCATCAGGACAGAGAATAAAAAACGAGACGCCCCCCAACACACACACACTTAAACATAGTATGATGGAGAAATTTTCTGAGGGCAAGTCTGAGGATTGTGTAGCCACTCCAAGTCAAGTACCTTCTCCCCAGTCCAGTAAAATGACATTAGCAGCAAAAGCTCAGAGTACGTGAGTAATGCATAATTAACACATTTTGAAAATCATGTGGCTAAGACAAGTAGGTCTTTCCAAGCTCTTAATGTACAAAAAGATTCTACACATTCAGTGAAGAGAGGAGAGCAAAACAGGCTGGCTGAAGAAGAGATTTCAAAAAGGTGGGATAATTTTTTAAGTGAGAGGAAGGCAGGGGTCCTTGTCCCCACGTCCTTGTATAAAATAGCAATTGGCTGCAGAGACAGGGAAAGCAAAGTGTTTTTGTCCTCTCCACCCAAGGTGGGACTAATGATACTATTCATAGTCCCGCACCAAGTAGGTACACTGGAGCAGGAGAGGACAACCTCAACAGCAGGTCACAGAACAAAAAGCAGGGAACAGAACCAATGGGAGAGGGTTGAGGGTTGGAGGGAGGGCGAGGTTGGTCAGGAAACCTGAAGTTATCAGAAAAACAAACTGGCCAGCTGCGGTAGCTCAGGCCGGGCACGGTGGCTCATGCCTATAATCCTAGCACTCTGGGAGGCCGGGGTAAGTGGATCACCTGAGGTCAGGAGTTCGAGACCAGCCTGGCCAACATAGTGAAACCCCGTCTTTACAAAAAATACAAAAAATTAGCCCAATGTGGTGGCATGCGCCTGTAATCCCAGCTACTCAGGAGGCTGAGGCAGGAGAATTGCTTGAACCCGGGAGGCAGAGGTTGCCTTGAGCCGAGATGGCACCACTGCACTTCAGCCTGGAGGACAGAGCAAGACTCCATCTCAAAAAAAAAAAAAAAGACTATCTTAAAACACTGGACATCCCTTTCCCAATGGGTTCTTGTCACTTTACTAAGGGTGGCCTAGCTCCACAATCTTTCACTCTTTCTTTGCTATTGAAGAGGCTACAGGGGGCATTGCTCTGGATCATGTCAAAGATTCAGCATATCTTAAAACTGGGAGGAACCTTAGAAATCATTTGGTTCAGCCATTTTCATTTTGAGAGAAGTCCTCTGGCTCTCAATACATGACTACTTTCTTCTCTTCAAAGGTCCTTGGGCTCAATTGTAAGTTGTCAACTTTGTAGGACTATTCCCACTTCTAAAGTCTCTTCTGCAAACTCCATTTTCTCAGAGCTCTCTATGAGCTCCAGATTCTTAGAATTGTCCATGATTTCCCACAGGGAAGTCATAGTGGCCAAATGCCACAGTTTCCCAAACTTCTCAAGCTTTCACTTCGTTGCTGGAAAGTGGAAGGTTGGTTGGATCATTGTGAATTTGAGAATTCCTGGAGAACTTCTGAGAACCACCTGTCCCAGTCGAATGGTTCATGTTGAAAGCATCAGTGACTGTTTCTTCAGCCTTCCAGCTGCAGCCTTTAGACTCTTACTCCCCCACTCCTCCATATTCCTGTGATCCTTTAAACCCTTTGTTTCCTGCAATACATACAATGGCCCAGTTTTCCTGACCAAACTCTGCTTTTCTGTAAAGTTTGTCTGTAGCAGGAGGTGTCCAAACTCTCCCACTGAAGATTGAAAACCAAGATTGCTATTCCAAAGCAGGGGTTGTGGAAGTGATAACTTCCAGAGTGTGGGGTGCAGTAGTGCCTGGCATAGGAATCACAACACACTGTATCAAGGGAAGCCCAAGAGACGTAGACTCACCATGCCTCTTTTGATTCCAAGTATCAGAAACTCCTTGGAGCAAAAAATATATAGGAGAGGTATTATAAGGACACCTAGGTGTCTCCTGGAATCTAAGGAAGTGTTAGACAATCAAACTTCAGGAAGGGCAGAGAACAGGGCTTGAGGAAAATGGGGAACTCATGAATTCCTCTCTCCCCATCTCTAGGTTTTGTTTCTCTCTACATTTCTGCCTTGTTCTTCTCTTTCACTGCTGAAAGGTTTTCTCCGAATCCCAAGCCAAATGGAATGAAGATTCTGGATTAGTTTATGCAGAAGAAGCAAGTAGAGATAGAAAGAGGGCAATTTTTTTGCACCAAACCTCTACTGGGGTCAAGCTCACAAAAATGTAAATGTAGTGCGTGCACATAGAAGCCAGAGCCTCCGCCTGGAAAGAGGGTATGACTGGGGCCCTGGTTAAAAGAGAAGTCTGAGCTGGTGCAGAATCAAATTACAAGAGATGCCAGGGGTTCACTGCAGAAGTGATGGTTTCACTTTTCATGGACAATGGTTCTTCAAATCTATATGGAGTAACAAACCCAGGAAATATAAGGCACGTGCGCCACTTGAATTCCATTTCCTGCTGCTAAAGGAATGCTGAGTTGAGGCAACTGCCAAACAGCTCAATAGAGAAAGAATGTCAGTGAAAATAAAACAAATGAAAAGGAAATTTAAAAAAAAGGAAAAGGCACTCCAAATGAAGGTGCAGACAAAGATTCTACAACACATGAAAAAATCTCATGCTAAGGCAAAAACATGCAACAAAATAAAAATTTTGATATGAACTCAATACATGTAAAGTCAATGTTATGAGACAGAAAAAGACTTGAAAATAATTATGTTTGGGATGCTCCAGGAGATCAGTGAAGACAACACATTTATTAAAAACAGGGCAGGACTGTGGAAAGCATTTGGAGCTTTCTCAAACAACTTAGAACTACCATTCAACCCAGCAATCCCATTACTGGGTATATATCCAAAAGAAAATAGATCGTTCTACCAAAAAGACACCTGCACTCATACGTTCATTGCAGCATTACTTACAATAGCAAATACATCGAATCAACCTACGTGCCCCTCACTGGTGGTTTAGATAAAACGTGGGCTGGGCGCTGTGGCTCAAGCCTGTAATCCCAGCACTTTGGGAGGCCGAGGAGGGCAGATCACCTGAGGTCAAGAGTTCAAGACCAGCCAGGCCAATATGCCAAAACCCCCGTCTCTACTAAAAATACAATATTTAGCCAGGTGTGGTGGTGGGTGCCTGTAATCCCAGCTACTTGGGAGGCTAAGGCAGGAGAATCGCTTGAACCCTGGTGGCAGAAGTTGTAGTGAGCTGAGATTGGGCCAGTGTACTCCAGCCTGGGCAACGGAGTGAGACTCCACCAAAAAAGAAAGAGAGAGAGAGAGAGAGGAAGGAAGGAAGGAAGGAAAGAAATGTGGTACACATATACCATGGAATGCTATGCAGCCATAAAAAGGAACAAGATCATGTCCTTTGCAGCAATATGGATGCAGCTGGAGGCCATAAACCTAAGCAAATTAACACAGAAACAGAAAACCAAATACTGCATGCTTTCACCTATAATTGGGAGCTAAACATCAGGTACTCATGGACATAAAGATGGGAACAATAGATACTGGGGACTACTAGAGTGAGGAGCGAGGCAAGGGGTAAGGGTTGAAAGACTAACTATTGAGTATTATGCTCACTTTTCTAGGTGATGGGATCTTTACTCCAAACCTCAGCATCACACACTATACCCAGGTAACAAACCTGTACTTGTAACCCCTGAATCTAAAATAAAAGTTGAAATTATTCAAAAAAAAAAAAAAAGGGCCAGGCGTGGTGGCTAATGCCTATAATCCCAGCACTTTGGGAGGCCAAGGCAGGTGGATCACAAGGTCAGGAGTTCGAGACCAGCCTGACCAACATGGTGAAACCGTGTCTCTACTAAAAATAAAAAATTAAAAAATTTTTAAAAAATTAAAAAATAAAAGAATTAGCCGGGCATGGTGGCGCATGCCTGTAATCCCAGCTACTCAGGAGGCTGAGGCAGAAGAATCGCTTGAACCTGGGAGGCAGAGGTTGCAGTGAGCTGAGATTGATCGCACCACTGCATTCCAGCCTGGGTGACAGAGCCAGACTCCGTCTCAAAAAAAAAAAAAAAAAAAAAGAGGAAGAAGAAGGCAGGGCTCCTTCCCCTCTCACTGGGTTTCTTCCCTTCCCCCCCCAGGCTTCTAACCACAGCCCCCAGCCCTTCTGAGCCACCCAACACCCATGGACCTCACCCCCCTCTCCCTTAAGGCCATTAGTCCCACACAGTGAGCCCAGAGCTATTTCTTTGCCTTTGGGGGCTCTGCTTGAGGAGCAGGAGGCCAGATCCCCTCTTCTCTCCTCTGGGTGCTGGGTTCAGTGAGTACACTCCACTGTGCTCCCGATCCTGCTCTTGTCTGCCAGATGCCATTTTGCAGAAGGTCTATTCTGCTGTTTTGACAGCTTTTTAAAAGAAGTTGGCCAGGCACGGTAGCTCACGCCTGTAATCGCAACACTTTGGGAGGCTGAGGCGGAAGGTTGCTTGAGCTCAGGAGCCTAAGACCAGCACGGGCAACATAGCAAGACCTTGTCTCTGCTGAAAATGTTTTTAAAAATTATCCAGGCATGGTGGTGCACGCCTGTAGTCCCAGCTAATCTGGAGGCTGAGGCAGGAGGATCACTTGAGCCCAGGAGGTCAAGGCTGCAGTGAGCTGTGATTGCACCACTGCACTCCAGCCTGAGTGACAGAGTGAGATCTTGTCTCTAAATAAATAAATAAATGAAGTTAATAGGCTTTCTTTTATAGAGCAGTTTTAGGTTTACAGAAAATGTTGATCAGAAAATATAAAAAGTTCCCAAATGCCTCCTCTCCCAACTATCACCATCCCCCTACCAGAGTGGTACATTTGTTACTATTGATGAGCCTCCATTGACACATCATCATCACCCAAAGTCCATAATGTACATTAGGGTTCGCTCTTGGTGTTGTATATCCTATGGGCTTGGACAAATGTATGTCACTTATACATGCCAATCATACAGAATATTTCTGCTGTACTAAAAATCCTCTGCACTCTGCCTGTTTCCTCTCTTTGTCCCCACTAACCCCTGGCAACCACGTATCTTTTTACTGTCTCTATAGTTTTGCCTTTTCCAGAAGGTCATATAGTTGGAATCACACAGGAAGTAGCCTTTTCAGATTGGGTTCTTTCACTTAGCAATGAGCATTTAGGGTTCCTCCATGTTTTTTCTTGGCTTGATAGCTCATTTCATTTTAGCACTAATAATATTCCATTGTCTGGATGTGCCACAGTTTATTTACCCCTGCAGCCACTGAAAGAGATCTTGGGTGCTTCCATGTTTTGGCAATTATGAATAAAACAGCTATAGACATTTGTGTGCAGATTTGTGTGTTATATGTAAATATTCAACTCATTTGGGTAAATAGGAACATGATTGCTAGATCGTATATTAAGGGTGTGATTAGTTTTGTAAAAACCTGCCAAACTGTCTTCTAAAGTGACTGCACCATTTTACATCCTCATCAGCAATGAATTAGAGTTCCTGTTGCTCCAAATCTTCACCAGCATTTGGTGTTATCAGTATTTTGGATTTTGGGTCATTCTAATAGGTGTGTGGTGGCATCTCATTTTTGTTTTAATTTGCAATTTCTTGATAACATATGATGTGGAGCATCTCTTCCAATGCTTATTTGCCATCTGTACATCTCCTTCAGTGAGGTGTCCTTTGCCTATTTTGAATACTCTTTTATAACTACTGGTTTTTGAAAAACTGGAACTCCGAGTTCTTTCATGGCATTAACTACAAGCCACCCCAGTGTTCCCTGAAATGTTTCACAGACCTTGGGTTAGGATTTTCCCTCTCTTTCCTGGCTCTCACAGGAGCTTTTTGATCTGTGGATGTGGAGTGTGCAATTGCACAGGCCACCACTGGTAGGCTTGCTTCAGGGCCCACTTGCTAACTAGAGCTACAGCCCATGCATCTTGGCCCATCCTGCCGATGAAGGGACATTTGCAGCCACAGTGCAATAGTACTTGTGACAAAGAAGCAATACAGTGGCAACTGCCAAGCCTTGTTTGTAGTAATGTCAAAATCTCACAGGACACAATTCACCTCTCTCCCAGGCCTTTTGAATCCCACATTAAAAAAAAATATATATATATATGTATACATATATATACATATATGTATACATATATATACATGTGTATATATATATATACACACATATATATACATATATATACACACATATATGTACATATATATATATATATCTGGAGAAGAGGAGGTTGGGTGAGCAGAACAGCACCGAGTCTCTAAATCAGCTGCAGCAATGGGTCAGCTTATACTCACCCTCTGGCCCAGATGGCAAGTGCTGCCATAGTTCTACCCAGAGCTGCTGAAGAACGCACAGGAAAAAGCAGGAAGTCTTCAACCTGGAAACAGGGTCAAAAGGATCATAGATAAGATGAAATAGGCCAGGCACAGTGGATCACACCTGTAATCCCAGCACTTTGGAAAGCCAAGGCAGAAGGATTGCTTGAGCCCAGGAGTTCGAGACCACCCTGGACAACACAGGAAGACCCCGTCTCTACAAAAATAAAAATTTAAAAATTAGTCAGGCATAGTGATGTGCGCCTGTAGTCCCTGCCACTTGGGAGGCTTAGGTAGGAGGATCACTTGAGTTCAGGAGTTCGAGGCTGCAGTGAGCTATGATAGCACCACAGCACCCTAGCCTAGGTGACAGAACGAGACCCTTTCTCAAAAAACAAAACAAAACAAGACAGAATACAGGGCTTGATCAGTATGAGGGATGGCTATGATTAATCTGATTTCTTCACTGACTGATTTGGACTTGAGGCATATCATAAGCTTATTCCTGCTTCTCTGACCACAAAGTATGGAGGATATTACAATAAGTCGAGAACCCTGCAGTTATGACAAACACCAGAATCTGATGATGACTTCAATATAGAAAAATCAGCAAAAAAGTAGAAGGTGAAGAAAGGTGGTGAGAAGATAAAGAAGAAAGATGACACTTTCAACAAGGAGATGAAATGAACAAAGCCCAGGTTTTCCAAAGCTGACTTTACAGACTTCAGTGCTGGTAAAGAGAAGAAGAAAGAATGTTCTTGGGGCTTTAAGGAATCAAGAGGTTTGAGAAATTTCAGAAAGAAATAGGCCCAGGAAAAATGGGGACAAGGAACAGAAGCCTGTGGGAATTGGGAGCACCTCCCACCCCTTGCTCTTAACCTTCCGTTCTGCTTCTGACAGTAACTTGCTTCAGGCGGCCACTGCCATGGTCTCTCTGACAGATTTGGACTTGAAGCAGCTGCTCAGTGAGTCTCCAGAAGGAAGAGCCTTCTGTGATATGGATGATGAAAGAGATTCCCTTAGGGTGGGATTGGCCTAGGAATTCGGAGTTCTCTTCCCTCCCAGAAGGCCTGCCAGTGCCCCTGAAGAAGGTCATTAAGGAGCCGGTTCAGGCTGCCAGAGCTGCTGAGAGAGAGAGCAAAGGGAAGTCCTTCACCCAGGATACGGGTGGCATCCTATTGGACAAGGAGATGCAGATATGGAAGCTGAGTAGCCAGATTTGCTGTGAGGTGCATGGCCAGCCAGATATCTCGCTCCATGCCTGCCCTGCAGCGAGGACACCCTGGTCAAACTTGCTCAATACCTTCATCTCTATGAACTGTCGAGTGCATCTGAAGGAGCCTCTACAGAAACTCGAAGAAGCCACTGGCAGGGCAATGCCAGAGCAGATGGCCACGCACCAGGATGAATGCCAGGCATAGACACATGCAAAGATTGCAAAGATGCTGGAAGAGGAGAAGGACAAGGAATAGAGAGAACAGGTTTTTTGTTTGTTTGTTTGTTTGTTTGTTTGTTCCTGGTAAGGAAGAAGAAATGAAGAGCAGGGCCTGGAAGAAATTCCAGTGGAGTGATGAAATCAAGGAGGTGCTCTGGCTGGGGGTGAAGATGAACCTGGAGGGCTTGATCCAGAAGGAAACAAGACTGCAAGAAAGCTTGCCTGGGTGACAGAATGCAAACTCTCTGACCTCAAAGCTTGGTGCAGCCCAGGTTTCTGTGTAAGGAGAGCAGACCACAGCATAAGTCCCTGACATCAATACTGAACAAGAAGAAAGTAATGGCACATTCTAAAGTCAAGGTGAAGAAATCATAGACTGAGACTGCTAAAAAGGTCCTCATGCCTTCAGCCCACATTGCCAGCCTCATTGTTTGGCCTTCAGAACATCAGGGAGGTCTGCACACTGGGCCTCAAACAGGATGCTCTCATGCAAGGCATTGGTCAGGAGTCTTGCCAATCCTGCTTTTCTCAACCTGGAAGACTCATTAAATAAAGACTTTAATTATTACTTCATCCACTTGTTCAAAGCTGCGTCCAAGGAACTGGCTCTGTTGACTATCAGAGCAAGTGGGAACTCTGTACTCACACCCCTAGACCAAGCTTGTCCAATCTGTGGCCCATGGGCGGCATGCACCCCAGGATGGCTTTGAATACAGCCCAATACAAATTCATAAACTTTTTAAAAACATGATGAGACTTTTTTGCGATTTTTTTTTTAGCTCATCAGCTATCATTAGTGTTAATGTATTTTATGGGTGGCCCAAGACAATTTTTCTTCTTCCAAAGTATCCAAGGGAAGGCAAAAGATTGGACACCCCTTTTCTAGACCCTTGGAAGCACCTGCTATGGACCGAATGTTTGTGTCCCCACCCCAAAATTCATATGTTGAAATCCTAATCCCCAGTATGATAGTATTAGGAGGTGGGGCCTTTGGGAGATGATCAGGTCAGAAGGGTGGAGCCCTCATGAATGGGATTAATGCCCTTGTAAGTAAGGCCCAGCCGGGTGTGGTAGTGCATGCCTGTAGTCTGAGCTACTTGGGAGGCTGAAGTGGGAAGATGGCTTGAGCCCAGAAGTTTGAGACCACCCTGGGCAACATAGTGAGACCCTGTCTGAAAGAAAGAAAGGAAAGAAAGAAAAGAAAATAAAGTAAGGAAAGAAAGAAAGGAAGAAAGAAAGAGAGAGAGAGGAAGGAAGGAAGGAAGGAAGGAAGAAGGAAGGAAGGAAGGAAGGAAGGAAGGAAGGAAGGAAGGAAGGAAGGATGCGGTGGCTCACGTCTGTCATCCCAGCACATTGGGAGGCTGAAGCGGGTGGATCACTTGAGGTCAGGAGTTTAAGACCAGCCTGGCCAACATGGTGAAACCCCGTCTCTACTAAAAAAATAAAATAAAAATTAAAAAAAAAAATTAGCTGGGTATGGCGGTGCATGCCTGTACTCCCAGCTACTCAGGAGGCTGAGGCAGGAGAATTGCTTGAACCCAGGAGGCGGAGGTTGCAGTGAGCCGAGATGATGCCCCTGCACTCCAGCCTGGGTGACAGAGGGAAACTCCTTCTAAAAAAAGAGAAAATAAAGAAGAAAGAAAAGAAAAGGAAGGAAGGAAGGAAAGAAGGGAGGAAGGGAGGAAGGGAGGGAGGGAGGGAGAAAGGAAGGAGCCCAAGAGAGAACTCTCTTGCTCCTTCCCTCATGTGAGGACACAGCAAGAAGTTGGCCATCTGGAACCCTGAAGAGGACCCTCCCCAGAACGTGACCATGCCAGCACCCTGATCCTGGACTTCCAGCCTCCAGAACTTTGAGAAATAAATTCCTGTTGTTTATAAGCCACTCAACTTATGGGATTTTGTTGTAGCAGCCCAAATGGACTAAGATGGTTGTGTTCGGCCATTCTCGCATTGCTATAAAGAAATACCTGAGGCTGGGTAATTCATTGAGAAAAGAGGTTTCATTGGCTCGTGCTTCTGCAGGCTTTTACAGGAAGCATACTGCCAGCATCTGCTTCTGGGGAGGCCTCCAGAATCTTCCAATCATGGCAGAAGACAAAGGGGGAGCAGGCATATCACATGGCCAGGGTAGGAACTGCAGGGGTGGAAGGGGGTTGGAGATGGGGTGCCACACACTTTTAAACAGCCAGATCTCGTGAGAACTCATATTGTGAGGACAACGTTGAGTCATGAGGGATCCTCCCTCCTGACCCAAACACCTCCCACCCGGCCCCACCTCCAACATTGGGGATTAAATTTCAACATGAGATTTGGGTGAAACAAATATCCAAGCCATTCGATGGCACTTAAAGAAAAAGTCACAGGTCTTTCATGTATGAAAGTAAAAATGAAACTTTCTAAGGCCCAGTTCCTTTGAGGTATCACCCTCTAGCTCTCCGTAACCACTCCCTTCAATTTCCTGGCTGAGTGGACAGTGGCACTGGCACAGCCCTCTGAGAAGAAAAACCCCAGGAGTTCTTCCTGGCTACAAAAAGCTCTCCTGCTGGGCTCCCCTCAGCAAAAGCTTTCCAGAGGAGCAACAGTCTAAATTGCAGCAACACAGTTTGCCACAGACATCTAATGAGGACCCAGAACCTGGACCCAAGTCAGTCTTTTATGAACGGTATGGACAGCACAAAAGCTTCACTCCCACTTTCCACTCAGCTCCATTTGGCAACAACCTCTCAGACCCCAAATCTTCCTCCTCTGAGTCTCAATATCCATTTCTCCAGGGCTTCAGGAGGCATTTTCAGCCCCCAGCAGCAGCTCTCTTAAGAACCCAGCCTCATCCTCCACTTCCCTGAGCCATATGGCCTAACAACATTCAGCCAAACTCTTCAGAGCCATCTTACACGTTTCCCTTTGCTGGCTCCCAACATAGGATTTCTTCTAGCAGCTACTCCTCCAGAGCACCACTTCCTCCTGGAAACTTGCTTCCAGGGATACAGCTTCCCTCCACCGGACAGTCTCTCAACTGTTTCCCAGAAACTGACCGTGGTGGTTCAAATGAAGAGTTCAGTGATGGCAGCCGGAGAGGAACAAAGTTACTGACCTCATCCTTGAAACCCACCATGGTTAGCAGCCCAATGCTTCCCAAAAAGAATTTGCCTGTCATGATGAAATCTTGCTGTCTGGCCGGGCGCAGTGGCTCACACATGTAGTCCCAGCACTTTGGGAGGTCGGGGTGGGCAGATCGCTTGAGCCCAGGAGTTCAAGACCAGCCTAGGCAACATGGCAAAACCCCATCTCTACTAAAAATACAAAAATTAGCCAGGTAGAGTGGTGCACGCCTGTGGTCCTAGCTACTCAGGACGTGGAGAATCACTTGAGCCTGGGAGGTTGAGGCTGCAGTGAGCAATGATCATGCCACTGCACTCCAGCCTGGGTGACAGAGCTAGAACCTGTCTCAAAAAAAAAAAAAAAAAAAAAAGAAAAGAAAAGAAAAGAAAAAAAGAAAGAAAGAAAGAATGAAAACTTGCTATCTTTAAAAAAAAAAAAAAAAAGGCTGGGCATGATGGTTCATGCCTGTAATTCCAGCATTTTGGGAGGCCAAG